>NW_028317830.1:1855000-2562500 GCF_062004578.1 Staurois parvus
TGTATCTCTCCATCTCCCGTCTGATCGATGTTTATAAACAATGTTACTTTGTATCTCTCCATCTCTCGTCTGATCGATGTTTATAAACAATGTTTATTTGTATCTCTCCATCTCCCGTCTGATCGATGTTTATAAACAATGTTACTTTGTATCTCTCCATCTCCCGTCTGATCGATGTTTATAAACAATGTTACTTTGTATCTCTATCTCCCGTCTGATCGATGTTTATAAACAATGTTTATTTGTATCTCTCTATCTCCCGTCTGACCGATGTTTATAAACAATGTTACTTTGTATCTCTCTATCTTCCTTAGCCCCTGTTTGAAAAGCAAGAGAGATGAGAGAAGACTGCAACCAGGCACAGTGCTGGGTCCCTGACAGGCTCAGGTAAGTGTTTTGTGGGGAAATAAATAGTTAGTGGGTTTTTTTGTAACTTTAATGCCTTCCCTTGCCTTTACTCGTTGGCGTTGACAATCCACAAACAGGTGGCCTCTTGGTGGCTGGGCGTTGACCTGCACACACATGTGCAGAGAGCACACGTCCTATGCGATCCTGGCACATTTACCGACGCCTCAGAGAAAGGTTCAGATTGCTACTTGGGAGCTTTCTGATCATGTGACTGCTGTGGCAGCCAATCATGGAAGTCACATGACCCTAAACCCCACCTCCCAGTGTCATAAACCCCCTAAAGGGCCGAGAGGCATCGCAGCCAAGGGTTCAAGGTGAAAAAACATTAAAAAAAAACTGCCTTTAGGACGACTTCAATGTCATGAATGAATATACCTACGATGAGCCTGCAGAGCCTATGTCAGCTGTGGGATGCCCTCATATCCTCGGCGTGCCACACTCTGACTTATACAGGATGTCAAACATTAAGGCGAACAAGGGGTTACTGACTGAGACAAGAGTATGTCCAGGTGTCAAGGTCCTACCTTTCTTCAGAGCTTGTGCATCTCCATGAGCTGGCATCCATCTTGGTTTTCTGCAAAGCATGGTGGGAACCTTTATGCCTTCAGGCTTCTGCGGCTCCTCCTCAGAAGGGTGTGGTTGAGCACATTTAAACCTGCTGTCTGCAAGTGTGCTCTGCACTTGTGTCCTGTATGTTGCCCTGTTGCAAGCTCTTGTGTTGTTCCCATTGCTCTCCTGGTAACCGACTCGGCTTGGACAAGACTACTCTCTGTGTTAACCCTTTACCTGACCTCCCGTTGCTGAACCCGGCCTGTGACCTGAGTATTCTTTGCCTACCGTCTAGTACTGTCTGCTCCGTTGTTATTGACCCGGCTTGTCTGACTACTCTACTCGTGTTCCCATCTAGCTCCCACCAGCTGTACGCCATTGGCGGCAGTCGTTATCGCAGCTGGGGTCACTCGGGGGCCGCGACCTGGTCTCAGGCTGCGTCAAGTCCATCCCCACCATCAGGGGCCCTGGTGAAGGGTAGCCTGGGGCTTAGACTCCGCGCCCTGAGGGGCTCTGGTCTGTGGGTAGTGGCTGTCGTCAGTCGCAGCGTGACCGTACCATAGGCCTGCCTGCCCATTCCAGCGTTCCTGCCCTGACACCAGGATGATGACGTTGAGCTTTGTAAAGCTAATTGCACCCTTAAAACCACTAATACCCACCCTCATTTTTATCTACTCCACTGACCTGCCAAAATGGTCCAATTTTGCTTGAATCTTATCATTTCCTCAAAATGTAAAAGAAATTAAACCCCCAATTGTAATCCCCCCTAGAACCAAGGAAGGGCCCAGGCTGTTGAGAGTTTTTTTTTGTCTGCCATTATAGCTACAATCATGAATCCTTACACAACCTCCTGCACAAGGCAGCTAGTTTGCATGCCACTGATGAGTATTCAAAGGCCTCCATGGTAGAGCAATCTGATAGATCTTCTCCTACAGTTTAGACACAGGGAAATAATCTTTTTTTTTTCATTTTCCATCTCAGCCCAGGACAGAGAATCATTTGAACATTTGAACTAGATCAGAGCAGCTGTGTCTCCTGCCACCCTGATGGGTATCGATACGAATAGCCCGGTGACGGCAGCTTGCCTTTCTCTGGTCATACTGGAGGCAGTTACTGGGATATTGATGAATCTCTTCATGCTAATTGTAATTTTACAAAAAGGTCGTAGAGAGAAAAGCATTCGCCTTGGAGATAAAATCCACACTGCGATCATCATGTCCAACATCTTCCTGACACTGGTCCTCGTTTCCTCATTGTTTGGGCTCATCTTCTGGTTTGAAGTGTATCACGTTATAATGATTGTATTTAATATATTAGCCTTGTACAGCATCAGTTCCAGCTTGTATCTCACCGCCGTCTTCAGCTTCTTCCTGTTCATAAAGATAGTTCAGTTCAAGTCCGGCATTCTTGGCTTGGTGAAGAGGAAGGTCGCTCTTGTCATCCCTCAGTTGGTGGTGATCGTTGAGGTCTTCTCTTTCTGTTGCAGCTTCCTGAGTCTTTTGTTCATTGACTTCAATGGAGAAGTTCACACCAACAACTCTGCAGTCTCAACTGACAATGTTATTATAGGAGGAAGTCTGAATGGACAGATCTTGGTTCTGATCTTGGCTTTAATTTTGAAGCCGTATTTCATTATGGCCATGACCACCATCTCGGCAGCTGGCTTCCTCATGCTTCACAGTTATAAAATGAAGAAGACCGGCACAGTCAATGATGGGGCATATGCAAAGACTGTCTGTAGAATGATGATGTTCTTCACCTTCCACACACTTTTCTCTTTTGCTTTATGTTTTGTATATTCTCCAATGTTTGATTCTGACAGTCACTGGTTTTGGATGGTAGTTATATTTTTGCACTTACTATCTCCAGCTCACTCTCTCTACACTATTTACAGCAAACCCAAACTGAGGAACACCTGGAAGATGGTGATTGGTTGTATCTTCTGTTGTAAGTCCTTTGTCCAAGCGGAAGGCACATAGAAAGTCTATTTATAAAGCAGTTGATGTGTGTCATGTCAGCGTGCAGCCTTGTGTGTTCACTCTTACCTCCTTGCTGCTCTTCATTCCTTCACATGTGTGTTTGTCTGTGCTCACCTGTGGGCATCATCTGCTATTCCCCGGGTTTTATGTCCTTCCCTTCCATCACTTCCTGTCCCACCTCCTTGTCTGCCTGTCTATTTAAGACGTGCTCAGACTGGGCCACATTGCCTGAGCAACTTCGTGTTGTTGGAGCTCCAGTGTGGTTCCACTGTGTAGCCTGTGTTGTCTACCTGTGTACCGACCCCGGCTTCGTTCCTGACCTTGCTTGTTTTCCGCCTGTCCTGACCTCGGCTAGCCCAATGGATTCCCTGTGTCTTCTCCCTTGCACCCTGCTCCCGCTAGCGGTCTCCTCCACCTCAGCTGGGTGTACCTGGGGGCCGCAACCTGGTCCCAGCTTGCTGCAAGTCCATCCCCACCATCAGGGGCCCATGATCCCCTATTGCCCGGGGGCCCCATGAGTTGTCAGTCCGCCCCTGTTACTGATTGAACCTTCTGTGAATTTGAATTCAGTACCCCTGCTGTAGATAGCTATGGGATGCCTCAAAAAGCGGCTATCCTTTATACCCCCACTATAGGAGGTGTGGTTTGTCCACCATTGAAAGGGGTATTTTTACCCCTTCTACATCCATGTAATGGCCGGGTTATAATGGAGTCATGTCTATTCTATCATTGTATTCCCAGAGGACCCAAGACTAGGTACCCAGGGCCCAGACCTCTCCCTCTAGGTACCACAAGGGATACACTGCGCTGCGACTATAGGATCACGATGGAGGATATGTGCAGACATGCAGAAAACGATGCATGTCAGACCTGGTGGGCATTAGTGAGTGGTTGAAGCCCTGGGTGGGTACAGAGTATATGGACCAGTACAAGGAAGACATCTTCAAGTTTGATTTCACCAAACATTCTCTAGAGGAGAATCAATAACCCGGAGGATACATCTGCAGTGAATGTTCGGGGAATTTCTCTGTAAATATGCTACAATGGTAGATGGAAATCCCTAAGTGGTGAAATGACTTTGCTCTGTGTATCATCAGCATTTTTTTTTTCTTAGAAAAACGTTTTTATTACATTTCTAATTGTTTAATACAACACAACTTTGAGGAATGCATTCCCTGATGTATAACATGCCACATGGAAACCTGATCACATACTACATTTCACTAAGGGTTGTCCCATCACCTATCCTTTCTGAAATGCTACCAACTAGCAGGGGTGGCTAACCTGTGGCTCTCCAGCTGTTGTGGAACTACATTTCCCATGAGGCATTGCAAAGATGGGAAGTTACTGACTTGCAGAGGCATGATGGAACTTGTAGTCCTGCAGCAGCTGGAGAGCCGCAGGTTGGCCACCCCTGAACTAGAGTGACGCAAATGTAAAACACAGCAACACACTTACACAGAAGAGAAAAATGTTAATTTTAAAAAACAGCAGGAAAAAGGGGGGGGGGGGGAATGTAAGAGCTTGTTTTTTAGTATTTTTTGCATTTGTATTTTCTTTTTTTTTAAATTAAAAACAGTTTGTAGCAAATTCCTTTTTTTTTTTTGTGAGATGCTTACGTTTGATAAAAAAGCTTTATTCTTAAATATTTTAATATTATTAATATTATTTGATACATTTCATTTTTGGAAAATTGGTGCAGTGAAGCACATCTGCTGACTTACCAGAATCCTGTTGTATCCGCAGAAAACGTAAGACAAAAAGAGAAAACGGAGGGGACAAAAGGGAAAAATGATGGGGCATGCAACTTGGTTTCTTTTTACATTTGTATTCTTTTTTTTTTCAGATAAAATACTGATTGTAGCAAATTCTTGATAGAGAGAGATGCTTACATTCTAGATTAATAAATAAATATACAAAAAAAAAGTATGCGCAATTATCATTTTATTTTGGAAAACTGGTGCAGTGAAATACATCCGCTAACTTGCTGGAAATCTGTTGTATTATCAGAAAGTGTAAGAAAAAAAAAAGAAAATGGGGAGGGGGGGGGGCGGGGGCATGTAACTTGATTTATTTTTATGTTTGTATTCTTTTTTCTTGCAGAGAAAATATTAATTGTAGCAAATTTTTGATGGCGTGATATGCTTACATTCTAGATAAACAAATAAATAAATAAATTACATGAAAATAAAAAACGTGTGTTCAAATATCATTTTATTTTACATATCTGTTGTATTATTAGAAGGTGTAAAAAAAGAAATGGTAAAAAGGAGGGGAAAAGGGGAAAAATGATGGGGCATGCAACTTGATTTCTTTTTTGCATTCGTATTCTAAGTTTTTAATATTCGTGAATAGCAATCAATATAACATTAATCACAGGTAAAGTGGTACAGGTGATCCAGGGAATATTAGATTGCCTCTCGGGGGATCAGGAAGGATTTTTTTCCCCAGCAAGAGCAAATTGGATCGTGCTTTGCTGGGTTTTTTTCCCTTCCTCTGGATCAACTGTAAGTGAAAGATTATAACTTTTTTTTGTTGTTGTTGTTGAACTGGATGGACTTTTGTCTTTTTTCAGCCAGACTAACTATGTAACTATGTAACTATGTAACACCAGTGCTGCTGCGATTAATGTTATATTGATTGCTATTCATGACAATTTTTGTTTTTTGCCTTCCAGAGGATTTACCCCCCTTAGTTTCTTTTAGTGGGTAATATTTTTGAACAGTCTAATATTCTTCTAGTGAGGGATTGGGTGGGATTCGTTTTATTCCGAATTGAAATTCGGATGAACTTTTTTTTTTCATTTCAGAGATTTGAATGTATCCAAATTTCCAAATTACATTAGTAACAAATTTGTAATGAATCCGAAATAATGAAAGGAAACTTAGTTCAAAATTTGAATCAAATTGTGTATATGTGAGTGCAATTCTACTTTTTACCCTTTTCGTTCTTAATAAATATTCTACACCATGGAATGTATTTTTCTTTTCTGAGTGTGAATTGTCATACTGTAACATCAGAAAGATGACCCTGGTGACGTCTGCCTCCTCTTCAACATTTGGGTTGATGCACATATTGATGGGGGTCTGGTAAGTTGGGCACTCAGTTGTGAGAAGATTACTGAGAGTCTTTGCATGGAATAATTTCACGAATGGACATTATAATACAAATGGATTTCTGTTGATTGATTTCCATGAAGGCAAACATCGCACGTCTTATGCATTTGTGTCTGTATGATCTTACGTTGTATATTTAGTATGAATTCACTGAAGGTGGGAATAGAGCCTTTTTAATATTTTTGAATTCTGAAAATTGCTTTGAAATTCACACATAATATGTAACAGAGCAGAGCAACGAAATACAAGCAGTAAACAATACAACTGCTGTTCTTGATAGAGAAAAACAAAAAGAGGGCGCACCAGCCTAGTGCAGTGGTGGGCAACCTTTTTTTTCAACTGAGCCAAATCTCGCCAAAACCACGATTGAAATTTATTTTGAGAGCCACATTTTTAAAACTGAAAATACATCCCCCATATAGTAATTCATCCCCCATAGTAATTCATCCCCCATAGTAATTCATCCCCCATATAGTAATTCATCCCCCATATAGTAATTCATCCCCCATAGTAATTCATCCCCCATATAGTAATTCATCCCCCATATAGTAATTCATCCCCCATAGTAATTCATCCCCCATAGTAATTCATCCCCCATATAGTAATTTATCCCCCATATAGTAATTCATCCCCCATAGTAATTCATCCCCCATATAGTAATTCATCCCCCATATAGTAATTCATCCCCCATAGTAATTAATCCCCCATATAGTAATTCATCCCCCATAGTAATTCATCCCCCATATAGTAATTCATCCCCCATAGTAATTAATCCCCCATATAGTAATTCATCCCCCATAGTAATTCATCCCCCATATAGTAATTCATCCCCCATAGTAATTCATCCCCCCCATATAGTAATTCATCCCCCATATAGTAATTCATCCCCCATAGTAATTCATCCCCCATATAGTAATTCATCCCCCATATAGTAATTCATCCCCCCTATAGTAATTCATCCCCCCTATAGTAATTCATCCCCCATATAGTAATTAATTCCCCATATTGTGTCAATTCACTTACCTTTGCTCCGCGCGTTCCTCTCGCCATGTTCCCGCGCCGTTCCGGCCTTCAGGGCAGACTGTGAGAGGAGAGGAGTTCGTCACGCTGCCCCGCCTACATCCTGACAGCCAATGTTTGCCACGCACCGCGGGCCAGATTAAAAGGTCTGCCGGGCCGTATACGGCCCGCGGGCCTTAGTTTGCCCATTGCTGGGCTAGCTGCATTGTCCTGACTTTTGGGGCGGTCGCCCGAGAGGAGGGAGGGGAGCGGGCGCTCGGCACACAGAAGAGCCGCATTTTAGTGTGTAAAGAGCCGCATGTGGCTCGCGAGCCGCGGCTTGCCGACCACTGGCCTAGTGCATCACCTTAAAAAATGTGTTTATGAAATAATAAAAGTAGGTATTGACCTCACAAAATGACAATACAGTCAAAGGTACATCGTATGGGAAGAGCTCGGTCCAATCCGCACTACGTGTGAGTCCGTAATGGAAACTCTGGACCTCCAACAGGCTGACACGGTTCGAGGACTTGCTTCTTCCTCAGAGCCAACTGACCAAAAGTCTGAACTCTCTCTTATATATGCTCACTAATGAATCATCAAAGGGTACATGTGGGCCGTCCTAGACACCCCCAGGGGTGGGGAGAGGTGTCACAATAAATGCTGACTTAATAAATGCAAAACACACACAATATGTCCTATTTGGCTACATACAGACAATGTAACAAAAGGCATACATGTGTGACCATAAATATACATGTATCATTCATCCCATGCAGCACTGCATTGCACATATGGAGTGTGAATGTTGGAGTAACATGATAACAATGATAATATTAGAGGTAGTAGTAGTAATAGTAATGATGAAACCTTGGTGGTAAAGTGCTTGTATGAATACAAAACTGGATGCAATCCACATACCAAATCCTAGGTATAGCCACCATCTTTTTGTTTTTTCTCTACTCAGTATACTTGGACTTCCCCGGTCATTTGAGGGCAGCAAGGCGTGCACATCCCAAGAAATTTGTGATGTGGTCCCATCCTTTTAGAGTCCATCCCTAAGCGCAGGAGCATTTGGGTTTGCCATTTCTTTACTTTTCTTGATAGTAAGGTGTTTGCAAAGGGTCAGGCTATGTAGAAAGACGTCTGCAGAAACAAATGGAGGTAACTGGACTGGAGTTGGGGTTTCTGAAGAGTAAGGTGAGGGCCTGCAGTGGCCAGAAACTGTAGTAAATTATCACCAATACGAAATTCGCAGAGTCATTTTCAATCACCAATTTCCAACGCAGTATTGCAGAAGATACGTAAAATGAGATGTTCAGTAAGAGGAGTAAAGTCATGATTTTGGCAGCCTTTATATGGGCCTCTACATTAGAATTATGGAGGATGGATGAAAGCTGCATTCTACGGACATGCTGAAGAAGAGAGGTGACTGTGGATCCTAGAGACAGCAAAATGACTAGAAATGGAAGCACTATGACAAAGCTAAACATGCTGTTTATAAGAAGGACATGGTTCATTAGGGTGTCATTGAATTTATGGCAGAATGCTGTACTATTATCAACATTCTCTATGGGAATAGTGAGAAAATTGACACAGATTGATAGGATTAACAACATGCTGGGGATGACAAAGGTTCCTGCAATCAAACATGGAAGACTGGCCAAAAACCTGGACTTCATAGCTATGAGGAGTCGATGGCGGAGGGAAACAATCTTGATGCAATAGAAGACGCATAGCCAAGCTGTCATGGACAAGCTGAAGAAGACGATGAAGGTATATACAGAAAATATGGCCATTAAACAAAGATTTGAGCTTTGGAACACAGATGTCCAGACAAGAGAGGACATATCAAGAAAAAATTGGACACTTGAGCAGACCGTAGAGGACAATCCCATGAAAAACACAATGAGGTCTTGAGAACTTTGGGATTTCTCTTTGCGCCATGCTTTGAAGCTGGAAGAAGCTACAAGTATGCTGAGAAATATTCCAGAACATGAAGAGAGGATAACAAAAACAAGAATGACAATATCCACAGCTTTCATGATAAAATCTTGGGAAGGATTTGGTGCTTCTGTTAACCTCTGGAGGATATCTTCAACAATTAGAAAATGGTCTTCAGTAGTGCCTTTCCCATCTCCGTCTTTGCCTTTGTATCTCTTAGCTGTTTTACACCTTCAACACGGTCATTTTTTTGTGTTTTTAGATATCCAATGCTAGCTAAACTCTTACCTTTGGATTTGCAATGTTTTGCATGGGTTGAGCCATGACACGTGTCCTACATGTAAATCATTGTTCTTCCCTGTAAGGAGGGGGTGATGTCTCCATGAACAGATGGAAGTAATATTGTATTTAGAAATATATTTTATGTTAGTAGGAACAGATTTAAATCATTGAGCGTGTTATTCTCTCTTATCACAAATGTGAAAAGGTCAATCAGTGTAGCTTAGGGTGGTTGCCATCATCGTCATTTTCATACAAAGAGAATTTTTACCTTACATTTTTGTGGGATTTTTAAAGGCAACCTTGAAACATATACAGAGAAGTCACTTGTTAAAAAGATCAACATTTTATTTTAGCAAAAAATTGTTTTTGTTTTGATACATTGAAGTATATCAAATAAGTAGTGTATACTTGACCAATACCAGAGGCAATGATTTATAGTAGAGCATTTACTACACTCATTTGTGGTTTATGCAGTATGTATCCGGTGGTATCCCTCAAAACCTGATTTCCATCTCGCAACCTCACATTTGACTACAGATATATATTCAGCCTGGGATCCAACGCGTTTCGAATACATTAGTACAAATTCTTCTTCAGGGAAAGGATACCACTCTATAACTATAATTGTTATCAATGAACCAAGAATTGATACACATCCTTACAATTAAACAACAATAAATTATCCATACAAAATACATAACTTACATAACCACCAAAAATAGTTCAAAGGAAATGCTTCACCGTGTTTAGAAGGCCCTAGAAACGACATTTGATGGCTCTAGAAAAAAAATCTATGGAAGAAATGTGCCTTCTAAACACAGTGAAGCATTTCCTTTGAACTATTTTTGGTGGTTATGTAAGTTATGTATTTCGTACGTTGTATAAGGAAAGAGGTTTGTAGAAGTGAACAGGAGGAGATCGGTCTGGGGGAGAGGACTCAGCTACGTAAAGGTCATAGAGTTGTGCTGGGAGAAGATAAAAGGCAGCGACAGGAACAGAATAGAGCTGGTCAGCTGTGACTGTGTCAGGCTTCATGTACACAAGCCTACCCTGACTGCCAGCTGCTGGAAAATGTCAATTGTGGCAAAAGCACAGTACCGGGTTGCCGCAGTTTGCGTTTTCAGCGCTGCCTGCGGTCAAAACGTTCCTATCCTGAAAGTGATTCTTTTGCATTTAGGAGAGGGAGGGTTAACCTCACCTAAACGCGTAAACTCCAAAACTCTGCCAAAAGCCGGTGTGTACATGGACGTATGGACTTTTATGGAGCTGAGTTTATGGGCTTTGGTAAAAAAATGCCAAAAGCTCCTAAACTGGAGTTTAAGAGCTGCTCGTGTACATGAAGCCCAAGGCTTCATATACACAAACCTACCCTGACTGCCGGCCACGGGAAAACACAAATCGCTGCAACAACGCAGGAAAACTGGGTACCGCGTTTTGCCATGGTTTTCAACGCATTTTGCATTTTTCTGCAGTCAGTGGTAAAAACATTCCTGTCCTGAATGCGATTCTTCCGTGTTCAGGAGAGGAAGGTTTAACCTCGCCTAAACAAAAAAATGCCAAAAGCTCCTAAACTTGAGTTTAGGAGTTGCTGGTGTATAAGAAGCCTAAGGGAGGCAGGAGACTGGGGAGAGAACAGGGGAGATATACCGGCTGGGCAGACAGGAGGCAGGAGAGTTCTGAAAGGAGGAGGAATTCAGAAGTAAAGGACTGCATGGAGACACAGGGGCACAATCAGAGAGAAACATCAGCGTGTGATTGCAGAGATGGAGGGCCATTATCTGGGAAGCAGCAAGAGTACGGCAAGTATCTGGAAGGAGGACAGGGAGAGAAACATCAGTGTGTGATTGCAGAGATGGGGGGCCGATATCTGAGAGGCAGCATGAGTACGGCAAGTATCTGGAAGTAGGACGGGGAGAGAAACTTCAGAGTGTTATTGCAGAGATGGAGGGCCATTATCTGGGAAGCAGCGTGAATACGGCAAGTATCTGGAAGGAGGACAGGGAGAGAAACATCAGCGTGTGATTGCAGAGATGGAGGGCCATTATCTGAGAAGCAGCGTGAATACGGCAAGTATCTGGAAGGAGGACAGGGGGAGAAACATCAGAGTGTGATTGCAGAGATGGAGGGCCATTATCTGAGAAGCAGCGTGAATACGGCAAGTATCTGGAAGGAGGACAGGGGGAGAAACATCAGCGTGTGATTGCAGAGATGGGGGGCCATTATCTGAGAAGCAGCGTGAGTACGGCAAGTATCTGGAAGGAGGACGGGGAGAGAAACATCAGAGTGTGATTGCAGAGATGGGGGGCCAATATCTGAGAGGCAGCATGAGTACTGCAAGTATCTGGAAGTAGGACGGGGAGAGAAACATCAGAGTGTGATTGCAGAGATGGGGGGCCGATATCTGAGAGGCAGCGTGAGTACGGCAAGTATCTGGAAGGAGGATGGGGAGAGAAACATCAGAGTGTGATTGCAGAGATGAGTGGCCAATATCTGAGAGGCAGAGTGAGCATGGCAAGTATCTGGAAGGAGGATCTGGAGACAAACATCAGAGTGTGATTGCAGAGATGGCGGGCCATTATCTGGGAAGCAGCAAGAGTACGGCAAGTATCTGGAAGGAGAACAGGGAGAGAAACATCAGAGTGTGATTGCAGAGATGGGGGGCCAATATCTGAGAGGCAGAGTGAGCACAGCGAGTATCTGGAAGGACGACGGAGAGAGAAACAAAGTTGCAATCAGACATAAATAGAAGGAAACTTGAGAGTGTCAAACTTGTGGAGCAGAGCGGGAGCGCCTCCAACATTTAGAACACTGAGCCGCTGTGTGATAGAATGACAGGGGGCTAACAATGTCATTTAGCAGCTGCAGATGGGCTTGTCAGCTGCCAGGCCCCCCTCTGCGGCTGATAGGGCCAGGCCCCCTACAGAAGGGCCGGGGGTACCCCCTTATCAGCGGCCCTGTTCAGCCCACATAAGTACCATTCATAAAAGCTAAGTAACAGCCTCATGGTGTAGCATAAAAGCTCACACATTTAATAAAAATAATATGCACTCACCTGGCATTAAAATAGGTAAGAATATCAAAATTCCCAAACAAAAGACCAAGATGGCCATAGTCCTTAGCGTGATGATGTCACGTGTCCCGTAACTCTGGCCTACGTGTTCCATTATGTGGTGGCGTCATCAGGGGTGTAGCCAATATTATAATTGTAATATATATTTTACATAGGTTAGATAGGAATACATTTAAATCATTGACTCATCAGTGTTTCGCCATATTACCAATTCTAGCTTCCCAATTGGTGTTGCTGTAAATAGTTTTTGGCTTCAAAGATCCGGCCTTGGCTTCTCCTTATCACAGCTCACATGGCTTGTAAACCCATCCTCGTCTACATGGAAACACAAATGTACAATTCTTGCCGCACATGTTAGGCGATCTAGGGCTATCATTCACAGGTAACTCTGAACTGATCTCCTGTAAAGGTCATGGAGCGGGTTACATCGGGTGACAGATCATGCCACTGTGCCCCCCCCTGTGCATGCATGAGGTGTGCGAGTGGGAGGATGGGATGATGATGCTCCCACCCGGCTATATTATTATAATAGGTCAGGTTCATGGTGGTTGATCTAGGGGAAACTGACCAGGTTTCCTTGTCTACCAAACACACTGAGATGCTGTTTAGTGCACTGAATTCTCACTTTCCAACACACATACTGAACACTGGTTCAGGAGAACAAACATAATGTTTTTGGTTCAAATACATTCGCAGAAACAGTTGAAAACTAAATTTCACAAAGTGCAGCAGGAGGGGTCACACTGTGCCTATACCAGGGGCGGATTTACCACAAGGCAAACAAGGCATTTGCCTAGGGCAGCATTTTTCAGGGGGCAGTGCCGCCCCCCAAAAGAAGGGTTGGAAGAAGGGACACGTGCAGCATGAGGACCAGGTGGGATCTGAGAGAGGCTGCGGGCTGCTTGCTGGTGTATGCAGAGCCTGACTCTTGTTCCTGGGGATGTCTGGAGCTGTGAAGGTGAGTGCTTTCTCTCTCGCCAGTGTATGGGGGGCAGTGGTAGTGGAAGGCTCTCTGGGGTGGGGTTGGGGGGCTGGCTTGTTGTTGGTCAATGTCAGGCTCTCTTCATGGGGGAGGGTGTGTTGGTTGGTGTCAGGGTATCTCCATGTGTGTGTGGGGGGGGGGGAATTTTTGTGTTGCCTAGGGCAGCATGAAACCTTAATACACCACTGGCCTATACTGGTACCAAATACACACAAAAATACACAAGACTTCAATAGTCCATGAGTCCAGAAGCAGAGGAATCGCATTGGAAAACATGGCAGGTCAGATCCGGAGGTGCTCCAGATTCAGCACAAGCTGAAGGAAGGAACTTAGAAGCCCGTGCCATTGGGGGATGTCAAAGCATAACTCATCACAATAGAAGAAAAAAATGGGTAGCAGTGTGGTTACCCTTCTGAGGCAACCGAGAAATGAGGGACAAATATAGAGCAGCCCAATATAAATCAAAACAAAAACAAAAATGGTGGGAGGGAGAAGAGACTAGAATGGAAAGGAAGGGGGGGGGGAAGGTAAGATGGAAGCAGTGGTGCATCTAGGTTCTGTGCTGCCCTAGGCAACACAAAAATCAGCCGCCCCAACCTTCCCCAATGAGAGAACCTTACACTGACCAACACCCCTCCCCCCAATGTGGAGAGAGCATAACACCAACCATCAATCCCTCAAAAGCGAGAGCCTGAGATTGACCAACTCCCCCCCCCCCAACCGCGGAGAGAGCATAACACCAACCAGTAACCCACCCCTCCCAAAGGACAGAGCCTGACACCAATCAATGCCACCAACCCCCCTGGCCGAGAGAGCTTTCCACTCAGGGGCGGACTGACAACTCATGGGGCCCCCGGGCAATAGGGGATCATGGGGCCCCTGTGTCCTTGCCCAAACTCAAAAAAGCCTATGAAAAAGGTACCAGGGGAATCTCATGGGGTCCCCTACGGACCCCGGGCCCTCGAGCAGTGCCCGACTTTCCAAATGGTCAGTCCGTCCCTGTTTCCACTACTACCACCTCCCCCATATACCTGCTACCACCCCCTCCCATTCTTGGCAAGAGAGAGAAAGAAACTCGCAGACACTCACCTTCACAGCTCCGGACATCCCTGGGAATGAGAGTCGGGCTCTGCATACAACATCAAGCAGCCCGCAGGCTCTCCTGGATCCCACCTGGTCCCCATGCGGCATGTGTTCTTCTGGGGGACAGCGCTGCCCCCTGAAAAATGCTTTCCTAGGCAACTGCCTTGTTAGCCTTGTGGCA
This sequence comes from Staurois parvus, assembly GCF_062004578.1. Taxonomy (NCBI): domain Eukaryota; kingdom Metazoa; phylum Chordata; class Amphibia; order Anura; family Ranidae; genus Staurois; species Staurois parvus. Next base: position 1,869,594 of record NW_028317830.1, read on the forward strand.
AATACACTCCTGGATGGAAGAGAGGAAAGGATGAAGGGGAGGAAAGAGAGCGCCTTGGAACACCACACCTCCCTTATGTCTCAATCCCACTACAAAGGAGACAGAAAGGAAGAACGGGGTCCTATCTGTGGGATCTGGTTGATCATGATCTATCCATGAAGACCAGATGTATTCTATGAACATGTCATACAATATTTTTCATATATATATATATATATATATATATACACCAAAATTGTAGTATTTCAAATATATGTCAATATATTTGGGAAGAATATTTTAACAATATATTTCAAATATATTTTTCTTCCATGTGAGAAACTACAGACTTTATTTTTCAACATTATGAACACAGTGCTTAGTGCTGGCGGCTATAGATACTGACAGTAATCACGTGTCAAAAAATCCAATAGGCTGATGGTACCCAAGTCAATTGATGGATCTATTTGGGCGCACCAGCCTGCCCATACATGGATCCTTGTTGAACCATCCAAGATTTGATCCATCTATGACTGTCTTTACTTAGCTCACTTGCAGTGCTGTCACCTTTTTCTCTAGAGTTGGGCTACAAGCAGTCATATCAGCATACAGTGCAAGGTACATCCCACAGTAGTAGCCACAGCAAAACGTTGAAGTTTACATTGGCTGCTGCAGCATGGACACATTGCAGGAGGTTCATACGAAGAGTCTACGGGATATGTACAGCCTATGGAGTGAAAACATCAAAATATCAAGAAAACAATTCAATAATGTTTTATTTATAGTGCTGTAAAAAAAAAAGTATTCCATTGTAAGCATTAGCTTCCAATTTATGAAAAAAAAGTCAAAATTATAAGAGGGCAAAAAAAAATCTATTCCATTTTAAAAATGTTCCCATGCATCTGCATAATCTAACTTGTTTTCAAAGATTTCTAAAAGTTGGTGAACTGCCTTGTTAATGCTTCTTTTTACAGTTCATCAAGTCTGAGCAAATCTGCCGCAACTTGGAGTTCCCTGTGATAAGTACGATGGATTGGAGGGCGGGAAAAAATAAAATCAGCATAAAACAAAACCAGTAAAATTGATTGCCCTGTGAAAGGAAGCCAAGGCAAAGTTCCACCACATAGAAAATGAGATAAATCACAAGAAGGGATGACATGGTTCTAGCAGCCACTTGATGGACTTTCAGGCTTGGACCGCGAGAATCCTCCATGTTTTGCTTCATGTGACGGGCATGCAAACAGAGAGAAGCAATGATGCGACCGGTGGTGGCCGTGACAATCAGAAATGGCACAAAGCAGTTTATTATCATTGAAAAGTAATTGTATAAATTGCTGATTTGATATCCAATAACCATAGACGTCTGGTTGGCCCCAAGCTCTGAAGATGTGAAATTTTGTGCAAACACATTTGTAGTTGTCCAGATAATAGGAAGAATGCTGGCAAAGGACATAACTTGAGACAAGAAGATCAGCCAAGGGACCAGCCATTCAACCTTTGCCTTCATCCACCCAAAGCAGCCGCCTTTGAAGTTAATAATTTTCAAAAAAAAGAACAAGCACAGCCAGGAAGAAAGCCAGGAACTGGAAAAGATGGCATAGGTCATCAAACCGTACAAGATATAAAAAATGTACTCTACAAGCATGAGGCTGGCGAAAAAGAAAACGCACACTGTGAGGGCAGCATTCGCAAAAGAAAAACAAGTGTTGGAAAGGGCGAGAGACACCACCAGCTTATCGCTGGAGTTCAGGCTTTGGCCTTTCAGCCAGTCTCGGATGTTGACCAGCACAATGAAGGCATTGGTCAAAGTTCCTATACCCACCTCGGCCATAAGGATGGCAAAATAAGCAAAAGGTGGCAAACCAATGAATACCGAATCCATTTTAAGGCAAACAACGTCAGTCCTTCTGCCCACGGCAACCTCCTGATATTGAGAAGTCCTATTTATCCATACGGAGAAAAAAGTGACCTCTTCTAATCATAAGGCATCTTCCGGGTAGATCAGACAAGTAAGGGGAGGTATGGAAGAATTTATACATTTTTCTTCTTCAACTCTAATCTACCTGATGACATCAGAGGGAGGATTGTAGGATTATTCTTTGAACCTTAGGTTAAGACTGATGCAAATAGTGAAATGTTCTCTGACTGGGAGCCCCATCTGCATTTACGTTGAAGATTTTGTAGGCTTTTCAAAGCAATCCCAACACAAAACTCAAAAAATCCTAAAAAAAACCTTGAAGAGCCTGAAAAATCTTCTATGTAAATGCAAATGGAGCTGATAATCAGAAGACAATACACTATTTGCATCTATCTTCACGTAAGGATCACGGAATGATCCCACCATACGCCCAATGATGTCATGGAGTAGATTACAGTGGAACACCATTATCCAGAGCAAAACGTTCAGCTAGTCTTGCATTAGCTGTCTATAGGAAATCAAGATGTTATAAGGTGAGGGGGGCCTAAAAATGGACCAAAGCTAGTGAAGGGCCACCACTTTGCAAAAAATACATAATAATGTACCAAATTGTATTGTAACTGTAATGTCGGCCTTCATTTTGTAAAGTGCTGCATAAGATGTTGGCGCTATATAAATCCTGTATTATAATGTGTGAGAAAAAAATGGATTTCTACTTGCACATGATTGGAAAAGTGAAGCCATCCAAAGAGAAAGTTTACCTTAGAAAATGTTCCTTAATAGTTAATTTATTTGTTTTTTACATTTTCCTCACACATGATTCTATGCAGAGTGATGCCCCCCCCCCCCCACCCGCTAGCTTTGGTCCCTTTTAGCTCCCTCTCCCCTAAAATGATATTAAAGGCAATAAAATAAATAAATACATAGCATGTTATACTTTCCTGCTCTGTGGTTTTGCGCAGAGCAGCCCCGATCCTCCTCTTCTTGGGCCTCTGACTGTGCTGCTGGCCCCTCCCTCCTTTGCTGACAGCGGCCTGTGACTCAACTTCTCTCCTGCCCTCTGTTTATGCTTGATCTGCCCGTCTGCTACCAACCCGGCCCGTCTGACCCTGCATCCTGTCCATCCAGCCTGCCTCAGCTCCTCAGTCCAGTGCGCTCTCATCTGGCTCACCTACCTGCTGCCAGCCTGTCTGTACCAGTCTGCCCGGTTGTGCCGTCTGCCTGCTGCCAGCATGTCTGCTACCAGTCTGCCCGGTTGTGCCGTCTGCCTGCTGCCAGACTGTCTTCTACCAGTCTGCCCGGTTGTGCCGTCTGCCTGCTGCCAGACTGTCTTCTGCCAGTCTGCCTGGTTGTGCCGTCTGCCTGCTGCCAGACTGTCTTCTACCAGTCTGCCCGGTTGTGCCGTCTGCCTGCTGCCAGACTGTCTTCTGCCAGTCTGCCTGGTTGTGCCGTCTGCCTGCTGCCAGACTGTCTGCTACCAGTCTGCCCGGTTGTGTCACCTGCCAGCTGCCAGTCTGTCTTCTACCAGTCTGCCCGGTTGTGCCATCTGCCAGCTGCCAGTCTGTCTTCTACCAGTCTGCCCGGTTGTGCCATCTGCCAGCTGCCAGTCTGTCTTCTACCAGTCTGCCCGGTTGTGCCATCTGCCTGCTGCCAGACTGTCTTCTACCAGTCTGCCTGGTTGTGCCATCTGCCTGCTGCCAGCATGTCTGTTACCAGTCTACCCTACTGTGCCATCTGCCTGCAGCCAGCTGCTCTGTTTCCTGTCATCCTTCCAGCGAAGTACCACTGTGGTAGATCCCTCCATAGTTGTCTGTATCCCATTACCTGTAGTGGATCCCTCCATAGTTGTCTGTATCTCATTACCTGTAGTGGATCCCTCCATAGTTGTCTGTATCTCATTACCTGTAGTGGATCCCTCCATAGTTGTCTGTATCTCATTACCTGTAGTGGATCCCTCCATGGTTATCTTTATCTACACTTACCTCACAATTTTGGCACCTACAGACTGACTGCTCTGAGCTTTGTTGTACAGTATATATCATGTATTACATGTGGTGGACCCTCCATAGTTATCTTTATCTACACTCCCTTCACAATGTTGTCACCTATGGAGTGACCGCTCTGAGCTCTGCCCTATATATTACCTTTGGAGGATCCCTCTGTAGTTGTCTGTACCTACACTCCCTTCACAACGTTGACTTCTATGGAGTGACCGCTCTGAGCTCTGCCCTATATATTAATTTTAGCGGATCCCTCTGTAGTTGTCTGTACCTACACTCCCTTCACAACATTGACTTCTATGGAGTGGCTGCTCTGGGATCTGCCCTATATATTACCTTTGGCGGATCCCTCTGTAGTTGTCTGTACCTACACTCCCTTCACAATGTTGTCACCTATGGAGTGGCTGCTCTGGGATCTGCCCTATATATTACCTTTGGAGGATCCCTCTGTAGTTGTCTGTACCTACACTCCCTTCACAACATTGACTTCTATGGAGTGGCTGCTCTGGGATCTGCCCTATATATTACTTTTGGCGGATCCCTCTGTAGTTGTCTGTACCTACACTCCCTTCACAATGTTGACTTCTATGGAGTGGCTGCTCTGGGATCTGCCCTATATATTACCTTTGGCGGATCCCTCTGTAGTTGTCTGTACCTACACTCCCTTCACAATGTTGACTTCTATGGAGTGGCTGCTCTGAGCTCTGCCCTATATATTACCTTTGGAGGATCCCTCTGTAGTTGTCTGTACCTACACTCCCTTCACAATGTTGACTTCTATGGAGTGGCTGCTCTGGGATTTGTCCTTCAAATTTCATTTTCTATATAAAGAAATCTATTTCAAACATTCAGTGCCAGAGATGTTTCTGGATAATTACGCAAAGCAAACATCTGTTACTACTGTGGCCATGAATTTGTTTTCTCTCCCGAGATGTGGCTTGGGTACATGCAAAGTCCTGACCAAACACGCTTACCGTTTAGCTCGTCATCTGCTCGGCTATGTCAACACGGCAGGTCTGGGGATTTGCATCTGGTAGCTCATGTTAAGGCTTTGACAAATGAGGGAACTACATGTTGTCTGCTGGAGCTCAGCCATTCAATTCAGATTCAAAGGTTTAAGGTGAAGCTGTCCCCAGGGAGATGAGTGAAACGTGAGGCAATTTCTGACCTCCAACACTTGTTACCTGGCTGTCATGCTACCATACCGGCTCCCTATACTCCCTATACCAGGGCTGGGTCAGAGACGCACAATACTGAAACCAGATGGTCAGCATGACAGGTTCCATGTTTCCTACATAAAAGGTTCAATTCAACCAGTTGCTGACCGCACTACAGCCGAATGACGCTGTCAACTAGTTGTGGGAGGGCATCTATTAGACACAGCTGAGGTAAAGGGCCAATCACAGTGGCCCCTTGCCATGTGATCAGCTGTGTCCCATCACAGTTAATCACATGTAAACAGACATGTGGGTTATCAGCAGTCTTTTCCTCACACGTTGTGTGTGTGGGAGGAAAGGGAAGTCGGTAACTGGCAAGCCTGTCAACACATAGTTTACACTGATAATCAAGGCACTGATTAGCAGTACTCTAGATATCAGTGCAGCCCCATCAGTGCAGATCAGTGCCACCTGCCAGTGCCTATCAGTGCCCATCAGTGCCACCTATCAGTGCTATCAGTGCCTCCTCATCAGTGCCCATCAGTGCCCAACAGTACCACATCATCAGTGCCCTTCAGTGTACCCTATCAGTGCCATCAGTGCTGTCTCATCAGTGCCCATAAGTGCAGCCTATCACTGCCCATCAGTGCCACCTCATCAGTGCCCATAAGTGCAGCCTATCACTGCCCATCAGTGCCACCTCATCAGTGCCCATAAGTGCAGCCTATCACTGCCCATCAGTGCCACCTCATCAGTGCCCATAAGTGCAGCCTATCAGTGCCTATTAGTGCCACCTCATCAGTGCCCATTGGTACCGTATGATCAGTGCCCATCAGTGCAGCCTATCAGTGCCTATTAGTGCCACCTCATCAGTGCCCATTGGTACCGTATGATCAGTGCCCATCAGTGCAGCCTATCAGTGCCGCCTCATCAGTACCCATCGGTATACAAGCCATCAGGTGGAAGAAGCCTGCCTTTTAGTTACACAAAGCCACAGGTTTTCATTACAACTTTGTAGCCACCAATGACATAAAAAAATCAATGAAGTCAGCAGTTGATAAGAGAGACATCGGGCCCCTGCACAGCATCCTTGCTTGCCCCTCCCCTGTCCATCAGCACGGAGGTCACATTAGCTGAGTGAGCGAGAGAAACTGCAGGAGAAGAGAAACAATGGAATACTAGTCAGTACCAGTGCGCACAGGTGTATTTACTTTGGAATAAATCCCCTCTGACATTGGGTGTCCCTCATGTGACGGTGTTGTTGCGTTCTGTAAAACTATTAGGTTACTGTTTTTACATTTTGTAATGGGTGCCCCAAGATTGTGCAGGATTTTGAAAGGTGTCTCAAGATTGTGCAGGATTTTGACATGCGCCCCAAGATTGTGCAGGATTTTGACATGCACCCCAAGATTGTACAGGATTTTGACATGCGCCCCAAGATTGTGCAGGATTTTGACATGCACCCCAAGATTGTACAGGATTTTGACATGCACCCCAAGATTGTACAGGATTTTGACATGCGCCCCAAGATTGTGCAGGATTTTGACATGCACCCCAAGATTGTGCAGGATTTTGACATGCGCCCCAAGATTGTGCAGGATTTTGACATGCGCCCCAAGATTGTGCAGGATTTTGACATGCGCCCCAAGATTGTGCAGGATTTTGACATGCACCCCAAGATTGTGCAGGATTTTGACATGCGCCCCAAGATTGTGCAGGATTTTGACATGCGCCCCAAGATTGTGCAGGATTTTGACATGCGCCCCAAGATTGTGCAGGATTTTATATTCAAATAATTTTTATTGAACAATTTTAACATACAGAACCAAGACAAAAGAGAGAAAAAAAAAGGTATATAGGAACATTTGCGTAGGAGTGAAAAGGTTCACATTTGAGAGAGAGACTGTACAAGGGAGAAGAGTAGGAGTGTAAACGCCCCACCATTTGGCTGGGGGAACGATAGGTTTTTATGATATGTACATGAGAGGAATGCTCGATGTCTCGTGAACCTTGCTGGAGATTGGTAAAGTGTAAGTAGGGGAGGGGTATAGGGGGGGGGGGGGTAGGGAAGGAAAGAAGGCACCAGTTCAGCAGGGATACAGCATTTACAGCATCTTGCAGAGGTATATATTAGTAATCAGTTTATTGAGCAATTGGGATTTTTTAACCATCGAGTCCATTGGACTGTGAACTTATGGTAAGAGGAATTATGAAGGGCTATTCTCCTTTCCATTTCACATTGGGTGTTAAGGTCAGATAAAAGGCTAGCAATAGAAGGGGTGGTGATGGATCGCCAATGTTTGGTAATATTGGTTTTTGCAGCTGCTATCATGTGTACAATAATCGTACGTGAGTTCGTGGGGTATTTATCTATGCCTATGTGTAGGAGAGCTAGGGCGGGATTTGGGGTTATTGGTGTTCCTGTAATTGAGGACATTATTTGGAAGACCTTGTTCCAATAAGATTTAAGGGACTTACATGTCCAGAGTATGTGAAGGAGCGAACCGGTTTCCCCACAGTGTCTCCAGCAATTTTGAAGGTAGTATAAGGACAATTTAGCAGGGGTTAGATACCATTGGTGAAGAATTTTCAAGAATGTTTCCCAATGGGAGGAACATTTCGAGGCTTTGAAAGTGATGGTGAATGTTTTTTCCCAGGCATGTGGAGTAATTGGTTGGAGATGATTTTTTTCCCAGTTGATTAAAGATGAAGTATACATGGGAAATTGTGTTAGGGTTATGAGTGAGTAGAAAGTTGAGATTCCTTTCTTTGGGTAGATTGATCTATGGAAGAAATGGTGTGCAGTTGCAGGGATTTCCAATTTGAGTGGTATAGTTGTATTGTGAAGTAAATGGGCTATGCGCATGTAGGTGAATTGGTCAGTATCAGGAAGATGGAATTTTTTTTTGAATAGTGTAAAAGGAGTCCAGTTTGCCTGTGGTGTAAATATCCTGAATATGGAGTATGCCAAGATTTTCCCACTTTGCTAGGTTCAAGTGGGGGATCATAAAGCACAGCAATGAAATTGGTATTGGGATTTGTAAATTGTCTTTATGAAGTTTATTGTAGGTTACGAAGTCATGCCAGGCAGTTAAGGAGGCTTGTATGCAGGGATGTTTATGTAGAGACATAGTTTGAGCCGTTCGGGGTATGTATAACACATCTGTTAAAGTATGAGGTAGGTACAAGGAGGATTCCATAATAGTCCAAATTTTTTCCTTGGTGGGGTGCCACCAGAAGAAGAGTTGGTCTAATAGGTAGTATGATCTTAGGTGCGGAAGACCGGCTCTGCCTCTGGAGGGTGGACGTATTAGGAGGTTTGTAGTACATCTGGTTTTTTTTCGAGTTCCATAAAAATTTGTTCAGCATTGCTTGAAGTTTAGCAAAAAAGGTGTGAGGGGCTGGGATAGGGAGTGTACGAAAAATGTAGAGTATTTTGGGTAGTATGCACATTTTTATAGTTGCTGTTCTGCCTAGTGACGACAGAGTAGTTGTGCGTAGGCTCTTGAGTTCCCATGGAATAGTTTTGAGTAAAGGTTTGAAATTAGCCGCGTAAAGTTGATTAGTAGTAGCGGTAAGTTTAATCCCTAAATAGGGGATGCTGTGTTTTTCCCAAGTAAAAGGGAAATGTTTAGAGAGAAGGCTTTGGGTTACAGCGGGTGTATACAGGTTTAATATTGACGATTTGGGTTCGTTAAGTTTGTAGTATGAGACCGCTGCGTAGTTGTGGATGTGTGTACGTATCGCTTGGAGTGATTTGTATGGATTAGTAACACTGTTCAACAAATTTTTATTTTTTGCCAGTTTTGGAAACAAAAGGATCCATTTCTTAATGAATTTCACATTCTGAGTTCAAATATAACAATGAAATTTGTCAATTGGCTCTAGTTTTTCTGTAAACGGAAAGTTTTCTACTATAGGCGTAATGACTACATAATGCACAATAATTATATAGATAGATGTCTTTCCACAAATATAAAGCAAGTGATATTGACTACATAACAAAGCCTAAATGGCATCATATATTGCATAGGATTACCAAGAAAAATTATAGCCATAAGCTAAGTTGAATCATTTTAATACTTAGGATTCTCACTAGTTTTGTCTTCAGTTTGTGTCGGTTTTGCTTCTCTTGGCTTTTCTCTTGTATTCGAGGAAAGGGCTATCTCTTACAACTGTCCAGCAATAGTCAACAAGCATTGATGGGCTCCATTTACCTTGATATCTTCTTTCCATAGCTGCAATGTCTTGATGGAAGTGCTCTCCGTGTTCATCACTCACTGCTCCACAGTTTGGTGGGAAAAAATCCAGATGCGAATGTAGAAAATGAATTTTTAGAGACATGTTGCAATTACTAACATGATCTGTTGGCTCTCTCCAAATCATTGGCACAGCGAAAGGCATAGATGCCTTTTTTCCATTCAACCATTGCTCCAGTGCCGTCCCACAAGAATTGCAGCATATATGTGGTGCCCAGCTCTTGTCCTGGTCTCCTATCTTGCAGCCAAAATACAAGTTGTAGGCTTTCTTAATCATTCCTGTTATCCTCCTTTTTTGTGAGATAAAAGTTATTTCACCGCAGATATAGCAGAAATTATCTGCTTTATTCACACAAGTTCGAGGCGTTACTGAGTAGCCTATATAAGCAGAAAACGAAATGTAAAGACGAACTCCAATCAGCTACAGATACTGCAGCTTTTATGCAGTGAAGTGATGCAATTAAAGGCTAATATTGCATCATCTCAGTATACATGACATTTTCTATTGGTCACCAGTATCAATTGCGCAATATGCAGCTGAAGTTGCATCATAATTTTGAATGGCTTACGTCATTAGATGGGTGAATATATCATGGAAACTAGAGCCAATCAACATTTTTTAGGGTCATTTTCGTTTTCAGCACCCCAAAATTATGTAAGATTAGCTCATTTTATGCCCAAAACTTTTTACCTGTTGAACAGTGTAATCATTAGAATAATGTCATCCGCAAAGAGACTAAGTTTGTGTTCATTTTTAAGAAGTTTAATTCCCGTAAATTTGGGGTCATTTCTGAGGTTCGTTGCTAGTGGTTCAATAAGTAAGGCGAAGATTATGGGGGATAGAGGGCAACCCTGTCTGGTTCCGTTGGATATAGAGAAGGGTTGTGAGAGTGTACTGTTGGTTAGTACTCTGGCAGAAGGGTTGGAGTAGAGAGATAGAATCGCAGAGAGCATCCAGTCTGTTATGCCAAATTTTTGGAGTGTAAGGGTCATAAATTGCCAATGAATTCGGTCAAATGCTTTTTCCGCATCTAGTGATAGGAGAAGGGAAGGTTGAGCGCCAGATTCAAGATGATGTAACAGTGATATCATTTGTCTGGTAGCGTCGGGAGCTTGTCTACCAGGTATAAATCCCACTTGGTCTGGGTGGATTAGTGTGGGCAAATATGGGAGCAATCTTTGGGCAATTATTTTGGTGTATATTTTTATATCCGTGTTAAGCAGCGAGATTGGTCTATAATTCTGGGCTAATTGGGGGTCTTTGCCTGGTTTCAGGATAGTGGTGATTATCGACTGTAGCATATCAGGGGGGAATTTCCCATTAGAAGCAACATGATTGTACAGGGCAGTTAGGTGGAACTTAAGATTGGGTACGAATGTTTTGTAGAATTCGTTGGTGAAGCCATCGTTCCCTGGTGATTTGTTTAAAGGTAGGGCGTTTATGGTTTTTTCAATTTCCATGGGTGAGATCGGCACGGAAAGGGATTTGAGTTGAGATTGAGTAATGCGGAGGAAGGTTGGTGGTGTGTAGGAATTGTTCAATGGAGAGAGCTGTTGGTTGAGTCGTATTTGGGTCGTCTTTTATGTTATAGAGATTTTGGTAATAAGACGCGAAAGCATTTGCTATATCCTGCGGGTTCGTGAGGGGAGAGTGTGTGGTAGGATGTTGAATTGTGGCAATTTTAGTTTTAAGTCTCTTTTGTTTGATGGTTTTAGCGAGAAGTGAATTCGCTTTATTGCCTAATGCATAGAATTTGGCCTTCATTTTTTGGAGATTAGTGTCATAAGCGTGGAGTAGAATAGTACGTAGTTTATTTCTGTCTATGTTTATAGCTGCGGATGTGGAGGGATTTGGATTCCGTTTATTAATCTCTTCTTTTAAGTGTATGGAAGTCAAAAGTTGGTCAATTTGCTGGGATCGCTGTCTATTAATACGGGAGTTTAGTTGTATGAGGATACCTCTCATGTAGGCCTTGTATGCCTGCCAAAGTGTAGTAACAGAAATATCAGCAGTGGCATTAGTAGTGAAAAAAAGATTGTGAGCTTCTAGGATATGCTTCTGATTTTCAGGAGTTTTCAAGATTGAGGAATTAAGTCTCCAAATGGGTGGGATTGCTGAACGTCGGTCATCGTCCAAGGATATGTTAATTGGAGCGTGATCTGACCAGGTTATGGTTCCAATGTTGGATGAAGTCACTTGTAATGTCCATTTGTCGGTGACGAACATGTCTATTCTTGAATATGAGAGGTGAGGAGGGGAATAGTAGGTGTAGTCCCTCTCGGTACCGTGTTGGCATCTCCATATGTTGTATAAATCGTGGTTATGCAGAAAGTGGTTAAAGTTAAGCTTAGTGGGTTTTTTGTTGGAAGACGAATCTATGGATGGGTTGCCCATAATGTTGAAATCTCCACCAATGATGAGTCTTCCTTGTTTAAGGTGATCGATTGTTTTGTGGAGCTTGCGATAGAATTGCATCTGTTTGCTCATTCGGGCCGTACACATTCACGAGGGTATGGGTTATGTCGTCTATCTGGCAAATCAAGATAAAGTATCGTCCTTGTGGATCCGCTGTTGTTGAAATGGTGCGGAAAGATAGGGAGTCATTGATGGCTGTTATGACTCCATTTTTTTTTCTTAGAGTTGGACACTATAAATAATTGGGAGAAGCGGTGGAGATGTAGTTTGGGTGTCTTTTCTGTGGCGAAGTGGGTTTCTTGTATAAATAATATGTCGGCTTGGGATTTCCGGGCTTCTTTGGAGAGCAGCGATCTCTTAAAGGGAGAGTTTAGGCCTCTGACATTAAGAGACGTAATATTAATCATTGTTATGGGTTTTCCCAAGATATATAATTGGTAGGATTGTTGTTTGAGAGAATCGGGACTCAGAAGTCTCTTGGAGAAGAAAGGTATTAGAGTGCTTGTAGTATAGATTAAGCTCGATTGGGGGTGTAGGATGGGTATTCCTTATTGACTCAGGATCTTTTCCATCTTTTGGGTTACATGTAGATAGCTGATGGTGTCGTAGTAAGGGTGAAATAGGGACACAAAGGACAGTAAAAACACACTTGTAAAAAACGCAAGTAAGCCAAGTAGCTAACAGTGCTACTGCAGGACTGGGGGGTTTAACCGGGCTTTGACCACCTAGGGGGTCACGCCAACTATAATCACGTAGGGTGAACTTCATCAGGTCTAGGCCGATCGCCAGAAGGTTGTATGTTGAGAGGTGGCCTCTGGGGGAAGGCATGGGTGTGCCCGAGCATGAGGTGAGCCGCGTTATCAATTATGATGCCTCCATATGATGGGCGGAATTAGATGTAGTGTCCTGTATGTCCGCAGGGAGGATGTTCCAGGCTCTGAGCAGGTCCAGGCCTGCTTCCAGGGTTTTAATAGTGAGGATTCTGCCTTCCCGTCGTACTATTAATTTCGTGGGGAAGCCCCATTGGTAGGCAATGCCGTGGTTTCTTAAGGCCTTGGTAATAGATACCATTTTTTTCCTGTTAAGGAGCGTGGCTTTGGATAAATCCGCATACAAGCGGAGGTTTGCATGTGATGGCGGGAGTGGTGGCGGGTTTCTAGCCACCATCATGATTTTCTCTTTGATGTGATAGAAATGTATGCGGGTCAGTACATCTCTTGGGATAGAAGCCGATAGAAATGAGGGTTTAGGTAATCGATGGGCACGATCGATCGCCAGCTCTAGATCCGAAAGTGATGGAAGAAAGAGTTTGAAGTATTGTTGTAGGTAGGGTAGGAGTGACTCGTTTGTAACTGATTCAGGGATCCCTCTGAGTTTAATGTTGTTACGACGCGATCGATCTTCTAAGTCGGCCAATTTTAAGTTGATTTGTTCAATGTCAGATGTATGGTCCGCATGAGCATCAATCAAATCGTTATGTGCTGATATTATGTCTCCCATGTTTCTCTCAATATGGTGTATTCTGCGTCCTTGTAATTGTTCCACGCTAGAAATTTGGTTTAGGGAAGTGAGGATATCATTATGCAGAGATTGACGCAGCGCTGTGAGCATGCTTTTCATAGATGTTTCTGTTAGCGGCTGGTCACCTGCGGGAAATGCCTCTATATCTGGTAGGGCTGCAGGGGGTGGTTGAGTTGAGATGTTTAGGGCCTGGTATGAGAGGTCAGGGTCCTGGTCATGTCGCTGCCGGGATTTGGCTGGGCTACTGTTTGTTGGGGACAGTGGGGGTGACAACTCACCAGGGTCCCCCGGGTACAACGAATGCTGCAGCCTCGGATCCATTTGCTGGGCCCTGTAGTCCTCCTCGTGGCCGCTGCTGTCTCCCTGTGTAGTGCTGCTGCAGGCGCCATGTTGGATTCCCGGCATGACGGCCGGGAAGAAATGTGTGAGTTTCCCCGGCTGCTCCGGGGTTTTTCTCCGGCGGGACATGGCTGTGGAGGTGCGGGCAGAGGTTGGGTGTGTAGGTGAGGTATTATCTACCCCCAGAGTCGGTGTGAGCCGTGTTACCGCTGGTGGATGGACGGAGCTGTACCTAGTACACGTCCATCAAGGTGCCGGCCGCGCATGCGCCCCCCTGTGCAGGATTTTAAAGGGTGCCCCAATATTATGCAGGGTTTTGATGGGCACCCCAAGATTGTGCAGGATTTTGAAAGGTGTCCCAAGATTGTGCAGGATTTTTAAGGGTGCCCCACAATTGTGCCAGATTTTTAAGGGTGCCTTGACTGAATAAAGGTTGAGAAACACTTATCTATGGCTGGACCAAGTCTTTGGCCATTGCCTGGATAATTTCTTCTCTGGCTGCAGCAAATGATGGAACTGGAGACAGATATTTTTCATAAGCAATGGCTGAAATGACAGGTACTGTAGCTGTGCTTACTTTCTGTGGATTTTGAATAAATGGGGGGGGGGGGGGGATTTACTGAAGGCAAGTAAATTGAACACTCTGCAAGTACAGATTGTTCACCGGATGTTGACATGAAGTAGAGGAGCACTCTACACAAGATATCAAGAGAAGAATCATGTTTTCAAGATTGTTGGTCGTTTTGAGGACTTTACTTAGATGTTTGTTTCATTATACATTAAAAAAAACACAAAAAAAGTTTGTCTTGTATAACAGGATTGTGTCATTATTCTGTGTGGTGCAATCTAATGATTGATGGGCACACCTATGGATAGAATAACATATGCCTAGGTAAAACAATTTGTTGAGGTATATACAGTAAATATTTATTAGTTTTCACTGAAGGAACACACAGATATATGGGATTGGATTGGTGTCAGCAGCTTTTAATTTAGATCATCACACATAGCAGCTCGCAAGGATACATAGATATATTTCTGTATATACTGTATGTATATATGGGTCCTCTGAACAAGAAATACTGTCATGTCATAATCATTTATGTCCACTAGAGGGAGACAATGGACGACATATTCCCTGTAAAGCATATGAAGCCTATGAAATAAATCAGATCATAGGAAGACGCTGGATAGAAATGTACAGATCAGGGGCGGACTGACCATTTGGAAACTCGGTCACTGCTCGAGGGCCCGGGGTCAATAGGGGGGCCCATGAGATGCCCTGGTATCTTTTTCATAGGCTTTTTTGAGTTTGGGCAAGGACACAGGGGCCCCATGATCCCCTATTGCCCAGGGGCCCCATGAGTTGTCAGTCCGCCCCTGGTACAGATTATACATAAATGTACTATATATATATATATATATATATATATACACTTCTCAAAAAATGAAAGGACCGCTTTGAAAACTCATCAGATCTTAATGGGGAAAACTCACCTGCTGGATCTCCTGAAGACGGGAGCGTCATCAAGCTGATGGCTGCGAATAACAGAGAGATGGACATCCGAGGAATAGTCTGGATGCGGGTCCGGCTGTGTGGGCAAGATGTCGGCAAGAAGGGGGTCGAGCTGGTGGATCATTCATCCTGAAAAGGGATGGACGTGACACTAGGTATGAACGTGCTGAGGGACCTAGACCACCAACTTTATGCCAAAGAAGGGCCGAGGTATTGGCAATGGGCCACCACACACGGGCCAACCCAGAAGGATCTACAGCAGATGGTGAGGAGCTGTAGTCTGCGAGAGGGCGACATGTTCGGTCGACCCATTGGACACGTGAGGGTGTCACGGAGGATCCCGGTGAAGATCCTGCCTTGACATGAGCGAATATTGATGCTGCCGGTTGGGGCTGGACGATGACTGAATGGACTGGAGGTCCTGATCGAGCCCGCTTACCAAGAAGAAACGCAGACTCATCCACTGGTAGCCCAGGTGTCAGGAACCATCACGACGCATGGGTCTACACATGCGTAGGTGTCTGCCGAGACGTATAGGTGGCAGGGCACTAGGACCCAGGCGCACCCGTCGTCTGGACAGTACTAGGCAGGCACTGGTACCCAGGCTACGCCTGTTAGGTGCAGGGCGGGCTACTTAAGCCAGCCCTGCACAGATGCTTGTTGCCGAATGGTCTTTGTATCCTGTTACCTGTGTGTGAGTACTTCTGATCTGAATTGTTTTGACCTTGTTGCCTTCTTCTGTCCTGACCCCTTGGCTTGCCTGACTCTGCTCCTGGATGTTCCCATTTAGATCTGACCTCCTGGTATTGACCCTGCGTGTGACCCGACTATCCTTTGCCTACCGTTTTGTACCTTACCGATTCACTAGTTCCGACCCAGCCTGCATGACTCTGATTTAGCTCATCCATCCACCCACCCCGCAGGGATCAGTAGGCTCCCTTACATCAGACTCCTAGCTCTCTGGAGCCCCTGTCAGACTCCTCTACCCCTGTTGGAGATACCTGGTAGTTGCGACCTGGTACCAGAGCGCTCCAAGTCCATCCCCACCATCAGGGGCCCTGGTGAACAAGTGCTCCGGTGCTTAGACTCCGCACTCTGGGGAGGCTCTACCAGGGGACTGATAGAGGTGCTGTCAGGCGGTCCATTACAGTACCATTCGGCCATGACCGAGTCTGGAGGGTCGCCTTCACCATGGGATGAGATGTGCCGACATTTGTCCGTACTGATCCAGGCAGTAACTAACGTGCATGACAAGTGTAGTCAGTTAGAAAATTGATTTGACACCCTAACGGTATCTGGAGTGTCCCCTCAGAGTCAGGCCTCAACTATTGACACTAGGGCGGTTTCTGAATCTCCCTGTGGGGCTGCGGCTGCAGCTCCACCAGCCGAACCCCGCGTTCCCATGCCTGAACGTTTTCAGGGAGATCGAGCACGTTTAGAACGTTTAAAACGCATGCTTCTTGTATTTTGAACTGCAACCACGTGCGTTTACCACAGAGTCGGTCAAGGTGGGATTTGTAATTTCTCTACTACAGGATGAGCCCCAGGACTGGGCCCTTAGACTAAGGGAAACGCAGGACCCTCAGTTACAGACCTTAGATGCATTTTTTAAGGCCATGTCAGTTCTGTACGATGACCCCCAGCGGGTGGTTTCGGCTGAAACCACCCTTTATGCCCTACGACAGGGTCATCGAGCTGCGGAGGAATACGCCTCCGAGTTCAGGCAATGGATGGGGGACACACACTGGAATGACGCCGCCCTACGTCACCAATTTAGGGTCGGACTCTCGGAGGGCATAAAAGATGAGTTAGCCCGGGTTGGCCTCCCCGGGTCTCTAAAGGAGTTGATCGACCTGGTGATCCAGATTGATCGCAGGTTAAGGGAACGCCGGTCTGAGAGGACAGGTCAAGGCCAGGGTCAAGGAGCTACCTGGATACCCCCCAAAGGCACAGGTCATTCCGTCCCTGCTACTGTTCCACCAGTTGTCTCCACTGATGTGCCGGAACCGATGCAGCTGGGTTTGGCGCTGCAGACCCTCACTCCAGAAGAACGCCAGAGACGGCGGGCCAAGAACCTGTGTTTCTATTGCGGGGGAGCTGGACATGCAGTGCGAAACTGTCCAGTGAAGACATGTAAGTCTTGATCTTCGGTTCCTGTTTCTTTGAGTAATATAAGTCAGTCCAATTACTTAGCGGTACCCCTTTTGTTTCAGCTGCCAGAGAAAACCATGGTAACCACTGCAATCATTGATTCGGGGGCCTGCAGTTGCTTCCTGGACCTTGACTTTGCCCGCCAGCAGGAGATACCATTACAGGCCAGGAAATGGGGGCTCAATTTGTTCTTGGCTGATGGTTCCCAAATAAAATCAGGTTTAGTGGACCAAGAGACCCCTCCCATACTCACTACCATAATGGGCTCCCATCGGGAATTACTACACTTTGACGCCATTGCGTCACCCCTTTTTCCAGTGATCCTGGGGCTTCCGTGGCTTCAGGCCCACAACCCCCAGATCGACTGGAAAACCGGGTCCCTTAGTTTTTCTTCAGACTATTGTCAGAAAAACTGCCAGGCCTCTGGGCCCCGGGCCCCCCAGATCCTCTTATGTGCAGAAGAGGACGCTAACCTAAGACAGATTGTACCAACCGTATATCATGAATATTTAGACGTGTTCAGTAGACGAGGGGCTGATACACTACCACCACATCGACCTTATGATTGTCCCATTGACTTATTGCCAGGTTCTGAGATTCCTTTTGGCCGTATCTTCCCGCTATCAGAAAAGGAATTAGGGGTACTGAAGGACTATATTGAGGAGAACCTCCAGAAAAAGTTTATTCGCCCTTCCACATCTCTGGCAGGGGCGGGTATCTTCTTTGTGGAGAAGAAAGATAAAACCTTGAGACCCTGTATTGACTATAGGGAATTAAATCGGGTGACCATCAAGAACCGCTACCCTCTACCTTTGGTCCCGGAGTCATTCCAGAGTCTGGGGACAGCGGTCTGCTTTACGAAGCTGGATATGCATGGGGCATACAATCTGGTCCGCATCCGGGAGGGGGATGAGTGGAAAACAGCTTTCCGTACTCGATTTGGGCACTTCGAGTACCTGGTCATGCCGTTTGGACTTTGCAATGCCCCAGCCACGTTCCAACACTTCATAAATGACGTGTTGCGTGATTTCTTGGACATTTTCGTTATCGTCTACCTAGACGATATTCTGATCTTTTCTCCATCTCTAGATGTCCACAGAAACCACGTAACCAAGGTTCTGGAACGGCTGCGCCTGCACGGCCTATATGCCAAGGCCAAAAAATGCAGCTTTGAGCAGCAAAGCATTGCATTTTTAGGAATGATTATCTCCACTGTGGGGATCGCAATGGATCCCCAAAAGATCTCGGCGATTCTTGATTGGCCAATTCCAGCCGATAAGAAAGCCGTCCAAAGGTTCATTGGATTTGCCAATTTTTACCGTAAATTCATCAGGAATTTTTCAGGTCTGGTTTCCCCCATAACGCAGTTAACCAAGTCAGGAAATCGCTTCAAATGGACACCAGGAGCTCAAGAAGCATTTGAGACTCTGAAGCGACTATTCACCACCGTTCCCATTTTGGGGCACCCGGATATGGCTCTGCCTTTTGTGCTAGAGGTAGACGCATCCGAAAATGCGGTTGGATCCATCCTCTCCCAAAGAAAGGGTCCCAAGGAACTTCTACACCCAGTGGCGTTCTTTTCCAGAAAACTAACCCCGGCGGAACGCAATTATGACATCGGAGACCGGGAACTATTGACCATCAAGACGGCATTGGCAGAATGGAGATATTTACTGGAAGGAGCTACTCACCCAATCCTGATCTTCACAGACCACAAGAACCTTGAGTACTTGAAAACAGCTAAACGCCTAAGACCACGCCAAGCCAGGTGGGCCCTGTTTTTCTCGCGGTTCAACTTTCACATTACATATAGGCCCGGTTCAAAGAATACAAAGCCTGACGCCCTGTCTCGCATGTTTGAGGACCCTGAGGAGGAAATCAAACTGGATACCATCCTGTCTGCTGGAAATTTTTTGGCTCTGCAAACGGAACTAAGGGCTAGGTTGCAGGACGCATCTGAAACTTGTTCCACAATGCCAGACATGCCACTCTCCCGCTAGGAAGGGTTAATACGGAAAGAAGGACTGATTGTGGTTCCAAAGGAGGTGCAGACACAGGTGTTAGGGCACTGCCATGATCACCCCATGGCAGGGCATTTCGGAACGGCAAAGACTCTGGAGTTACTCAAACGCACCTCCTTTTGGTGGCCTAAGATGAACCAGGATTGAAAAAGATACGTGGAATCTTGCGAGATCTGCCAGAGGAATAAACCAACCAGAAATAAGGCCTGGGGGCTGCTACGCCCACTACCCATTCCTACACGATGCTGGCAAAAAATTGCCATGGATTTTATAGTGGAGCTACCCCCATCCCAGGATCATAAGGCAATTTTTGTTATCGTGGACAGATTGTCAAAAATGGCCCACTTCATACCGCTAAGGGGGACCCCTTCAGCAGAAGAAACGGCCAGGATCTTCATCAAAGAAGTAGTTAGACTACATGGGGTTCCTGAAGATGTGGTATCCGACCGTGGGGTGCAATTCACCTCAAGATTCTGGAGAGCCCTGTGCAAAGCTCTGGACATTAAGCTTTCGCTTTCCTCTGCCTTCCATCCTCAGACGAACGGGCAGACAGAGAGAACCAATCAGACGCTGGAACAATACCTGAGGTGTTATACATCTTTTGTACAGGACGACTGGCTGACACTCTTACCCATGGCGGAATTCGCATTCAATAACGCGAAGCACTCAGCTACAGGGCAGTCTCCATTTTTTTCAAATTACGGGTTCCATCCCACGTTCATGCCTGACCTGTTGGCAGAAAGTACGGTGCCAGCCACTCAAAGCATGTTGGAGTTCTTCTCAGACAACAACAAACGGCTACAAGAAGCTATGACGAAAGCCCAGGAGGACAACAAGGAAGCATTCGATAAGAAACGAAGGGGAGACTTAATTTTGCAGCCCGAAGACAAGGTCTGGTTGGCAACAACTAACCTGAAACTACAGTGTCCATCCAAGAAATTAGGACCAAAATTCTTAGGTCCCTTTCCAGTGAAACGCATGATTAACGAGGTTGCTTATGAGCTGATCCTTCCTGAAACCTTTAAGATCCATCCTGTGTTTCACGTCTCCTTGTTGAAACCAGTAGCCACAGACCCATTTCCAGATCGAGAAGCCAGACCCCCAGAGGCTATTACAGTAGGGGATCAGGAAGAGTTTGAGGTGGCAGCAATCCTAAACTGTCGTAGAAGGGGGGGCCAGACCCAAGTCCTGATTAAGTGGAAAGGTTATGGTCCTGAGGAAAATTCTTGGGAACCTGTTCAAAATGTTCATGCTCCTAGACTTATGCGGGAATTCGTGCGTGGTCACCCGCAGTGGAGAGATCAATTGGGCACCCGGAGGGTACCCATAGGGGGGGGGCAATATCAGGAACCATCACGACGCATGGGTCTACACATGCGTAGGTGTCTGCCGAGATGTATAGGTGGCAGGGCACTAGGACCCAGGCGCACCCGTCGTCTGGACAGTACTAGGCAGGCACTGGGACCCAGGTTACGCCTGTCAGGTGCAGGGCGGGCTACTTAAGCCAGCCCTGCACAGATGCTTGTTGCCGAATGGTCTTTGTATCCTGTTACCTGTGTGTGAGTACTTCTGATCTGGATTGTTTTGACCTTGTTGCCTTCTCCCGTCCTGACCCCTTGGCTTGCCTGACTCTGCTCCTGGATGTTCCCGTTTAGATCTGACCTCCTGGTATTGACCCTGCGTGTGACCCGACTATCCTTTGCCTACCGTTTTGTACCTTACCGATTCACTAGTTGCCGACCCAGCCTGCATGACTCTGATTTAGCTCATCCACCCACCCCGCAGGGATCAGTAGGCTCCCTTACATCAGACTCCTAGCTCTCTGGAACCCCTGTCAGACTCCTCTACCCCTGTTGGAGATACCTGGTAGTTGCGACCTGGTACCAGAGCGCTCCAAGTCCATCCCCACCATCAGGGGCCCTGGTGAACAAGTGCTCCGGTGCTTAGACTCCGCACTCTGGGGAGGCTCTACCAGGGGACTGATAGAGGTGCTGTCAGGCGGTCCATTACAACGGGCCCTCGCTATTGTGAAGGATGGATGTGTGCCTGTACGCTGCCTCAACGTTGAAGACTGTGAGTTAACCGTCCCTGGGAATACCTTGCTGGCCGAAGTTTATATGTCCGAAGGGGATAGTCCTTGATGGAGGAGCTTCACGCTATGGGCAGATAGGAGATCAACCTGGACCTATGCTGTAGAGGTCCATCAAAGGAAGACCCCGACAGCGGAGTGGAACGGCAAGTGATCATGGCCCGGATGGGGGTGGACTGCAAGACCCTGACTCCAGGATAACAGAAGTTGCTGGAAGACACCCTTTGGGAGTTTCAGGAGACCTTCTCGAGACTTGATGAGGACTTCGGGTGTGCCTCCACCATCGAACACAAAATCCCCACCAGCAATGCTGCACCGATCAGGGAACGTTACCGGCAAATCCCGCCTAAAATGTACCAGGAGGTGAAGGATATGGTGGCCAGCATGTTGGAAAACCAGGTGATCCAGGAGAGTAAAAGTCCTTGGGCTGCTCCAGTAGTCTTGGTGCGGAAGAAAGATGGGAATCTCCGTTTCTGCGTGGATTATCGGAAGCTGAATGCCCAGACTGTCCGGGATGCCTACCCCCTTCCGCGGATTGAGGAGTAGTTGTCCGATCTGAGTCATGCGAAGTTCTTCTCGACTCTTGACCTGGCCAGTGGGTATTGGCAGGTACCGGTGGCCAAGAAGGACAAAGCGAAGATGGCCTTCATCCTACCTATGGGTCTCTACGAGTTCAACCGGATGCCATTTGGCCTGTCCAATGCCCCGGGAACATTCCAGCGGTTGATGGAGCACTGTCTGGGAGATCTCAACTTTGAGTCGGTATTGATATACCTGGACGACGTAGTAGTGTTTGGGGCCTCTTTTGAGGATCACCTCCAAAAACTGCGACAGGTCTTAGGATGGCTGCAAGACCATGGGCTCAAAATCAAGCCCAAGAAGTGCCAACTGTTTCGACAGAAGCTAGAGTATTTGGGACATTTGGTCACACAGGAGGGGGTAAAGCCAACCCATGACAAGGTGGAGGCCGTCCAGAAGTGGCCCCAGCCGAGTACACTATGAGAGGTGCGGGCGTTCATTGGACTGGCCGGCTACTACAGGAGGTTTATACCCAAGTTTGCTCATTTGGTGGGCCCGTTAAATGAGTTATTAAGGGGCACTGCAGGGGGCCCAAAAAATTGTCCCATCGAGTGGGGACCCCGGCAACAAGGGGCCTTTGAAGCAGTGAAGGGGCGCTGATCAGTGCCCCGATTCTGGCTTATGCGCGGTTCGACACCCCATTCCTGCTGTACACTGACGGAAGTCTACATGGTCTGGGGGCTGTGTTATCCCAAGTCTAGGATGGATGTGAGAGAGTCATTGCCTATGACAGCCGGGCTCTGAGGGAGTCAGAGCGCAACCCTGACAACTATAGCTCCTTTAAATTGGAACTACTGGCACTGGTGTGGGCCATGACTGAAACGTTCGCTGAGTACCTGACCGGTGCAGAGGTGACCGTGATGACGGACAACAACTGGAAAATGCCAAACTCGGTGCGCTTGAGCAGAGCTGGTTGGCTCGCCTTTTCAAGTACCAATACCACATCAAGCTCCAGTCAAATAGGGAGAACGGCAACGCTGACGCACTCTCCCAAGTCCCTGTAGGTTTGTCGGCTCAGAGTGCCGATGAGGAGCTAGAGGACACTGAAACTCCTGACCTTGGTCGATTACCCATGTTCCAGGACGTGGCACATTCAAGTGGGGTTGCGTCCGGGATGCCAATGGTGTTGGGAAAGACATTGACTGATTGGGAGAGGGTCCAGAATAGTTGCCCGGACCTGTGGAAAGTGAAAGAATGGGTCCGGATCAAGATCTGGCCTCAGTCAGAAGAGCGGGCTCGCCTGACTCCCGAGGGCCAAAAGTTGTTGAGGCAGTGGGATAAGCTGACTGATACCCAGGGCCTCCTGTGTCGGACCATATACTTGCAGTCAGAGTTGCAGTACCGGCGACAGATTGTCATCCCCATGTCATTGGGACCGGAGGCTGCCCGGGAGGCCCATGAGAGGGGTGCCCATTTTGGGAGCGATAAAACATTCAAGTGGCTCCAACGGCTCATGTACTGTCCTGATTTGGCAGACATGGTGGCCAAGGCATGTCTTAAGTGTTGGACCTGTGGGCTGAGTAAGAGTACTGAACAGCGGGCTCCTGTCCAGGCCATCCGGACATCAGCACCCCTAGAGCTCCTTATGATCGATTATGTACAGATTGGGTACTCTACCTCGGGATACTCGTACTGTCTAGTCATGACAGATCATTTACAAAGTATGCGGTGGCTGTACCCACCAGAGACCAGACGGCAGAGTCGGCCGCTGAAGCGGTCTGCAAACACTTTATACAGGTGTTCGGGTGTCCACAGAGAATACATTCGGACCAGGGGGCATGTTTTCAGGGTACTCTAATGAATGAGTTGTACCAACTGTATGGGATCGAACGTTCCCACACCACCCCGTATCACCCCCAGGGAAACGGGGAGTGCGAGCGGTTCAACCACACCTTGCTCCAGATACTGCGGACTCTGGAGGACCGCCAAAAAGCTTGGTGGCCCAAATACCTACCTGAACTGATGTGGGCCTATAATAACAGGGTACAAAGTACCACCAGATACTCCCCATATATGCTCATGTTTGGGAGAGCCAGACGGGAGATTGAAGATCTCTACATGCCCGATCCGATGGAGCCACCACCAAGAAATACTACCGCATGGGTGCAAGAGCACCGCCGCCGGCTGAGAGCGATCCACAAGGTTATGGGGGAGTGCCTTAGATGAGTGGTATACCCCAATACAAGACCAGTTCAGAAGGAGGGGTATGCCCCGGGTGATCGAGTGATGGTCAAAGCCAAGCGGCCATCTGGAAAGTTGGATGGGTGGTGGGAGGCGGTCCCATAACGGTGAAGAGGAGGGTAGACCCTGACATCCCGGTCTATGAGCTAGAGCCAGGCAGGTATTGAGGGTAAGGGACAGGAGCAATGTCATAGGGATAGCCGGGGCCATCAACAGTCGGGCAGCACGGTACAGAATCAGAAGGAAAGCCAAGGTCAGGAGCAGAGCCGAAGTCAGGAACCAGTATCAATCAGCAGAGCAATCAGTGTCAGGTGAGGAACAAGCCTGGTCAGCAACAAAGGAATCACACAGGAACAAGCAGGACATGGGGTAGCTGAAGACCAGTCAGCACCTAACATGGGTAGAGGCACTCCTCAAATAGCCCATCTGGCAACCAATGTTTGCTGTGCACATGCGCGCACTCGCTCATTTTCTTGCACATGCGCACAACTGACCACTCTTCTCCGGTCGTTTCTATGCGCATGCGCATTTATAATCGCAGTTCATCTCGCGGAAATCCCTTACAGCCCCAACACCCCAGGGTGGCTCCTCTAGCACATTTCACCCAATGGGCTTAAGTGCATGCAAAACTGAGAGTGTGACCTGAATTCAGATGTGAACATTAAACCTTGAAGTGTATAAGATGTCTTCATGATGATCCTCAGCTTCCTGAACTCTTTTTTAACCCTTTCCTGGCTCTTTTATTTCATGATCCCAGTTATTTAGGGAGGATGGCGAGAAGTCCGGATTTCATAACATCATTTCATACATTATTCATGGAGAGTTCTGGCAAGGTTCATTAATTCCTGTAATTGACATCCTCCTCACAGCCCAGGATTATGTGAATCACAGCCGAGGTGTTCAGTTCATTGCCAGCTTCTGGACGGTACTGATTGCGCTGTCTGTCCCTCTTTGGTTTGGCTGATGACTTTGCAGCTGTGCTTCACGCTCTAACAGCGGATGGTGAGTGTTGGAGGCTCCTGCCTGCAGATCTCTCTATGGGATGCAATGACTTGTCTGGATTTGTACAGATTGGTGTCTGGTATAGAGAGAGGAGTGTGAAATGATCATCAGTGGATGCGATCAATGTGTGTGTTCTGGGGAGCAGAGTCATCTTCCCTGTACACCCCCTATAGAGCAGAGACATCTCCCCCTGTACACCCCTTATAGAGCAGAGACATTTCCCCCTGCACACCCCTGTAGAGTAGCGTGATCTCCCCCTGTACACCCCCTATAGAGCAGAGACATCTCCCCCTGTACACCCCTATAGAGTAGAGTGATCTCCCCCTGCACACCCCCTGTAGAGTAGCGTGATCTCCCCCTGTACACCCCATATAGAGCAGAGTGATCTCCCCCTGTACACCCCATATAGAGCAGAGTGATCTCCCCCTGTACACCACCTATAGAGCAGAGTGATCTCCCCCTGTACACCCCACATAGAGCAGAGAAATCTCCCTGTATACCCCTATAGAGTAGAGTGTACACCCCCTATAGAGCAGAGTGATCTCCCCTGCACACCCCTACAGAGTAGCGTGATCTCCCCCTGTACACCCCATATAGAGCAGAGAAATCTCCCTGTACACCCCTATAGAGTAGAGTGATCTCCCCCTGTACACCCCATATAGAGCAGAGAGATCTCTCACTGTACACCCCCTATAGGGCAGAGCTATCTCCCCCTGTACACCCCTATAGAGTAGAGTGATCTCCCCCTGTACACCACCTATAGAGCAGAGTGATCTCCCCCTGTACACCCCACATAGAGCAGAGAAATCTCCCTGTATACCCCTATAGAGTAGAGTGTACACCCCCTATAGAGCAGAGTGATCTCCCCTGCACACCCCTACAGAGTAGCGTGATCTCCCCCTGTACACCCCATATAGAGCAGAGAAATCTCCCTGTACACCCCTATAGAGTAGAGTGATCTCCCCCTGTACACCCCATATAGAGCAGAGAGATCTCTCACTGTACACCCCCTATAGGGCAGAGCTATCTCCCCCTGTACACCCCTATAGAGTAGAGTGATCTCCCCCAGCACACCCCCTATAGAGTAGAGTGATCTCCCCCTGCACACCCCCTATAGAGTAGAGTGATCTCCCCTTGCACACCCCCTATAGAGTGGAGTGATCTCCCTCTGTACATCCCCTATAGAGCAGAGCAATCTCTCACTGTACACCCCCTATAGAGCAGAGCCATCTCCCCCTGCACAGCCCCTAAGGAGCAGAGCCATCTCCCCCTGTACACCCCCTATAGAGTAGAGTGATCTCCCCCTGCACACCCCCTATAGAGTAGAGTGATCTCCCCCTGCACACCCCCTATAGAGTAGAGTGATCTCCCCCTGCACACCCCCTATAGAGTGGAGTGATCTCCCTCTGTACATCCCCTATAGAGCAGAGCCATCTCCCCCTGTACACCCCTATAGAGTAGAGTGATCTACGCCTGCACAGCCCCTAAGGAGCAGAGCCATCTAGCCCTATACACCGCTTGTAGAGCAGAGCAATCTCCCCCTGTGCACCCCCTAAAAAGCAGATCTCCCCCTGTACACCCCTATAGAGTAGAGTGATCTCCCCCTGTACAACCCCTATAAAGCAGAGCAATCTAACCCTGTAAATCCCCTATAGAGCAGAGTGATCTCCCCCCTGTCCACCCCCTATAGAGCAGAGTGATCTCCCCCCTGTCCACCCCCTATAGAGCAGGGATATCTCCCCCTCTACATCCCATATAGAGCAGAGTGATGTCCCCCTGTACACCCTCTATAGAGCTAAGTGATCTCCCCCTGTACACCCCCTATAGAGCAAAGTGATCTCCCCCTGTACACCCCATATAGAGCAAAGTGATCTCCCCATGTAGATCCCCTATAGAGCAAAGTGATCTCCCCATGTACATCCCCTATAGAGCAAAGTGATCTCCCCCTGTTAATCCCCTATAAAGCAGCGTGATCTCCCCATGTACATCCCCTATAGAGCAAAGTGATCTCCCCCTGTACATCCCCTATAGAGCAAAGTGATCTCCCCCTGTACATTCCCTATAGAGCAAAGTGATCTCCCCCTGTACATCCCCTATAGAGCAGGGAGATCTCCCCCTGTACACTCCCTATAGAGCAGCGTGATCTCCCCCTGTACACCGCCTATAGAGCAGGGTGATCTCCCCCTGTACACCCCCTATAGAGCAGAGTGATCTCCCCCTGTACATCCCCTATAGAGCAGAGCGGTCTCCCCCTGTACATCCCATCTAGGGCAGAGCGGTCTTCCCCTGTACATCCCCTATAGAGCAGAATGGTCTCCCCCTGTACATCCCCTATAGAGCAGAGCGGCCCCCCCTGTACACCCCTATAGAGCAGGGAGATATCCCCCTGTACACCTTCTATAGAGCAGGGAGATCTCCCCCTGTACATCCCCTATAGAGCAGAGTGATCTCAACCTGTACACCCCCTATAGAGCAAAGTGATCTCCCCCTGCACATCCCCTATAGAGCAGAGTGATCTCCCCCTATACACCCCCTACAGAGAAGAGTGATCTCCCCCTGTACATCCCCTATAGAGCAGAATGATCTCCCCCTGTACATCCCCTATAGAGCAGAATGGTCTCCCCCCTGTACATCCCCTATATAGCAGAGTGGTCTCCTCCTGTACATTCCCTATAGAGCAGAACGGTCTCCCCCTGTACACTCCCTATAGAATGGAGCAGTCTCCTCCTGTGCATCCCCTATAGAGCAGAGTGATTTTCCCCTGTAAACCCCCCTATAGAGCAGAGTGATCTCCCCTTGTACATCCCCTGTAGAGCAGAGCGATCTCCCCTTGTACATCCCCTGTAGAGCAGAGCGATCTCCCCCTGTACATTCCCTATAGAGCAGAGCGGTCTCCCCTGTACATCCCCTATATAGCAGAGCGGTCTCCCCCTGTACATCCCCTATAGAGCAGAGTGATCTCCCCCTGTACATCCCCTATAGAGCAGAGCGGTCTCCCCCTGTACATCCCCTATAGAGCAGAGTGGTCTCCTCCTGTACATCCCCTATATAGCAGAGTGGTCTCCCCCTGTACATCCCCTATATAGCAGAGTGGTCTCCCCCTGTACATCCCCTATATAGCAGAGTGGTCTCCCCCTGTACATTCCCTATAGAGCAGAGTGGTCTCCCCCTGTACATCCCCTATAGAGCAGAGCGGTCTCCCCCTGTACATCCCCTATATAGCAGAGCGGTCTCCCCCTGTACATCCCCTATAGAGCAGAGTGATCTCCCCCTGTACATCCCCTATAGAGCAGAGCGGTCTCCCCCTGTACATCCCCTATAGAGCAGAGTGGTCTCCCCCTGTACATCCCCTATATAGCAGAGTGGTCTCCCCCTGTACATCCCCTATAGAACAGAGCGGTCTCCCCCTGTACATCCCCTATAGAACAGAGCGGTCTCCCCCTGTACATCCCCTATAGAACAGAGTGGTCTCCCCCTGTACATCCCCTATACAGCAGAGCGGTCTCCCCCTGTACATCCCCTATAGAGCAGAGTGGTCTCCCCCTGTACATCCCCTATAGAGCAGAGTGATCTTTTATGCAATCCATAGACAAAAAACCGAAATGTAAAAATGTTTTCTTTTCAAACCAATCGATATTCATTAAAAGAAAACAGTCGCTGGAAGTATCCATCTGGTTCTATGATGAGTCCCATTTAAAATGAAACAAAAATGATGATTCAGAAACAAAGGATAACAACCTTATTTACAAATGAAATGAAAAGCTTTTTCTCTTTTTTTCTGGTAACTTTGATTTTTTTTTAAATGTGGAAATAAAAAAGTAACCCAAGATGAAGAAAAAAAGCAAAACTGTAACATTTTCATAATTAGAAAACAAAAATAAAAATATAAATACAGCTCTGAGCAAACGTTAGGGGCAGTTGTGAAGAATTTTGTGAGGCCCTAAAATGTCAAGACAATGCAAATCCCCCCCCCAATGTCAGAGCAGTACAAATACTCCCCAAATGTAAAGACAGTACAAATCCCCCCAACTGTCAGGACAGCACAATTCCCCCCAAATGTCAGGAGAGTACAAATCCCCCCAAATGTCAGGACAGTACAAATCCCCCCAAATGCCAAGACAGTACAAATCCCCCCAAATGTCAGGACAGTACGAATCCCCCCCAAATGCCAAGACAGTACAAATCCCCCCAAATGTCAGGACAGTACGAATCCCCCCAAATGTCAGGACAGTACAAATCCCCCCAAATGTCAGAACAGTACAAAATCCCCCCAAATGCCAGGACAGTACAAATCCCCCCAAATATAAAGACAGTACAAATACCCCCCCCCCCCCCAAATTCCAGGACAGTAAAAATCCCCCCAAATGTCAGGACAGTACAAATGCCCCCCCCCCCAAATGTCAGGACAGTACAAATCCCCAAATGCCAGAACAGTACAGATCCCCCCCATATGTCAGGATGGTACAAACACCCCCCCCCCCCGAATGTCAGAACAGTACAAACACCCCCCCCCCCCAAATATCAGGACAGTACAAATCCCCCCAAATGTCAGGACAGTACAAACACCCCCCAAATGTCAGGACGGTACAAATCCTCAAATGCCAGGACAGTAAAAACACCCCCAAAATGTCAGGGCAGTACAAATCCCCCCCCCCCCCAAATGTCAGGAGTACAAATCCCCCCCCAAATGTCAGGACGGTACAAATCCCCCCAAATGTCAGGACGGTACAAATCTCCCCAAATGTCAGGACGGTACAAATCCCCCCAAATGTCAGGACGGTACAAATCCCCCCCAAATGTCAGAACGGTACAAATCCCCCCCAAATGTCAGGACGGTACAAATCCCCCCAAATGTCAGGACGGTACAAATCCCCTCAAATGTCAGGACGGTACAAATCCCCCCAAATGTCAGGACGGTACAAATCCCCCCAAATGTCAGGACGGTACAAATCCCCCCCAAATGTCAGGACGGTACAAATCCCCCCCAAATGTCATGACGGTACAAATCCCCCCAAATGTCAGGACAATACAAATCCCCCCAAATGTCAGGACAATACATATCCCCCCATATGGCCCCTTTTTGAAGAGCAGACAGTTGGAGGTATTTAGTGAGAGGCATGGCGAGTTTGTTAATGTAATTTTTTTAAAAGTGAAGACTTTTTTAATTTTTTCCCTTTTTTGTTAACATACATTTTTATAACCATTTTTTCTTTTTAAAAATTTTTTCTTTTTTATAATTTTTTTTCAACTGGGCATTTTCACAATAGTGATACTGTACTACTCTGGGGGGGGGGTCAAGGATTTATTTTTCTTATACTGCTATTGTTTACAACAGTTCACTGTTATCAGCATTAGTTACCTGTCATGGATGACTTTTCATTCATGACAGCTTGCTTTCTGTTGACTTGCCAGATACCATGTGATAGCTGTGGTCCAATCACAGCTTCACTGCACTAAGCAATCGGTCCTGAATGGAAATCATTCATAGGTGTTTTGTTTATATTGTAATCATGTGATCGCTATGACCAATCATATTGATCACATGATACCCGATCATCAGTTTGTCGTCCAGCCTGGCTTTGCCGCCTGCTAGCAGAACATTTACTATTAGAGGGCAGAAAGTGGATAAATGTCAGGGAAGCCCCGAGTGAAGACAAATCCAACTGACCTGAAAAAATATGAGCTCTGCACAGGAAACATTGGTTGTCTGAATGTTTTCATTGTTTTTAGCCTTTGGAATTGTTAATAACCCCTTCCCCCTAGTCCCAGCATGCCTTTAATAGGTTCTGCATGTGTAGGGGGCGAAATGGATAAGCCGATCATGTGACCATTGTGGCTGGATGTCACAGTGGTCACATAGTTGGAATCAGGTCCTGCCAACTCCAGATTATTAGTACTGACCTAGAGCTGTCACTGTGATCGGAGTGACCTCAGCACAGAACGCCCTGCCATCCATGGACCGATATGGGCAGCGTGTGGACATTGAAGCCCACCCTCATTGCCACCACACAATTGCGTTAGTATTACATGGGTGTCAAGAGGTTGAATAAAGAAGAGTGGCATGCCGTGATTGCTCTGGATTTTCCTTGGATTGCTGCACAGAACGAAGCAACAAGCAGTTTCACAGGATGAATCGCTCTGCAAATTGTTGATAAATAGGCCCCATAATGTCCCTCCGTCCAATCATACGATGATGAGATGCTTCAGACCATTTGTGCACCATTTATATACAGGATTTCATTAAGAAATGTGAGTATGAAGCTGATTCCTATTTCTTTTTCCAGAGGAGAACGGTCTATAGGCCTAACAGCGTGACAGGATGTCCAATTTAACATTGAATGACACATCTTCACCATCTTCCCCTTCGAATCTCACACCACGAAAAACCGAGATGGCCTTATGTCTGGTCACTGTCCTCCTCTGCCTGGTTGGACTGGTTGGAAACACCATCGTCATGTTCTACTTCTGTTTCAGAATTAAACTAAATCAATCGACGGTCTACATCCTGAACCTGGCGGTGGCCGACTTCCTGTTCTCAGTAGGATGCTGTGTTTATTTGTTATTCCTTCTGTGTGTTCTACATGGAGTCTACACCACCAACGAGAGTATTCGTGCCGTCAGTATATTTGGAGAACTGCTGATCAGTCTTACATTTACTGCAAGCCTCTTTTTCCTTGCGACTCTCAGCTGTGAACGGTGTCTGTCTGTCTGTTTCCCCTTTTGGTACAAATGCCAGCGGCCAACCCACCTGTCAGCCATATTGAGCGCGGTAATGTGGGTCTTGTCCCTTTTGATAGCGATACTTGAACGTTTGGTTATCCCGGAGCACCGATCTACCGTCTACATAGTCACATCTGCCATTTTCCTCCTTGTCACTGTTCTCATGGTTGGTTCCAGTGTGGCCCTTCTCATCCAGATCCAGAAGTCGTCTGTAGAGTGCCGCCCCTTGAAGCTGTACATTGTGGTCATTGCCGCCATCATAAACTATCTCATCTCTCTGGCTCCTTCCAGAGTTATAAGAATGGTCTACTTCTTTGCTGTTATGCCAACATCATACATGAGAATGATCTCCCTCATTGTGATCTTTCTGTGCTCCGCATTCAATTCTGCTGTCAATCCATTCATCTATATCATTGTCGGTAGGTGGAAGAGGAGGATCTCCACCGCACAAGCCTTGAAATTGGCCTTCCAGGAGGATTCAAACCAGACGTCTGAGGACAACATCACAACGGGGAGTCAACCGACTGATACTGAAAGCAAATCAGCGGCTTCAGAGTCTGACTGTGGAAAAACTTTGTAGACTGGATTACAAATGTTCGTCCTCTAGACTCTACAAGGTACAAAATGTGAAGGAGCTGCTCATAGAGAACGCTTCAGGTGGTATAGTAACCATAGCAGATAGACAAACATTGCATTGGATGGTAAAGACAAGGCAAAGGGTTATTTGTATCAGTTTACCCCCCCCCCCACCCACATACCCCCCACTGGCGATATTGATAATGGAAGGTGTAGGAATATAGTCATAGACATCTTAGGTGGCCCTACTTTTCCTCCTAATCAGGTCATAGGTGACAAAGTATCATCCATCAGGTCAGAGGTCACAAAGTATCATCCATCAGGTCATAGGTCACAACGTATCATCCATCAGGTCATAGGTCACAACGTATCATCCATCAGGTCATAGGTCACAACGTATCATCCATCAGGTCATAGGTCACAAAGTATCATCCATCAGGTCAGAGGTCACAAAGTATCATCCATCAGGTCAGAGGTCACAAAGTATCAGTTCTAGAAGAACAAGGCTGAGGAATATTGTTTGCCTGATGCTGTAACATTCATACATTTTGGGTGATACTAGTTCATTTCTGTTATTAAGTTATTATTACTATTATTGTTATTATTATTCCAATTAACTCCTTGTCCTCCAGAGAACCCCCCCCCCCCCCTTCTTGGCCAGGCCATTTTTTGCGATACGGCGCTGCGTTACATTAACTGACAATTGCGCGGTCATGCAACACCGCACCCAAATGAAATTTATGTCCTTTTTTCCCCACAAGTAGAGCTGTCTTTTGATGGTAGTTGACTGCCTGTGTGTTTTTATTTTTTGCACTGTAAATAAAAAAAGACCGAACATTTTGAGCAAAAACTATATTTTTTACTTTTTGCCATTAAGCATGTCCTGTAAAAAAAAATTCTAAAAAACTAAATTTTGTCATAAATTTAGGCCAAAATGTATTCTGCTCCGTGCCTTTGCTAAAAAAAATCCCAATGCGTGTCAATTAATTGGTTTACGTGAATGTTATAGCGTCTATAAATGGCGGTATAGTTACTGGAATTTTTTTTTATACTAATAATGGCG
Source organism: Staurois parvus (assembly GCF_062004578.1). NCBI lineage: Eukaryota > Metazoa > Chordata > Amphibia > Anura > Ranidae > Staurois > Staurois parvus. Next base: position 1,903,081 of record NW_028317830.1, read on the forward strand.
TCGATCAGTGACTTATAGCAAGGCTGAGGGACTGTGGCCGGCATTCTGACACTGGGGGGGGAACTGACTGACACTGACATCCCCAGTGACACCAATACAGTGATCGGCGCTAATAAAAAGCACTGACACTGTACTAATGGCACTGGGCAGGAAAGGGTTAACAAGTGGGGTGATCAAAGGGTTAACTGTGTGCTGTTATACTCTGCGCCCTATGCGTGCTTTACTGTGTCAGCACATTGCTTTGTATGACTCTGCTATGCAGAGCCATGCAAAGCAGTGTGCAGGGGCTGACAGGGATGGGGGGCACCTTCTTTCTGTTACAAGGCTGACATGAGTAGTGACAGTGGCAGTGATTTTGACAACCCAGTGACTGCTGGGCGTAGGACCCCCTAAGCTTGCTTATCATGAAAGGGAGGGCCCGGGGTCAGTAGGCGGCCCCATGAGATGCCCCTGGTACCTTTTTCATAGGCTTATTTGAGTTTGGGCAAGGACACAGGGTCCCCATGATCCCCTATTGCCCGGGGGCCCCATGAGTTGTCAGTCCGCCCCTGGGGAGGGTGCAATTTGCCATCTCTGCTCTGGGCCCTGGATGACCTTGTTCCAGCACTGCTCAAAACTGACTGTCACCCAGTTTGGGTTTCTGCCGTATCTACTTTAATATTCTAATTAGCACTTCTCCCTACACCCCCTGACCTTGTGCAGCGATTGCGGTGGAGGCGCTCCGCTCTATTGTCCAATGATGTGTGTCACACTGGATAACCCGGTCAGTCAGCGTGTGCTCGGAAATAAAGGAATAAATGATATATTTATACATTATTATATAATGAACATACCTGACACCTATAATACACACTGTACTCCTCTGGATCCAGGCCACACCCTCCCATCAGCTGAGCACACCCATTGGAAACCCCCTCCAGGCATAATAATGTGTAATCCGTACAATTATCACCTCTTTGGAATTTATACACAAGCTTTGCCAGACACAAGGATAAATGAGTCAATGTATGCCAATACCCATCCCAGAGCCACCAGATCATTCTATACCGAGAGACGAAGGAATGGCTGTTAGCAGCCCATGTAACTGCCGTTATTACACCTTGAGAGGTAGCACCTTTCAAAAGTTCTTTTTTTTGGTATACACTCTCCGGCCACTTCATTAGGTCCACCTGCTCAATTGATTGGTAACATAAATTGCTAATCAGCCAATCACATGGCGGCATTGTTAGCGTGCCGTCACACCTCTCCCACCATCTGGGAGGACCGGTACCCGGGTACATCTGTTTAGTAGTTTCCACCGGCCTGATCTTGAGTTCATAGTCCCAGGTGGTCTTATCCTTTGATCATGGCAGAGCAGGCCTATTGACCAAAGCTGACACCTAGATGTTGGTGACATTCTCACATCCTTATAGAGGTAGATGAGGGCAAACGAAGTATCACCTCCCTGAGCCTCAAAGGGAAGTCCTAGTCATTAGGTCCTCAAGCACAGCAGGAGACGAGACCTAAACACACAGAAGGCCCCAAACTGTCTGCCAGCTATTGATTTATGTCAAAGATCAAAAGGATCTATTTTATCTCTCATAAAAAGTAAAATATTAGTTGCAGATGAAAATAATTCCATCTTATCATACACATGATCATACATCTCATCGTACACATGATCATACATCTCATCATACACATGATCATACATCTCATCGTACGCATGATCATACATCTCATCGTACACATGATCATACATCTCATCGTACACATGATCATACATCTCATCGTAGACATAATCATACATCATCATACACATGATCATACATCTCATCGTACGCATGATCATACATCTCATCGTACACACGATCATACATCTCATCGTACACACGATCATACATCTCATCGTACGCAGGATCATACATCTCATCATACACATGATCATACATCTCATCGTACGCATGATCATACATCTCATCGTACACATGATCATACATCTCATCGTACACATGATCATACATCTCATCGTACACATGATCATACATCTCATCGTACACATGATCATACATCTCATCATACACATGATCATACATCTCATCATACACATGATCATACATCTCATTGTACGCATGATCATACATCTCATCGTACACATGATCATACATCTCATCATACACATGATCATACATCTCATCGTACACATGATCATACATCTCATCATACACATGATCATACATCTCATCGTACACATGATCATACATCTCATCATACACATGATCATACATCTCATCGTACACATGATCATACATCTCATCGTACACATGATCATACATCTCATCGTACACATGATCATACATCTCATCGTACACATGATCATACATCTCATCGTACACACGATCATACATCTCATCGTACACACGATCATACATCTCATCGTACGCAGGATCATACATCTCATCATACACATGATCATACATCTCATCGTACGCAGGATCATACATCTCATCATACACATGATCATACATCTCATCGTACACATGATCATACATCTCATTGTACGCATGATCATACATCTCATCATACACATGATCATACATCATCATACATCATCATACACATGATCATACATCTCATTGTACACATGATCATACATCTCATCGTACACATGATCATACATCTCATCATACACATGATCATACATCTCATCATACACATGATCATACATCTCATCATACACATGATCATACACCTCATCATACACATGATCATACATCTCATCGTACACATGATCATACATCTCATTGTACGCATGATCATACATCTCATTGTACACATGATCATACATCTCATCGTACACATGATCATACATCTCATCGTACACATGATCATACATCTCATCGTACACATGATCATACATCTCATCGTACACATGATCATACATCTCATCATACACACGATCATACATCTCATCGTACACACGATCATACATCTCATCGTACGCAGGATCATACATCTCATCATACACATGATCATACATCTCACCGTACGCAGGATCATACATCTCATCGTACGCAGGATCATACATCTCATCATACACATGATCATACATCTCATCGTACACATGATCATACATCTCATTGTACGCATGATCATACATCTCATCATACACATGATCATACATCATCATACATCATCATACACATGATCATACATCTCATTGTACACATGATCATACATCTCATCGTACGCATGATCATACATCTCATCATACACATGATCATACATCTCATTGTACACATGATCATACATCTCATCGTACACATGATCATACATCTCATTGTACGCATGATCATACATCTCATCATACACATGATCATACATCATCATACACATGATCATACATCTCATCGTACACATGATCATACATCTCATTGTACGCATGATCATACATCTCATCATACACATAATCATACATCATCATACATCATCATACACATGATCATACATCTCATCGTACGCATGATCATACATCTCATCGTACACATGATCATACATCTCATCATACACATGATCATACATCTCATCGTACACATGATCATACATCTCATCATACACATGATCATACATCTCATCATACACATGATCATACATCTCATCATACACATGATCATACATCATCATACATCATCATACACATGATCATACATCTCACCGTACACATGATCATACATCTCATCGTACACATGATCATACATCTCATCGTACACATGATCATACATCTCATCGTACACATGATCATACATCTCATCGTAGACATAATCATACATCATCATACACATGATCATACATCTCATCGTACGCATGATCATACACCTCATCGTACGCATGATCATACATCTCATCGTACACATGATCATACATCTCATCGTACACATGATCATACATCTCATCGTACACATGATCATACATCTCATCGTACACATGATCATACATCATCATACACATGATCATACATCTCATCGTACGCATGATCATACACCTCATCGTACGCATGATCATACATCTCATCGTACAGATGATCATACATCTCATCGTACACATGATCATACATCTCATCGTACACATGATCATACATCTCATCGTACACATGATCATACATCTCATCGTACACATGATCATACATCTCATCGTACACATGATCATACATCTCATCGTACTGTCATGGAAATTTTGTATTGTTGGTCGAACTTTAAATGTGTCATATATTCGTGTTATTCATATGTCTCTCGTGTGGCTTAATTAAAGCTCTGAAGGCTGCAATTGGGCCATGCGCATGTACAATGTATGTATTACAGTACTCAGCTCGGTAATGGATGAGATGGCAGATCTGCGCTTATAGACCGGCGTGTATACCACCACAGCATTCGATGCGAATGCTGCTGTCAGTAGACCGTGGGCCTGTATCTACATATCAGCAGCATAGTACCACGTGGGCTTCATAACGCAATGCGCAAGCGGTGTGAACTCCACGTGTAGGCTTATGCATATCTTACAACCCATTACTAATCTGAACTGTATCTTGGATGGATGTGTTTTAATAAAGATCGTATCGGGCCCATCCAGGTACAGACTGATATTTTTAGGAGATGCTTGTGCAGAGAATTTACATACCAATAGAAGCTAGTAGGACAGGAAATATGACCTCAGATGGCTCATAGGGGGGAAGGGGAGGAAGTCTGCTGACCTCAGAAGACTCATGGGGGAGGACCAGTGATAGATAATAGGAAAGGCTATGCTCCAATTGGAATGTACATCCTGTGTATAGGCAATCCCCATTGCATTGTTCGGTGGGAGGGGATTGACTTTATTCATGTGGGGGGCATGTGTGTATTTTTAATAAAACAGAGAGCTGGGTCTAAAATCAGCCCTTATGTGGATTGCAACACCAGCCTTAGAGTGTCGTGTGATCATTCTAGGGTAACGGAGCTCCAATCACCCACATTTCAACAGAACCAAAGTATTTGGATGGGCAGGAATCGTGTAGTTTGGCTGCAGTCGTGGTAAGCGAGATTCGCACAGCTTTATGGGGGATTTCTGCGCATCCAACTGCGAGTACTCACGGTAAGGAGAAATTCGTTAAAGCGAATTTCCAAGACAGTTCGCATGATCATACACCTCATCGTACGCATGATCATACATCTCATCGTACACATGATCATACATCTCATCGTACACATGATCATACATCTCATCGTACACATGATCATACATCTCATCATACACATGATCATACATCTCATCGTATACATGATCATACATCTCATCGTACACATGATCATACATCTCATCGTACACATGATCATACACCTCATCGTACACATGATCATACATCTCATCGTACACATGATCATACATCTCATCGTACGCATGATCATACATCTCATCGTATACATGATCATACATCTCATCATACACATGATCATACATCTCATCATACACATGATCATACATCTCATCGTATACATGATCATACATCTCATCATACACATGATCATACATCTCATCATACACATGTTGGGGTATGTGCACATATATATATATGTAGTGTACATGGAATCCATAGGAGATCCCCTAACGGTTGTATGTACCTTGATCACAATAGCCAAGAAGTAATTGGTCTTGTTATGATCAGACTGATCCGCTGGTGTTGGAGATCCTCAAACCAGTCATTAGAACCATTCATGGCTCCTGTAAAGTGGTTGTTAAGGCTGAAGGTAAAAAAAAATCTGTGTTTAGCAGCTCCCACAGCCCCCTCAATACTTACCTGAGCCCCATCGAGATCCAGCGATGTGCACAAAAGCCTCCGCTGTCCCTGGTCTCTGCCTCCTCATTGGCTGAGACAGCTAGCAGTAACCATTGGCTCCCGCTGCTGTCGATCACAGCCAGTCAGTCAATGAAGAGAGAGAGGGGGCAGAGGTGCCAAGCCGTGGCTCTGTGTATGAATGGACAGAGGGAGCAACGGGTGCCCCCATAGCAAGCTGCTTGCTATGGGGGCACCCAACAGAAAGGAAGAGCCAGGAGTGCCGACGGGGACCCTAGAAGAGGAGGATCCAGGCTGCTCTGTGCAAAACTACCACAGACAGCAGGTAAGTATAGACATGTTTGTTATTAAAAAAAAAAAATGAACCTTTAGTATCACTTTAAATTTTATTTGTGGATATTTTTGGAGAGAACAGGTGGATTTATGATATACATTGACAAGTACCATGAGAATTCCAGAGTTGCCGTTGGTGATAAAACTTCAGAATGTGGATCAAGTCCCCCAAGACCCAATGGCCGTGTGAAGGTGGAGTGGCGCCTCCCACGTCTGTGCTGACACTGTGCCCATATTGTACAGAAACTATTGAATGGATATCAATGTTTATTGATTGATTTCTAGCCGTGTCTGACAAGCTTATGTATAAATTCCAGAGAGATGATTATATGTACAGATGATGTATTATTATCCCTGGCGGGAATCCAGAGGGGCGTTCCCAGCAGATGGGAAGGAGTGCGGTGTGTGTAATAAGTGCGCAGAATGTACACATATTATTTATTCGTTTATCTCCCGCCACACGCTGACTGTCTGCATCATCCAGACGAACACACAGCATGAGATAACAGAGCGCAACTCATCCAGACCAATCACTGCAAGAGGTGTCGGGGGTGGGGTGGATTCATATTTTATTTTGGAGTAGCCCATTTATCTGGACTTTTCACTTTGATAGCACCTTAGGCACTTTTCAGCGGCTCTCCTCAGATTTTACTCACTTGGTCTTAAATACATGATTATCATATCAGCACGTTTGCCTATATATATATATTTATTTTTTGGATCACCAATTGGCACTTTATTATATACTATTGGTAACTATTTTGATTAACAATGTATGGTATATATTGCACTTTATTTCATGTTCTTATATATCTCAGCGCTGCACCTACTTTTTATTTCATTTGTCTAGGAGGTTTGTTTGGTACCTTTTTGGTGTTACAGCAGCTTTATTGCAGCGCTCGCTTGACCTTTCATGAATCATCTTTTATGACTTTGGCCTGTGTCTGCGTGACTGGTCTGGTTTAGACCAACCTCCCCCCAAATTCATGTGACCCTTATCAGTCTCTAATTGGGGCAGAGAAGAATTGCTCATTTGATCATCTCCCTATACATTTAGACCAGCTTATGGGGGGGGGGGGGTCACAGACGGGGGTACAGTTGCAGATGGGGGCATTGTCCTGCATGAGTGTATTTTCTGCTGGAGTGTGAAGCAGCAGATGAACACAGCAGTTTAACTAAAGCAGCAGGAAGATACAACACAGAACTCTACTGCACTCTGGATGGACTGCAAACACCCCGAGGAACATCTCCTACAAGTCTGAGTCCCCCTCCATCTACCTTTTAATTCCTCTACTCCTTTTCATATTACTATCCTGTGTTCCCAAAATCTCACTTCTTTACCCCTCTGCTCCACCCCAAAACTTGTACATCTCCCCCTCACTGCTACCATCTCCCTACTACTGCCCTCATCACCTCCTGCTGACCCAATACCAGGACTGGAAGGCATGTGCGCTCGTGTACATCCCCCTCCCATGTCACTTATGTTAGAGAGGTTACAGGGAGTGCATTGGTGGAGAACACCAGATTGAGGGTGGTGCCATTAGAGTGAGTGGTGGTTTGTGTCCATTGTGTTAGGATAAAAGAGGAGGTCAGGTTGACTAGTTGAGAAACATCTCCTACAAGTCCGATTCCCACTCCATCTACCTTTTAATATGTCCCTCTACTCCTCCTTTTCATATTATTTTCCTGTGTTCCCAAAATCTCACTTCTTTACCCCTCAGCTCCACCCCAAAACTTGTACATCTCCCCCTCACTGCTACCATCTCCCTACTACTGCTCTCATCACCTCCTACTGATACTTCACTCTCCTGCTGACCCAACACCAGGCCTGGAAGGCATGTGCGCTCGTGTACATCCCCCTCCCATGTTACTTATGTTAGAGAGGTTACAGGGAGTGCATTGGTGGAGAACACCAGATTGAGGGTGGTGCCATTAGAGTGAGTGGTGGTTTGTGTCCATTGTGTTAGGATAAAAGAGGAGGTCAGGTTGACTAGTTGAGAAACATCTCCTACAAGTCTGATTCCCACTCCATCTACCTTTTAATATGTCCCCTCTACTCCTCCTTTTCATATTATTTTCCTGTGTTCCCAAAATCTCATTTCTTTACCCCTCTGCTCCACCCCAAAGATTATACATCTCCCCCCTCACTGCTACCATCTCCCTACTACTGCCCTCATCACCTCCTGCTGACCCAACACCAGGACTGGAAGGCATGTGCGCTCGTGTACATCCCCCTCCCATGTCACTTATGTTAGAGAGGTTACAGGGAGTGCATTGGTGGAGGACACCAGATTGAGGGTGGTGCCATTAGAGTGAGTGGTGGTTTGTGTCCATTGTGTTAGGATAAAAGAGGAGGTCAGGTTGACTAGTTGACTAGTTGAGAAGTGACTGAGGTGTTAATGTTGATTCGAATGTGGAAGTCACCAAAGATGATGGCAGGTACCTCAGAGGACAGAAAGTATGGTAGCCATGCAGAGAATTTGTGAGGAGAGTGTGACACTGGGCCAGGAGGCCAATAGAGGACTGTGATCCTCAGACAAACTGGAGAAAAAAGGCAAATACAGCGCTCTTCAAAAGAGCAGAGGGACAGAGAGGAACCTGGAATGTGCTTCCGGGGAAATAGGAGGTCAAACTCCACCCCCTTTTCATCCACTGGGTCTGGGTGAGTCCAGAGGAGGCCACTATGGGAGAGGGCAGCTGAGGAGACAAAGTTGGATTCCTGGAGGCAGGTTTTGGTAATACCAACAAGGTTGAGGGAGTGGGACAGAAGGAGGTCATTGACAGAGGAAAGCTTGCTGGAGGCATTCCAGAGGGCACATAAGAGAGAGGGGCCGGCATGTGGAAGAAGGGGGATTGAGATAAGAGAGTGAGGGTTGTGGCTGCTGCCAGAGAAATGAGACTGCTGCTTCTGTGGGTGGGAGTATGGTGGTGGAGAGCCAGGGTTTGGGGCGATGTCTCCAGAAGTTGAGGGCAAATACTTTGGTGATTTGGGGGCGGTGACACTATGTGGGCTCAGAAAGAGCAGGAGATAAGTGCAGTAATATTGAGAGGGCAGAATTGAGGGTGATATGTACAGGCTGTGAGGTGGGGGGAGGGGGGTAAAGAAATGGGAGTTTGAGGAGAGAGGACATTACAGAACAGATACAAAAGTTATAAAGTTACAGTAACTTTGTATCTCTCTATCTCCCGTCTGATTGATGTTTATAAACAATGTTACTTTGTATCTCTCTATATTCTGTTTGATGTTTATGAAAAATGTTACTTTGTATCTCTATCTCCCGTCTGATTGATGTTTATAAACAATGTTACTTTGTATTTGTCTATCTACCATCTGATCGGTTTTTGAACAATGTTACTTTGTATCTCTAAATCTCCCGCCTGATCGATGTTTATAAACAATGTTACTTTGTATCTCTGTATCTCCCATTTGATCGATGTTTATAAACAATGTTACTTTGTATCTCTAAATCTCCCGCCTGATCGATGTTTATAAACAATGTTACTTTGTATGTCTATCTCCCGTCTGATTGATGTTTATAAACAATGTTACTTTGTATCTCTCTATATTCTGTTTGATGTTTATGAAAAATGTTACTTTGTATCTCTCCATCTCCCTTCTGATTGATGTTTATAAACAATGTTACTTTGTATTTGTCTATCTACCATCTGATCGGTTTTTGAACAATGTTACTTTGTATCTCTAAATCTCCCGCCTGATCGATGTTTATAAACAATGTTACTTTGTATCTCTCTATCTCCCCTCTGATCAATGTTTATAAACAATGTTACTTTGTATCTCTCTATCTCCCGTCTGATCAATGTTTATAAACAATGTTACTTTGTATCTCTGTATCTCCCATTTGATCGATGTTTATAAACAATGTTACTTTGTATCTCTAAATCTCCCGCCTGATCGATGTTTATAAACAATGTTACTTTGTATGTCTATCTCCCGTCTGATTGATGTTTATAAACAATGTTACTTTGTATCTCTCTATATTCTGTTTGATGTTTATGAAAAATGTTACTTTGTATCTCTCCATCTCCCTTCTGATCGATGTTTATAAACAATGTTACTTTGTATCTCTCCATCTCGCGTCTGATCGATGTTTATAAACAATGTTACTTTGTATCTCTCTATCTCCCGTCTGATCGATGTTTATAAACAATGTTACTTTGTATCTCTCTATCCCCCGTCTGATCGATGTTTATAAACAATGTTACTTTGTATCTCTATCTCCCGTCTGATCGATGTTTATAAACAATGTTACTTTGTATCTCTCTATCACCCATCTGATCGATGTTTATAACCAATGTTACTTTGTATCTCTCTATCACCCATCTGATCGATGTTTATAAACAATGTTACTTTGTATCTCTCTATCTCCCGTCTGATCGATGTTTATAAACAATGTTACTTTGTATCTCTCTATCTCCCGTCTGATCGATGTTTATAAACAATGTTACTTTGTATCTCTCTATCTCCCGTCTGATCGATGTTTATAAACAATGTTACTTTGTATCTCTCTATCATCTGATCGATGTTTATAACCAATGTTACTTTGTATCTCTCTGAATGGTACACTACCTGAGCAGAACCTGTGTGGGAATAACCCTCCTCCTCCCTCCATCTCTCATGTTCTGTGTGTTGCCTGTTATTAGAGCTGCATCTCCTATATTTGTTATGTGTAGAAGAGCTGCACACGGATCACGCATGTACTGCTGTTTGTTAGATCCCCCAATCCTATGTACACCAGTTATGTATTTTGGGCACATGTAGCGATCCAACGTCCTCAAGTAGTTAAAGGTAAATCCAGCATGGATGACCGCGTGTTTGCTGTGAGCGCTGAGTATGATGAACAGCCGGCTTTTCCTACGCCTGGATATGTTGAATCCAGCGCAGCATTGTTATTGGACTGTCTGTGATACCATAGTGCGATTGTGTTGATGGAACATAATTGGTCATCGCTTTATCTGGAGTTTGGCGTCGTTCTCCACACCTGTTTCTGCTATCAGTGGATTTAATCGGTGATTTAAAGTTTATTTCTGGATATGTACTCAGCCCCGTGGGAGGAGTCTGCAGGGCGTGGAGTTGGCAAAGTAAACTTAACATCTCCATAGGAGGAAGTCTGTGAGCTCTGGAGTTGTTTTGTAGATTGCTGCCTCCCGATGTGGCAACTTGTGGGGTGATTAGTGTAATTAATAGTTATCAGCAAATTCCAAACATTTAAAATAATGAGCATACATTATCTCCTATCATTTCTAAACCACCAAGCCAGCAAATTACATAGTTAGTCTGGATGTAAAAAGACAAAAGTCCATCCAGTTCAACCAAATCCTACAGCCACAGTTGATCCAGAGGAAGGCAAAAAAAAAACCAGCAAAGAATGATCCAATCTGCTCCTGCAGGGGAAAAAATAAAAAAATCTAATATCATCATACATTTAAGCCAAAATGTATTCTGCTCCATGTCTTTGCTAAGAAATGGCGGTATATATATTCTGACACTGGGGGGGAGGGACTAACTGCCACTGACATCCCCAGTGACACCAATACAGTGATCAGTGCTAATAAAAAGCACGGAGACTGTACTAATGTCACTGGGAGGCAAGGGGTTAACATCTGGAGCGATCAAAGGGTTACCTGTGTGCTGTGTGTGTTACTAGGGAGACATGCGGTGCAGAGATACAAAGCAGTATGCAGGAGCTGACAGGGGAGAGATCTGTATTGTGTACATACAGACATCTCCCCCGCCGTCAGTAATACTCTGCGATTGCCGGGTACCCATGGGGAATCACCGGCCGGGACCCGGTCATTGACAGGTGAAGCTGCCAATGACAGTGGAGGTAAGGCGCGCCTCCTATCCGGAAATACAAAATCATATATATATATATATATATATATATATATATATATATATATATATAAACGGTATATACGTGATTTTGCACACCCCCGCCTCCCTGTAGCAGTAATTCTGCTGCTATAGGGCTGCAGGAAAGTGGTTAAGCACCACATACACTGCACTCTTCCATATTAACACCTAGAAAAGGGTTAGCAACTATTAGGCTGCTTTCACACTGATCCGCGGCTTTCCTGCGGCTTTCCTGCGGCTTTCCTGCGGGTTCGCTGCAATGAGCCATAGACTCCAAATAATAAATTCAAAATTCTGAGCCATTTCATTTCATTGTGGCCCACAACTGGTTACCAAGTCACTTAAGTGGCCCTTGCTCTTCTACAGGTTGAGCACCCCTGCCGTAGAGGGATAGGCTGTGTTCATATTTCATGTCTGAGGGTTACAACCACTTTAGGCTTTGATTTTATCCCCGTAGTGACTGAGCGCAAAACAAATCTCAATGCCTCAACACAATATTGCAACGTTGACATGTGTTAGTAAAACCGTAAATATCATCACCACTACCTTGTGCATCCAGGTGGATTATACCGCGTTTTTTCAGAACAAATTGGGATTTCATTCAGAAGTAAATGGTAATGGATATCTTTAGATTTTGTTTTTATTATTAAAGAAAAACTAGCCAAAAATAGTAAAAAAAATTTTTTTTAAATTTGTCTGTATATTTCTTGCTACTATCATAACTGCCCACCAAAGATCAACCCCAAATAAATTCTCCTGCTCCTAATGATTGCAGCGATACCACATATGTGGGTGTTATTTGTTGTGTGTACCCAATAGTACGGCACAGAAACAAGATTGAGTAGTTTGCATTTTTTATGCTACCTAAAACACACTGACACTGGTACTAAAAATTATTTAAGAAAAAAATCCTACCCCCAAAATACTGACCATGACCTTTGACTCCGACCTTTGACCTGACCTTTGATCCTGGCTTTGACCTTTGACCCTTAATTGACCCAAACACTAACCTAGATCAAAACTTGATCTAGATATTTCTTCCTTTTCCTTTTCCTTTTCCCCTATCCCCTTTTTCCTTTTTCCCATTTCCCCTTCTCCACCTTCCCCTTTCCCCGTTTCCATTTTCACTTTTACCCTCTTCCCCTATCCCTCTTTCCCCCTTTTCCTTTTACCCTGTTTCTTCTTTCCTCTTTCCCCTTTCCCTGTTCCCCCTTTTCCCTTTCTACTTTTTTTCCCCTTTCCCCATTTCCATTTTCTTTTCCCCCCTCTTTCCCTTTCCCCCTTTTTCCCTTCTTTCCATTTCCATTTTCCCCTTTTTCCCATTTTCCCCTTTCCCTATTTCCCCTTTCACCTTTGCCCTTTCCCCTTCTCTTTTCCCCTTTCCCCCTTTTCCCACTTTCTCCATTCCCCTTTCCCCTCCCCCTTTCCCCTTATCTCCTTTCCCCCTTTTCCCTTTTCACTTTTCCCCTTTCCCCTATTCCCTGTTCCCTTTTCCACCTTCCCCCCACCCTTTTGCCCTTTCCATTTCCCTTTAACCCTTTCTCACTTTTCCCCTTCCCCATTTCCTATTTCCCCTTTCCCTGTTTCTCTTTTCCTTTTCTCCCTTTCCCCATTCCATTTTCCCCTTTTTCATGTTCCACTTTTCCCTTTCCCTTTCCCCCTTTCCCCTTTTCCCATTTCCATTTTCTCTTTTCCCCTCTTCCCCTTTCCCCCCTTTCCATTTCCCCCATTTTCCCTTTCCCATTTCCATTTTCACTTTTTCCCTCTTCCCCTTTTCTCCTTTCCCCTTTTTCCATTCCCCTGTTTTCTCTTTCTGTTTCCCCTTTTATATTTTCACTTTTCCCCTTCCCCACCTTTTCCCCTTTTTTCTTTCGCCTTTTCCACTGTCCACCTTTCCCTTTTCCCCCTTTCTCCCATTTCCCCTTTCTCCCATTTCCCCTTTTCCATTTTCTTTTTTCCCCTCTTTCCCTTTTTCCCTCTTTTCCCCATTTCCATTTTCCCGTTTCCCCTTTTCCTCATTTCCATTTTACCCTTTCACATTCCTGTTTCCCCCTTTTCCCCTCTTTCCCCTTTTCCATTCCCCCTTTCCCCCTTTTCCCTCCGTTTCCTGTTTCCCCTTTTCCCCTCTTTTCCCTTTTCCCCATTTCCATTTTCACTTTTACTCTCTTCCCTTTTCCTCCTTTTCCCCCCTTTCCTCTTTCCCCTTTTTCCTTTATGCCTTTCCCCCCTTTCTCCCATTTTCCCCGTATCCTCTTTTCCCCTTTCCCGGTTTCTCCCCTTCCCCATTTCCTCATTCCCCTTTTCTTCTTTTCTCTTTTTCCCCCTTTCCCCTATTTTCACTTTCCCATTTTCTCCCTTTCCCCGTTTCCATTTTCTCTTTTCCCCTCTTTCCCTTTCCCCATTTCTCTTTTACCCTTTTCACCTATTTTCCCCTTTTCCTTTCCCTTTTCCCCCATTTCCTCTGTTCTAATTTCCCCTCTCTCTTTTCCCCTTTTACGTTTCCCCCTTTGCTCCATTTCCCACTTTAACTGTTTCCTCTTTCCCCCTTTCCTCCTTTCTCTTTCCCTCTTTCCCCCCTTCCCCCCTCTCCCCTTTTCCTCTTTCCCCTTCCCATGTTTCCCCTTTTCCTCATTCCTCTTTTCTCTGTTTCCCTTTTTCCCATTCCTCTTTTCCCCTTTCCCCCTTTTTCCCACTTTCTCTGTTTCCTCTTTCCCCGTTTCCCCTTTTCCCTGTCCCCGTTTCCCCTTTTCCCTGTCCCCATTTTCCCTTCCCCCTTTCCCCATTTTTCCCCTTTCCCTGTTTCCCCTTCCCTTCCTTTTGACCCTTCTTTTCCTCAGGCTTCACAGTGATTGATCATTCTGATAGACAATCAAAGTCTATCACAGCAATCAGTGGGTCATATGGCACTCTCCCAGCACAAGGACAGATATACATGTATGCGCCCCCAAGGAACAAGCTCGGTGCAGTACTGTCGGTGGGAGGGGCTCATTAAAATGAGTAGAAAAGCACTAAAAGCAGATTGAAGTGGGCAATTGTCCGGAATTTGCTTCCAGGTAAAGTCACATCTCAAAGTGTATTGTCATAAATCCTGTTCTGTGATTGGAGGACGGGAGTGTCCTTACGTGTGAATGGGAGATTATTGTTTGTTCCTTCACTCTTCCATGTTTATGGTTCACATTCGGTGATTGTATCATGAATTCCCCGGGAACTCTCATGGTGATCACTAAATATAACAATTAGAGAATCCCAGAAGAAGAGTGACGTCATAGTGCCGACTCGGCACCTCAGAAAATAATTAGATGAATTAAAGGTGGTTGTTGGTGACTCCAGGGGATCCTCTAATGGTTTCTATTACATTCCAGAGAATGAGGAAACAGAAACTCGGCATGTTAATGACGTCATTGTGTCATCAACTGGAAAAGATCTCTTTATAAACTTCTATACTGGAAGACAATGGACCACCCGGCCTGATATACTGGGAAAGGAAATACAACCTTCTGTACAGAAAGATGGGCCATGGATGGGGGTCACTACCACAGGGGAACCTTGCAGGAGGCTGGAATGATTTGTTGTTAATTATATTGTGTTTTATAAAGTTGTGACAATGTATATTATTCTGCCTGTGTACAGTATATAAACTATCATCACATACAGGAGGTACCTTACCTTCCATAATGGCTCATAACCTATATGGTTCCACCCCCAACAATCACATGAGTGGGGCGGAGGGTGGAGAGTCCGATTTAACTCATTTATCTGTACATACAAATTATAGACTGAGCTATTGACCTCTATAAACAACAGGATATTTTTTTTTCAACAGAGAAGCTAAGAGTAGCCTGGAGCAGGGGCGGACTGACAACTCATGGGGCCCCTGGGCAATAGGGGATCATGGGGCCCCTGTGTCCTTGCCCAAACTTAAAAAAGCCCATGAAAAAGGCCCCCTACTGACCCCGGGCCCTCGGACAGTGCTTGAGTTTCCAAATGGTCAGTCCGCCCCTGGTCTGGAGACCAGAAGCTGAGATCTGGTAGTTAGCAGACAAGAAGACATTCAATTCTGGAGCTCGGCCTGCAACCACATGATGCTTGTTGATCAGTCCGCAGGCCTAGGTGATTAGTGTGGCCTTCAACCAGTACTGACCAGAACAGGTCCTAGGCTGTCCTTGTGGCTTTGTGTCAGGAAACATCTCTTTCTGCAATATCTGACCCCCTCCTGTAGCATGCCTCCAGTCTCTGAGTGTCACCTGTAGCATTTCCTCAGTCTCCAACTGTCTCCTGTAGCATGTCACTATTCTCTGACTATCTTCTATGACATGTCTCCAGTCTCTGAGTGTCACCTGTAGCATTTCCTTAGTCTCCAACTGTCTCCTGTACCATGTCACCATTGTCTGACCATCTTTTATGGCTTGTCTCCAGTCTCTTTCTGTCTCGTAGCTTGCCACTTGGACCCAGTCTCGATAGTAACACTGCAGTCTCTGCCCAACCTCTATCTCATGTCTCTGTTTCCAACTGTCTCCTGCAGCATTCCCTCCGCTTCTGTATGTCTCCTGCAGCATGTTCTTAGCTTCTGTATGTCTCCTGCAGCATTCCCTCAGCTTCTGTATGTCTCCTGCAGCATGTCCTCAGCTTCTGTATGTCTCCTAGAGCATGTCCTCAGTTTCTGTATGTCTACTGCAGCATGTCCTCAGTTTCTGTATGCCTCCTGCAGCATGTCCTCAGTTTTCTGTATGTCTCCTGCAGCATGTCCTCAGTTTCTGTGTGTCTCCTGCAGCATGTCCTCAGTTTCTGTATGTCTCCTGGAGCATGTCCTCAATTTCCGTATGTCTCCTGTAGCATGTCCTCAGTTTCTGTATGTCTCCTGCAGCATGTCCTCAGTTTCTGTGTGTCTCCTGCAGCATGTCCTCAGTTTCTGTATGTCTCCTGGAGCATGTCCTCAATTTCCGTATGTCTCCTGTAGCATGTCCGCAGTTTCTCTGTGTCTCCTGTAGCATGTCCAGAGTTTCTGTGTGTCTCCTGCAGCATGTCCTCAGTTTCTGTGTGTCTCCTGCAGCATGTCCTCAGTTTCTGTGTGTCTCCTGCAGCATGTCCTCAGTTTCTGTATGTCTCCTGGAGCATGTCCTCAATTTCCGTATGTCTCCTGTAGCATGTCCTCAGTTTCTCTGTGTCTCCTGCAGCATGTCCAGAGTTTCTGTGTGTCTCCTGCAGCATGTCCTCAGTGTCTGTATGTCTCCTGGAGCATGTCCTCAATTTCCGTATGTCTCCTGTAGCATGTCCTCAGTTTCTCTGTGTCTCCTGTAGCATGTCCAGAGTTTCTGTGTGTCTCCTGCAGCATGTCCTCAGTTTCTGTATGTCTCCTGCAGCATGTCCTCAGTTTCTGTGTGTCTCCTGCAGCATGTCCTCAGTTTCTGTATGTCTCCTGGAGCATGTCCTCAATTTCCGTATGTCTCCTGTAGCATGTCCGCAGTTTCTCTGTGTCTCCTGTAGCATGTCCAGAGTTTCTGTGTGTCTCCTGCAGCATGTCCTCAGTTTCTGTGTGTCTCCTGCAGCATGTCCTCAGTTTCTGTGTGTCTCCTGCAGCATGTCCTCAGTTTCTGTATGTCTCCTGGAGCATGTCCTCAATTTCCGTATGTCTCCTGTAGCATGTCCTCAGTTTCTCTGTGTCTCCTGCAGCATGTCCAGAGTTTCTGTGTGTCTCCTGCAGCATGTCCTCAGTGTCTGTATGTCTCCTGGAGCATGTCCTCAATTTCCGTATGTCTCCTGTAGCATGTCCTCAGTTTCTCTGTGTCTCCTGTAGCATGTCCAGAGTTTCTGTGTGTCTCCTGCAGCATGTCCTCAGTTTTTGTATGTCTCCTAATGCATGGGCCCAGTCTTGATCATAAGTCTACAGTCTCTGCCTATCCCCTATTGCATGTCTCTAGTTTCCAACTGTCCCCTGCAGCATGGGCCCAGTCTCTGATCATGTCCTGTATCATGACCACAGTCTCTGCTTTTGTACAGTCATAGTCTCTGACCATCTGCTGTATTAAGCCCATAGTCTCTGATATAGGACCTTTATAGTCTCTGACCTTCTCATCACTGTATCATGCAGCACTTCTGATACTGAGTATCATTTGAGGCCTTTGTTGATATCGGGGACCAAATTTTGGCCACATGTGAGGTTCCCTAGTGATCTAGCGATATCACCTTATTCTGTGGTTGGATATTTGAAGATGACCTGACCACCAGATAATTTGTTTTGTAATCATCTCCAATTAAAAAAATGCATGCTTTTATTCCAAGGCCTCCCTTCTAATCATTTTACTTTTATCCAAGAATTAACTGCTCTCCCTTCATAGGTTGTTCTCTATGGCAATCCCAGGTCTCGGCCCTCAGGGATTTTCCCATTGGGGACATCTTACAGACCAGTGGATAACCAAAGTGAGGTGCCAAGTCAGCACACAAGGGAGGATCTATGGACACACTGAGGTCAGGGCAGGTGGTGTTCACCTAAAATAGCCAGACAATCCCAGGTCAAAGTATGACATGTTCAGGCAGCTTCAGCATTGGCTCAGCCAGGGCAATATGTGAATGAATAGAAGATTCCAGATGATAGACCAGGATGAAAAGAAAACCAATGAAGTATTGTGGTGTCATGGAAGACCAACGGGAACCTCCAAACTTTCTGGTGCTCAGAACACAGTGTAATGTACATGTGATATCAGATGTTGTCCGAAGTGTAGTGAGTGTCCCTGCTTTTTATATTTTGGTCAGCAGAAGGCGCTGTTCTACAACACTATTCCCAATTATAAAAATGTAAAGTAGACCATGGGGACTCCTGGCTAATGCCCCCTCCCCCTTCCCAGCTTTTATCAGACTCCAACCATGTTATGTTTTCTTAATTAACAACCAGAGTCCATTCCACGATGGGAATTCTACACACAGCCATTGAGATGACTTGTGTGCTTACTTACTGACCTAAAGGTCTACCAAGGCTAATGGTCCACCTGGCCCTGAGTGCCATAACTCGTTTGAATGAAAAGCCAACATCTCATCGAATAAGAAGTCTTGGTCCACCCATGGAGAAACACATCTTAGGAGGTTGGTTAATTCAGAAAGCAACAAATCGATGATGTCACTCCCTCCAACAAGCTGTAGTAAGGCTACGTTCATACTGCTCTGTCTCAAATATGTGTTTTTGATGCGTATTCCCCATATCGCTTCCCGCTATTCTAATGAGATTTTCATGCTATTCTAGTGTGCTTATGCAGTTTGACTTACTTGAGATTTTGATGTGTCTTTAGAAGTCACATCAGCATAGATCAGATTTTGATGGATGAGTGTCATTTTTAACCCTCACCTCTCCCCCTTGGTCATCCCTGCTGCGTTAATCTAGGTTCGCACTGAAGCAGTTTTGATCCTTCCATCAAGCTTTCCAATCAAAAGAAGGCTCGATTGATCGAGGCTTCCATCAATCAAGGCTTTCATCATTCAAGGCTTTGATTGATTGAGCCTTCCATCAATCAATCAAGGCTTCAGCTGATCAATCAAGCCCTCAATTCACTGAGTCCTCCATCGATCAAGCCTTCCATCAATTGATCAATCCTTCCTTTAATCGATCCTTCAATCTGAGGAAGGCTCAATCAATCAAAGGAGGGATCGATAGATTGAAGAAAGGATTGATTGAAAGATGGATCAATCAATTGAAGGAAGGATTGATCGACCGAAGAAAGAATTGATTGAAGGATGGATTGATCAGTTGAAGGAAGGATCTATCCAAGGCAAGGTCCAAAATCGCAGCTGTATCAAAATCCATGGATGGAGGATGACCAGGGAGGAGAGGTAAGGGTTTAAAAAACCCACCACATCCAGTCACACTGGAATTACTCTATGCTGATGCGACTTCTGTGAGATAACATAGAAGTCTATGGGTCTGACATCACACTGAAGTCCACCAGAAACCTTTTCCAAAGTCACACTGTGCTGAGTCACTTCCCACAGATGCACTTCATTTGTTTATGCATTTTTGATGCAGCTTCCATGGAGGGATCCATTTTTGGTGCATTTTATTTTTTTTTTAATTGGACCAAACATACACCAGCAATGCAGCAAGTGGGACTTTGAAAAATGCAACACACAGGCAAATGACTAGTGTGCAGGGTTCCAAGGGATTTATTGGTGATGCGTTTTTCTTCTGCTTTATTATTGCAAGAATGGCAGAAAAATGGATCAGTGTGAGAGCAGCTTTAGCCAAATATCACATTCTTCAAATCCCCACCAGGAGATGACCCCTCTCCGACAAGATTCACCCTTGTAATCGTAGAGAACATCTGACTGGGTGGCTAGCTATATAAAGGGGTCTAAACCTAAAATATAATAGAAAAGCGAGCGCTCCCTAGTAAGCAGCTAGAGCACCAAAGGCAACCAATATAAAACCTTCAGAAAAACATATTCAATATATAGGCGCAGCGCTAAAAGCATTAATATGTCTGTAAATATATTAAAATTATATGCCAAACAAAGTGACAGTCTGTGCAGGTCTAGGTGCGAATAAGCAGTAGAATCCAATGATAGTGCTCCAAATCGTGTGGTAAAATTACGCACTCACCAGATGCGTAAAGTATATACGCATTAAACGACTCTGTAGAGGTCCTCTTTAGAAAGTGGATAAAGTCCTAATCCAGGATAATCCTCCCTCTAGGTTAAGTGTTGCTGTCAGGAGCACACGGGCAGGTACAGGAGATCCCTTTAAGGGATGGACAGGTGTGGAAGCCTGCTTTAAGGGACTCCCTTCTCTGGATGCTTAAGGATGGCTGGATCAGGTGGGCTCTATAAATAAATTGCTGCCCACAGAAGACCATAGAGAATGCCTCATAGTGTAGTAGGTATTACCATAGATTTATTATTAAAAACGAATTTGCAAATCCAGAAACAATAAGATCAAAAGACATCAAGGTGATATGGACTAACCGTCCAGCAAGTAAGAGGGCCGCCGGGCCTCCACGTGACGCCAGCGGCGTGACGTCACGGCGTCTTAGTTCCTCCTAATGCGTTTGTGCGCACGCACTTCTTCAGGAGGTTGGATACCTATAGTTTGTTCCTAAAATAAAAGGGATGATATACTCAATGGTTTTGCACAGAACGGCCCCAAACCTCTTTTACTGACGTATTCCACTCCTCTTCTTCCCTGAGTGCTCTCATAGCAAGCCGCTTGCTTGTGCTCGTGGGCATTCTCCAGAGCTGGACTGTGTGCATCTATAGACACACACAGCATGGTTAAGCCCCGCCCCCTGCTACCTGCTTACAGGATTTGATTAACAGCAGCAGCCAATGGTTCCCACTGTTATCAGCACAGCCAGTGAAACCAGGAAGAGGGAAGAAGAGTTGCTGCAGATGGGACCGGGTGGATCAAGATCGGGCTCAGGTAAGTGTGTAGGGGGGTGCAGGGGGAGCAGAGAATGCAAGCGATTGTAAAGGCAATTTTTTTTCTTTTAAAATAAACATGTCTCTACTTCCCTGCTGTGTGCAGTGGATTTGTAAAGAGCAGCCCGGATCCTCCTCTTCTTGGCCCCCCCTCTGGCGCTCTTGGCCCCTCCCTCCTGTTGAGTGCCCCTACAGCAAGCAGCTTGCTATGGGAGAACCCAAGCAGGCTCTGTGTCCATTGACACAAGAAGCCGCAGCTTAGCCCCACCCCCTCTCCCTCTTCATTGGCTCACTGACTGTGTCAGCCAATGAGGAGAGGGAGTCCTAGGATAGCCAAGACTCCAGTACACATCGCTGGATCGAGAGGGGGATTAGGTGATTATTAGGGGGGCTGTGGGGGGGGGGGGTTGCACAGAGAAGGTGTTTTACCTTCATGTATAGAATGTATAGAAAGTTAAAAAACCTTCGGCCTTTACAACCACTTAACCACTTCCCGACCGGCCGTTGTATATAAACGGCCGGACGGTGGCACTGCAGGGTCGGGTGGCCGTCTATAAACGGCCTCCCCGCACCCTGCTTGTGCGCGCTCCCCGGGAGCGCGCAGCACCGCGATCCGGTGCCTGCTGTGTCCTCCGGACACAGTAAAAAATCGTCGGACGGGACCTCTGTACGAGGTCCCGATCATGTGATCACTGATTGGCCAATCAGTGATCACATGCAAAGTAGTAAGCAAGATGTCACTTCTGACATCATTGCTTACTATGTGTGAAATCTGTGAATGATCACAGAGGTCACATGGTACAAGGCTATTCACAAAAGCCTTGTACCATGTGGCAAGCTGTGACCAATCACAGCTCACTCAGTACTTCTCAATGAGTGCAAGAATGCAGACAGAGAGAAGGAGAAATGATTGCTTTTACACCCTATATGGGTGTAAAAGCAATCAGTGTAAAAAAAAAAATCTTCATCACCCCTCACAAGTAGTACAGTGTCACCATGGTGACACTGTACTGCTAGGGTGACAGTATGTAAAAAAAATAAAAAAATAATAATAATATAAAAAAATAAAATAAAAATGTAAAAAAAAATGTTTAAAAATTATAATTTTTGCTTATAAACTAATTTGGATTTTTTTTTTTTTACTAAAAAGATAACGGAATAAATTTTGGCTAAGATTTATGATGAAATATTATTTATTTGCAAAATTTTATTTAAAAAAACACTTTTTTTCAAAATTTTTGGACATTTCATTTACATAGCAAAAAAAATACAAATCCCAGTGGTGAATAAATACCACCAAAATAAAGCTTTATCTATCTCAAAAAAATGGTAAAAAATTCATTTGGGTACAGTGTTGCATGACCGCGCAATTGTCATTCAAAGTGTGATAGCGCTAAAAGCTGAAAATTGCCCTGGACAGGAAGGGGGTAAAAGTGTCCGGTCTGGAAGTGGTTAAAGGTAAAATAAAGTGAATCACTGCGAATGTATCTAAAGCAGCCAAACACATGTGCTGTATATTGATATCATTTCCCCTTGGCAGCCATTACTGTAGCTGGTAATATTCTTGTGGAGGGTTTCTCTGTAACAATGAGAATGTTTCCTCACCACTTCCTGTAAGAGTGACAACTCTGCCTTTTATTGTCTGCATGTCGTATAGTGTTGTCACCCTTAGCTGCATTACTCCATCTTGACTACAAGACAATATACCAATCAGCCAATCTAGTCATGTCATTCGTGGGCCAGGTGGACCATTGAACTTAGAAGACCAACACACAAGGCTCCATGAAGCACTCCAATAGGGGGGGCACACCCCAGAAATGCATTGACTCAGAACAGTGCAATGTGGTCACAGTGGGTGTCAGTTAGAAGTTCTGTTGTGTTTACAGTCAGTATTGGTTTTTATTAGCACTGATCACTGTACTGTTTGAAGGATCCTCCTGCGCTCAATGGAATGATTACTATAATACAGCTGCTGTCACTTAACTAATACCAATAAGTGCAAACAAAAAGAAAAAACAGTGAAGCGCTTATATCTCATAAATAAATAGAATAAAGTGCATACGAAAAAGAATTATTAAAAATAAATTAATATAAATCTGATACTCCTGTGTGACAAATCTATATAATACACACTAATACCTCCCTCTAGTGGGGGAAAAAAATAGTGCAACCGAATATATAATTAAGCTATAGTGATTCAACACACAAGATAAAAAACCTATTATGCCGTGCAAATAACAAATATCAATACATAACCAAATGTGAATAAATTAGTGAATATAAAATTAATTATCCACATAAAATAGTGCCTAATTCACACACATTTCATATACATCGTAAGTGAAACAGAAAAAAATGTCTATGCATGTGACTCTGTGCTTTTAGAAAACACACGTGATCTCCACTTCTAAGTGCAAGTAATCTCCTCCAAATGGCAGCAATGCCTGCTCACCTCCCCTCCTTGACCCACACAGGGCCCCAAAGCAGTTTCCACCTCAGGAATGACGAACCGACGCGTTGCGTCACATGCGTCGAGACTTCATCAGGGTTCGTCATTTCTGGTGACGCATGTCCGGACGCCGCGGCCATATTGGATTCCCCAGCACATGCAGATTTACCAATAGGTTGTGGTAAAAACGCTTGTTGACCAAGAAGACCATGTGAGTGTAATTATTTGTGGCTTCGCCCTTTCTTAATAAATATACTACACTATGGAAAGTTTTATGTCTTTCTATGAGTCTGAATAAGAGAGGAGGAGGAATAAGGAGTCTGCCAGAGGAGATACACCACTGAGGTGGAAACTGCTTTGGGGCCCTGTGTGGGTCAAGGAGGGGAGGTGAGCAGGCATTGCTGCCATTTGGGGGAGATTACTTGCACTTAGAAGTGGAGATCACGTGTGTTTTCTAAAAGCACAGAGTCGCATGCATGGACATTTTTTTCTGTTTCACTTATGATGTATATGAAATGTGTGTGAATTAGGCACTATTTTATGTGGATAATTAATTTTATATTCACTAATTTATTCACATTTGGTTATGTATTGATATTTGTTATTTGCACGGCATAATAGGTTTTTTATAGTGTGTGTTGAATCACTATAGCTTAATTATATATTCGGTTGCACTATTTTTTTCCCCCACCAGAGGGAGGTATTAGTGTGTATTATATAGATTTGTCACACAGGAGTATCAGATTTATATTAACCCCTTGCCTACCGGGCACTTATACCCCCTTCCTTACCAGGCCAATTGTCAGCTTTCATCGCTCCCGCACTTTGATTGACAATTGCGCGGTCATGCAACATTGTACCCATATGAAATTTTGATCATTTTTTTCTCACAAATAGAGCTTTCTTTTGGTGGTATTTAATTGCCACTGGGCGCTTTAATTTTTGCGCTATAAATAAAAAAATTGCAAAAAATTTGGAAAAAAAAATTTTTTTTCTTTATGTTTCTATTATAAAATTTTTCAAACAGGTATTTTTTCTCCTTCACTGATGTGCGTTGATGAGGCAGCACTGATGGGCACTGATAGGCGGCACTGATGGGCACTGATAGGCAGCACTAAAGGGCACTGATAGGCAGTACTAATGAGGTGGCACGGATAGGCGGCACTGATAGACAGCACTAATGAGGTGTCACGGATAGGCGGCACTAATATGCAGCACTGATAGGCGGCACTGATAGGTGACACTGATGATGGGTACTGATAGACGGCACTGACTGGCATCACTGCTGGGCACTGACTGGCGGCACTGACTGGCACAACCCCTGGGCACTGACTGGTGGCACTGACTGGCAGCACTGCTGGGCTGCACTGGTGGGTGGCACTGGTGGGTGGGCACAGGTGGGTGGCACTGGTGGGCACAGGTGGGTGGGCACAGGTGGGTGGCACTTCTGGGCACAGGTAGGTGGCACTTCTGGGCACAGGTGTGTGACACTGCAGAGTGGCACAGGTGGGTGCACTGCTGGGCACAGGTGGGCGCACTGCTGGGCACAGGTGGGCGCACTGCTGGGCACAGGTGGGCGGAGCTAGTGGGCGCACTGCTGGGCACAGGTGGGCGGAACATGCGGGTGGCACTGCTGGGCACCGATCATCAGGGCACTGATCATCAGTGTCCTGATGATCGGTGCCGATCCCCGCTCTGACAACTGCCGGTTCTCGGCAGTACTTTCCTCACGATCTAACAACGTGAGGAAAGTGCAGCCGAGAACCGGCACTTGCATTTCCCTGTGATCAGCGTGTCATTGGACACCGCTGATCACGTGGTAAAAGGCCGCTGGGATCGGCCTTTTACCACATCACGTGATCAGCTGTGTCCGTAGGACACAGCGATCACGGAGATCGCCGGGTGCGCGCCCCCTGGGGCGCGCAGGAGAGCGCGTTCTGGGGGGACGTCATATGACGTCCACCCAGAACTGGCCGGCCGCAGTGAAGCCGTCATTCGGCTATCTGCGATCGGCAACTAGTTAATTTATTTTTAATAATTCTTTTTTGTATGCACTTTATTCTATTTATTTATGAGATATAAGCGCTTCACTATTTTTTCTTTTTACTGATCACTGTATTGGTGTCATTTGGGGATGCCAGTGACACCAAGTCAGTTCCCCCCCCAGTGTCAGAATGCCCACCGCAGTCCCGCTATAAGTCTCTGATTGCCGCCATTACTAGCAAAAAAAAAATAATAATCCCAGTATCTATACCGCTATCTGTAAGCGCTATAACTTTCATTTAAACAAATTAATTTACACGTATTGGGATTTTTTTTAGCAAAGACACAGAGCAGAATACATTTTGGCCTAAATTTATGACAAAATTAGATTTTTTTCATTTTTTTACTGGAAATGTTTAATAGCAAATGTCAAAAATATAGGTTTTTTTTCAAAATTGTCAGTCTTTTTTTTTTTTTTAAATAAAAAACGCAGAGATGATCAAATACCACCAAAAGAAAGCTCTATTTGTGGGGAAAAAAAGGACATCAATTTCATTTGGGTGCGATGTTGCATGACTGCACAATTGTCAGTTAAAGTAACGCAGAACTGTAATGCAAAAAATGGCCTGGTCAGGACGGGGGGAAATCCTCAGGAGGGCGAGGGGTTAAAGCGTCCATACATACCTCACCAGGTCAGTGCACACTGGGGTTTGTATAAGGGGTCATTTATCTGTGTTTGACCCTCAGAAGAGGTCTTCTGCTGCGCTGTCTGGGTATGTCAAATGTTCTGCACCTTTAGGAAGGTCTGGGACAACCTCCTAGTAGGCTTTGCTGGTTGCTATACACATTCCGATGTTGGTGGTCCCATATGGAGAAATACGATCCAGCTTTGCAGAGGAACATGGTGGTGTCGTCCTTCATATACATATTTAGTGTATGCTATGGAAAAATCTGTTTAATTTAGAACTAGAAGAAGGTTTTCATGTCATCCCCATTGCTGGCAGCCGGGACTCAGGATTCATCTGGCAGAGTGACGGGTCCAACCTGAAGAACGTTACATAAGGAAGCAGAAGCTGGGACAGAAGGAACATTTGTCCTTCATTTCCTGGTGAACGAGGAGTCCTTGGCTGGAGAAGGAGGAAGCTGAAAGACTTAACTCCTGACACAATACAACTGAGTTATAATATTTACAATGACAATCATGGATAAAATCACGTGAAAATCTGCAAGCAACAAAATCCAATGAATACACAATAATGAATCAGAGCACAATTGTATCCAATGTATCAACCACGTTCATCAAGTCTATGGAAAACAAATGATGTGCCAAACACAATGAGGAATGTGACACTACCTGTATGTCATAATCCTTCCTTGTCACCAGAGCTCAAAACATTGGAACAACCAAACTGGTGCTTCCCATATATAAAGGCTCATGCTCTTTGAGATCAATTCTCGTTCTCAGGTGAAATCCACCACCACCCCTAAGGACACACTTACACCTTCTAAGGATGACCTCAAACTCAGAAAGGTCTCACACATTTGTGCCTTAAAGCCAAGGCAAGGAGAAGATCACTGCAGTGTTTGTATCCACAATGAGGAATGAGTGTCAGGCAAAAGAAAGTGTGAAGGCAAAAAAAACAACATAGTGCTCTCCGCAATCAAACATTTCTATTAGACAAGGAAACCGATGTGCTTACATGTGAGCAGAACTAAAATCACTCAAATGTTCTCTTTAATAACTCAGATTGGCAAGGATGCTACGTACATGGACTGTGTGTCAGCTCTCCCTGTGCAGATTACAGAGTTGTCTCTCTGTCTCCTCCAAAGCAGTCCTTCTCTCACCAGCATCTTTCCAAAGCTCCACCCAATGAGAATCATTGGTATAACATCATCTCCATAAACATTTTCCCTGCATTTCTTGAAGATCTCAACCTCCGTCATCCACACTACATTCTCTGACAGCTCTCCTCCATCATTCACACTACATTCTCTGACAGCTCTCCTCCATCATTCACACTACATTCTCTGAGAGCTCTCCTCCATCATTCACACTACATTCTCTGACAGCTCTCCTCCATCATTCACACTACATTCTCTGACAGCTCTCCTCCATCATTCACACTACATTCTCTGACAGCTCTCCTCCACTATCACGTACCTGGTGATGGAGGCCGATGGAGAGAGGGCTTCCCTTGCAGCTAAGTTCCGGACTCCCCTGAGAGTGGGACAGCGGGAGTCAGGCCCAAAGTTGCACAGGTCACCTGTAGGAGTGCTGGTTGGTAGACCACTCAGAAGCACAGCTGGTGCACGGAGATGAGGTCTGCAGACAGGAGGCGCCTGTGCGTGGTATGCAAGCCCTTCCGGGATTTAGATGTTTACTGGGTAGTCGGTTCAAGCCAAGGTCAGGTACCGGGTGGGAATCAGAGCGGTCGTAGTCAGATGGGATAGCCGAGGTCATACACAGAGGAGCGAGAGAGAGAGTATCCGTAAGCCAAGCCGAGGTCAGATCAGGGGTAAGGCAGAGTGGACAGGTCCAGGAGCAAGCCGAGTCGGTAACAGGAAATCACGGGTCAGAATCACAGGAGCCAGAAACAGGGCTCGGGGAGC
The DNA here is from genome assembly GCF_062004578.1 of Staurois parvus. Lineage (NCBI taxonomy): Eukaryota > Metazoa > Chordata > Amphibia > Anura > Ranidae > Staurois > Staurois parvus. The sequence continues at coordinate 1,931,533 of NW_028317830.1, forward strand.
TAGAGATCATCCAGCAACTTGAGGATGTGATGAGCCTCCTTATAAAGGCCGCCTGGCACCAAACTGAGGCTGATGTGTACTTCTGCAGTGATGCAGATTACTGCCGTGGACAGGACCCTGACATCCACAATCCACAACACATTCTCTGACAGCTCTCCTCCATCATCTACACTACATTCTCTGACAGCTCTCCTCCATCATCCACACTACATTCTCTGACAGCTCTCCTCCACCATCCACACTACATTCTGTGACAGCTCTCCTCCCACCATCCACACTACATTCTCTGATAGCTCTCCTCCACCAACCACCCTAAATTCTCTGATAGCTTTCCCTCCACCATTCACACTATATTCTCTGACAGCTCTCCTCCATCATCCACACTACATTATCGGACAGCTCTCCCCCCACCATTCACACTACATTCTCTGACAGCTCTCCTCCACCATCCACACTACATTCTCCCACAGCTCTCCTCCCCCACCATCCACACTAAATTCTTAGACAGCTCTCCTCCCAAAATCCACACTACATTCTCTGACAGCTCTCCTCCACCATCCACATTACATTCTCTGACAGTTCACCTCACACCATTCACACTACATTCTCTGACAGCTCACCTCCACCATCTACACTACATTCTCTGAAAGCTCTCCTCCTCCACCATCCACACTACATTCTCTGACTGCTCACCTCCACCATCCACACTACTTTCTCTGACAGCTCTCCTCCACCATCCACATTATATTCTATGACAGTTCACCTCACACCATTCACACTACATTCTCTGACTGCTCTCCTCCACCATCCACACTACATTCTCTGACAGCTCTCCTCCACCATCTACACTACATTCTTTGACAGCTCTCCTCCCCCACCATCTACACTACCTTCTCTGACAGTTCACCTCTACCATTTACACTACATTCTCTGACAGCTCTCCTCCCCCCACCATCCACACTACCTTCTCTGACAGCTCTCCTCCCCCCACCATCCACACTGCATTCTCCGACAGCTCTCCTCCACTATCCATACTAAATTCTCCGACAGCTCTCCTCCACCATCCACACTACATTCTCTAACAGCTCTCCTCCACCTTCCACACTACATTCTCTGACAGCTCTCTTCCCACAATCCACACTACCTTCTCACAGCTCTCCTCCACCATCCACACTAAATTCTCTGACAGTTCACCTCCGCCATCCAGACTACATTCTCTGACAGCTCTACTCCACCATCCACACTACATTCTCTAACAGCTCTCCTCCCCCACCATCCACACTATATTCTCTGACAGCTCTCCTCCATTATCCACACTGCATTCTCTGACAGATCTCCTCCCACAATCCACACTACCTTCTATGGCAGATCTCCTCCACCATTCACACTACATTCTCTGACAGCTCTCCTCCCCCCACCATCCACACTACATTCTCTGACAGCTCTCCTCCACCATCCACACTACATACTCTGGCAACATCTTACCACTATCCACACTACATTCTCTGACAGCTCTCCTCCACCATCCACACTACGTTCTCTGACAGCTCTCCTCCATCATCCACACTACATTCTCTGACAGCTCTCCTCCACCATCAACACTACATTCTCTGACAGCTCTCCTCCACCATCAACACTACATTCTCTGACAGCTCTCCTCCACCATCCATACTACATTCTCTGAGAGCTCTCCTCCACCATCCACAGCACATTCTCTGACAGCTCTCCTCCTTCCACCATCCACACTACATTCTCCGACAGCTCTCCTCCCCCCACCATCCACACTACCTTCTCTGACAGCTCTCCTCCACTCACCATCCACACTACATTCTCCCACAGCTCTCCTCCACCATCCGCACTACATTCTCTGACAGCTGTCCTTCGCCCACCATCCGCACTACATTCTCTGACAGCTGTCCTCCCCCCACCATCCACACTACATTCTCCGACAGCTCTCCTCCCCCCACCATCCACACTACCTTCTCTGACAGCTCTCCTCCCTCCACCATCCACACTACATTCTCCCACAGCTCTCCTCCACCATCCGCACTACATTCTCTGACAGCTGTCCTTCGCCCACCATCCGCACTACATTCTCTGACAGCTGTCCTCCCCCCACCATCCACACTACATTCTCTGACAGCTCTCCTCCCTCCACCAATCAACACTACATTCTCTGACAGCTGTCCTCCCCCACCATCCACACTACATTCTCTGACAGCTGTCCTCCCCCACCATCCACACTACATTCTCTGACAGCTCTCCTCCACCCACCATCCACACTACATTCCCTGACAGCTCTCCACCATCCACACTACATTCCCTGACAGCTCTCCACCATCCACACTACATTCTCTGACAGCTCTCCTCCCTCCACCATCCACACTACATTCTCTGACAGCTCTCCTCCACCATCCACACTACATTCTCCCTCAGCTCTCCTCCCCCCACCATCCATACTACATTCTCCCACAGCTCTCCTCCCCCCACCATCCACACTACATTCTCTGACACCTCTCTTCCACCATCCACACTATATTCTCCCTCAGCTCTCCTCCCCCCACCATCCATACTACATTCTCCCACAGCTCTCCTCCCCCCACCATCCACACTACATTCTCTGACAGCTCTCCTCCACCATCCACACTACATTCTCTGACAGCTCTCCTCCACCATCCACACTACATTCTCTGACAGCTCTCCTCCCCCATCCACACTCTCTGTTATTATTTTGTAGGAACTTTTCCATTATCTTGCTGTTTCCTGAGAGGCCTGAAAAAGCCTTAAGAAGAGTGATTGTTTGAACCCCTGAAATGCATTGAAATTATTATTATTTTTGTTATTTAATGCAAATACTTTACCATGTTGGACTTATTCACCATTGCTTTGACTTGTTTTTTTTAATAACTTTTTTAACCTCAAATTATGCAGCAATTTTATTTTTCCACCAAGATCTGACATTTTACAAGAATAATTATTACATTTGTTTAGAATAATAAGAGACCGAGTCATGTTTTCTGCAAAACCTTTGAATCTAATTATCATTTTCAGTAAAGCTTTGTTGAAGAATCGATGTTCACCAAATTGATGTCTGGCATTACCGGTCTTTATTTTCTCAAGCCCCCCAAAAAAACTATTTTCCAGAAAATAATAATCTATACAACTTGTCTTTTTTACATTGAAAATACCAACAATTATTAGCACAGATCTAAAGTCACATAAATTTAATATTTTCAGTGGATGTCTGCTGAAAAAACAACATTCATCAAATTGATGTCTGTCATTTGTTATTTTTTTTATTTTGACCATTTTAAATTTTTTTTAATTGCACTTTTTTTTTCATTTTTTAACTTTCAATTTACTTTAGAACTATTTAACTTAACAGCATCCCCTATTTTCCTTTCAAACTTTGGAGAAACATTTATTGCTCACACATGCCATGGGTATATGTGGAATTACTCTCCAAAATACATTCTTCTACTTCTCCCGAGTATGGGGGTACCACATGTGAGAGACGTTTTGGCAGTCTAGCCAAGTACAGGAACCCAAAATCCAATAAGCACCTTCAGGCTTTTAAAGAGCTTTTTTTCCTCATTACACTTCCAGACTACCTATCACAGTTTTAGAGGCTCTGAAATGCCAGGATAGCACCAACCCCCCCAAATGACCCCTTTTTGGAAAGTAGACACCCCAAGGAATTTGATAAGAAGCATGGTGAATATTTTTCAGATCTTATTTGTTGCCACAAGTTTTTGGAAAATGAAGAAAGAAAACAAAAACATTTTTTCTTTTCTCTTTTTATATTTCAAAACATTGTGAGAAAAAAGATCTGCAAAATACTCACCATGCCTCTTTTTAAATTCCTTGGGGTGTCTACTTTCCAAAGAGGGGTCATTTGAGGGGGGGGGGGGGGTTTGGTGAAATCCTGGCATTTCAAGCCTCCAAAACGGTAGTGAGGAAGTGAAATGAGGAAGTTACCCACCTTCAGGCTTTCAATGTGGTCATTGGATTTCAGGCTCCTGTATGTGGCTAGGCTCCCAAAAAGTCTCACACATGTTGTATCCCCATACTCGGTAGAAGTAGCAGAATGTATTTTAGGGTGTAATTCCACATATACCCATGGCTTGTGCGAGAAATAAATCATTTAAAAATGACAACTTTGTGTTAAAAAAACTTGTGGGGAAAAAATAAATCTTCCATGGACTCAATGGGGTTTATTTACTAAAGCTGGAGAGTGCGAAGTCAGACTCCCTTCTGCATAGAAATCAATCAGCTTCCAGGTTTCATTGCCAAAGCTTCATTGAACAAGCCGAGGTTAGAAGCTGATTGGTTTCTATGCAGAAGGGAGTCTGATTTTGCACTCTTCAGCTTTAGTAAATAAACCCCAATATGTCTCTCAGCAGATAGCTTAGGGTGTCTACTTTCCCAAGAGGGGTCATTTGAGGGTGTTTGTACTGTCCTGGTATTTTAGCACCTAAAGAATTGTGATGGGCAGTCAGAAAGTAAAAGCTGTGTAAATTGCAGTATTTATACCATAGTTTGTAGACGCTATAACTTTCACACAAAGCAATCAATATAAATTTATTGGGATTTTTTACCAAAAACATGGAGCAGAATTCATTTTGGCCTAAATTTATGACTAACTTTGAGTTTACTATATATTTTTTATAGCCGAAAGTAAAAAATATTGTTTTTCTTCAAAATATTCAGTCTTTTGTTATTTATAGTGCAAAAAAATTTTCTTTTTGTCTTTTTCTGTTTATAACATGAAAAATAAAAAGCACACAGGTGATCAAATACCACCGAAAGAAATCTCTATTTGTGTGAAAAAAAGGACATAAATTTTGTTTGGGTGCAGCATTGCATGACCGCGCAATTATCAGTTGAAATAGTGCAGCGCCGATTAGCAAAAAGAAGCGTGGTCATTAAAGGGAGTAAATCCTCAGGAGGACAAGTGGTTAAAGACGGCCCTGACAATGGGATCACTAACATGAAAAGTAGACACAACACTTATGTTGGGGGAGGTGATGTAACATGTACCCGCCGGCCGTATGCATACATGGCCTCTCAGCAGTTGACCTTCAATGCCGAAAGGGCTGAATGTGTCCCGAATGTAAACATTTCTGTGCTGAGATCACGTGCCCTGCACGCTCCAATCACAGTTACTGGCAGGTACAGGAAAGCTCCCAATGCCTACTTGCGATTGGGAGTTTTCTGATCATGTGACCGCTGTCACTGCGGATCACATTGGTCACATGATCAGAATGCTGGCCTCCACCTCCCCTCATTTAGAACCTCTTAAAGGGCCGGGAGACGGCAGCCGGAAGGGGTTAAACAATTACTTCTGTTTAGTCTTCTCAGAAATAAATTGTACTAACAATCCCAAGTTGGGAGATGGTGTTGGTTGGTGTAATGATGGCGCATATTCAGGATTTCTTCAATCTCAAAGCTGATAAAAGCAACGGGCCCTCGTGGTATTCATCCCAGAGTTCTAGGAGAACCTTAGGGTATAGTTGTGGGACTATTCATGGATCTTTAGAATCAATCTCTTCTAACAGGAGAAGTTCCCCATGACTGGCGGACAGCTAATATTGTAACCACAAGAAGAGCAGCGAGGTAGAAGCAATTACAGGCCGGTGAGTTCAGTTTTAGTCAAGTTGGTGAAATGATTCCTGAAAAGAAGGATCATTGACCACATAAATCACACAACTTGCTGGACCCGACGCAGCATGGCTTTACTGAGGGAGATCATGGCAGACTCATCTGATTGGATTCTATGACTTTATCACTATTGTTTGGACCAGGGTGGTGCTGAGGACATGGCACATCTTGGTTTCAGCAAGCCATTGGTACAGTTCCACATAATGATCTAATACAAAAGTGGTAAAAGCTAAGACTTAACCCTTGGGGGGCTCCATGGATGTGCAGTTGGCTAAGGGATAGATAGCAGAATGTGGTTGTAAATGGGGTCCATGTGGAACAGAGACCAGTCACTAGCGATGTACACAAGGCTCTGTACTGGGTCCTGTTCTATGTCATCTATATGTAAGTGATACAACTGAAGGGTTGCTGGGTAAGGGATGTCTTCTTGTTGAGGACACAAAGGTGTGCAATAGGGATAATATCCTTGGAGGAGTCTGTAACATGGAACTAGATGTGACATTGCTGGAAGATCGGTCAAAACTGTGGAAACTGCAGTTTAATGTTTCTAAAGATAAAATAATGCACCTCGGGAAAAAGAATCCCTTGAGAGAGTTACTAATGGGGGTATAGTGCTGGCCAGCTCTACAGAAGGACAAAAAAACTTTGAAGGTACTTATTTCAGATGATTGCAAAATGGGCAACCAGTGTACCCATGAAGTGGGAAAAGTGAATAGAATTCTAGGATGCATCACTAGAGGGGTCACTAGCAGGAGGAAGGAGGTCCTGATTCCTTTATATAGATCTTTATATCACTAGAGGGGTCACCAGCAGGAGGAAGGAGGTCATGATTCCTTCATATAGATTTTTATATTACTAGAGGGGTCACACCAGCAGGAGGTCCTGATTCCTCTATATAGGTCTTTATATCACTAGAGGGGTCTTCGGCAGGAGGAACGAGGTCTTGATTCCTCTATATAGGTCTTTATATCACTAGAGGGGTCACCAACAGGAGGAAAGAGGTCCTGATCCCTCTATATAGATCTTTATATCATTAGAGGGGTCATCGGCAGGAGGAAGGAGGTCCTGATTCCTCTATATAGATTTTTATATCATTAGAGGGGTCACCAGCAGGAGGAAGGAGGTCCTGATTCCTCTATATAGATCTTTATATCACTAGAGGGGTCACCGGCAGGAGGAAGGAGGTCCTGATTCCTTTATATAGATCTTTATATCACTAGAGGGGTCACCGGCAGGAGGAAGGAGGTCCTCATTCCTCTATATAGATCTTTATATCACTAGAGGGGTCACCGGCAGGAGGAAGGAGGTCCCGATTCCTCTATATAGATCTTTGTATCACTAGAGGGGTCACCGGCAGGAGGAAGGAGGTCCTGATTTCTCTATATAGATCTTTATATCACTAGAGGGGTCATCGGCAGGAGGAAGGAGGTCCTGATTCCTTTATATAGATCTTTATATCACTAGAGGGGTCACCGGCAGGAGGAAGGAGGTCCTCATTCCTCTATATAGATCTTTATATCACTAGAGGGGTCACCGGCAGGAGGAAGGAGGTCCTGATTTCTCTATATAGATCTTTATATCACTAGAGGGGTCATCGGCAGGAGGAAGGAGGTCCTCATTCCTCTATATAGATCTTTATATCACTAGAGGGGTCACCGGCAGGAGGAAGGAGGTCCCGATTCCACTATATAGATCTTTGTATCACTAGAGGGGTCACCGGCAGGAGGAAGGAGGTCCTGATTTCTCTATATAGATCTTTATATCACTAGAGGGGTCATCGGCAGGAGGAAGGAGGTCCTGATTCCTCTATATACATCTTTAGTTAGACCTCGTTTAGAATACTGTGTCCAGTTCTGGAGATCTCAATTACAATAAGATATTGATAAGATAGAACGAGTCCAGAGAGAGGCAACACAATTGGTGGAAGCTCTGGGGGGGGAATAAAACAAACCCCATAACAGTAATACAGTCTGGAGGCACATATGACTGAACCCTCTAAACTTATCAGGGAGGTAAATAAGGTTCAGGAGGGCAGGATTTTCAATATGAAGCCAAGATCAGAACACGGGACATGACCTCCAACTAGCAGGAGGAAAGTTCAGAACTAGTTTTAGAAAGTATTATTTTACTGAAAGAGTAGTTGATGGTCGGGATAAATGTCCGGCACAGATAGTGAGTCAGCCAGCAGTAGGTGGATTCATACACACTTGGGGCAAACATAGATCCAAGCAACAATTGTCCCCCAGCAACTCCCCCACCATTAATAGATCCACCACCAGCAACATTAGACCCTCCCTGAAGCGATAGTTCCCCCAGCTACAACAGATCCCCCAGCTGCCAGCATCAATAGGCACTCCAACATATCCCGGCACCCCTTGCCATTACATACATTCAGTGGTGGAGGTGCCAGAACTAAATCCCCCCATGCTCCCCGGCCTTCCCCCGCGTTCCCACAGGAAAGCTCTGCCTGTTCATATATGATCATTCTGCAGTTTTGCATTCACAAGAGTTCCATTGTTATCCTGACAAAAAGTTCTATGAGTGCATTTGACCAATTTTTGGTTTTGCCCCCCCCCCAATATTGCTGTGTAGTGGGCTGGACCCCGGAGACAGCATGCTTGTCCTGTGGATGTCCTTGTCTGTATGATGTATGTATGGGGACCGTTTATGACATGGAGGTGGACAATGTCTGAATAGACTGGTTTAGGAAGGTTCATATTGCTGACTCATATTGGCTGTCATAGGAAATCCTGTTCTCCTAGTTCCCCCGATAGTTCCTTCTCAGCCCCCCAAAAATCTGTTCTCCAGATAACGCCAACAATAATGTATATAACTTGTCTTTTATTTACTTGGAAATCCCAACAATCACTGACACAGATCAGAAGTGAGAGGAAGGAATTATTTCCAGTGGAAGTCTGCAGGAGAATCCACGTTCATCAAATTGTCTGTCATTACAATTTTTTTTAATACAAAAAAATTATTTTTCTGATAACTCCGACAATAAAGTATTTATCTTTTTATTATTATTATTATTATTATTTATTTTATTTTTTTTCACCAACAATCAAAATACCAACAACCATTGGCACAGATGTAAAGTGAGAGTAATCTACTATTGTGAATGGAGTTCTGCAGGAGAATCAACATTCATCAGATTGGTTTCTGTTACTGCAATTTATTTATTTACCATTTTTATTTTATTGAACTTTTTTTGTTTACTTTTTTTACATTAAATTAACTTTAAATCTATTCATCTGTACTTCAGCATCACCTATTTTCCTTTCAACTTTGGAGAAACATTTCTTAGAAATAATGTAATAATACAAAGCATCGAGTTATTTATAAATTGACTGGACTTGGACGTCACTGAGGGATGAATTATTCCAGGTAATGCTTTGTTTTCTATAGAGATTCATTTACTAAAAGTCAGATATTCCCATTAGTGTGGAATAATATAGAACAAATCTAGTCTCCTGTGTGCTCCGGTGATACAGTATCAGAGGGAATGTCTGCATTATAAATATATGGATGTGGAGCTCATCAAACTGTATTGTGACTCTGAATGTCACACCGATTGTCTGTTCTATGATATGACCTTCCTCCAGCAAAATGTCTCCATATCAGACCTGCTGCCACTGAACTGACCCTTCCAGGGAACGTTCCTCCACCTCTCTTCCATCACAATTTATCTCTGGTGGGTCAAAGACTAAATCTAGGAAGAGTCTGAAACAAGAAAACATATATTTATAGGTCCCATATCTTATAGACTTTATTATTACCGAGAAATATCAGTTCAGCCTAAAAGATGGGATATTTATATATCTATAGGCTCCTCAGATTTGGTTTCTTTGATAGAACAATATATATATATATACCTAAAGGGGCTTCATTTATTGTAATCAACTTTACAATGAAATCCTCCTAATTCCATTCAGAGGCAGAAGCAACCCTCTCCATTTACTGTAGTAAGGTCTCACTTTCTGGCAGTTGTTGCAGCGATCTCGGCTCTGTGTGGAGAGAGAAGAAAGTTCCTTCATCTCCCAAATAGAACCAATGGCACATCATTTACACACCTAGGTCCGCCTCTGGGAGCTGAATTTGGGGTTCTGGTCTACAGGTTGGGCTCCCCACATTACACAAAAATACAGATTATTTATGGAAAGTAAATGAATGTTCCTGGAAGGACGCCGGAATAACCGATATCATTTCTTCTGTTTTGTTTTTGCCTTGTTTTCTTCTCATTTGCTTTTTATTATGTTATACTCGCCTCTCATAACATTTCCAACATTCATGTCATAGTGGGAATTGGTCACGCGGTCTGTCACTGTTTTTGGTGTTTTTGGCACAATTGGTCATATTGTTTCAAACCGTTTTGTCGTGTGAGTGCTGATTGTCCAGTTTGCCACTTAGAAAATAATGAAGTGTATGATAATGATTGCTCCATTGTTCTTCCTCATTATCATTTAGCAAAATTTATTGAATCTTTTAGAAATGATTTTATTATTTTGTGTTATAATAGTACTAGAATTGCCTCTTATATGATATTATCACAACAATTGACTTTTCCCTCCTTTTTTTTGTTACCAAACCCTAAATAGTTTGCATATATATATATATACAGTGGGGATGGAAAGTTTGGGCACCCCAGCTAAACTTTTGTATTAATGTGCATAAAGAAGCCAAGGAAAGATGGAAAAATCTCCAAAAGGCATCAAATTACAGATTAGAAATTCTTATAATATGTCAACAAAAGTTAGATTTTATTTCCATCATTTACACTTTCAAAATAACAGAAAACGAAAAAATGGCGTCTGCAAAAGTTTAGGCACCCTGCAGAATTTATAGCATGCACTGCCCCCTTTGCCAAGCTGAGACCTGCCAGTGTCATGGATTGTTCTCAATCATCGTCTGGGAAGACCAGGTGATGTCAATCTCAAAGGTTTTAAATGCCCAGACTCATCTGACCTTGCCCCAACAATCAGCACCATGGGTTCTTCTAAGCAGTTGTCTAGAAAACTGAAACTGAAAATAGTTGACGCTCACAAAGCTGGAGAAGGCTATAAGAAGATAGCAAAGCGTTTTCAGATGTCAATATCCTCTGTTCGGAATGTCATTAAGAAATGGCAGTCATCAGGAACAGTGGAAGTTAAAGCAAGATCTGGAAGACCAAGAAAAATATCAGACAGAACAGCTCGCAAGATTGTGAGAAAAACAATTCAAAACCCACGTTTGACTGCACGATCCCTCCAGAAAGATCTGGCAGACACTGGAGTTGTGGTCACTATTCCACTATAAAGAGATACTTGTACAAATATGGTCTTCATGGAAGAGTCATCAGAAGAAAACCTCTTCTACGTCCTCACCACAAAAATCATCGTTTGAACTTTGCAAATGAACATATAGACAAGCCTGATGCATTTTGGAAACAAGTTCTGTGGACCGATGAGGTTAAAATTGAACTTTTTGGCCGGAATGAGCAAAGGTACGTTTGGAGAAGAAGGGGCACAGAATTTAATGAAAAGAACCTCTGTCCAACTGTTAAGCATGGGGTTGGATCAATCATGCTTTGGGGTTGTGTTGCAGCCAGTGGCACAGGGAACATCTCACGAGTAGAAGGAAAAATGGATTCAATAAAATTTCAGCAAATTTTGGATGGTAACTTGATGCCACCTGTGAAAAAGCTGAAGTTAAAGAGAGGATGGTTTCTACAAATGGATAATGATCCTAAACACACCTCGAAATCCACGGGGGATTACATCAAGAGGCGTAAACTGAAGGTTTTGCCATGGCCTTCACAATCTCCTGACCTCAACATCATTGAAAATCTATGGATAGACCTTAAAAGAGCCGTGCGTGACAGACAGCCCAGAAATCTCAAAGAACTGGAAGACTTTTGTAAGGAAGAATGGGCAAAGATACCTCAAACAAGAATTGAAAGACTCTTGGCTGGCTACAAAAAGCGTTTACAAGCTGTGATACTTGCCAAAGGGGGCAGTACAAGATATTAACTCTGCAGGGGGCCCAAACTTTTGCAGACGCCATTTTTTTGTTTTCTGTTATTTTGAAAGTGTAAATAATGGAAATAAAAATCTAACTTTTGTTGACATATTATAAGAATGTCTAATCTGTAATTTGATGCCTTTTGGAGATTTTTTCATCTTTCCTTGGCTTCTTTATGCACATTAATACAAATTTTTAGCTGGGGTGCCCAAACTTTCCATCCCCACTGTATATATATATGTATATATATATATATATATATGAAAAGAGCAAAAAAAGGGCGCACTCTCCTCGTGCATTACCATGATAAAAAATGATTTTCTGATAATGACAAAAGTGTATACTCACAAACCAAGAGTCATAAATAAAAGCAATGAACCAATGTGACAGTCCCAGCAAGGAATAGCATGACCATGGTGTAGGAATGCTATGTGTAGGAATGAAAAAACCAAACAGTATGACTTGTTGTGTGTTCTTACTGTGAAAATGGAGTCCTGGTCCCCAATGGTCTTAATGAGTTTTTTCACATTTATTTGATTGGTTCTACAGGCCCCCTTTTAGCCCTGCAAACAGGGCCCCTGCTCATTCTGCACATTATTTAATCATTTATTTATTTTTGCAGAGCTCTACCATGTGGGACACAATTATACATAGCATTATAAACCTAAGGTGGAAACATGGCTTCACATCAGTCCGGCATACAGTCCGGTATGCATCGGTATTTCCGTGTTCATATATACATGCCCTTTGCCCCGGTTTTCCACCGGTCAACAATCTGGTTAATTTCTCTACCAGTTTTTTGAGGTTCATTCATTAGTCACATTTTCCATCCTTATGGTAGATATAGATGTATCTTATGTACTCTCCAGCACCTCAGGATATGCACAGCAAAAAGGGAAGCCAAGGGTACCAGGACAGCGACAACCAAAGGAAATGCTTCAGGGGTGCAGCCCTCCTCAGACGGGGAAATCAGCCACTAGATAGAGAGAAAACAGGCGGCGCACACACCTAGTGCATTATCCAAGGTTTATTGTAGGAGTGAAAGAATAAAACCATACTCACAGACGAAGCATGGATCTAAAAAGCATAGAAAAATGACAATGGCCACAACGGCAGGCAAGGTGTTCCCACTGTCAGTGCGGTCAAATGGTTGACGCGTTTCGGGGACGAATCCCTTTCCTCAGAGCTGATGACCAGCCTCTGATGCAGATGTATGATGAATGGAAAGTGTTAGGGATCCGGGTATGACCAGAAATGTGTGGACTGACACAGGGAAGTAGCAGGCTTCAGGAACACAGGCATAGTCAGGCTGGAGAGGTGGAATGGTCAGGCAGGCCATAAGGTACTGTCAGGTGCCGCCTGGCAGTGTCTCTAGCAGCCCACAGCATGGATTTCCCCAGGGCGCGGGGTCTAAGTACCAGCCTGCTATTCACCAGGGCCCCTGATGGTGGGGATGGACTTGGTGCAGACTGGAACCAGGTCGCGACCCCTGAGTGCGTCCGGCTGTGGTAGAGAGTACTGGCAGTGGAGTGCAGGAATGGAATCTGATGGGAAGAGGCAGGCAGACTTACCAAAGGTGATCCGTGCGGAATGGATGGATCGTCGGGTGAAGTAAGCGTAGTCAGACAGGCCGGGTCGGTATCGTGGGGGCAGCGTGGTACAGGAGAAGCAAGTAGAGAATGGTCAGGTTCACAAGCCAGGTTCAGCAGGTAGCGGGCAGTGCGGTACCGAGGATCAGGCAGAAGGATGGTCAGGCAAGCCAGGGGTTCAACAGGAGATGGTCAGAAGAGGTCAGGATCAAAGCAGGGTCAGCAACAAGGCAGGAACACAGGATACCAGGTACAGGGGCTCATGGGAAACATACACCAAGGCCCAGATCACCGGCCTGGTCATTCCTTATATGCACCTCCTGCAATCAGCCTCAGGTGTTTTGGCTGATTGCAGGAATGAGCCTCTGGTTGCTGAGAGCACCCGCTGGCCAGCCCTGGAACTGCAACCCACAAGGCAGGTGAGTCCCACCACTATTTGTTAGTCCATTCCTGACAGTAAGTAAGAGCCTTGCTGTTGATGCATCAATATGCACTTTGTCCCTATTATTCATATACACACAGGTTTCATTTTTTGCCACTCATATTCTGTCACCCCCTTCATTTCAGCCGATACTGCATGACGTTATATGGATATAGAGAGTGTTATCATCAGCCAGTTCAGTCTACATACGTCACTTTACACCCCTTACAGAGATTGCTGGCTTTGCCAGCTTCAAGCCTTCCCCTTTGGTGACTTCTGCCCCACACTGTCGCCATTTCTAGTACACGGCTAGCATCACCACTCAGCACGCATGCGCATTCACCACAGCCATCCATAGAGATGGCTGTGACATGGCTCAAGCTCCTGGCGTCTGTAGACACATGGAGGATGCCATTCCTACCTGCCCTCATATGCATTGTTCATCCAGCCAGGGGTGGACTGACCATTCAAACACTTGGGCACTGCCCGAGGGCCCGGGGTCAGTAGGAGGGCCCATGAGATGCCCCTGGTACCTTTTTTATAGGCTTTTTTGAGTGTGGGCAAGGACACAGGGGCCCCATGATCCCCTATTGCTCGGGGGCCCCATGAGTTGTCAGTCCGCCCCTGCATCCAGCCCTCCATTTTCACAGTAAGAACACAACAAGTCATTCTGTTTGTTTTTTTCGTTTCTATATATTTCTACTAACAATATTAATAACATCATGAATGGGTGTGTATACATATTTATTACATATGATATATTATTTAATGGTGTTTTTTTTTATTATTATGAATGGCAGTTGTCATAGTCATACAAGACTGACACCATGGTCATGCTATTCCACATATAGTACATGTATTATAGATACATATGTATAAATATTTATATATGTTATTTATTATGAACTCTCATCTTGCTGTTGTAGCCCAGAAGAAGGGGGAGTTTCTGAATCTATTAAATGCATTGGAGTTATTATTATTATTTTAGTAATTATTTAATATATTATTCATATTATTATTATTTCATTTATTATTATTTAATACTGATTCTTACATTCTATTTATTTTTTTCTAAAATACTACTTTAGTTTTTTGTTTATGTTTTTTTTTATAAATCATTTTAATATATGAATTTTATTTTTATTATGAAAGTTTATATTATTTTGCTGTTGTCTCCCTGAAGCAGTGTCTGAACCCCGGAAACACAATGGAATTATTATTATTTTAGTGATTATTTAATAAAAATACCGTGTTATACTTACTGACCACTGGTGTGGATTTCTTACTGGTTCTTGCATAGTTTTAATTTTTTTTTTATTATTTTATATAATCCACACCTAGGCAACAAATTTGATATTTTCACTATCATTTGAGACTTTAACAGAAGAATTATAACATTTGCCATTGTTTATAGTAATAATACATCAGGTCATGTTTTCTGCAAAAACTTTAAGTTTTGAATTTCTAGTTGCAAATTTGTTTTAGAAATGGAACATTAGATGTTGTGAATTTTAATAAATCAATTTATTCCCTAAATTGCAACCAAAAGTGAATTGCATATTATTACTGTACATCTTTTTAATTATTTTTTTTTATATAGAATTAACAAAAGGAAGTTACATTGTTGCTATGAGAAATCAGACAATTGTGAAGGAGTTAATTCTCGTGGGACTGTCTGAAGTTCCATCTCTTCAGCTCCCTCTGTTTCTCTTCTTCCTTCTCATCTACCTTCTGACATTAATCTGGAATTTGCTGATCATTGTCCTCATAGTCACCGACTCTCACCTCCATGTTCCTATGTATTTCTTCCTTGGGAACCTGGCTGGTTTGGACCTCTGTTCTTCCTCGGTCACCGTCCCACGAATGTTATTTGACCTTCACACCCAGACAAGACAGATTACCATAACAGATTGTCTAACCCAAGTCTTCTTCTTTATGTTCTGTGCTACTTCTGAGGTTTCTCTGTTGGCTGTCATGTCCTACGATCGATATGCCGCCATTTGTCAGCCATTACATTACATACAGACCATGAGTTGGAAAGTGTGTGTCCAGTTGGTGTCCATCGTGTGGTGTCTCAGTTTAATCCATTCTTCCATTGAAGTATGTTATACTTTTCAATTAAACCTTTGTAAATCAGATATTATAGAAAGCTTCTTCTGTGACCTTCCTCAATTGTTTCAGATCTCCTGCAGTGACATCTTCATCAACATTCTGCTCGTCTTTATCTTTGTTATCTTCCTTGGAGTTGGGTCTCTGATACCGACCTTCCTGTCCTATGTCTATATATTCAACACGGTCCTAAAAATCAAAGTTAAGGGCAGTAGAAGTAAAGTTTTCTCCACATGTACCCCTCATCTCACAGTGGTGTTTATATTTTATGGTTCTGTATTTTTTAATTATTTTCAGCTAAATGGAAGCCATCGGTTTGCCGGTAACAAAGTGGTGTCCGTGTTTTACACGGTGATCCTTCCTCTCCTCAACCCTCTGATTTACAGTCTGAGGAACCAGGATATCAGAAAAGCATTCCGAGATGTTATAGAGAAGTTCATCCCCAATACAGCGTAACATTCACCGAAACTAAGCCTCTAGTTTAGGAAGGAGCTTCTGAGAGTAAACTTTGGGGTCCCCATTTGGTATTGTCCATCATGGCATCATTTATCTCATTGTATGACTACCAAACATCGGTATAACCCGATATCCTGAGTGCTGATAGAGTCAGGGGACAGGTAATGCCAACAAGGTGTCCTCCCCCCGTCCTGACTTCATCAGCATGCTAGATAATAGGTGATACCTTCCATGAGGAGGAGGACTATAAGCTGGGCACACTATAAGAGAATCGGGAAACGATCGTCCAGTTTTCCTCGATGATTCACAGCAAGTCCAAACTGAGGATGGTACTAATTGTATGAAAACTCTCATACAACAAAGGGGCTTTTTTTTTTTGGTTATTGTTTCTGATCATACGCAGTTTTTGCATCTGCTTTTTCTCGTATGAAAATCATAAGAAAACTGTAAACATTAAATGAAAATCGTTTGTTCTGTTCACATACAAGAAAAATTTTGGAGTTTGTCCCTTGGAATTTTTCTTCTGATCGGGCCATGTGGGCAGACTGTGAACTGAACATATGAGTCTAGTATATTGTAAATAACCAAATTATCATTTATTAATCCATTGTGAATAAAATGATAATATTGTTCCTCCAACCGGTGTCTCCAATTCATCTGTGAACTTTGATGGTCCAACTTTTTTTGGTGTTTGATTTTGTCAGGGATCTCCTCGATCCCCGCCGCGATGGTCCCGGCGCAGGCGCAGTGTGCCACCCTGTGCAGGGACTCGAGCATTAGGTCCGAGCCGGCCGCGGCGTTCGAGTTCGCGCATGCGCAGTAGAAGCCGCGGCTGCCCGCTGGGCACCAATGGCAGCGCAGGGCGGGATATTTAAATGGCCCTGAGCTGTCATTCAGTGCCTTCTGGTATTACCTGTATCCTGTATCTGCGAACCTGTGAATTGTAAGTTGCTGACCCGGATTGTGCTTTGACCTTGCTGTATTCTCCTGCCCTGACCCTTGCTTCGCCTGACCTCTCTCTTGAATGCCCCCTATTGGATCTGACCTGCTGTTGCTGACCTGGCGTGTGACCCGACTATTCTCTGCCCGCTGCCTTGTACCGTACCGTCCTCCCTGTTACTGACCCGGCTTGTCTGACCTCGCACCTGCTCAGCCATCCATCCATCCGTCCATCCCTCCCAGTGGGGTCTCCTGACCTCCTCATATCAGGCTCTTCCCCGCAGGAGCCCTCGGCGAATACCACTACCACTAACGGGTTTGCCCAGTAGTCACGACCTGGTCTCCAAGTCCATCCCCACCATCAGGGGCCCTGGTGAACAAGCACCCTGGGACTTAGACTCCGTGCTCTGGAAACGCCTATTTAGTGGAGTGCTAGTGGTACTGCTGGGTGGTCCCTTACAGATTTTGTAACCTTATTCTATGTCTGACGTCATCACGTGTGTGGTACCGCTATCAGCACGTGGTTGGGTTGTCATGGGAACCGTATGCTCTCTGCTTACCAAGTCATAGACAATAATTCATCCCATGTTTGTACCATACATACATCATATTTATGGTGCACAAAGCTTGGGCATCCCAGCATGAATTCTTTACTATCAGGTGTGGAAAAGAGCAGACAGAGGAGGTAATAATAGATCTACAGTGGGGAGGGGGCAGCTCTGTGTGTTTCACCACTTCAGCCCCCGGATAATTCTGCCACTTCATTCCTTCCTACATGTAAGAATCAGCATTGATCAGCTAGAAAATGACTTAGAACACCCAAATATTATACATTTCTAAGCAGAGGTCCTAGAGAATAGAATGGTGGGTGTTGCAACTTTTTCACGGTATCTGTGTAGTGGTTTTTCCAAAGCAATTTTTGGGGAAAAAATGCACTTTATTAAATTTTAATGCACAAAAACACAATATAATACCAAATTGTTTGGTAAAATATAAAAGATGATGTTGTGGAGAGCAGATAGATACCTAACATGTCACACTTTAAAATTGGTCATGTCCATGGAATGGTGGCAAACTACCGTACCTAAAAATCTCCATAGACAACACTTTAAAATCCTTTACAGGTTACTAGTTACACGGGAGGTCTGGTGACAGAATTATTCCTCTCACTGTACTGTTTGTGGTGATATCTCACGTGTGTACGGGGAACACTGTACTGTCTGTGGCGATATCTCACGTGTGTACGGGGAACTCGGTACTGTCTGTGGCGATATCTCACGTGTGTACGGGGAACACTGTACTGTTTGTGGTGATATGTCACGTGTGTACGGGGAACACTGTACTGTTTGTGGTGATATCTCACGTGTGTACGGGGAACACTGTACTGTCTGTGGTGATATCTCACGTGTGTACGGGGAACGCTGTACTGTCTGTGGTGATATCTCACGTGTGTACGGGGAACACTGTACTGTCTGTGGTGATATCTCACGTGTGTACGGGGAACACTGTACTGTCTGTGGTGATATCTCACGTGTGTACGGGGAACACTGTACTGTCTGTGGTGATATCTCACGTGTGTACGGGGAACACTGTACTGTTTGTGGTGATATCTCACGTGTGTACGGGGAACGCTGTACTGTCTGTGGTGATATCTCACGTGTGTACGGGGAACACTGTACTGTCTGTGGTGATATCTCACGTGTGTACGGGGAACGCTGTACTGTCTGTGGTGATATCTCACGTGTGTACGGGGAACACTGTACTGTTTGTGGTGATATCTCACGTGTGTACGGGGAACGCTGTACTGTCTGTGGTGATATCTCACGTGTGTACGGGGAACGCTGTACTGTCTGTGGTGATATCTCACGTGTGTACGGGGAACGCTGTACTGTCTGTGGTGATATCTCACGTGTGTACGGGGAACGCTGTACTGTCTGTGGTGATATCTCACGTGTGTACGGGGAACACTGTACTGTCTGTGGTGATATCTCACGTGTGTACGGGGAACGCTGTACTGTCTGTGGTGATATCTCACGTGTGTACGGGGAACACTGTACTGTTTGTGGTGATATCTCACGTGTGTACGGGGAACACGGTACTGTTTGTGGTGATATCTCACGTGTGTACGGGGAACACGGTACTGTTTGTGGTGATATCTCACGTGTGTACGGGGAACACTGTACTGTCTGTGGTGATATCTCACGTGTGTACGGGGAACACGGTACTGTCTGTGGTGATATCTCACGTGTGTACGGGGAACACTGTACTGTTTGTGGTGATATCTCACGTGTGTACGGGGAACACTGTACTGTCTGTGGTGATATCTCACGTGTGTACGGGGAACACGGTACTGTCTGTGGTGATATCTCACGTGTGTACGGGGAACACTGTACTGTTTGTGGTGATATCTCACGTGTGTACGGGGAACACTGTACTGTTTGTGATGATATCTCACGTGTGTACGGGGAACACGGTACTGTCTGTGGTGATATCTCACGTGTGTACGGGGAACACTGTACTGTTTGTGATGATATCTCACGTGTGTACGGGGAACACTGTACTGTCTGTGGTGATATCTCACGTGTGTATGGGGAACACGGTACTGTCTGTGGTGATATCTCACGTGTGTACGGGGAACACTGTACTGTTTGTGGTGATATCTCACGTGTGTACGGGGAACACTGTACTGTTTGTGGTGATATCTTACGTGTGTACGGGGAACACTGTACTGTTTGTGGTGATATCTCATGTGTGTATTGGGAACACTGTACTGTCTGTGGTGATATCTCACGTGTGTACGGGGAACACTGTACTGTCTGTGGTGATATCTCACGTGTGTATGGGGAACACTGTACTGTCTGTGGTGATATCTCACGTGTGTACGGGGAACACGGTACTGTCTGTGGTGATATCTCACGTGTGTACGGGGAACACTGTACTGTTTGTGGTGATATCTCACGTGTGTATGGGGAACACTGTACTGTCTGTGGTGATATCTCACGTGTGTACGGGGAACACTGTACTGTCTGTGGTGATATCTCATGTGTGTACGGGGAACACGGTACTGTCTGTGGTGATATCTCACGTGTGTACGGGGAACACTGTACTGTATGTGGTGATATCTCACGTGTGTACGGGGAACACGGTACTGTCTGTGGTGATATCTCACGTGTGTACGGGGAACACTGTACTGTCTGTGGTGATATCTCACGTGTGTACGGGGAACACTGTACTGTATGTGGTGATATCTCACGTGTGTACGGGGAACACGGTACTGTCTGTGGTGATATCTCACGTGTGTACGGGGAACACTGTACTGTCTGTGGTGATATCTCACGTGTGTACGGGAACACTGTACTGTCTGTGGTGATATCTCACGTGTGTACGGGGAACACTGTACTGTCTGTGGTGATATCTCACGTGTGTACGGGGAACACTGTACTGTTTGTGGTGACATCTCACGTGTGTACGGGGAACACTGTACTGTTTGTAGAAGGAAAAAGAAGGGAGATTCCTGATCATAAGCCAACATCCCCAAAACAACAAAATAGTTTGATAAGAGAGACCCCCTAAGGCTTGGGACTTTAAAGGTTTAATTAGTGCCACAAAATTATTTTAAAAAGTACAAACCTTTTATTTGTCAAAAAATATTTGTAACACAGAGACATAGAATACAATACATCATTCAGAGTCATAGTGCAGCATCACAATCAGAATATGAAATGACATGATGAGGATTCCCGGTATGACTGACTCGCCATAAAAGAATATTTATTATGATGTCACCATTAGTATACACAACTGCAGAGATATTATTCTCATTGATCCAACGCGTTTCGGAGTGACTTCACTCCTTCCTCAGGGAAAGGAGAAGAACTCTGCATACGGATGACATCATCTACAAAATTAAACATAGATTTGTTTGGAACATTTCTCATATCCACCACAACATTTAACACCTTTTAATCTGTAGATATATTTACAATACATAAAAGTGCAAAAAGAATGGTTGATTAAAAGACACGATCAGGGGTGGACTGACAACTCATGGGGCCCCCGGGCAATAGGGGATCATGCGGCCCCTGTGTCCTTGCCCAAAGTCAAAAAAGCCTATGAAAAAGGTACCAGGGGCATCTCATGGGGCCCCCTACTGACCCCGGGCCCTCGGGCAGTGCCCGAGTTTCCAAATGGTCAGTCCGCCCCTGGACACGATGCTTCAAAATAGCGCCTCGTATGACTAAGGGCCGACCGAACCCAGATAGCGGAAACCCCCCAATAAGGACTGGAATCACAGGGGCGCAGCCCAGGTCCCTGCAATGAATGGCTATGTGAGTAAGAACATACAATGTATCACACATTAGTGCCATATTAGTTTGTGACTAGGGAACCCACCATTAAATGTGTAACCTTCCAGGTCATCACACACCTCCTCCTTATTATACCCCATGGAATGTATCCACTAGATATCATGGGGGACCCCCCAGAGAAAACGGGAGATACGGATCACTAGAGCCACACCACAGGTCACTGCCCTGCCATTGGTCGCCTGCCGAGGTCCTGACTTGCTGAACACTGACGGCTGCATCTCTGCTCATCCTGCACAACCAGGATCCTTCACATCATTGGCAGACTGAGGGCTTACCAAAGGCATTCCTTTACCATGTATTATACTTCTTACGTTTGCGAGTCATTTTTAACCTCTTGTTACCAATAAATCTTTAACCCTCTACACTGAGATTGGTGCCCCCTTGTGTCTAATTTGTCTTCTACAGAGTTCTGCTTCGCTCTATGGGGAGCTGCCTTCACCTTCCATCCACCGCCTGGGACCCTTTGACTATGGACTTCCCCGTCTTCATTTGTCGCTTCCTCACCACCCCATTTTGAACTCATTACTATTGATCACTAGAGCCACACCACAGGTCACTGAAATAAATGACAATATGTATGAGCCATGAGACAGAACACATAATGTGTCCAACAACATATGATAATAATTAGAAAGCATGGACAACCCACCATGGAACATCTCAATATCCAGATCTTATCATACTTCCTCTTCGTATTAGCACAATAGATATAATATACGACTTCAAGGATAAGTAGGCCCAATTCACTCATTCATCCCATTAATATTGCTGTTATAGAAAAAAGAGGGGTATATGAATATAGAAATCCACATGACAATTTCACAACAAGCCCATTATAGCCTGAGAAACAGGGGAGTGCCCAAAGGGAGGAAAGCAAAAAAGCTTCCCAAAAACCATGGATGTAGTGCCCTCTCATATATGCAGGATAGGCCGTATACACCGGCTGACAAAGACAGAATATATCCCATTCAATAGTGCTGTCATTAAAGGAAATTGATGAACAATATATGAGTACAAATGTCCAACTGACAAGCCTTGGACAAAAGCTGCTGACATCTTCCCCAGCTGCCAGTCAGAGTGATATCATCCCGCCCCCTCCTGTCTTCTGCCTATAAAACACCAGAGAACCCTACAGCCAATCAGGTCTGAAGAAGAAGCAAGTGCTTTGAATCGCGTCACCTGACCCTGTTCCTGCCCTGCCATTGGTCGCCTGCCGAGGTCCTGACTTTCTTGCTGTCCATGCTGGCTTCGGCGCCATTTTTTAAAAAAACTCTGACGGCTGCATCTCTGCTCATCCTGCACAACCAGGATCCTTCACATCATTGGCAGACTGAGGGCTTACCAAAGGCATTCCTTTACCATGTATTATACTTCTTACGTTTGCGAGTCGTTTTTAACCTCTTGTTACCAATAAATCTTTAACCCTCTACACTGAGATTGGTGCCCCCTTGTGTCCGATTTGTCTTCTACAGAGTTCTGCTTCGCTCTATGGGGAGCTGCCTTCACCTTCCATCCACCGCCTAGGTCCCTTTGACTATGGACTTCCCTGTCTCCATTTGTCGCTTCCTCACCACCCCATTTTGAACTCATTACTATTGTACGCTTATTCCCCTATTTGTATTTCTCCTGCTGTATCCATCATTTGTCGATAACCTATCTAGACTCTTCATGTGTGGTCCTCTCCCAGCACCATTTGGTTTTTCGTTTGTATGTTGGGGAAATACAACATTTTTGTAGATATTATGTTACAATTATTAGTTATAGATGAGGTCATTTTATGGGTGTATTAATATACATAGTAATATATTATTAGGATTTAAAGCTGTTATGATATATGGGTGGGCTATTTGCCCCCCCCCCCATTTTTTTATCTTGTTTTGTTCTCTTTTTGGGTTTTGTCTTTTTTATGTTATAAAGCACTCCGTGCTGAGTATTGCATGTATTGTTTGTTTTTTTTATGATGAAAAAGGAGAAAAATACATTTAAAAACAAAAATTCATATTTGTAAACAAAATTCTACTGGCCAGTTTTATTTGGGACACAAATAGTAATCCAAACCTGTCAATGATTCTTGTTCAAACATTTTATTAACAATAAACCATAAAGTTACAAACGTTACAAACAGAGAGACTATGTTAGTGTACATTGGACAATGAGGTGGCAGTAGGACGTAGAAAAAATGAATGAGGATCACATTACAGATGTCTATATAATTCTAGCTGAAACAGGTATATAAAAGTCGACTACAGATAACATCATTGTCCCAGCCAATCAGAGTATTGTGTCCCAGGTGTAAAAAAGAAATAGGGTGAAGTTTGGAGGGGGGTCAGACGGGGGTGGAAGATAGGGGAGGGAAAGGGGAACAGCAACGGTGACTCCATGAGCACTTAGCAAGTCTGCAGCAGACCTCAGGTGCTGCCTACGAAGGGCTACTGACAGCGTCCTTGGCTTGCAGTATAAAAATCAAGGAAGAAGGAGTGATTCATCGAAGTTAGGCGGGAGGAAGTGCTCTACCCAGGGGCTCCATATGCGTAAAAATTAGGAATCTTGTCTAGAATTGTGGCTTCCACCTTTGCATGTATCATGGCTTGCGTTATTCTGGTTTTGACGGCCGCAACACTTAGGGTGGGGGATTTCCAGGATTTCGCTATAACTTGTTTAGCTGCCGTCGTAACTTGCATGAGGAGCTTGAATTGTGAATTTGAAACTCCAGGAGGGCACCGATTGAGTAGGGCTGTTGTTGGGTCAGGACGTAGAGTGATAGTGCTAAGTGTAGATATCAAGGTGAAAATTTCATCCCAAAAGACTTGGGCCACTGGGCAGTTCCACCACATATGGTAGTGTGTTCCTAGGTCTGCGCAGCCTCTGAAACAGTTGGGCGAGTAATTAGGGGTAAATTGTGCGATTCTCGCTGGGACCAAGTACCAGCGGGTTAAAACTTTATAATTTGTTTCCAATGCTACAATGTTCTGTGATGAAGATTTTGTGTTGGCCCAAATGTGATCCCAATCAGATAGGTCAAGTTTCTTGCCCAGATCCACTTCCCACTTATGGGTATACAGAGGGGGGGACGTGGTGATCGAGGTTGTGAAGAGTGAATATAAGCAAGAGATAAGCCCACGTCTGTGAGGGTCTTTGTAGCACGCTCGTTCGAAGAGAGACATGGCATCTGGCCGATTAGTTGTGGTAGCGTAGGGGGCGTAAAAGTGTTGTAGCTGCAAGTATCTGAATATCTCGGAAGCTGGGAGGCTATGCGTTTCCCGCAGCGAGGCAAAGGATTTAAACTTATTCCTCTGTAGGAAATGATGCGTGCGGAGCAAATTAGCAGAGGACCAGGCTTTGAATAAAAGGGGTGTCTGCCAGGCCGGGGGAAAAGCTGGGTTTCGCAGGAACAAAAGCAGGGGATTATGTAGTGATTGAAGGGGATATCGGGTTTTCAGCCTGTCCCACGTGGATAAAAAATGAGAAGTGATGGGGTTGGTTATAGAGCGGCAGTCTATTGGCCTCAACCAGAGTAAGTTAGCTGTCGATAAGGGGTCACATTTTATCGACTCTAGTGCCACCCATTGTGGGATTTCAAAGGTTGCATGATATTTAGGTAATTGGGCTAAATGTGCTGCTTGATAGTATTTGCTGATGTCGGGTAAGCCTAGACCACCATTGAGCTTAGAACGGTATAAGGTGGAGCGTGGTATACGAGGACAAGTTTTGCCCCATACATAGGAAAAAATACGACACTGCAGTGTGCGGATGTAGTGAGGGGGGACTGGGACTGGGAGGACTCTAAATAGATATAGGATTGTTGGGAGGATTGACATCTTGATAACTGCTATTCTGCCTAGCCATGCGAGGGGTAGGGAAGACCATTTGGTCAAAAGGGCCGAAAGGTGGTTTAGCATCGGAAGATAGTTAGCTGCGTAAAGGTCTGATAACTGAGGGGTCAGTTTGATTCCCAAAAAAGGGATATGACACTGTGACCAAGGAAATGGTAAAATCTGCTTTAGATGTGTCAAATCTACCGGGGGGAGAGAGATGTTGAGTGCTATTGATTTATGGGGGTTTATTATTAGTCCAGACAGCGAACCAAACGCTTCGAGAAGCCGGAGTAGGGATGGGGAGGAGGTCGATGGAGATGTAAGAAAGAGCAAGACGTCATCCCCGAAGAGACATAGTTTATGGTGCATGCCTCCTATCTCCAGTCCTCTGATATCCGGATTAGCTCTAATTAAGAGGGCAAGAGGCTCTATAGCCAGAGCAAAGAGCAAAGGGGACAGAGGGCAGCCCTGTCTCGTGCCCCTGGAGATTGGGAACTGAGCTGACCTATGCCCCAGATATCTAATTCTGGCCGAAGGCTCTCGATACAGCGAGAAGACCCAGGTTAAAAAATGTGGGCCAAAACCCCAACGGTGCAATATATATCTGAGGTAAGGCCATGAAACTATATCGAATGCTTTTCGGATATCCAGGGACAGGAAGCAGGCTGGGATATTATGAGACCTGGCTAAATTAGCCAAAAGAGATGCACGCCTAATATTATCCCCCGCTTGCCTAGTTGGGATAAAGCCCACTTGGTCGTTATGTATTAGAGAGCCAATACACAGGTTAAGACGGGAAGAGAGGATTTTGGCTAACAGTTTGATGTCAATGTTGAGAAGAGAAATTGGCCTATAATTGGACCACTGCGTGTCATCAGAATTCGGCTTTGGGATCATTGATATATTCGCTTGTACTGTTTCATGGTTGAAGGTTTGGCCAGACAGTAAGGCATTAAAAGCATTAGTGAGGATAGGTGTAAGGAGATGAGCAAATTTTTTATAATAGGTGGCTGAGAAGCCATCTGGTCCTGGGCGTTTACGTAGTTTCAGATTTTTAATAGCGTCTAAGGTTTCGGCTGGGGAGATGGGTCGCTCAAGTGCCACTAACTGACATTCCGAAAGTTTCGGGAAGGAAATGGAAGTTAAAAGGGCCTCTGCTTGTGCGGGGTCAAAAGGTGTGGAAGAGGAGTAAAGCTGTGACAGGTGTTTATGGAAAGTCTGTAGAATGAGTTCTGGGTTGCTAGTGAGGTTGCCAGAAGAGGTGCGCATCCGGATAGGTTTAGTAAGCTGGTCAAGCCTGCGGAGTGAGAGGGCCAGGAATGTATTAGGTTTATTTGCCCTAGTGTAATATTTGTGCCTAGATCTGCGGGGTGAAAGTTCCGCTTGATCTGTGAGGATGAGATCTAGAGCCAATCTAGATCGCTCCAGGGCCTCACGGTTGGCAGGCGTGGGAGCCGCCTGGAAAGCTTGATGGGAGCAATCGTAGGCCTGTTCCAGGGAGAGACGTTGTTGTCTTTTGGATTTATTTAAGAAGGATGCATTGCTAATGCAAAACCCTCGCAATACCGGTTTATGTGCTTCCCATAACAGGAGAGGAGAAATATCAGGCGATTGGTTGAGAGAAAAATAGTCTTTAGGGGCTGCTTCAATTTCTAGACAGTGAGCTGGGTTTGCAAGCAAGTTATCATTAATAATCCAAGAGGGTTCAGCAGGAGATGGGGCTAGCGAGGTCATGGCCGTGAGTACGGCGCAATGGTCAGACCAGGGGATTGGAATTATTTCAGAAGTCAGGAGTCGGGAGGTAGAGGCGGTGGTAATGAAAATATGATCTATCCTGGAGAATGACTGATGGGGATGAGGATAAAAGGTGTATTGGCGTTTAGCAGGGTTGAGTTCTCGCCATGTATCTATCAAAGAATAACGGTGTAGTATGGCTTGGAAGGTCTGTTTAGAGGCAGGGACAGAAGATGGTTGAGGGGATTTGTCGAGAAAGGGATATATTACACTGTTAGAATCTCCGCTAACAATTAAAGTTCCGCGTTTATGGTGGTCTATAACCGAGAGTATGTGGGAAAGGAATGGTAAAGGGTCTTGGTTTGGGGCATAGTATGCAACAATGGTGACATCTACGTCTAGGAGCTGCCCAACTAACAGGAGGTAACGACCCTCCGGATCTTTGATTTCGGTACATAGAGTGAAAGGTGTTGTGCGATGAAAGGCAATCAGTACCCCCCTACGTTTGGTGGTGGCAGAGGCTGTATAGACCTGGGGAAATCAGGGGCCAAAAAACTTAGGGGTAGAATTGGGAGTGAAGTGTGTTTCCTTTAGACAGACCACGTGTGCTTTGAGTGTAGCAAAGGTTTGGAAGGCCTTATTACGCTTCTGTGGAATATTGAGGCCCTGTACATTCAGGGTAAGGATATTTAACGAGCCCATGGGGAAAGTGCATAGTGGTTAGAGTAGCATGTCACTACCTCCGGGGGTGGAGCGCGATGGTTACTGTGAGGGATGAGAATGCTGCAAAGCATGTTGTGCAGAGTCATGGAGTCACGTTGGAGGAGGGGAGGAGGGGTATGGTATAAGAGAGGCAACAGGAAAGAAAGGGTGTAAGAGGTCATGTAAGGTCTAGAGGGTGGGTTCCCAAGGACACCCTGAGTCAGGGCAGGCTAGGGAACAATAGTAGCCCAAGTGCTATTAAATAACCAATAACACAGGGGCTAGGTTGGAGTGTGCAGGTACACGGACCGTAAGGATGACAGCAACAAAATTGAAAAATGATGGCGAGGTCCCGGTAGAACAGGTGTATGAAAAAAAAAACCACATTAAAGAAAATCATGGTATCCTAGGTTCAGACGGCAGTAGCTGTACTATTGAGATATCATGGGGGAAGGGCTGTGGCATCACTTGCCGTCGAAGCCTAGGCTCCCAAATATAAACTAAACTAGAATGAGAATGAAGCCCGGGGGGGGGGGGGGATGTGGAACAATCCCCAGCTTGTGGAGCAACCAAAATTTACCAGGCAGAGGGAGAAAGAATATCAACAGTGGTAACCACATTGATAGTCAGGAGGGAACACCGTTTGGTGTATGTGGCCAAAAAAAAAAAAATGAGGGAGAAAGAAGAATAATCATGGGATAAAGTTCAGTCCATGGTATCTTGTGAGGATAGACCCGGAGACGAAAATCGTCCTCGTTTGTGGAGGTTGAGTGGACTTTCAGTTGCACGTGCGGGGTGGGACTTCCGCGGCGAGCAGGATGCAGACCTCCGCTTGGCGCTCTCTGAAGGCATCGCTGGAGAATGTAGTTGCAGGATCCGCAAGGTGTCTAGGAGATCTTCTGGAGTCTTGCAGGTGTAATCTCGGGATTGGTATCGGAATCGCACTGCGAAGGGGAAGCTCCACCTATATTGAATAGCGTGTTGTTGGAGCACTTGTAGGTGAGGTTTCATAGCCCTGCGCTTGGAGATAGTTGTGGGGCATAGATCTTGGAATAATTGGTAGGTATGTCCCTTGAACTATAGAGATTCTACGTTACGGGCAGCTTGTAGGAGCTGCTCTTTGGTGCGGAAGAAGTGGAGCTTGGCTATAATGTCACGTGGAGGACCATCTGTGCGTCGTGTCGCTAGTGCCCTGTGGACTCTATCCAATTCTAATCTCTCGATTGGGATAGCTGGAGCAAGCTCTTGGAACAGAGCTGTAACCGTTGATTGGACATCGACGATTGTTTCCGGAAGGCCACGGATACGCATGTTTGAGCGCCGTGCCCGGTTTTCAAAGTCCTCCAGTCTTATCAATAATGTAGCGTTTTCGTCACGCAGGAGATCCAGGTCATCCGCATGTGTCTGAAGCGAGGCGCCAAGACCATCTACCCTCTGTTCTAGGTCAGCGGTGCGCTGTCCTAGTTCACGGATTTCCCTAGATAGCGTGGCAGTGATGTGGTCTGAGGTTTGCTTCAAAGCTTTGTGCAGCATTTTTTCGAAGCGTGACAACAGGTCAGGGGGTGTAACGTCAGGCGTCAGGGCTTGTGCAGGGACATCAGTTTCAGTGTCAGACTCACCCTCAGACGTGCAGGGATGGCTGGGCTGCGGATCCTGCAGGGCTGCATATGCCCCTGCTGCTTGCTTGCTTCCACGTGTTGGGGCGGTGGCCATCTTTGTGGAGGCCTTTGCCAGGGCCTCCTTTATTGCTTTGGTGGAAGGGGGGACCTGGTGCCGAGGTGCCCCCTTAACCATTGTGTAGTTTGTGGGGGGGGCTGTTATAGAGATTTCAGCCCCCCTATTCTCCCTCTCCTCTGCCTGGGCGCACTGTAGGCAGCGGTGGGCGGGCCTATGTGTGGCTCACCACGGGACACGAGTCCCCTGTCAGGAATCCCCAATCTGCTGCAGGTGATCCGCCGCGAACCAGGGCGGATCAGACCCTGGGTGGATTGCCGCGGGGATCGGGCCCCCCCCAGGATATATTGCGGGCCAGGACCCGCTGCTTGAAGGGCGCTGTCACCCGACGGGGAGACGGAGCCTTATCGGGACATGTCCGTCCCGTCGGCCGCGCATGCGCACTCCCTGTCAATGATTCTAACCTTTCCTACTTTATAACAATAAATAACGGATTGCTGCAAGAGACTATGTCACGGTCTGGGTCAGGTTCAGAGACCAGTTGCTATAGGAGTTGTAAGGCTTAGAGGAAACCAGCAGGATAGGTACACCAGCGGGTCCCCCTGGGAATGACGCAGGCTCACCTGAGGTGCGGGGTCTAAGCTGAGCTGCTAATGGTGGAGATGGATCTGGCTGCGTGTGAATACCAGGTCACAGTCTCAGGATCACCCCACTAGGGAAAGGGCAAGCTGGAAACCAAGTTTAGGGATAAGACGAAAGCGAAGTCAGTCACAAGCCAAAAGTCGGTCACAAACAATATAGACGGCAGCAGTAAGGATGAGCGGGATATTGGCTGGAAGGCACAATAATCTGGCAAGGAGGAAGTGCATGGACATGGCTTTTATAGGAAGTTCATGGGAGGAGCAAGGAGTTCAAGGTTCAAGAGAAAACAAGGCACAAGGCAGGATTATCCAATAGATCAGGCAGCATGTAGTCCAGCATCCCAGGTAGCTCAGTGAGAAGAAACATTGCCTCTCACCGCAGAAGGCCAGGTTTGATCCCAGGCTCTGACAGACTATACATCATCAACAAGCTTGTCAGTTTGGAGTGACAAAAGATTAACAATAAAATATCAGATTTTACAATTATTCTGTCCATGTCTTTATTACTGAAAAGTGTTATCTTTGTTGCAGAACTGCAGCCTAACAATATAAATGAGACTAAAATGATTTATTGTAGAATATCCAAATAAAGAACAATGACCATTAGGCCGACTTACCAAAGGAGTTGAGAATCTTCACACCACAGATTGTGGAAATGTTCACCGCACGTGAAATAAGTTTTCAAATTGTGTTCATGTGGGTCTGCCTGTCCTGGTCAGCAAATAAAGTACTGATCCAGGCAGCAGGCAGGAAGATTGCCCATAAACAGGCCAGGGTAAGTACAGGCAGCAAATGCAAACAGCCAAGGTATTGTTCCAGACAGCAGGCAAAAACGTCAGGTTTAGGACCTCCGTCAAATAAGACTTGGATACAGAGGGAGAGGTTTCTTCCCTCTCAAAGATCTTCAAAACCCAGGGAAAACCAAAAACTACATTCAGAAACACTACCCTGTAGCCCTTCACATATGTGAGACCTCTGTGTTGTCTTGAATCCCACTACTACAGTTTCTGGACAAAAGATCAGTCCAGGAATCAACAAAAATCATGGTCAATTAACAGGCCAAAGTCAGTTCAGGTGGAAGGCAGAGGCATGGTCAGTATGATGGCAAATGATCAGTCTAGGCAGCAGACACAGGCAAGTGGTCAGCACTATGGTAGCAACGGAAGCTCTCCATAGCCTCCTATGCTTAGGCCCGGTAGGGAAAGACATTGGGGTGTTTTTTTTCCTGCTACTCTGGGAAGGTTTATATATGTGAATTGTCTTTTGTGTAGTCTGCTCACTGCATCAGAGCAAATGTTTTCTGTTGGAGAGCCTTCCTGGTACACAAGGTCAGTGACAATATCCTCTTGATATCTGAGAAAGGATCCGGGTCTTTCAGTGGACTCACGATAGATGACATGAGAATTATAAACTGCCAAATGAAAGAGGAAAATGGAAACTTTTTGTACCAGTGGTGGGTTCCTCTTGTTGCTAGATAGAACTGTATCGTTTTATCACTATAATTGAACCCCCCCATAAACTGATTGCAGTCAATGTACACAATCAGACTTCTGGACAGGACTGTGCCTTCCTTGTATTTCCACTGAGGTGTCATTGTGGATGGAGGAAAGCACATATACATCTTGTATGTCTCTCCATTTCAGGGCCAAAGCTTCTTTGTTCCGCAAACTTATTGACTCCCCTTTGTAGATTTGTGGGCACCAGCCTTTGTAGGAAGTCCTTCTGAATTGCTCTCCCTGTACCACATGCAAGAGTTTGCTTCAGATAAAGATGGCTGAAAAGGGACAGGCTGGGGGAATAGTTATCCAAGATCCCACACATTTTTTCCACTGCTCCTCATGTATGTTGGGCAGTCAGGGGGCTGAAGTTGGCTGTCCTTTCCTCCATACAAGCGGAAGGCACATGTATACCCTTTGGCCCTTTTTACAGAGTTTCTACACCCTTCACCCCATATCTGGCCCTTTTACTGGGGGTGTACTGTTTGATGCCCAGCCTGCTGGTAAAGTGGTAAAGGATTCATCACCACAGATGTGTTTGTTAGGAATATACAACTGATTTCCAGGAGAAAATATTAATAGGTGGCTGAATTTTGTTTGTCACATCCCGGGTGATGTTAGGGAGGGCACAGTGTATTGTTGCTAAAATGAAGGAACCGCACGATCATTTCATATTGTGTTCTTAGTATAACAATGAATATATGGGCAGATGCTGAATGGGGTGGGTGGACCAGTAAGAATTACTTCATTTTGTCTTTGAGTCCCATATTTAGTGTAAGGCCCAAAAAGATTTAAAATTCTTCCACTGTGTCAGGTCTCCATTCATGGACGGGTGTAATATTCATTTGCATTATAGGTGATATATTTTTTTCTGGTGTAAGAATTTCACTGGTCAACAACTAAATGGAAATATAAATTAAAAAATTGAATTGGTGTAAAATTTTCGGTGTTGGCCTAAATGCCCAGCTGTGTGGTAAATGGATGGATACTTGCTGCTGCTGAGTTAGAGGGAAGCCATAACAGATTTGCAAGTGCCTATGGAACATTTGTATGGGCCCTAACCCTTCGTGATCATTAGTGCTGGGCCTTTCATCCAGAGGTGCTGTGCTGCTGGTGCTCACCACTTCACCAGGATGATGTACAGCGCTGCTGGTGGTTGCCTGCTCCTCTCCAGAACACCTCATACTTGGCATTCTTTCCTCCTCTGATTGGGTTACTGACCCACTGCTCTCCACTGGTTCATACCCAGACTCTGAATCAGGCAGTGAGAGCTCCCTGCTGCTCTCATACATCATGCTAAGGATTTGCAATGTCTCCTTGCTGATGTATTTATGTGGACATGGCATATGCTGGCACTTGTCTAGTGGTATACTGGTGTGGTTGAATCAGGGCACTGACAGATGGCTGTACTAATGTGGCTGAATCAAGGCACTGGTGACTGATGTACAGGTGAGGCTGAATAAGAGCACTTATGATGGGTGCAGTGGTGTGGTTGAATCAGGGCACTGATGATGGGTGCACTGGGATGGCTGAATCAGGGCACTGATGATGGGTGCACTGGTGTGGTTGAATCAGGGCACTGATGATGGGTGCACTGGGATGGCTGAATCAGGGCACTGATGATGGGTGCACTGGTGTGGTTGAATCAGGGCACTGATGATGGGTGCACTGGGATGGCTGAATCAGGGCACTGATGATGGGTGCACTGGGATGGCTGAATCAGGGCACTGATGATGGGTGCACTGGTGTGGCTGAATCAGGGCACTGATGATGGGTGCACTGGGATGGCTGAATCATGGCACTGATGATGGGTGCACTGGGATGGCTGAATCAGGGCACTGATGATGGGTGCACTGGTGTGGCTGAATCAGGGCACTGATGATGGGTGCACTGGGATGGCTGAATCAGGGCACTGATGATGGGTGCACTGGGATGGCTGAATCAGGGCACTGATGATGGGTGCACTGGGATGGCTGAATCAGGGCACTGATGATGGGTGCACTGGGATGGCTGAATCAGGGCACTGATGATGGGTGCACTGGTGCGGCTGAATCAGGGCACTGATGACGGGTGCTGCACTGGTTTGACTGATCAGGGCACTGACAGATGCTGTACTGGTGTGTGAGAAGTCACTGTAAAAGCACTGTGAAAGAAAAAAACTCACTACTCCTGCATAGATTGCTCTTCTTCCCCACACGTGGTCGCTGTGATTAGATACAGTGATCACATGGTAAAGGGCCACTGTGATTGACCCTTTATCCCAATCTATTATGACCTGTGCCAAAGGGACACAGAGATCACAGATCAAACTGATGTAAGCATCACAAGGTGGAAGGACATCCTGGTACATTCTCCTAGAATTGAAGAGCACCTTCCCGGCTGTATATATACATTGTCTGGGCAGGAATAGGTTAATGGGTTCAGTGTTCTGATTCGCTCTACCATAAGTGGCATCCTATTTAGTGTCCATGCAGGATCCCACATCTGTAAACTTTTGTTTTACTTCAGTCGTGATAAGCTTACTTCCTCTTTAAGTCCCTGTTCCAGGAGCTTCATAAATCCAGCCAATATATTGGGGCCGCCTAATTGGGTCACCAGAGTACTCAAGCTTTGGATGCACTGGCTGCACACTAGAGGGTTCAGGGCTTTCCACTGTGCTATGCTGGATATTCAGAATGTCCTCCATGGTCGTATACAGGAAAGAAGTGGACTTGGGAGAAGCCTCACCGGGGCAACCCTCAGCCCTGTTGTCAGAAGATTGTGCAGAGAATAAATGTGGCTCATCCAGTCCAAGATCAGACTCCTGAGCGCCATCCTGAGCTCTAACTGAGAAGTAGCTGTGTGCTGGGGTGCTAAGCGGGGCTGCAGCTGCCATATTGTCTCCTGTGAAAGCATGTGTCATCATTACAGAGGTGGTGTGTACTGGCTGCTTACGTTTGCCCTTGGCCATCTGGCTGATGCCCGAGGTGTAGGGGAGCCTTTTATGAACTGTACGTTAGCTCCCGGGTCCTCTGTATCTGCTGTATTCAGTGGGATTCGTCCGTCATGCTGCTGAGTTGAGGAATCAAGTGCCTCCATTCCCGGATCCGCACATGTTCCCCCACAGTTATTGGTTTATTACATTACCATCTTACTTTGCTCATTTATTTGACCATTCTAAAACCATCGATGTTAGGACTGTAGTCTGTAAATGAATAGTGACCGGCCTTACAGACTTCATTCAGAGATAAGTGAATATTGATTCATACTCCGTATGGTGGAAGGTGGTATGGATTGGAATACAGTCCATGGGAGATTCCTGAGTCTGCTCCTGGGTGCCGCCATCTTGGATGTGATGTCAGCAGCCCCAGCAGACTCAGAGCTGTCACTCATGTGACACTTTATAGTATTTCCCTTCACTCCTCCTCCAAGTTACATAAAAATTATGTAGAGAAATTAGGGAATGGGTGGAGGAGCTGGGCCAGCACAGACAGTAATTGCATGCTACAAGAGAGGGGGAGGGCTATAACATGTGAGGGGAGGAGTTGTTCTAGGGAATGGACTAGGAGATTTTTCTAACAACTTCAAAGACACGTTGAGTAAAACATTATTTATGGCAAGACAATATACTGCAAGTAAGCATTTAAAATACTTGATATTTCTGTTCTTTTCCCTGAAATGTGATGGCGATGACAGGGTCTCTTCACCAAATCAACACAACGCATTTCACACTTTTCATTCTTCCAGAACTGACTTCCTTTGCGTCTCTCTGCAGTCACATGACCCAATGTTAGGCTTTTGTTGTATTGAATCCTCGTATTCAGAGGAAATATCAACACTAAATACTGAACTTCTATCATTGACAGTTATTTGGTCAAATAAAATTTGTCCTTTTTTAATTTTTTTAATTTTGTTTTGTTCATTTGTTTTTTTATGTCACCTTAAAGCTGCAAAGTTAATAAAAAAAGCTTTATTTCCATGTAAATAACTTAGAAATGCAGATGATGGAATCAACTTCATACTATTATTCTACAGCAACATCATTTTTTAAAACTATCACTAACCAAAATACCAAAAAATTTGTTTTTTTACATTTATCATTTTTTTTAAATTAAATTAATAAAAAAATATATAATTTTTGCAAGTCAATATCACCAAAGAAATCCTTGTTTGGGCCAAAGAAGCAATATATGAATGACTTTGTTGCCTTAAATAATGATACATTTATTGGTGGATCAATAGGACCCCAGCAAACATGTAAAACAATATCTGATCAATAAAATCTGCAGCATGCTGGCAGGGGACAGGCTTCTCTACTCAGGCTGTGGCTGCTTTCACAGTACAATGAACTTTAAGACGTTGCACACCTTGTGGAGCGCCTGGAATGTATTTAGCTGGTTTCAGGTGATAGTGATGAATGAAATGTAAACTCTAAAAGATGGTTTGTTGGATTTACTTAAAAAAAGAAATAAAGCCATATTTTTGCATTCAGCTTTTAACCATTAGCCGCCCGGCCAATGGCCGTTTGGCGGCTTGAAATGTGCTCCTGTATTCCGGGTGCACGCCACATGCGCGGTTTGCGCGGTTGCAGAGCGACACAGCAGTGCGATCTGTCACCGCCCGTGCACCTCGGACACGGCCGATGACAGATCCGAGTACCGGCTCCCGTTGCCGGTACCATGTGACCTGCTGTGACCAATCACAGCAGGTCACATGACAGTTGTATACAATGGATGGCTTCATTCATGATGCCATCCATTGTATACTAGTGCCTAGCTGTGAATGGTCACAGCTAATCACATGCACATGTCATGTGATTAGCTGTGACCAAATCACAGCTAAGCACAAAAAAAAAAAAAGCTGAATGAATCGATTTCATTCAGGTAAATGCTTGCTTATAGCAAAGTAATTCTTTGCTATAAGCAAATTGTGTAAAAAAAAAAAAAAAATACTGATCACTTCCCCAAAGTAGTACAGTGTTACTATGGTAACATTGTACTATTTTGGTCATAGTAAAATATGAAAAAAAAATCTTAAAAAAATCTTAAAAAAATGTAATAAAAAATTAAATATAATAAAAAAATAAATTTTTTTTTTTTTTTTTTTTTCATACTGTCACCAGTCAGTGTCGTTGTTCACCGCCATGCCAGTTATATGATGACGCTGTACTGCACTGGTGACAGTATGTAAAAAAAAAATAGTGAAAATAATATTTTTAATTTTTTCATTTTCCGAAAAATTATGACAAAAAAATACAACTTCAAAAAACTCGCCATGCCTCTTATGAAGTACGTCGGACTGTCTAATCTGCAAAAAGAGGTCATTTGGGGGATATCTGTACTATTCTGACATTTGGGGGATATCTGTCCCGTCCTGACATTTGGGGGATATCTGTACCGTCCTGACATTTGGGGGATATCTGTACTGTTCTGACATTTGGGGGATATCTGTACTGTCCTGACATTTGGGGGATATCTGTACCGTCCTGACATTTGGGGGATATCTGTACTGTTCTGACATTTGGGGGATATCTGTCCTGTCCTGACATTTGGGGGATATCTGTACTGTCCTGACATTTGGGGGATATCTGTACTGTTCTGACATTTGGGGGATATCTGTACTGTTCTGACATTTGGGGGATATCTGTACTGTCCTGACATTTGGGGGATATCTGTACTGTTCTGACATTTGGGGGATATCTGTACTGTCCTGACATTTGGGGGATATCTGTACTGTCCTGACATTTGGGGGATATCTGTACTGTCCTGACATTTGGGGGATATCTGTACTGTCCTGACATTTGGGGATATCTGTACTGTCCTGACATTTGGGGGATATCTGTACTGTCCTGACATTTGGGGGATATCTGTACTGTCCTGACATTTGGGGGATATCTGTACTGTCCTGACATTTGGGGGATATCTGTACCGTCCTGACATTTGGGGGATATCTGTACTGTCCTGACATTTGGGGATATCTGTACTGTCCTGACATTTGGGGGATATCTGTACCGTCCTGACATTTGGGGGGATATCTGTACTGTCCTAACATTCTTGGACCTCAAGATATTAGATTGGCTGTCAGTACTTCAGGATTGATCAATATTCAGATCTATACCATAGTTTGTGAACTCTATAACTTTCCTACAAACTAAATAATACATCCTAATTTGGGTTATTGTCACCAAAGACATGTAGCAGAATACATCTCGGCCTAAATTTATGAAGAACAATTATTTATTTGTAAACTTTTATAACAGAAACAAAGAAAAATGTGTTTTTTTTTCAAAATTTTTGGTCTTTTTTTGTTAATTTAGCAAAACATAAAAACCCAAGCGGTGATTAAATACCACCAAAAGAAAGCTCTAGTTGTGTGAAGAAAATGATAAAATTTTAGTTTGGGTACAATGTTGTATGACCGCGCAATTGTCATTCAAAGTGTGAGAGCGCTGAAACCTGAAAAATGGCCTGGGCAGGAAGGGGGAAAATTGCACGGTATTGAAACGGTTAAAATACATTATAATATATACATAAAACATACATGAAAAAACCTTCCATTTCTGTCACACTGGGAGGTTTGTGTGGTAAATAATGGTGACATAGTGATCTCCTCCTACAAATAGTTCTCTTCTGACATCCCCGGCCCGAGGAGGAGATCACTATTCACTATTATTTTCCATGAAGACATTATTTCCTACATTCTTCCACATTAAACATTTACTCCGGGCAATTTCTCTTTTTTTTCCATTTTTTTTGAAAAAGGTAAAATTATCCTACAAAATGTTATGAACTTCATCAGTATAAAAAAAATGTTCTTTTAACTTTTTATAAAATTCTCCATGACTCCAATCCTGACAACATCCAAAAAATGTCAGCAGAGGATGGCTGGAGAATAAACTTTCCTCAAATCTCTCCATTCTTTATTATTTTATACTTTATTATACTTTTCTGCATTGTTTTGGTACATAGCTTCACTTTTTACCACTTTTAAATCACATTTGAAACTTTGCATTTCAAACTTGAATTATTTTTCTTTTTCTTAGTTACTTAATTATCAGTAAAGTTGTGTCTCTCTGAAGGATACATGAATTCAGCTGAGGATTTCTTTTCTCTAAAGACTCAAGAGAGCCAAGATCTCAGAAACAAGAAACTTTCCTCAGATTCATATTTCACTTAAAACTTTTCATTTCAAACTCGGATATATTATATTTTTCCCAAACTTCTAGAAATCCTGTGATTTGCTCTCCCTCCACCTAATACAGATAATACAAGTCCTGCTATAACCACATGTTTGAAAAATGTAAAACTTTCCTAATGAAATTTGAATTCGATTAAATTCAATAGTTAAAAAAAACAAAAACAAAACTTTCTTTTAGCTTTTTATAAGACTCTATGTGACTAATCCCGACAAAATCGAATAAAATGTCAGCAGAAGATGGCTGGAGAATATACTTTCCTCAGATCCCTCCATTCTTTATTATTTTATGTTATACTTTATTATACTTTTCTGCATTGTTTTGGTATATATGTTAACTTTTTACCACTTTTAAATCACATTTGAAAACTTTACATTTTGAACTCAAATTACCTTTCTTTTTCTTAGTTACTTAATTACACTGTTCAACAGGTAAAAAGTTTTGGGCATAAAATTAGCTAATCTTACATAATTTTGGGGTACTGAAAACGAAAATGACCCTAAAAAATGTTGATTGGCTCTAGTTTCCATGATATATTCACCCATCTAATGACGTAAGCCATTCAAAATTATGATGCAACTTCAGCTGCATATTGCGCAATTGATACTGGTGACCAATAGAGAATGTCATGTATACTGAGATGATGCAATATTAGCCTTTAATTGCATCACTTCACTGCATAAAAGCTGCAGTATCTGTAGCTGATTGTAGTTCGTCTTTACATTTCGTTTTCTGCTTATATAGGCTACTCAGTAATGCCTCGAACTTGTGTGAATAAAGCAAATAATTTCTGCTATATCTGCGGTGAAATAACTTTTATCTCACAAAAAAGGAGGATAACAGGAATGATTAAGAAAGCCTACAACTTGTATTTTGGCTGCAAGATAGGAGACCAGGACAAGAGCTGGGCACCACATATATGCTGCAATTCTTGTGGGACGGCACTGGAGCAATGGTTGAATGGAAAAAAGGCATCTATGCCTTTCGCTGTGCCAATGATTTGGAGAGAGCCAACAGATCATGTTAGTAATTGTTACTTTTGTATGGTGCCTCCAATTGTAAAAGGGCTAAATAAGAAGAAAAAGTTATCTGTGCACTATCCAAATATTCCATCGGCAATACGTCCAGTTCCTCATGGAGAGGGGCTACCAATTCCTAAAGCACCAGAATCCTTCGTGGTTGAGTCAAGTGAGGAAGAACCTGAAGCGTGTAGTCACGTGCAGTTGTAAGAGATAGCCCTTTCCTCGAATACAAGAGAAAAGCCAAGAGAAGCAAAACCGACACAAACTGAAGACAAAACTAGTGAGAATCCTAAGTATTAAAATGATTCAACTTAGCTTATGGCTATCATTTTTCTTGGTAATCCTATGCAATATATTATGCCATTTAGGCTTTGTTATGTAGTCAATATCACTTGCTTTATATTTGTGGAAAGACATCTATCTATATAATTATTGTGCATTATGTAGTCATTACGCCTATAGTAGAAAACTTTCCGTTTACAGAAAAACTCAAGCCAATTGACATATTTCATTGTTATATTTGAACTCAGAATGTGAAATTCATTAAGAAATGGATCCTTTTGTTTCCAAAACTGGCAAAAAATAAAAATTTGTTGAACAGTGTTATCAGTAGAGCAAAGTTGTGTCTCTCTGAAGAATACATGAATTCAGCTGAGGATTTCTTTTCTCTAAAGATCTGAGAGATACAATATTTAATTAATCTCAGAATGAATAACTTACCTCAGATCCCTCTGTTCTTTATTATTTGAACTTTTCTACATTGTTTTGGTCAATATCTTTACTTTTTATCATTTTTAAACTTTCCATTTCAAACTTGGATACATTTTCTTTTTCCCAAACTTCTAGAAATCCTGTGATTTTCTCTCCCTCCACCTAATACAGATAATACAAGTCCTGCTATAACCACATGTGTCACATAACACTCAGATATAGAAGTATAAATGAATACAGAGTACTCTAAAGTGAAATATGTGACGAGTCAATGACATAGAAATCCAATAAACAAACTCAGAAACATTAGAAGATAAATAAATCAATGTGTCAGATATTG
Organism: Staurois parvus; assembly: GCF_062004578.1. Classification (NCBI taxonomy): domain Eukaryota; kingdom Metazoa; phylum Chordata; class Amphibia; order Anura; family Ranidae; genus Staurois; species Staurois parvus. The sequence goes on from NW_028317830.1 coordinate 1,972,384, forward strand.
TCCCAACAGTATAATATGTAGCCATGTGTAGGCTTCCTCTATAGTCAGTAGTGACTCCAACCCATCCAGCTTGAAGGCCCCTTCTATGTGTGTCACACCGCATGTTGGTTCCCCAGCAGAACACGGCACCCATTGTCCAGTGATCCCACCACTTCCATGGAAACAGGGAACTCACCAGAGAAGAATCTCCTCTAGATTTCTAGAAGGTCATAAAAGCCTAAAACTGTAACCCACTTTCCGGTCTTATCTTCCCATCCTGAGATGTTCTCCATACCGGCCACCATCACTTAGTAGTGGGAGGATTTCACAGCACATAATACGACTCCCCTCCAGCTTTATAACATCTCGTCTTCAGACCAGAGAGGAACCTCCACACAGTGTAAATCCAGACAGACTTTATTAGAGACATGAAAACAGAAGCCACTCACATGGATCGGTGCTTCCAGCTATGTCATGGTGCATCACATACATGTATCATCTTCATCAGTGTGATTGGAGGCACCGATCCATGTGTGTGGGTTCTATGTATATGTGACAATGCAGGGTGTGTACCGATGTGTTCTTCTTGCCTTTGACATCAGTTTGAGATGCTTCTGAGATCGATCAGAATTCATGGACAGAGGCTCTTGATATCAGTTGTCCTCCTGCTGACCAGCATTTCATCTCCTTCTAATCTACATCAACCTGCTTTTGGATTCCCACTTATTTTAATAGGAAAAAAGCAGTTCTGATGCAAACAAAAACCCACTGACAAAAATTCTAAGTATCATATATATTGTAATTACAGCATTTTAAAGAGGAGCTTCACCCATAACAACTTGATAGAAAATAATGTTCTTCAGCAAGAAACATCCATTCCACATTATAAAGGAACATACTGTACATCCTGCTGTAAATTGTCTCCAGCATTGCTCCTGTTTCTTCTTGCTGAAGCCCAGAGCCCCTGAGCAGCAGTAAATCTTTAGGCTGTTAGCTGATCGGCCTCTATAAATTCAGCACAGTGCCAAGAAATAGAGACCAACTGAGCATGTGCAGAGCAGAGTGGGATTGTGTATTACTGGATTTTAAACAGTATAGGCACTTATTTTTCATGTTTTATATAGCTCTACCTGTAAAAGGGACCATCCTGGAGTCATCTAGCAGGCCTTAATCTTCTGAATAAAGTTCCACTTTTATTTATGAATATACAATTTATGAAGCCCAGTTTGGGGTCCGGATCTTACAGGCTGGCATTGCTGGACAATGGCATAAAAATACCAATTTTGTTTAGACAAACCCTTGATATTGTTTGTTTCTAGTTTTTCAGGGATAACTGTCTTTTCTTGTCTCTTGGATGATGAACACCCTAAATGACGCTCGGATCCATGCATCCGGCAGTAATTGGGATCAAGTGACAGGAAACCGACTCATGTTTTGGTCAATGTTTTTACATTTTGTTGGAGAATTCCTCTATGGGGGATGTTATGAGGTATGTACAGGGGTGAGACAAGAAATGGGAACACTCCATGATTGACAGGTGTGAAAGTGACGCCATGTTTGGTGGTGAAAGCAAAAGTGATGCAACATTATTTTGCTTCAGGGGCAGACTGACAACTCATGGGGCCCCCGGGCAATAGGGGATCATGGGGCCCCTCTGTCCTTGCCCAAACTCAAAAAAGCCTATGAAAAAGGTACCAGGGGCTTCTCATGGGGCCCCCTACTGACCCCGGGTCCTCGGGCAGTGCCCAAGTTTCCAAATGGTCAGTCCACCCCTGGTTTGCTTCCACTGTGTGATGAGACACCCAGCTAACCAATAGGAATCCTCACTTTCCTCATTCACTGCGTGCACTCCTAGTAATAGAGTCATGTCAGAGCTTACTGAGCTTCAAAGAGGGAAACTTGTTGGTGCCGCTTAGCTGGTGCCTCTGTGACTGAAGTTACCGATTTATGGTGAGGTCCAGGATCAAAGGTCATGACGGCATATACAGTTTCCAGGGAAAAGGCGTCTGATAAGCATAAGCGCGGTCAATATTGTCACCTGACAGAAAGAGACAAAAGGACATTGTGCAGGATTGTGACCCGGAAGAAGAAACCAACTGTGGCAAAAGTTACTGCAGAGCTCAATCTCAGTCTTCCCGGGACTCAGTCTTCACAGGACTGAGATTGCTGGAAAAGTTAGATGTGAGAAAGTTCTGGAATGTAGGATGACATGTGAGGGATAAGGGAAATGTTAGTTCCATCCGAGATCCCTCGCCTCATCTAAGATTCGGATCTGTTTGGACTGTCCTAGGATCCTCTATTCTACAAATGAAACACTTGTGTTTGAGCTCAAAAAGGTTCATCAGAGAACCTATCAAATATAAAAAAAGCAGCTAGCATGTTTAGTAGGCTAAACGCATGATAGGAAAACACAATAATAAGTGCAGCGCTGTCCATATAAAACAAATAAAAACTGATAGAAATGTATCCCCACCACAAGACTATGGAAGAGTGTAAATCAAAGCGGCCTGAACTAGTGCAGACACATAGAAACTAACCAATAGCACAAGGCCATGCAGTCCCTCATAGATCCGTAGGTACTGGTACTTGTAATGTGAAAGAAAAGATAGAAGAATCCTCCACCGTCACCCCAATAGTACAGCCTCTTACCAAAAGGATTTACCACCTTAAGAAGGGTCCAATAGCTGAGCTTTGTACCTCCAGATAAGAGTCATCAATCAGTTCCCTGTATAAGCACTCTCCTTCCCAATCCAGTGTGTAATAAACCAGATCTCTTCTCAGGATGACGTACATTAAAGACAAAGCAAGGCCATCTCATAGTATAGTAACACCACAAAAATCAGTTTATTCAAAGTATTGCACTTACATCAATCAGGACAAAAGCCAGAATATCACAAGGAAGTTGCCAACCAACAAGATGGCCGCAGTCCGTGCCGATGCGCGATGACGTTACACGCTGTGACTCCACCCATAATTTTGTGGTGGGCTACATTTCTATCAGTTTTTGTTATTTTTTTATATTGACAGCATTGCAATTATTATTGTATTTTCCCAGGATCCTCTATTATTGATTATCATTGGACTGGGTGTTGGCTGGTGATGAGACTCCCTAATCCAGATCTTCTCCACTAGTAAACATTTGTCTCCATTCCACCCCCGCTGTCTGTCTCATTATTCACTATCAACTTCCCAACCCTTTACATACGTGTCCTGTACATGTCATTCTGTACAATGACTGGTGAGGACACATAGGCCAGGGATGGCAGAAGAGAAGTATTTATAAGGAGGAGGTCACCATGTCACCATTATTTACCATGGAAGGAACCATTTCCTTTATTTTCCAAATTGCAATTTACTCTGGGGGATTTCTCTTCTCATTTTTCTGTATTTTGACAAAAAGTAAAAATATTCCCACAAAATATGATTTGCAATTAACTTCTAAGTTTTTTTAAAACAACTTTCTTTTACTTTTCATAAAATCTCCATGACTCTAATCCTGACAAATCCAATAAAATGTCAGCAGAGGACAGCTGGAGAACAAACTTTCCTCACATCTCTCCATTCTTTATTATTGGAACTTTTCTGCACTTTCTTTGGTCAGTTATTTTACTTTTTACCACTTTTAAGACTCTTTGAAACTTTCCATTTCAAACTTGAATGACTTTTCTTTTTCTTAGTGATTAATGATCAGTAGAGCAAAGTTGTGTCTCTCTGAAGGATACATGAATTCAGCTGAGGATTTCTTTTCTGTAGAATTTCATTGGAGCAAAGTTTCCCATGAATCTCAGATGGATGCAGAGCCAATGAGAAGTCCTGTGTGCTCCGGAGATGTCGGGGAATTGTGTATTATAAATATATGGAGGTGTGGATAGTACGACTGTATTGTGACTCCATATGTCACATACATTTCCTGTTGTATTCATTCAACTTTCTGCAGCAAAATGTCTACATCAGACTTCCAGCACTGAGCTGACCCTTTCCGGAGGAGACTCCCCTCCCCCTCTTCTATCAGAATGGACCTCTGCCGGGGGGATCACTGACATAATCTGGGCTGGGAGGTAAAACAAGGAGAATTCTTCATTTCACCCGTCTGCCCATTCACAGGTATTCATTCCCTTCATTATTTGTATTCCAGGTACGGGACATTCCAGTCATTGCTTCATTTGTAAAATCTCAATTCCATCTCACCCCGATTGTTGTCATCTTTGTTGTTGTTTTGTGTTATCTGAGATGGTTTTGATTCTATGTCTGAATAGAAATAATGGATACAAAATGGACTTTTTTCTGTTACAGCTAAACTCTTCCATAATACATGACACCGATCACATTGATACCACACATTGGACGCTCGTCTGTTTCTTTTAGTGATGGAAACATGAATTAATAATCTATGAAATGTTGTATTTTTGTGCCATTTTTCTATCTCATCTGGTTGTTTCCTGTGTTTGATATTTCACTGATTATGTTAATAAAGAGTAAAATATTGTACCTAGTCCCAGCTAGAATTGCAAAATATACCCCAAAATTACCCCTCAGTTTGTTTCAGGGGCTGTGCAGACCTGGGTACATTTTTTCATATTTGGTGGGATTGCTCAATCGTCCGCGCATTTTGGGTGGAGGTTTTTCAAATTTTATCTACACTCAGTGCCATAACCCTCTGTCCCGATCCATTAGTCGCGCTTCTTAACCAGCGACCACCTGGCATCGCTAAGGCGAATTTCAAGTTCATTCTACAAGTCACCACCGCAGCCAAGCAGGTTATCGCTAAGTCATGGAAATCTCCCTCGCTGAGTATGACTGCACTTTCGAATAGGGTCACTCAGGCAATGAATCACGCAAAAATAGAAGCCACTATCCTAGATTCCATCCCTAAGTTCAAGAAGATTTGGAATCCCCGGGTAGAGCATTTCCTTCCATCCAATTTTGATGACTCCCTTCTCAATCTGTAATCTACGTCTTTTGTTTTGATGGTACCATTCCTTAACCACACTGCGGTTTTCTCCCTTCTCCCCCTACCGTGCAGCCGTATGCCTCTCCCCATCCTCCCTCCTCATTCCCCCCCCCCCCTTCCCATTTTGTTAGGCCTCAACTGCCATTGTATTGTATTATTGGGTTTCTTGCTGTGCAATCAATGTACACCTTTAATGACCCATATTTTTGCTTATTATTTTGTACTGTTCCATGTTAAAATAATAAAATTATTTGAACAAGAAAGAGTAAAATATTGACACATTTTAATATATTCCATCACTCCCTCCTTCATTGTTCATTTATATGTTAATTATCTTCATATTTACAGTACTTCTATGGATCCCTGCTAATATTAACACCCCTGTTACTTCTAAACTTCTCAATCTAACCTGCTCTTTTGACCTGAAGCAATGGATACAGGCTTCTACTCTGATGGCAACACCCTTGACCTTGTGTTCTTCTACCTATGCACTCTGTGCAACTTCTTCAACAATCCTTTTCCTCTCTCTGATCACCATCTTATTAGTTTCACTCTCTCCTTGTCTTCCATCACTTCTCCCTCCAACCACCTTACAGTTACCCATAGAAACATTCACCGCTTTAATCCTTCTCTTCTCTATTCTACTAATGACCACCTCTATGACAACATCTCACCGCTGTCCTGTCCCAATCTATCCACTTCCGTCTATAACAGTTCACTGCCATCCTCCCTAGACACACTTGCTCCCTCTCTGCACACATAATCAGGCCCCATCTCCTATAACCCTGGAAAACAGATGACACCAGAAGTCTCAAAAAACATAGTATTGCCCCTTGAGCAACTGTGGAGTAAGACTAAGATTCAGAAATACTTCAACCAATATAAATCTGCCCTCTAAAATTACAAATTCTTCCTCCATACTGCCAAGCAGACCTATTTTATCATTCTCATTAACACCTTCTCATCCAGTGCCCATCAACTCTTGTCTACCTTCAGCTCGCCACTTCATCCTCTACTGCCTCCACCTATTAACTCACTCACAGCTCAGGCGATCGCCAATCACATCAAAAATAAGATTGATTCAATTTGTGATGAGATCTCCAATGTACAGATCCCTCCCCCACTTAACACTCCATGTCCATGAGTACACTCAACACTTCCCACTTTCAACTTCACTATTAAAGACACAATTGATAAATCTTTTTTCTAATTCCCACCTAGCCACCCTTCCCCTGGACCCTGTTCCCTCTCAAATATTGCGGACGCCCTCTGGCTCTATCCTACACTCTCTAACTCTCACCTTCAATCTCTCCCTCTCTTCTGGCATCTTCCCCAACTTTCCAAAACCTGCTCTACTCACCCCCATACTTAAAAAGCCTTCCTTGGACAGCACCAATCTTAACAACCTATGCCCCATCTCCTTGCTCCCATTTTCCCCAAACTCTTTCAATGCCTCATCTACAGCTGACTAAGTGACGACCTCCTTAACAATGACCTCCTTTATCCCCTTCTGTCTTGATTTCACCCTCAACCCTCCACAGAAACCGCTCTCCTAAAACTCACTAACAAATTACTTACAGCTAAAACAAATGGACACTATTCTGTACTCCTACTCCTGGACCTTTTGACTGCCTGTGATATAGCTGACCACCCCCTCCTCCCAAAAAACTTTACTCCTTTGGTCTCTGTGACTGTATTGTTCATTGGTTCCCATCCTACCTATCCCACTGCACCTTCAGTGACACTTACAATTTTACTTCCTCTTCTCCTCTTCCTCTCTCTGTCGGGGTTCCCTAAGGTTCTGTTCTTGGACCTCTCCTATTCTCAAACTACACCTCCTCCCTGGTTTAGCTGGTAGCCTCCCATGGCTTTCAGTATCATTTCTATGCTGATGATACTCAAATCTACCTCTCTACCCCTCAGCTCACAACATCATTCTCTTTATGCATCACAAATTAATTGACCGACATATCACTCTGGATGTCACACCACTTCCTCAAACTCAATCTATCAAAAACTCTCATTAGCTCATAATATTTCCTCTACCACATGCCCCTTCCCCAGACTTCTCCATCAGGATCTATGGCAAAACCATCAACTCATCCCCCTATTCCAAGATGCTAGGGGTAATCCTGGACTCTGAATTCTTCCTTTGGCCCCACATCCAATCACTGTCCAAAGCTTGCCACCTCAACATCCAAAATATTCCCCTTCCTAACCAATGACACCACATTAGCCGCTCAGTGTCTGCTGCCCCTCTCTGCCAATCCATTCATTGTCTGCCACTAATACAATTAATTTAATTCAAAACACTAACAATAACTTACAAAGCCATCCACAACTCAGCCCCCAGCTGCATCCCTTACCTAGTCTCAAAATATCTACCAAATCACACTCTTTGCTCCTCCCAAGACCTCCTTTTCCCTAGCTCCCTTGTCACCTCCTCCCATGCCCTCCTCTTGGACTTCTCCCAAGTCTCTCCTATCCTATGGAACTCCCTAGTCCAATCTGTTCAACAATCTCCTACTCTGTCCACTTTTAGGCATTTCCTGAAGACCCTTCTGTACAGAGAAGCCTTTCCCACCTCCACCTAACAACTGTATCTCCACTTTCTCCATCAGCTCATCTCTCACAGTTGTTACCTTTTGTATCACTTGACCATCCCTATTAGATTGTAAGCTCTAAGGACCAAGGCCCCCCCCGGAATGCTCCTGTATTGAATTGTGTTGTAACTGTACTGTCTGTTGTAAAGTGCTGTGCAAACTGTTGGTGCTATATATGTCGTATATAATGATAATAATGAATATTTCTTTGTATTTGTACAGTTGTGTAGAGGAAGGCACCGTAGTTACATTGATAATTATAAATAACACTTTGGTCCTGAGTCATCAAATTATGAACATTGATGTATACTGTTCCAGACATTCTAAAGTTAAAGGGAATCTTTCATGAGAGAATATTGGAGTTTGTCATTGCTGAGATCCCTCTTTCAGAATGTTGGTTCCCTGACCATTATGCACCCAATTGAAATGAAAAGATGTGACTATTGTATTGGCACTCTGGGTGTTGACATTATGCTCAGATTCAGACTGAAGATAACTAATTTGGATCATTCATATTACTATGGTGTTTGAAATATCAAATCCTATGCTGACCCAGAAAATTTCAATCTAGCTATCAGAAATTCAGTGTATATGTGAAGATATCAATACTATCATAGAACTCTATAATCTGGTGGGGATACTCTAATATTTTTAATACCTCTGTTCAAAAATGGAGCCAGTTGTAGATTATAGACAAACAATTCCAGTGTCCGCTCTGTTGCATAATATGACAATGTCAGACAAAAAAGCATTTGCATGCTCTCTAAGGGTTGGGCAACACTGGAGATTGGCCTACAGAACAGCAATAGTCAAATCCTACATTAACAGTAAATACCTTTAGCTGATGTGGGTCGGCTCTCCCACAGCCAGCATAAGACAGGTACAACAAGGAGGGCATTCTGTAAGCAATAATGGGCATGTTGAGTAAACACCCACACAGGCCTTCATTCCCCAAGCCCCAGAGGAAGGGTAAGGTGGGCAAAAAAAGGAGGTTAGGACCCAAAATCATATCCAGAAGGACTATCATGCACCAAGGTTGGTCAGAAGCTGTAAAATGTCTCATATTGATCTGTACTAGTCACCAACAATTTTTCTGCTTCCATCACCTTATTCCCAATTGGATCCAATTGGATCTCAATGATATCCTAGTCTGTCTCAAAAAGAGAACAAGATTCCTAGCAGCATTGAAGTGATGGGGTAAGGCATTATTTTTAATGCTTGGTGGACATGGGAGGAAAATAGAGGAGTGTACCTGGAGTGTTCAGTAAGTCTACGTCTAGAATCTTTCTATTCCCACCAAATACACAACAGGATTCAAACTCTGGAAATACCCCTCCAGAAAAGTGGTGATATGGATGGGACAAATTTTGCATGCTTGCACAACCCTTTACTAGCAAGTAGGGAGTTTATGGCATGTTTTTTGTGTACTGTGGTCCAAGTCTTTACTGTGTTCTGTGGCACACTGGCGAACAGAAGTTCATGACCACACAATTGCCAGTTAAAGTAGCACAGTGCCGAATAGCAAAAAAATAGCCTGGCCAAAAAGGGGGAAAAACCTTGCAGAGCTGAAGTGGTTAATTCAATGTTTGCATGATGTTCACAATTTCAGAAGGTTCACAACAAAGGGTTTCATTAAACTTTATAAATTCTAAATTAAAAATAAAGTCCCCTCACCTCAGTCATTCATATCCAACCAGAAACCTCCCAGTTTAGAATCTTTCAGGTGCTTTGCAGAAACCTGCATTAGTAGATATAGAAGCTGCACACCGTACATTGCTCCTCTGCCAATACATTTCAGATAATGTTCCAGTTTGTTGGGGCCCCAGAAATAAGGACCCATTGTACCCCAGTCAGAGGATCCATGGGAGAGTGTACATATTGTGTGCCGTGCCGTGCCGTGTATTCAGTGTCTAGTGATCACTCCATACATTGTGGAAGTCAACAAATTCTATGTAAAAGGATACAACTACTGTGACACCATTGCTTTCTATTACAAATATCATTTCCTATAGTTTTGTCATTTTACAAAGCTGTTCAGGGCGATTCCTAAAGTTTAACTAAAGTAAAAAAATACTTTTCTTTGAAGTATTTGAATATTAAGACAATAATCTATATCACTATAAATGTAAAATGATGGGAAATGTTATGTGGGGACATCTGGAGAACAAACCTTCCCCAACCTGGCATCATTCTTCATTATTTAACTTTTCCACAATTTTATTTTCTATATTTGCTCATCTTTCCCCCATTTTATTGTTGATTCTTTCCACCATCACAACTTCCCATTTCACACTTTTATAAAATGGAGAAACATCTATTAGTAAAATAAGAGATGAAAGGGTAAAGTCTGGAAAATCTAAAAGCAATTATTTACTTCTAAAGGCCCAAGGTGTGTGTCGCTGAGGGAGAAATGAATTCAGATGATGCTTGATTTTCTGTAGAGATTCATCTTCCAGAGGATTCATGATTTAAATTAATCTCAGATGGACGCAGAGCCAGTCTACACCCCTGTGTGCTCCGGAGATGTCAGGGGGAATGTCTGTATTATAAATATATGGATGTGAGGAGAAGGAAATTGTATTGTGACCAGAAATGGCACATAGATTGTTTGCTATTTTCATTTTTCTTCCTTTATTAAAATGTCTATATCATCAGACTTCTAGCACTGAGCTGACCCTTCCAGAGGAGACTCCCCTCCCCCTCTTCTATCAGAATGGACCTCTACCGGGGGGATCACTGACATAATCTGGGCTGGGAGCTAAAACAAGGAGAATTCTTCATTTCACCAGTCTGCCCATTCACAGGTATTCATTTCCTTCATTATTTGTATTCCAGGTACGGGACATTCCAGTCATTGCTTCATTTGTAGAACCCAACTCATCAGAATTGGTGTCATCTTTGTTGTATTTATTTATTGTGTGTCAGAGATGGTTTTGCATATACTGTATGTCTGATGCCATAATCCCTGACACTGATCACATTGATGGATTTGCTCTCAGTTCAGGTAATATATCTTGTGCTTTAGTAGATACAGGGCAGGTAAAGAGTCACATTGTATTGTATGTACAGGCTGATAAATCTGATGCTGTTGTCACTTTCTACACATTGGATGTTCATTTCTTCCTTTGATTGAAGGAAACATACATTATTAACCTGTAAAATGGTAATTGTTGTGCTGCCTTGTATTACACAAGGCATTCTTTAGCATTCAGCAGTGTCTGTCCCCTTTAAGGCCAGGGACTTCCTGTTTGCTATCTTGGGAGGAAGTTACCTCATCTCTTCAGACTGAAGAATTTCTACTATGAGAATAGATGTGAGATGCTGTTCCCTCTTCATATATGGGCTTGATTAGACCCCCAAAGTCTGTAAGTACCCCTCCTATGTACTGTGGAATGTTATGCATATAGCTAGGAAGTTAGATATGTACTCATGTCTGTTTATTCTGTTTGTATTTCAGTTTTACCATTCATTCATACATTCATACTTCATGTACTATGGTCACATCAGTAAAAGATCATCGGTTATCAATCATCGACTCGTTACTGTGTGGATATCAAAGGTTATACTGCCTGTTACCCTCTGTAACTCTTTCATAACTGTAGAGAAGGCAGGACAATTGTTTTATATCTCATCTGGTTGTTTCCTGTGTTTGATATTTCACAAATTATTTTAATAAAGAGCTAAGTATTGATACAATAAAACACATCCCATCGCTCTTTGATTCATTGTTAATTTATATATTAATGATCTTCCTATTTATCAGAATATCTCTTTGTATTTGTACAGTTGTGTAGAGGCCGGCCCCTTAGTTACATTGATGATTATAGAGAACACTTTGGTCCTGACTCATCAAATACAAACATTGATAAATACTGTTTTAAACATTCTACAATTAAAGGGAACCTGTCATGAGAGAATAATGGTGACTGCCATTGCTGATATATGAATAATGGAGACTGCCATTGCTGATATATGAATAATGGAGACTGCCATTGCTGATATATGAATAATGGAGACTGCCATTGCTGATATATGAATAATGGGGACTGCCATTGCTGATATGTGAATAATGGGGACTGCCATTGCTGATATGTGAATAATGGAGACTGCCATTGCTGATATGTGAATAATGGGGACTGCCATTGCTGATATATGAATAATGGGGACTGCCATTGCTGATATATCTTTTAGAGAACGTTGGTTCCCTGACCATTTTGTTGATAACTTGAATTGAATGCTGAGTTCCTGACCAGTAACACACACAGGGATACGTATATAAATACTCATTTAAATCCCAATTTAAATTAGATGCAAATTGTAACTGGGTGATATTTAAACCTATATTTGTACAGTTGTCATTTTCACATTCAAAGTCTTGTTTCCATTTTTTTTCTAATCCTAGTGCCGCTAACCTCCTGCAGTCTCTTTCAACAGGAAATTTTTTTAAGTGGATCTAAAGCCATTTTTTTTTAGACTATGGGGTTAGAAACCTCATTTCGGTCAACATCTTAAAGTAATAGAATTTGCCTATAAAATATTTTAGAAGCTCATAAATCAGATTTTACTTTACGTTGTATAAAAACGTGATCTGTATTTTATTTATAGGTTTTCTATTTTTATGAAATGAATTTTGGTGAAGCTTTATGCAAATTTACAGTTTTACAAAATTTTGGAGTTCAGATTACAATATCAGATTCAAAAGAGTCAATAAAAATATTATAATGAGAAACCAGACAATATTAAGTGAATTTGTTCTCTCCAGGCTGTCTGATCTTCCGTCTCTTCAACTTCCTCTGTTTCTCTTCTTCCTTCTCATCTACCTTCTGACATTAATCTGGAATTTTCTGATCATTGTCCTCATAGTCACCGACTCTCACCTCCATGTTCCTATGTATTTCTTCCTTGGGAACCTGGCCGGTTTGGACCTCTGTTCTTCCTCGGTCACCGTCCCACGAATGTTGTTTGACCTTCACACCCAGACAAGACAGATTACCATAACAGATTGTCTAACCCAATTTTTTTTTTTTTTATTCTTTGCCAGCGCTGAGATTTTTCTGTTGGCTGTCATGTCCTACGATCGATATATCGCCATTTGTCGGCCATTACATTACACACAGGTCATGAATTGGAAAGTGTGTGTCCAGTTGGCCTCCATTGTGTGGTGTCTCGGTTGTATCCATTCTCTAGTTCACACACTTTATGTCTTGAATTTAACATTTTGCAGATCAGATATTATAGAAAGTTTCTTCTGTGACCTTCCCCAGTTGTTTCAGATCTCCTGCAGTGACATCTTCATCAACATTCTGCTCGTCTTTATCTTGGGTGGTTTCCTTGATGCTTGCTCTATAATGCTGACCTTCCTGCCCTATGTCTATATACTCAAAACTGTCCTGAAAATACAAGTTAAAGGGAAAAGGAGTAAAGTTGTCTCTACGTGTTCCTCTCACCTGACAGTGGTCTTCATATTTTATTGCTCCTGTATGTTTAATTATTTTCAGCCAAGAACTAATCATCATTTAGCTGCTGACAAAGTGTTGTCTGTCTTTTACACCATAATTGTTCCTCTCTCCAATCCTCTGATATACAGTCTGAGGAACCAGGATATCCGAACAGCAACTCACAATGTTGTTAGGAGTATTGTCTCCATCGCAATACAGAATTTATCTAATCTAAACCCTCATTCTTAGACACTAGAAATATACCGAATAGTTCAGTGACAAGCTGATTACCTAAAATATATCTCTGGGAAAACTTGTTTTTTCTTGCTTTGGGTTAATAAAGGGTTAAACCTCCAGACAGTCAAAAAGTATCAAAACATGAAACAGAAAGTCGATATCCAATATGTGTTTAATATGAGAAATAATCCCCACTTGCTGTCTGCAGTTTTCCCCCACCAATGAAAAAATCAAGCTTCTTACAAGAAGCACATGACCCCTCTAAGCAGACGTCATTGGGGGATCATCACTAGGAATCCGGCTAGCAACCTCCAAAGTAAGACTTATAGATATCTTGAAGCCTTTAAGATAAGGGAGCCCCCAGATGATGCCCTTCCTATATAAATGAATAATGGGTACACACTGCCCTAATTCATTCATAAAAATGTAAACATTAAATAAAGACACACATGTTCTGACAAGTTCTTTAATAAAATAATTTAAAAAAAAACTAATATAAAAAATTAAAACCCCAATATAATCCACAATGTAAATCCATTGTCAATCACATTGTCCAGTGATGTAGATCCATCCTCAACCCCAATGAACTAACCCCACTGACTCACTAAAAGAAAACACCCACTGACCAATGACATGATTTCCTGGGCCCAGACGCTTTGTTAACAAAAGGGTTGAGGTCTCCTGGGTGATGTCATTGGCCAAATATGAACATGCCATAATTGGTCAATCCTTTGTGCTGGAGACCATGCTGGACTGATTGGATCAGTCACTGGTTTTGGATGGGTGGTTTTGTGGGCATATAGGAAGGAATTCCTTCAGTAGGTTCAGCCCAGTCTTAAATGATGGTAATGAAACCTTTGGTAAGGCCTTATGGTTGTTTCCACATGTAGACTTGAAAGTAAGTACATCATAGCCAACGTGTTTCAGGGGTAAGTGCTCCCCCTTTTTAAGGGCTGGTGCTGCATGCTATTTCAATAGGGAAAAAATCTACATAATTGGTTGATGTCATTGCCCAAATATGACATATGTGGCCATATTTGCTCAGTGATGTCAGCGCTATCCCACAACCTTAGTTTACCTGGCCAGGGATTCAAAGTCAGCAAATGATTGGGGCTGGATGGTGTCACTGGTGGATGCCATGCCATTACTATATGTTATGTTTGACTGCAACCAAACAAGTAAAAAGTTATGACTGAACCCTGAATACATCACTATTTGAGATATGTATTGAGAGAATTACCGCTGTCACAATTAATCAAATAGCCAAGTAATCATCTTCATCTGTCTATGGATATCCAATTAGATATATTTTTTTAATGTACTATATACTTTTTGAAATATTTCAAAAAGCGATGTCATTCTTGTAAAATCTCCCTGCTGGCCATCGCCTCTGGTGAGGTGAGGGAATAAACGTTGGGAAATAAGATCCTGGGAGAGATAGTTTTGAATCAGAATAATAGCCTATTAAATCAAACACATTAAGTCTATCTGTATTGTACTATTCCCTACTGGATATGATTAAACATTATTTTTAATATATTATTTTGTGAAATATTAACTTTTATGCGATCCATACTTCTTTATGGGAAATGTGAAAATGATTATTGCAATATTGATCATATAGTAAACTAAGTCCCAGATTCAGTGGAAACAACAGATGATAAGAATAGATAGACTATAGAGTTCCCTCTATGAGGACAATCACCCAAGTGACACATGAAAAGTCCAAATGAATAAACAATCTCCATTTTACTGTGTAATGAGCAACCACCTGACCATGATGGCTCTACCACCAAACTAACACAAGGTAATCAGAAGAGTCCACTTCCACCATTCCTTCTTATAAGATATATAAAGAGGGATCCCACCAACTCTCTAGAATATTTCTGATGGAATATTCAACAAATGGGGAGAAGAAAAGAAAAACTGTCCACATTGCAATTTTATTTGTGTTGACGAGAGAAGAATCCAGAGCTCTTCCATGTTCCAGGTGGTCCCGGTACCACATCCTACATACATAATGAGACATCGGCTCTCAGTGTGGTCATGACATTTCCTCCTTAGGAGTGTCTATATAAAAGGAGACTTTAGGATACAACCTTCATCCCAGCATAAACCTTATCACCTACCCTGCCTCCTTAAAATATACAATATAAAAGACAATCAGCGTGGTAGAGGCTCATATCCTGTAAATGCACAAAAGTCCATAATAGTTCATAAATATCCATCACTGTATAACCGGTTAGGTGGCAGCCATCCCAGAGTATGCCAGCTTTATATGGATGTATGATGTATAAGAAGAAAGAGAGAGACGTCTTAAAATAAATCCTCACCCTTCCCCAACTGGATATCCTCCACCCAACCCCATAACTTTACACAGAAACTCTCCTTAATTTGCAAAATAGTCAAAACATTTCCTTTTCCTCAATTTTGAGTATGTATGACCTTTGTGAGATTGTTTTGTCACCTGCATCCCCTTTGGGAGATCTCCCTTCTTTTTCTGTTCTTTAACAGTTGTCACTGGAACAGTTGTCGCCATTGGAGGATTTAATACTAAATAATCTTCATTGGGGCCAACAATGAGAGCCCCAGCAAGGTGTCAGGGATAGTAATGGTACCTCCCAGCATCTGTCAGTGGCAGTAATGATAACTCCCAGCATCCGTCAGTGGCAGTAATGATAACTCCCAGCATCCGTCAGTGCCGGTAATGATAACTCCCAGCATATGTCAGTCCTGGCAATGATAACCCCCAGCATATGTCAGTCCCGGCAATGATAACTCCCAGCATATATCAGTCCCGGCAATGATAACCCCCAGCATATGTCAGTCCCGGCAATGATAACCCCCAGAATATGTCAGTGCCAGCAATGATAACCCCTAACAAAGCTATAGATGGCAGGGACAGCTTGGCAAACATTCAGCTGATGGCAGTGGATGAGCTATAGATGGCAGTGGAAGCTAGGCAAACATTCAGCAGATGGCAGTGGATGAGGAGCTAATGTTAGTGGCAGATTGTCTTCCAGCAACTGTTGAGTCAAAACAGACAAGTAGTTAAAGTGATTGTTATTGGGGTTTTTATATAAAATAATAAACAGGTTTATAATTACATGCTTTATGCAATGGTCCCAAACCTTCTCCTCTAGGGTCCCCCACCAGTGATCTTAGCCCCTCCTCTTCTGTGACTGCCCTCAAAGCAAGCTGCTTGGTATGGGGGTAGATGTACAGGCTCACGCCCGAGCAGGACTGTGTGTGTCTATAGACACACACAGCCCGGCTACACACACAGACTGGCTCGGCCCCACCCTAGCTCTCTGCTCACTGGATTTGATTGACGCTGCAGGAGCCAATGACTCCCACTGCTATCAGCAAATCCTGAGAACCAGGAAGAGGGCAGAGAAAACTTGCAGTTGGGAAAGCTCTGGATCAATTAAGGGAAGGGTTAGTGTTAAGGAGGGGTGGGGGAGAGGCAGTGCAAGGTGTTTTTTACCTAATTTAGAGAATGCATTAAGATAAAAAAAACCTTTAGTATTTTTTTAGAAGCACTTTAACATCACAGGTAAAGTACTGCACAACAGCGATAAAGCAATACATTTGAGCAGACCCAAGACAAGGTTCTCAATACCGAATAAAAAAAACACTTTGCGTGAGCCTACCTTACAGCAGAACCTTGTTAAAAAAGTTGCTGCAAGAGGCAGTGGTGGATGACCTATAGATGGCAGTTTGGCAAACACCCGGTAGATGCCAGTGGATGAGCAGCTGTCAGGGCAGATTGGGTGGGATCACAAGAGGCAGTGGTGGATGACCTATAGATAGGCGTGGAAGCTTGGAAACCACCTAACAGAAGTCAGTGGAAGATTGGCAAAAAGCAACTGTTGAGGCAATAAATAAAAAAAGTTCACAGCGCAAGTAAAATGCCACACAGCAGACAGAAAAGCAGTACTTTAGAGCAGACCCAGGACAAGGTTCACATAATACAGAAAGCATGAGCCTACCTTTCAGCAGAACCTCACCAAAATAGTTTGTGGTGGTTGAAGGATCACCATGACCTATAGATGGTGGTGGAAGTTTGGCAAACACCCAGCAGACACAGCTCCACAAACATCTAGAGACAGCAGTGAAAGCCTGGCAAAAAAAACTGTTGATGCAACAAATAAAACACAATTACAATACAGGTCAAAAATCACACAACAGATAGAAAGCAGTGATTAAAAAGTTACTTTGTAAAGATTAAGCAACTCATGGCACCTTTCTGCCTGAAAGCTGTGTTTACTGTACTTACTCAGGACACTTCCTGAGTCTCCTCTCAGCATCAGAGGGCAGAATCCACCTTTACATCAGTCACACTACTTAGGGGTCCCCCTTTAGATCTGAGTCCATTCTTACATTAGCCCCCGCATACAATGGAGTCTCCCCTTAGATCAGTCCACTCTTACTTCAGAATCCCCCTTTAGATTATAGTCCCCCTTTGATTTAAAGAAGGACTCTAATTTAGTCTAAGTCAAACTTTAGGTCAACGCCCCCTTTGATCTGAACCCCCCATAGACTGGAGTCCCCCCTTGGAGTAAAGTCCCTACTTAGATCAGAGCCCTTATTTAAATATGGAGTCGGCCTTTAGATCCGAATCTTCCTTCCATTTAGAGCCTCTTTAGATCAGCTTTACCCTATAGATCAGAATCTTACACAGGAGTTCCACTTTGGATTAGGAGCCCCCCTTTAAACTGGAGTACCCATACAGATCAGGAGTCCCCTCCCCCATAGACTACAGTGCCTATACAGATCGGGGGGTGTCCCCTTAGATCCTAGTGCCCATATGGATTAGTCACCCCTCTTTGGCAGAGTGCCCAGATCATGAGCGCCTCCCCCTTAGATCACAGTGTCCATATGAATCCTTATATGGCTCCAGTCTATTATTTTTTTATTGTTTTGGGCTTTGTTCCTTCCCCCCCCCCCCCCCCCCATTTACTGTATGTTTACACCTGGACAGGAAGGAATAAAATGTAAAAAGGAAAAAGCAAGATATTGTCAAAAAAGTTTTGGATCTTTGTGGTCTCTGTTTTGTTTGATTACCATTTCTGTTATGCCGTTTATTACGGGATCTGCGTATCCACGTTGTTCCATTTATGTGTAATCCTGCAGTAATGTCATTGTAGATTCTGGAAGTACTGTTCCATTTTCAAAAGTTGTTTGGATTTAAAAAAAAAAAGGAATGGATCTAAAATATACAATTCATAAAACAAATATGTCAATCATATGTGAGTGGTCATGTCACAGTTCTATGTGAATGCAAACAAAGATAACTCTCTTACATGATGGCATTCACCCCACAATAAACCTCTCAGCCCAGCAACCCAAACAGATGCCCCATAAACACAAAATGGGGGGGAGTGTCTCCTGGTATTCATCAATAAGAGCCCAGGACACTGGAACCTTATTACACAGTGTGTAGGTCCTAGAAAAGTCAGTATATATATATATATATCATCAATTGTACATAGTCACTGTTCTATAAACGTTCACAACTATCTCTATTATATATCATCAAAGGAAATATCCAATTGCTTTTTAAAATGTATTTTATATCAATCTTATAAATCTGAATGTTCGATGTACCGACCGTATTCCCAACTCAGTTCCAGTTTGGTTCCTAAACTTCACTAATGGAGGGGGAGGGGAGGCTCACCCTCTGTGTTAAGGGGATCTAATCCATTTCCCTCCTTATTTGTATCCTCCACCAAAATGGCGCCCACGGAGAACTGATATGTGACCTCATCCGCTCACCAGCAGGTCCCGGACCATACACGTGTAATAAGCAGCACATGTTGGCCGCATCAGGAGAGAGACTCCACCCCCTGACAAGGTGATGGCCAATGGCCTACATAATACACTTACATGTGCTTAGAGATTTGGGAAGATTTTATTCTACAATTATTATTATTCTACAATTCATCATTTCAGTCAAATTCTTGCACTGTAGTCCTGCAACAAGGATTATATTTATCAGTAATTAAAGAGATGGACGGGATAATTGTAATATCTGATAGTATGTTATTCATCTTTTGTCACTCCAAAATGATCAACTTGTTAATTAGTTACAGTTTCTGCATATAATCTGATGAGTTATTTTTTTTATAATGAAGTGGAGAAGGTTTAGAACCTCTAAAAAATTTGTATCATTACTTGTGTCCCCCAAGGAAGACTTCCCTTCACTTCCTGTCTTGGAGTACCGGTTACTTGGACAGGCAGTCAATGGAAGTCTTTTTGTAGGTGTCACATGCAGCAGTCTAATAAAAAATAATTGCTCATCACTTCTTCCATTGGTGACACCAATTTACTGGCCAAGAATTGGCGGACAATCTTCCTACATGAAAAGTCCTGAAAATAGGAAATGTTTGTCTTTTAGCAATTCATTCAATGGCAAAGAAAATTATTTGTTTTGAATTCCTCTTGAGATTAATTACAAGACAAATACAAAATTACATTTAGCTATTTTAAAAGCGATGTCATTCTTGTAAAATCTCCCTGCTGGCCGTCGCCTCTGATAAGGTGAGGGAATAAACGTCGGGAAATATGTCCGTGGAGATGGTCTTGCATCAAATATTCAATTAAAACCAATAATATCCTATTGAATCAAACAATTTAAGTCTATCTGTATTGTACTATTCCCTACTGGATATGATTAAACAATATTTTTAATATATTATTTTGTGAAATATTAACTTTTATGCGATCCATACTTCTTTATGGGAAATTTGAAAATGATTATTGCAATATTGATCATATAGTAAACTAAGTCCCAGATTCAGTGGAAACAGATGATAAGAATAGATAGACTATAGAGTTCCCTCTATGAGGACAATCACCCAAGTGACACATGAAAAGTCCAAATGAATAAGCAATCTCCATTTTACTGTGTAACGAGGGACCCCCTGACGACTTCCACCATTCCTTGTTATAAGATTTTGTGACAGTGTGGCGATCAGCCACGATGTGGAAAGGTTATTTCACCCGGGATTCTCAACAAGGCAGGTTGAGGGCTCCAGGGTTCTTGTTTGATGCAGAGGAAAGTGGCTTTTAACTTTCCTCGTTTGTTTGTAAGGTCCATTTTGGGACCCGAAGCCTGGAGATTTCAAAATGATTTGGGAGGGATGAAATCGCCAATCCTGAGACCAGGTTTTGGTAATGGCCAGTAGACTGATTGGGGAGGTGTGCATGGCTCTCTTCTAAAGTCAGGACCAGGGTTCTGGGCTCCACCCCCACAACAGGAGGTTGTTGCCCAGGAGTCAGGAAGGCTCCACCCTGGCAGACAGGAGTCAGGAGGGCTCCACCTAGGTGAGTTGGAAGCCAGAAGCAGCAAGGGGCTGCTAGGGGCTAGCTGTGTATTAAAGGCCCTTTTGGAAGGAGTCTGTAGGAGACAGATGTAAAGCAATATACCTGAGAGAGCCAGAAGGCTGAATATTGTTTGATGGTGGATACCCCTGCCTGGGAAACCTGTTATGTGGAACTTTTCCTTTAAATAAAAGTGGGCTAAAATGACCGTTAAAAAGAAAGCGAGTTGCTGTGTGCTTTAAAGAAGCTCTACCACTTGATGCGAGTTCCCACAATATATAAAGAGGAATCCCACCAACTCTCTAGAATATTTCTGATGGAATATTCAACAAATGGGGGAGGAAGAAAAGAAAAACTGTCAACGTTGTAACTTTATTTGTATTGATGAGAGAACAATCCAGAGCTCTCCCATGTTCCAGGTAGTCTCCATACTACATCCTGCATACTTAATGAGACATCAGCTCTCGGTGTGGTGATGACACTTCCTCTTTAGGATTGTTTACATAAAAGAAGACATTAGGAAAATAGGGACTTGTCAAAATTGTGTTTTTATTTATTTTTGACAATTTTATGGTGAATGAGTAGGGGTATAGTACCCCGAGCCATTCACATGGGGGAAGGGGCAGGATCTGGGAGCTTTCTTGTTAAAATCAGGTTCCCCTTTTTTTTACCAGATTCTAATAAGCCCTGTGCTTGCAGACCCCTACGCCCACCATGGTTTTAGGGAAGAGGCCCTTGTCTCCATTAACATAAGGTCAAAGGTGCTTTGGGGGAGGCCCCCCATGTCCCAGAGCGACCCCCCCATTTTGAGAGCATGTGGCTTGGTATGGTTCGGGGGGTACTCACTCATCCCCCCCTTTCTTGGCCTGCATGATCAGATAAGAAAACAAAATTGAATGAAACAAATTATGAATACTACAAAACAAAATTAGTAACTTAACAGATGGATCTGAAACACAACAAACCAAATGTTTTTGTTCTGCACATGTCTATCACTGATGCCCCCTCCCCCTACTTAGCACCAATGGCTTCCCTCTCTGTACACTTATCTCCTATCCTTCCTTTACCCACTTAGCACCAATGCCCCCCCCCATACTTATCTCCAATGACCTTCCTGTCCCCCAACTTAGAAGTAATGCTCCTCTTCCCTACTTAGCACGGATGCCCCTTTCCCCATATGCAAAAAACAATGGTCACTCTCTCCTCACGTATGTCCCCACCCGCTTAGCACCAATGTTCTCCCTTTCCCACTTAGAATCAATTCCCCACCTTCCCCCCACTTAGCACCAATGGCCTCCCTCTCTTCAAACTTTTCCCTAATGTCCCCCACCTCTCACTTAGCTTCAATGCCCAATTCCCCCCCAATAACTTTCATTTCCCCCTTTCTCTACACTTATTCCCAATGTTTCCCACTTAGCGTCAAAGCCCCCTTCACCCTACCTAGCACCAATGCCCCCCTCACTCCACACTTATCCCCAATGTCCCCCACTTAGCAAAACTGATCCCCAGCTCTCCACATTTATCCCCAATACCGCCTCTCTCCACACTTCCCACCAATGGACCCCTCTTTCCACAATTATTCCCCATTTACTTAGCAACAATGCTGCTCCCCATACTTAGCACAAATGGTGCTTTTCTCCACACTTTTCCCCAATGTCTCTATTTCCAACTTAGCACCCATAACCATCCTCTCTTCACACCTTTCCTCAATGTCCTCCCCCCTCCTCTTACTTTGTCCCACCCCCACCCTACTTAGCAATGGACCCCTCTCCACTCACTAGGCACCCATGCCTCTCTCTCTTGACTTATCCCTAATGTTCCCCACTTAGCACCAATGACCCTTCTCCAAACTTAGCCCAAATTTCCCCTCTCTCCCGCAGTTAGCACCAAAGGCTCCTCCCTTACTTAGCACCAAATTACCTCTTCCCCTACTTAGCACCAATGGCTCTTCCCTCTAAGTACTTATCGCAATACCTCCCACTTCGAACCAATGCTCCCCTCTCACCCTACTAAGCACCAATGGCCCTCTCTCGCCATACTTTTCCTCATGGTAACCCTCACCCCTCACTTACACCATTGCCTGCTCCCCCTTTGCACCAATGCTCCCTTCCCCCACTGAGAACCAATGACCCATACCCCCACTTAACACCAATAGCCTTCCTCTCTCCACACTTATCCCTTATAATATCTTCCACTTAACACCAATAACCCCTCCCCAACTCTCCGAACTTATCCTCAGTGTCTCCCTCCCTCTCCCATTTAGCACAAATTGTCCCTCTCTTCTCACTTATCCCCAATATCCCACCCAATTAGCACCAAGCCTCCCCTTAGTTTCTGTCACAAATGTCCTCCTCTCTCCACACTTATTCCCAACCCCCCCAGCACTTAGCATTAATGACTTCCCCAACTTAGCAACAATAGATGCGCTCCCCTCTCCACATGTATCCCCAATGCCCCGCCACTTGCCAGCAATGCCCCACCTTCCCCCACTTAGCACCAAAGACCCTCTTCTCTCTACACGTATCCCCAATGTCCCCCCTTTCTCCGCTTAGCACCAATTCTCCTGCCCATACTTGACATCAGTGGCCTCATTTCTCCACACTTATCCCCAGTGTCCCTCAACTAGGACCAATTCCCACCCTCACTCTACTTAGCACCAATGGTCCCCCTCTATCCACACTTTTCCTTAATGTTCATCCTCACCTCTCACTTAGCACCGATGCCCCTCCTTTCCTTAACACCAATGTCCTCTCCCCCCACTTAGCACTAATGCCCCTACTCTATCTACAATTATCCCCAATGTCCCTTACTTAGTGCCAATTCCCCCCCTCACCCTACTTAATGCCAATAGACCCCTTCTCTCTACACTTATCTTCAATGTCC
This sequence comes from Staurois parvus, assembly GCF_062004578.1. Lineage (NCBI taxonomy): Eukaryota > Metazoa > Chordata > Amphibia > Anura > Ranidae > Staurois > Staurois parvus. Next base: position 1,995,801 of record NW_028317830.1, read on the forward strand.
TTCCTCTGCCATCACTTAGCACTAATGCCTCCCTCCTCGCACTTAACACCAATTCCCACACCTCCTGCCCCCATCTAAGCACCAATGCCTCCTTCTCCTCACACTTATCACCAATGCCCCCCCCTTCACCCACTTAGCAGCAATGCCTACTCCATTTAGCAACAATGGTCCCCCTCTATCCAGACTTATCCATGATGTCCCTCCACTTAACACCAATACCTTTTCATCCCTGCTTAGCACCAATGCCCCTCTCCTCCTACTTAGCACCAGTATTCCCTCTCTTCTAACGTATCCCCAATGTCCCCATTCACCTAGCACCTTTAAACACTTATCCCCAATGTACTTAGCACCAATGCCCCTCCCAATATTTTGAATCAATCCCCCCCCCTCCACACTTCTCAAATGTCCCCATCTTCAACTTAGCACCAATGACCCTCCTCTCTCTGCACTTTTCCTCAATGTCCCCTTCCCCCACTTAGCACCTATGCCCCCCCCCCCCCCGCTTAGCACCAATTCTCCAACTCATCCTGCCTAGCACCAATATACCCCCTCTCTCTACATTTATTCCCAATGCCCCTCCTCCACCCACTAGACAACAATGCCTCTTTCCCCCACTTAGCACCAATGGCCCCCTCTCTCTACACTTATCCACAATGTCCCCCACTTAGCACCAATTCCCTCCTAATCCTATTTAGCACCAATGCCCCACCCAACACTTAGCAACAAAATAAATAGAATGTAACCTGATGCACCCAGTGATGTGCCTCCATCCCTTATTATATTCATACACCCAATGTATTTGTCCTGGGACTATAACTGAGGCACAACACACACTACCAATGAAGAACTAGTTTCCAACATTCATTTTTAATAAATGAGTAAACTTCTCATTGCTTACAAAAAGAGGATAAAATGGTAGCAAGCTGATTTGTAATAAATCCATCTTAATACATTTCATACATAATTGGACAGTTGACCATATACAATCCAGATGTCAATACATAATTACATTATAATTGCATCCAAAAACGCTATGCGTTTTGTGACTCTTCATTCACTTGTTCAGGAGTAGATGCATATATCATACCTGCAAGGTAAAACATCACGTATATAATAACCTAGTGGTATCTTGTAATATATAAAGTGGTTTCAATCTCAAGGGTCACCAGGGGGACCCTAATACTTACAAATCAGCTAAAAAATGCATATGACAGTATTTCCAAATGTTGATCGCCAGGGGAGTCTCACCCGGGAGCTGTGGAAGTACGACTTTGCGACAGCCCAAGAGGCAGGCCAGAAGCAGATTCAAAGTGGGTGGGTAATCATGATAGCACCCAAAATAGTTAGTATGGAAAGAAATTTGTATATACATTATAGTATTTAATGAATGATGAAATCAAGATGAGTGATGAGTGACAAAAATAATGTGTAATGCTGGCTGCAGTATAACAATGAGTAAGGAGATCACCATTTGCAAATACTGTCATATGCATTTTAGTGGCCTCTTAAACCATGCATATGTACAGCAATAACATTGTGATATATTGACCAGAATTTATTGTATACACAGATTATGTAAACTTCCTGACTGACAACTCATGGGGCCCACAGGCAATAGGGGATCATGGGGCCCCTGTGTCCTTGCCCAAACTCAAAAAAGCCTATGAAAAAGGTACCAGTTGCATCTCATGGGGCCCCCTACTGGCCCCAAGCCCTCGGGCAGTGCCTGAGTTTCAAAATGGTCAGTCCGCCCCTGCTTCCTTGTATGACATTTCTGGTTTGGGATTGATTTCCAGGGTTTGCCTCACCTTGGGAGCTGCGATGCATTGAGGAGGTTCTTTAATATATTACAAGATACCACCAAGTTAGATTGTAGTCTCCTAATTTGTAAGCTCCCAGGATCAGGGCCCTCAAATCCCTCTTGTATTGAACTGTATTATTACTGTATTGTATCCCGTTATATTGTAAAGCGCTGAGCAAACTGTTGGCGCCATAAATCCTGTATAATAATAACAATAATAAGTTACTATATATGTGATGTTTTACCTTGCAGATGTTATACATGTATCTACTCCTGAGGAAGTGAATGAAGAGTCACAAAACAAATCGAGTTTTTGGATGCAATTTTAATGCAATTATGTATTGACATCTGGATTGTATGTGGTCAACTGTATGTCCAATTATGTATGAAATGCATTAAGATGGATTTATTACAAATCAGCTTGTTACCATTTTATCCTCTTTTTCTAAACAATGAGAAGCTTATTTCTTTATTAAAAATTAATTTTGGAAACTAGTTATTCATTGGTTGTGTGTGTTGTCCCTCTCTACACCGAAAATCCCCTACTTAGCACCAATGGATCCCACTCTTTACAATATCCCCCAATGCCCTCTTCCCCAACTTTGCACTAATGCCACCCTCCCCCTAATTAGCACCAATGGCCCCTCTCTTTTCACTTATTTCCAATGTCCTGCTTACATAGTACCAATGCTCCATCTTAACTTTGGCACAGATGCCCCACACATTTCCTCAGTGGTGCTAAGTAGAGGCTGGGGGCATTGGTTCTAAGTGGGGGGGGGGGGGAGTCATTGGGAATAAGTGTAGAAAGAGGAAAGCCACTGATGCTAAATGAGGGGAGGTGCGTTGAGGAAGTGTGGAAAGAGAGGTACACTGGTATCATATGGGGGAAGGTAGCATTGGTGCTAGATGGGGGTGAGGGAAGGGCATTGAGCCTTAGTGGAGGGAGGGGGACATTGAGGCTAAGTGAGGAGAATGGGGCAGCCATTATTGCTAAGTAGAGGAAGGGGCTTTTGGCGGAGGCCATTCGTGCTAAATGTGGGGAGAGGGAAGCATTGGTGCTAAGTGAGAGTAGAGGGGTGTAACATAAATGTAGGAGTAGAATCATTTTATCAATAGTTGAGATGTGATGTGATCAGTAGAAATATGTAATTGTAGATCTAGTTTAGTTCTGTGTTATTACAGATAAGTGTTCAGTATTCAGTCAGAGACATATGTTTGCCAATTAGCATCTGAAAGGACAGAGCAGCTTCTAGGCTGGAGGTGACACCTGGATGCCAATAAAATGGTCTCACTTATGTAGCCAGAATGTGTCACCTTCTTGAACCTAAAAGAATCCTAGTCATTTTGGCTGCAAGAAATTAGAAGGAGACCTGGAGAAGGCTCCAAAAGGTCTGCCAGCTTTGAATTATATCAACAGATCAGAGGAATCCATTTCATCTCTCATAAAAGCTAAAATATTAGTTGCAGAGAGATGGAAATACTTCTGATTGGACACATTTTAGGATACATCTACATGTAAAACTGTATTTGTAGCCGCTATAGTATCCTGGAGAAACACACAAAATGGTTATATGGCACCTGATTGAGACAGCTAAACAATGTTTGGTACTGTCATGATCTGACTGACACGCTGGTGTCAGAAATCCTATTCCTGACCCAGTGATCCGAACCATTTCCGGAGGATTCGAGATTGGGCACTTCAGAACACAGAACATCCTGTGGGCTGGTACAGGAATACCCCCCTGGTTGATTGGCCAAGGGCTAATGTCCAGTCTACATACATATTTCAATAAATTGAGGACCCTGACATATGGACGGAGTGATTCATGTGGAGCTGGTTCCATATGACTGGCTTACGTTGACTTTCTCCAGTCGCAGGATAAATCTTGGTAAAAGTTTTATTTGTTTTTATTCCCTTTTTATTTCATAGTGAATAGCCAATTGTGTGTCTTTTTGTATTTTCTGTAACACATTTTTCTTTGTACATATTTTATGCTCCGTCCACTTTCAGGATATGAAATCATAAAATTAATAAGTGACTTCTGTGTACTAAACTTGGGCTCATATCCACGGATAGATTGTTGTATTGTAGTGTCTATATATTCTTGGCCTAATTTCATTGCCAATATGTATGCAATTGCACTGCGTGTTGGCAAATTGCATGCAGATTGTAAAGTAGCAGATCTGCCAGACGTAGATCAGTGTGTGTGTGTGTGGTAGCCCAGCAAACAAGTATGTGGAGAAACTGTTGGGTGGTGGCAAGCTACCGTTTGTCGTGTGTCTGGTGTGGGTGTGTGTGGACAGTAGGAATAGTGATTAACACCGGGGTTCTAGCTTGTAGGATAGCTGGCTAGAAGGGTGTGATAGACTGCTCCAACCCTTAGAGTGCACCAGATTGTATGCAAGCTGGATTGGAGTGGAGTCTCCCTCTAGTGGTGGCCAGAGATAGTGCAGGCTGTGAAAGCATATAACGGCCAGTCTTTTATGTTCAAAGTCCCCCTCATTTCCTCTTTAACCCAGTCACGGACCATGCCTCAGTTAGCTAGTTGTTGTGGGCCTGCATTTTTTTTTCCATGATAAGGGGGCATTGGTGTTATGTGGAGGGAGAAGACATATGGGATGAGTGCAGAGAGAAAGGGGTGCATTGGCACTAATTGGGGGACACTGGGGATAAAGTGTGGAGAGAGGAGCTCTTGGTGCTCAGTGGGGGAAGTGGCATGGTTTCTAAGTGGTAGGAATGGAAGGGAATTCTGAATAAAGGGGGGGGGATTGGATAAGTCGTGGGAGGGGTAGTGTGGGCAAGTTGTCATATGACTGGGTAGCCACTATATCACTTTGCGATTCCTTGGTCGGTGACGAACCTGGTCGGCAAAGTTTTTTGCAATATTTTTCACAGTGGGAGCACGTAAAATCTATAGTTTGTGCTCCCCAGTTAATGGCAGGATTGTGCGTGGAGAACCAAGGAATGCCCAGGATGATGGGAAACTTGTGTGACGTAATCAGCTGAAAGCTGATGGTCTCACAATCGTCAGCCTCAAACAACAGTTCAGGGGAACCGTTTTATGGGTAACAGGTCCTGAAGATAAGGGTGACCCATCAACTGTCTCCATATCAATAGAGGTAAATGTATTTCTTGCTTGAATATTGTTGTGGGCAAACTCTATATCCATAAAGTTCCCCCCAGCCCCAGAGTCCAGCATAGCTGAGCAGGAGATTTCATGGCCCTCAGAGACAAGTTTAATGGGGATCACAAAATGAGAGAGCAGGTGGTTCACTTTATTCTCTTCAGGAATCAGTGGGGAGACAGACTGGCTTATGGAGTTTATGTGTTCCAGCCAATCACATCAGTCACAGCAATTGTTCTTCTAACTTTGTTAGGACAATTAATTGCATAATGACCAGAATCCCCACAATATAGACATAAATTCTCTGAACGTCTTCTCTCTTTCTCCTGAATGGAAATGGATCTCTTGATCGCATCAACCTGCATAGGCTCAGGAGTGTTAGAACCCAGAGAGACTCTTGAATCCTGCTGAACAAATGGACTAGCAGAGAAATGCATGCCCCTATTACCTCCAAACATTCCCAGCCTCTCCTTCCTCCTTTCTGTAAGTCTTTGATCGATTCGGATACACAATTGGATGAATTCCTCAAGATCATTAAGAATATCTACTCTGGCAAGCTCATCCTTTACCTGTTCAGAAAGCCCTTGGCGGAACTGGCTCTTTTGTGCTGCAGGGTTCCAAGTGGTATCTGCGATCCAACCTCTGAATTCAGCTGTGTAATCAGCGACCGAGCGTCTACCCTGCCGCAGACTATGTAATTTTGCTTCGGCAGTAGCACAACGGTTGGGATCATCAAAAACCTTATCCATCGCGGTCAAAAAGGTATCAAGATTATTCAGAGTGCCATGGTCTTGCTCTATATAAGGGGGGGCCCAAGCTAGAGCTTCCCCAGTCAGAAGCCCAATAATTAACATTACCTTCTTTTTCTCTGAAGGAAACACAGCAGGGTACATTTGGAAATATACACGACATTGATTAAGGAAACCCCTGTAGTGGCGGCGGTCTCCATTAAACTTAGATGGTTGGGGCATATGTGAGCTAGGATCATCTCGGTTCAGCAGTTGTCTCTGCAGAGCCTGAATCTCTCCCTGTTGCCTATCCACAATGCTTTCTAGTTTGGCAACTTTTTCTTGATAGGTAACCCCGAATTCCTGCAGCTCAGCAATTTGCTGCCTAAGAGGAGCCACAACACTTGCCATAGCGGCCTCCATGTTTGAGCCAGATTATTCTGTCATGGTCTGGGTCAGGTTCAGAGACCAGTTGCTATAGCAGTGTTAAGGCTTACCTGAAACCAGCTGGATAGGTACACAGGCAGGTCACCCTGGGAAAGGACGCAGGCTCACCTGAGATGGGGGTCTAAGCACCAACCGGTTTTCACCAGAGCTCCTAATGGTGGAGATAGATTTGGCTGCGTGTTGGTACCAGGTCACAGATCTCAAGATCACCCCACCAGGAAATGAGCAAGCTGGAAACCAGTAGCAGATCGAACGAGTTAAGGATCAAGCAGAAGCAGAGTCAGTTAACAAGCCAAGGGTCGGTCACAAATGGTAGTAGATGATGATGAGGCAAAACTGTAGTCCAGAAACAAGCCAAAGGTCGGTAGCGAAGGTATAGACGGCAGCAGGAGAGACAATCGGGATATTGGCTGGAGAGCACAATAATCTGGCAAAGAGGAAATGCAGAGACATGGCTTTTATCAGGAAGTTCATAGGAGGAGCAAGGGGTCCAAGGTTCAAGACAAACAGGGTGAAGGCAGGATCATACAAACAATTGTCAAGGACGCTGCCCAGCATTCCAGGTGGCTCAGCAAGAATAAACATTGCCTCTCACCGCAGAAGGCCCAGGATCTAACCCAGGCTCTGACAGGGTTATGTGTTCTTGCAAAGACCATCAAGTCCTCCTTCACATGATAGAAGTGAATTCTAGCAATTTTGTCCCTAGGGATATAGTCAGGAAGGTTTCAGCAGTCTATACGCTCTATCCACAATGACGTCTCTCTCTGACAAATGTGACAGTAGGGTAGTAATCACCTGTTGTATATATCTTCTAAGATCTGCAGCCGGAACAGTTTCACTCACTCCTCTAAATGTAATATTTTTCCTACCGGAATGGTCCTACACATCCGCCATCTTAAGTTTTAACGCTTTGATTTTATGGAGTGAACAACTCCATCAATTTGCGGGGCACCTCTTTGATCTTCCGCTTCCCCATCACTCTCTACAGGGTCTCCACACAATGAGGCTACTGCCAGACAGTAAGGAGTTATTTCCCGCTGTCCCACATCTCTAGGAGCCGCTAGTATTGCCAGCGGTGCCCAGAGATCTTGCTCTAACCGGCCATCCCCATCTGTGGTCGGCCACACCCCAACAATTATTTTTTTCAGATGCTCAGAGAGTTCTTTGCCATGAGGTGCCATGTTGAACTTCAAGTGACCAGTATGAGAGAGTAAGAGCGACAACACCAAATTTAGAAGACTTTATACCAATAGCTTCTAATATTTTTACAAGTCCATAATATATGTAATAGAGTACCAAGCTGACCGCAGTTTCTCCAGCATTGAGGACTATGTTGTTCTGAGAATTTGGCCATTTGGTAAGGAGTTAGATACCATCTTGTGGACATTTTGTGCATTTGCACCCAAAAGTTAACACATCTAGTAGATGAAAACACATTCCCGAATGCACATTCCCACTGCTCATTACAGATTTCAGTCTCTAAGTCTTTTCCCCTCTTGATTAAGAGAGATGTCTTGTTAAATTTTGATGGACATTGTAGAAGGTTATAAAATAAGGTGATAGCACCTGATTTAGGAGTAGTGGAGCTATAGGACTGTAAAGATACTTTGGGGATATATATTGTTTCTTACTGGATGTTTCCATAGGCAATGACTGATGCGTGTATAGAATGATTTTTCAGAAGGGAGGAGGTTAAATTCTTTCACAAGGAATTCAACATTTTTTATGTAGTTTTAAAAACAACTATCTTGTATTGTGCGTATGTCATTATGTTTCCAATTGGAGATATCTATGCTAGGCATTATGACTTCTAAGGCTGTTATAGGTATAGGAAGAGGACTCATTTGGAGAGGATCTATAGGCATGGAGCTTAAGGATTTTCAGGCTTCAATTGAGGCTCGTATAGTGGGTGTTGTTGTACTAGTGGGAATCCTTTGCTACGAGCTCACTAGTAGTATGGCGCTTACATCTGTAGTAGAGGCGAGAGTTTTTTCAATGTCACCCCATTTTGTATCATCTTCCACTATAAACCAATGTTTGAGTTGGTCTAATAATGATGCTTTGTGATAGTCCCTAATGTCAGCAAATTTCATTCCTCCTATTTTTTTGTGTTTGATCAATATTGTGACGGCAGTCACTTTGGGTGGGGCGGCCCATGGAACCCATTTCACTTTGGAGAGGTGGGGAGACCCCTGAATCAGCTCCCATATCCCTCTTAGGTGTAAATCACTCTGTGCCTGTTAGGGGTACAGGGTGATCTGTCCTAATATTAGGGTGGGGTTGATTGTTTAATAGCGATTGGAATTGATCTAAATAGATATAAAATCTGTGGCAATAGGAACATTGTAAATGCGGCCAGTCTGCCAGACTGGGAAAGTTCATGTTCAGCCATTTGATTAAGGTGGGTTTGAATTTTTGGAATGAATTTAGAATAATTGAGAGTTCCTAGGTCGGAGGTTTTGTTTGTCAACAATATTCCAAGATAAGGAATGGCTTCATTTTCCCAGATGGAGGGAAATTTGTTTTGCAGGTGCATTTTTAGAATGTTATCTACACTCAGGTTTAGGATATTAGATTTGGATACATTTATTTTATAATATGCAATATTCCTGAATTGTATGAGAGTTTGGTGAATTGCTATTACAGAAGTAGAGGAATTAGTTGGCATCACAATGATGTCATCTGCAAAGAGCGTCATTTTGTGGTGGTTTTTCCCTCTATAGAAGCCGTGTATATCTGGAGTGTTTCTTTAGTTTCAGCAAGAGGTTCAATTGGTAGGTTACAAATGAGTGGCCACAACGGGAATCCTTGTCTGGTACCATTCATAATTCAGAATGGTTTGGATAGTATGTTAGATACATAGATTGGGCGGAAGGATTTGAGCAAAGTGCTGAAACAGCATTAATAATTGTTCCTGAAAATCCAAATGTCTGCAGTACCTGGAACATGTATATCCGGTGTAACCTATCAAAAGCCTTTTCGGCATCCAGAGAAAGTAATAAGGAGGGGATTTGATGTGAGTCTATGTAATGAATGATGTTGATTGGTCTCCGGGTTGCGTCAAATCTTTGTTTACCTTTAGTAAAGCCTAACTGATGAGGCTTGATCAAATCTGGCAGTATATTGACCAGTCTGCACGCTATCATTTTATTGTAGATCTTAATATCAGTATTTAATAAAGAAATCGGCCTGAAATTTTGTGGGTTGTCTGGATCTTTACCTGCTTTGGGGATTGTTACAATAAATGCTCGCAGCATTTCGGAAGGTAATGAGGCGAAAGAAAGCGCGTCAGTGTGTAGTTGGTTTAGATCAGGACTCAGTATTTTTGGACATTTTATAGTATTGGCTGGAAAATCCATCTGGTCCCGGACTTTTGCCATTGGGTAGTTTTTCTATTGTTCTGTTTATTTCATTTATTGTGATGGGAGAGATGTACTTAGTTGTGATTTGAAAAGAGCGGGTAAGCGAATTTGTGATAAGAATGCTTGTATGTTTCCTATAGAAGGTTGGAGAGTGGATTTGGCTCGATTTTGGTGATAAAGCGAATTGTAATAACTAACAAATGAATCTGCTATTTCTTGAGGATTAGTGATTTTAGTTTTATCTTTTGGGTTGATGAGATCTGGTATTTTAGTTCTAGTATTTGGGGATTTCATTTTATTTGCTAGGTATTTCCCTGCTTTGTTTCCATCAGAGTAGTAGTTGAGTTTTAATATCTGCGTGCTTCTATCAAATCGGTACATTAATAAAGAGCGTCATTCATTCCTTTGTCTGGAGAGCAAATTCGAGATGGTTTGATCGATTTGAGCTTTATTTTGCATTTCTAGTTTACGAATATCCAGTAGTAAGTCATTAAGCTGTTTATTTCTTTGCTTTTTAGCTTTAGTGCACATTTATAAAATTATACCACATATATATACTTTGTGAGCGCACCAAAGGGTGCCAGAGTTTGATACAGATTGCTGATTTATATTGAAGAACACCTAGAGATGTTTTTCAAGTATCAAGTTATTGTTGGGGATTTTTATAATGGACAAATTTACACGCCAGAGGTTGTGTGGTTTCGATAAGTGGTTATCTGAAATAGTAATTGAAACCGGCGTGTGGTCTGACCACGTTATATTGCCTATGGTTGATGTGGTAACATTTTGCAGTAGCCATTTATCTACCAATATAAGGTCAATCCTCGAATAAGATCGGTGTCTAGATGAAAAAAAGGTGTAATCTCTTTCAGCTGCATGTTGACACCTCCAAACATCATAGACATCTTCATTTATTAGAAAGGGGTACAGGGTGGGGGGAGTCTTTTTTTGAGATTTGTTGAGTCTAGGTTTCTGTCACCTATGAGGTTGAAGTCACGGCATAGTATAAGGCAGGCATGTCCAAAGTCCGGCCCGTGGGCCATTTACGGCCCGGGGGTCGGTTTAATACGGCCCTCCAACAGCCCTCCCTGCTCTGTGTAATGTGGCCCTCCCTTCTATGGCAGACAGTCTTCTGCCTGAGAGCAGAGGGCAGTGCGCATGCCTGACTGCGGCGCGTTCTCCCTGGTCTGTGTAAATGCGGCTGTCGCACGGCCCTCCCTTCTGTGGCAGACCGTCTTCTGCTTGAGAGCAGTGCGCATGCGTGACTGCGCCGCGCTGGGAGCGACAGAGGGCGGTGACGTCAGGGCTGGGCTTCCAGCGTGAAGTGTGTTTCTCTTCCCCTCCCGGCTGCCGAGCAGAGACTTCAGCTCCAGCTACCTTTTTCACCCTTCACATTAGTGCAGGTAAGTTTTTTTTAAATATATTTTCCATACATTGTGAAAACTCAGCTGTCAGTTGATCTTAATGTTATGAAATGAAAAGTATGTCGTTTGCAATTAACTTGGCATAAAATAATTTATTTGCATTTAATTGTAATGGTTCAAAGAATGTTCGGAAAAATGTTCGGCCCTCCACCATGTTCACTTCATCCAATCTGGCCCTCTTTGAAAAAAGTTTGGACACCCCTGGTATAAGGGAACCAGAACGATTTTTGGAGATGAGTTTGAAGAGCTTGGTAAAGTATCTTTTTTGATGAGTATTAGGTGCATATGAATTTACAGTAGTGTATAGTACATATAAGAATCAGGTGCCGTCTTTCGGGGTCGGAGATATTTTTATGAAGAACAAAGTTTAGTGTATCTCCAATAGCAGTGAGTACTCCTCTTTTTTTTGGCAGTATATACATGTGGAAACGTTTTGTGTGAGAATTTTGGAGAGGCTGAATCTACGAACACATGGTATATCACATTTATCTTTAAATGCCTGTTTACACATGTTTGTACATTTGGCCGGATGATTCAAGCCATTGACATTAATAGAGATCATTTTTATACCCATTGAATAGATATATTTACCGATATTAATCGGGGCTTAACCAAGAGGCCCCTGAAGCGGTAATATATTTTTATGAGCATGTCAGTCAAACCATTCAGACTCTCAGGAATTACAAGATAGTAGAAATAAAAAGGAAAAAAAATAAACAAATACAGATAACTGAACAGAAAACAAATCAGTAAAATATAGGATCTTAGCCAAGATCTGAATACAGTGAAAAGTACTTTTGGGGCAAAACCAAAACAAGTGACCTTGCCATTGACAGGCATCCTTCTAGTAGTGTGTCCGGTAAGAGTACCCTCAGTACCTTGCTTAAACATGTGAAATTACATCTAAGTGGGGAACATGAGATAAGATTACAAATATATGGTCAATGTTTAGTTTGGCATTTGTGAGTGACCAGGTTCCACTCTGGAGACACTCTGGTGGTGGTAGAATGTTGTGGGCCACTTTCTGGGAGAATGTCCCACTCTCTAAGACATTGCACTCCTTCCTCTAGGCTGTTGATTGTGATGGTTGAGTCATTTCTGGTGACAATCAATCTAGTGGGCTGACCCCAACAATAAATAATTATGTGGTCCGTAGAGCTTTTGTTATTGGGAGGAGTGTTTTCCTGAGTTAGAGAAAGCAAGGAGACCGGCTCCAGTATGATAGAGCTGGTTTTCTGCTTAACAGGTGTCGCAGGAGAAGCTGCAGAGACTTGCCTGTGTGCTGAGTGAGAGGAAGAGGATCCTGAGCTGCTGCTGCCACGTGGGGGATTGCTGTGATCCAGCTGATCCAGCCTCTTAATTTCAGGAGTTTCCTCTCAGCTTTCCTCTTCTTTGTCATCTCCCTGAGGGTCACCGGGCTGTTGCCTCTCCTCTGGTCACTTTTGAAGTGTCAGGTCCGCCACTGCTGTGTGCTGGATCTGTGAGTACAGCAGAGCTGTGTGGTTATGCAGCCATTCAGACTCTGCTCCGGCCACGTTCCTCAATATTATTAGCTTTTGAACTCTTAGACTTGTCATTTGGAGATCTCATTAGACTTCGTAAATGTGAATCTTCAAATCTGTGCCCCAATTTTGAGGGACACCCCGTTCTTGTTACTGCAATTTATGGATCTACTGATGATTTGAATCTCGCACCTTATTTCTACTTGTTCAAAGACATTACATTTTTATGTAGCATATTTAAACTCTAAAGGAGGAACTTTTTGAGCTTTTAAAATGGGTTAACTGCTCTACATTGCTCTATGTTATCAGTATCAAAAGCTTGTGGGCTCTCTGACTCGTCATTGGCACTCTCAGTTGTTTTTGTTATTACAAATGTCCTGACCTGAATGACTGATAACCTTCATAGAAACCGAGAAAATGCTTTTAGGATGAAAAGGTTCCTAAAGAGAGTGGGACTACACCAAGCGCATTTGGTAGAATGTTTGTTTTTTCAATAGGTTGGTGTGAAAGATACTGAGTAGAGATGAGCGAATTATTCAAAAATTCGATTCGGCTGATTCGCCGAATTTGCGGGAGAAATTCGATTCGATGCGAATTTATTCGCCGCGAATTTAACTTATTTAAAGGGTTTCTAGGCTTCAGAGAGCCTTTATATTAGTGCAGAACACTGTACCTTTAATTTAAATGCCCTTGGAGTCTGCTGGGGAAGAGAAATAATACTGTCAGTCAGTATGACATGCAGATGAGTGCCGTCGATCTTAGAATCACCGCACACTTCACTCATTTGGCCAGTCACGGGGCACGAAGAAGAAGAAGGAAGAAGAAGAAGAAGAAGAAGAAGAAGAGAATGAAAAGAAGAAGAAGAAGAATGAAAAGAAGAAGAAGAAGAATGAAAAGAAGAATGAGAAGAAGAATGAAAAGAAGAATTAAAAGAAGAATGAAAAGAAGAATTAAAAGAAGAATGAGAAGAAGAAGAATGAAAAGAAGAAGAAGAAGAATGAAAAGAAGAAGAAGAAGAATGAAAAGAAGAATGAAAAGAAGAAGAAGAAGAATGAAAAGAAGAATGAGAAGAAGAATGAAAAGAAGAATGAAAAGAAGAAGAAGAAGAATGAAAAGAAGAATGAGAAGAAGAATGAAAAGAAGAATGAAAAGAAGAAGAAGAAGAATGAAAAGAAGAAGAAGAATGAAAAGAAGAAGAAGAAGAATGAAAAGAAGAATGAAAAGAAGAAGAATGAAAAGAAGAATGAAAAGAAGAATGAAAAGAAGAAGAAGAAGAATGAAAAGAAGAAGAAGAAGAATGAAAAGAAGAGGAAGAAGAATGAAAAGAAGAATGAAAAGAAGAAGAATGAAAAGAAGAAGAAGAATGAAAAGAAGAATGAAAAGAAGAAGAAGAAGAATGAAAAGAAGAAGAAGAATGAAAAGAAGAATGAGAAGAAGAATGAAAAGAAGAATGAAAAGAAGAATGAGAAGAATGAAAAGAAGAATGAAAAGAAGAAGAAGAAGAATGAAAAGAAGAAGAAGAAGAAGAATGAAAAGAAGAATGAAAAGAAGAAGAAGAAGAATGAAAAGAAGAAGAATGAAAAGAAGAATGAAAAGAAGAAGAAGAAGAATGAAAAGAAGAAGAATGAAAAGAAGAATGAAAAGAAGAAGAAGAAGAATGAAAAGAAGAAGAAGAAGAAGAATGAAAAGAAGAATGAAAAGAAGAAGAAGAAGAATGAAAAGAAGAAGAAGAATGAAAAGAAGAAGAAGAAGAATGAAAAGAAGAATGAAAAGAAGAAGAAGAATGAAAAGAAGAATGAAAAGAAGAATGAAAAGAAGAAGAAGAAGAATGAAAAGAAGAAGAAGAAGAATGAAAAGAAGAAGAAGAAGAATGAAAAGAAGAGGAAGAAGAATGAAAAGAAGAATGAAAAGAAGAAGAATGAAAAGAAGAAGAAGAATGAAAAGAAGAATGAAAAGAAGAAGAAGAAGAATGAAAAGAAGAAGAAGAATGAAAAGAAGAATGAGAAGAAGAATGAAAAGAAGAATGAAAAGAAGAATGAGAAGAATGAAAAGAAGAATGAAAAGAAGAAGAAGAAGAATGAAAAGAAGAAGAAGAAGAATGAAAAGAAGAAGAAGAAGAATGAAAAGAAGAATGAAAAGAAGAAGAAGAAGAATGAAAAGAAGAAGAATGAAAAGAAGAATGAAAAGAAGAAGAATGAAAAGAAGAAGAATGAAAAGAAGAAGAAGAAGAATGAAAAGAAGAAGAAGAAGAATAATGAAAAGAAGAATGAAAAGAAGAAGAAGAAGAATGAAAAGAAGAAGAAGAATGAAAAGAAGAAGAAGAAGAATGAAAAGAAGAATGAAAAGAAGAAGAAGAATGAAAAGAAGAAGAAGAAGAATGAAAAGAAGAAGAATGAAAAGAAGAATGAAAAGAAGAAGAAGAAGAATGAAAAGAAGAAGAAGAAGAATGAAAAGAAGAATGAAAAGAAGAAGGAGAATGAAAAGAAGAAGAAGAATGAAAAGAAGAAGTATTCCAGTACAGCAAAAAGTGTATCTGCAGAGAGCTCCGCTATTTCTGACAGTTCTCTGACAGTTCCTTCACATGTACAGCGGTTGAAACATTGTATCTATTTATTGCCGAATAAAAACATCTGTATCCTAAATGGAAACAAATAGATACAATGTTTCAACCGCTGTAAATGAACTGTCAGAACTGTCAGAAATAGCGGAGCTCTCTGCAGTGACACTTTTGCCGGCTGATCGGGAAAAATTCGATTCGTGCATCCGAAGTTTGCTAAAATTTGGATTCGATGCGAATCGAATTTTTCCTGAAATTCAAAACGAATTCCACTTCGCCAGGTTCGATTCGTTCATCTCTAATACTGAGCTCAGGATAAAATGTCAGCAGGCTTGTGTAAGGTCAGATTATGTACAGATTATGTAAAAATATTTGAAAAAGAAAAAAATTATCAGCATTTCACCTTATGCCCAGAAAAATACAAGACCACAGCACCAGACACTTTTATGTTGCTGTTTTTCTGCTGACTCTCATTCTCTGCCTCCTATACCCTCCTTCTACATTTATTATTATTATACAGTATTTATAAAGCGCCAATAGTTCGCTCAGCGCTGTACATTACAAAGGGGGACAGAACATGTGACAGAACAATACCAATACAATGCAAAACATGAGGGGATCGAGGGCCCTGCTCCTTGGAGCTTACAATCTAGGAGGGAGGGGATGGTGGCACAGGAGGAGATAGCTGTGGGGGATGGAGTGGTAGGAAGACTGGAGGAGGTCGGCAAGTTAGCAGGGGGTGGGGTAGGCTTCCCTGAAGAGGTGGGTTTTCAGGGTGTGCCTAAAGGAGAGGAGAGTAGGTGATAATCTAATGGGTTGGGGCAGGGAGTTCCAGAGGATGGGTGACACCCTGGAGAAGTCCTGGAGGCGGGCATGGGAGGAGGAGACCAGGGAACTAGAGAGAAGGGAATATTTTATACCCAGATAAAATATTTGACTGGGCAGTAATGCTGAAATATTTTTATGAAGGTGTAAAATGGGTGGAACATGTAACATGTTCCCAGAAGTGAACTTATCTTTTAAAATGTTCCACTTAAGAATGCTATTTATGTGGCCAATATAGTATAGATATAAATGAGAGAAAGTTTTCCCCAATATCCAGTATATATGGTGACTATGTGACTACGTAAATTGGAGCCAACCCAGTCTCCTTTAGGCTGCAGGAATTGTAAATGTATGGGCAACTTGTTACACGTTTTTTGGGAATGCAACATTGTCCAGGGTTTTTGGAGAGACGCCTCCTATTTCAGAGGTGACGAACCTCCACTTTACCCTTACATCAGCTCTTGTGCTCTATGGAAGTATTTCCCCCCTCAGTAAGAGCGGTAGATGCACATATCCTATTTGCTGCACTCATTTCTATAGCTAAAGAGTGGAGAACATGCACTCCCCCTAAAATTGAGGCAGGTATAGCTAGAGTTAGGTTCTATGCATGAAGGTAAAAACTCTTCTGTGTGCAGCAGTGTCCCCGCTGCTGCAATACTTGCCTGAGCCCCATTGCAATGCATTGATGTGCACAACAGTTTCGGCTGTCCTGAGTCACTGCCTCCTCACTGGCTGAGACAGCAAGCGGGAGCCATTGATTCCCGCTGCTGTCAATCACAGCCAGTCAGCCAATGAGGGGGGGTGGAGTCAAGCCAAGGCTCTGTGTGTAAATGGACACACAGAGCAGCAGCTTGGGAACATGGCTCAGGTGACCCCATAGTAAGCTGCTTGCTATGGGGGCACCCTACAGAAAGGAGGAGTCAGGAGTGTTGGTGAGGGACCCAAGAAGAGAAGGATCTGGGCTGCTCTATGCAAAACCACAGGTAAGTATAGACCTGTTTGTTATTTCCCCCCCCCCCCAAAAAAAAAAAAATTAACCTTTAGTATTGCTTTAATACCCAATTCCTTTTTGAAAAGTGTAGGAAAACAAGAGCAGAAAGCCCAAATGTTTCATAAAAGATGTGAAATATGGAAAAGTTTTAGCGAGGCCTCGGAACATATTTGATTGAAGCTTAATGCTAATATTGAAGTTATTGACCTGGCTGCCCGTCATCTTCTAATGCCCTGATAGGCTTTTTGTCACTAAGACGTAAACAGGTGAAACTACCCTTCATGACTTCTTTTTTGTCACTATTTTTATTTTACTAATGCTGTTATTATTGCTTGCCTGTCCTTACATGGGCTGAAGCAACTCACCCCATCAGATCGCCCCACTTAGGGTACTGATAAGCCTTCCACCTATAATAATTGTGGCCTCGATCACAGTGTGCGGCCATTTGGGGGTGACGGGCCTAACCCTCATAATGGGGTATTGCTACAACAATTTTGCAGGAAAACCTACATATTAGCTGATGTTCAACCTAATTACATTATGTTATTCTAATCTTCAATATGTTCAGATCTGACTTTGTAACACTTTGATACTAAATACAAATCTATGGCTAAAAAAAAGATGAATGTTTTATTAGTAAAATGAGACAAGAAAGAGTAATGTATGACAAAGCAGACAGTATTTGTTTTTATGATCTTTATGAAAAGATTGAATTGTTCTGTGTCCCTGAGAGAGAAATTAATTCAGGTGATGCCTCCTTTTCTATAGAGATTCATTTTCCTGATGACTTGTGGTGTAGAATAATCTCCGATGAATACAGAGCCAACATACCTCCTGGGTTCTCTGATAGGCGTCAGGGGAAATTTCTGTATTATATATGAGTGCGGAGAACTAACGACACAGCATTGCAACACAAATGTACCGATTCTTTTTCATTTTATTAATTTAACTTTATTTATTAATATGATTTCTTTATATCAGACCCATTGCCACTGAACTGACCTGTTTAGATAGAACTCTCCTCCACTCCTCTTCATCATTCATCTTTTCATCAGAAACAAAACCAGCGAAGAGACCGAAAGAAGGAAAACCCAACATTTGACCAATGTATTGATTTATTTATCAAAATTATTTCTTTATATCAGACCCATTGCCACTGAACTGACCTGTTTAGATAGAACTCTCCTCCACCCCTCTTCACAATTCATCTTTTCATCAGAAACAAAACCAGCGAAGAGACCGAAAGAAGGAAAACCCAACATATGACCAATGTATTGATTTATTTATCAAAATTATTTCTTTATATCAGACCCAATGCCACTGAACTGACCTGTTTAGATAGAACTCTCCTCCACTCCTCTTCATCATTCATCTCTTCATCAGAAACATAACCAGCGAAGAGACCGAAAGAAGGAAAACCCAACATTTGACCAATGTATTGATTTATTTATCAAAATTATTTCTTTATATCAGACCCATTGCCACTGAACTGACCTGTTTAGATAGAACTCTCCTCCACTCCTCTTCACAATTCATCTCTTCATCAGAAACATAACCAGCGAAGAGACCGAAAGAAGGAAAACCCAACATTTGACCAATGTATTGATTTATTTATCAAAATTATTTCTTTATATCAGACCCATTGCCACTGAACTGACCTGTTTAGATAGAACTCTCCTCCACTCCTCTTCACAATTCATCTCTTCATCAGAAACATAACCAGCGAAGAGACCGAAAGAAGGAAAACCCAACATTTGACCAATGTATTGATTTATTTATCAAAATTATTTCTTTATATCAGACCCATTGCCACTGAACTGACCTGTTTAGATAGAACTCTCCTCCACCCCTCTTCACAATTCATCTTTTCGTCAGAAACAAAACCAGCGAAGAGACCGAAAGAAGGAAAACCCAACATTTGACCAATCTGTTAAGTCAGATGAGTGAAATTGCTTGTATTTATTGTAAAGGCTCTTCTAGTTCAACACAATATTGTTATTATTTAGGAAACACAGCTCTTGCACATTTTTATATTTTTTGGTGTTTTTTTTATTTTTTTCATTTTAAAAATCATACACAGTATATAAAACATTTGTTTTTTTGTTTTTTATTAATTACAGCAAAACTCTTTCATAAGTCTTTCAACAAATGGTCGGTACCACTTTATTATATCTCATGCTACTTCAATCGTAATATGTCTGATTGTTTCAGAATTAATTTCATAATATAATATACTGTACAATATATAAACTAAAACTGGAGAGTGCATTTAAAAGGTTTTTTTCTATGTTCATGCATAGAATGCATTAAGGTAAAAAAAATGTTTACCTTTACAATCACTTTGATATCTATATTCATATCTATCTATGCCCATACGATTAGAGAGTATTTAGGCATCTTAAAATAAAATTTCAGACACAAACACATTTTTTATTTAAATTTTTATATTTATATCTATATCTATATATATATATATATATAGTTATGTATATATATATAGGCTCTGTCACTGGGAGAATATAGGAAAAGTGACACAGAATTCGAATTAAGGATTAATGTGACGTTCTGGACTATTATTTCTCCAAATATTGCAGTTTTGGTTTGAAACATTAAAAATCCTGTATCCAGGATCTACCACGTGCCTACAATCTGTGTGAGAACACAGGTGTGCAGAGTCATTATATACAGTACCCAGGGCTAAGGATAGCACCCAGTTTGGATACAGCTTCCAGTTTGGAGACCGCTCCCAGTGTGGGAGACAGAAGACAGAGACCCTCACCCAGGGTCAGTGGGCCCCAGCCAGAAGCCAAGAGACAGAGGGTCTCATCCAGGGGTCAAAGGAGCCCCAGCAAGAAACCGATAGACAGCAGGTCTTGTTCCAGGAGTCAGGTCAGCTCTTATCGGGGTGTCAAGAGAACCCCAATCCATAGGTCACAGGTGGACCATGCAGCAGGAAACTGCGACTAAAGGCTAGAGAGCCAAGTGTTCCACGAGACCTGGACAGCACAGTCAAAGGGACTGGTGAGAGGGGCCCAGAAGGCTCCACCCTTTAAGACTGGCTGCAGAAAACTACAGAAGGGGGTGGAGAAAAGTCACCCTGCACAAGGAGAGAGAGCAGTAGTGAACAGTCTTTATTATAGGAAACGCCTGCAAAGAGGCAAATTTTCACACTAAATTATTGCCCAGATCTGTAAGAAATACACAATACTCACCAAGATTCAAGGAAGAATACCGATAACAAATGTACTTAGACAGGAATTACTTATTCCAGAGTTAGGCTTTTATTCTATTTACAGGTATAGGCGAGATTTTATTTCAGTTTACTGCAATAAGGCCTCACTTTACAGCAGCTTTTACAACCACCTGATCTCTGCGTAAGAAGAGCATATATAAATCTCCAAGGCAAAATTCTTATCAGTCAACAAAATATCTGGATAACTGCACACTCAACTGAAGATCCAAAGTAGCCATTGTTAGTCACCACTTCTATACAGGGGCGGACTGACAACTCATGGGGCCCCCGGGCAATAGGGGATCATGGGGCCCCTGTGTCCTTGCCCAAACTCAAAAAAGCCTATGAAAAAGGTACCAGGGGCATATCATGGGGCCCCCTACTGACCCCGGGCCCTCGGGCAGTGCCCGAGTTTCCAAATGATCAGTCCACCCCTGCTTCTATAAGCAACACAGGTGTACAGCCAGGTGAAGGAAGAGGTTTTGACAAAGCACTGCCACAGTGTGAAATGTGTTCACCTCTTCCCTCTCCTGGCTGTACATCTTTGTTGCTTTTATGGTGAACAATAAAGGCTATTTTGGATCTTCAGTTGATTGTGCAGCCATCCAAATTTTTTGTTGGGTTTACTTCAGCTATGACTGGTGCTTGCACCCCGGATTTTACAGACCACACATCCCAGTGCCGGCTCACCTGGAGCAGTGGTAGCATGCATCAGAATTCTTATCATGTATAGGAACTGCAGGTGCCTACTGTGGGGTCATTTTCCAAAGGCTAGGCCATTCAAATTGCATGGAAATTACAATGTTATTTACAGAAAGATTTAAAATCACATGTATTTTGTTTTTGATGCTGCAGGAATAACCATCTTATTTTTTGTGTCTTGGGTGGTGGACAACTAAAATAACGTTCTGATCTAGGAGTCCATGAAATAACTGATATTTCAGCCAATATTTGAAATTTTTGATAATAAACATATACCATTACTGAGAGCAATAAGAGACATGTTTTCTGAAGTCCTCATTGCCAGTTTTTAAAAAAGAATATTCATTTCTGAAACATTATATCAAGTTATCCCATACGGTTCATTTTAGGTCATTTCCACATTTTCCTGATTTTTTATTAAATGCTTAATAGTAAAATATTGTAATGGAAAATCAGACAATATTAAATGAATTATTTCTCTTGGGACTGTCTGAAGTTCCATCTCTCCACCTTCCTCTGTTTCTCTTCTTCCTTCTCATCTACCTTCTGACATTAATCTGGAATTTGCTGATCATTGTCCTCATAGTCACCGACTCTCACCTCCATGTTCCTATGTATTTCTTCCTTGGGAACCTGGCCAGTTTGGACCTCTGTTGTTCCTCAGTCACCGTCCCACGAATGTTATTTGACCTTCACACCAAGACAAAAAAAATTACCATAACAGGTTGTCTAACCCAAGTCTTCTTCTTTATGTCCTTTGCCATGGCAGAGGCTTTTCTGTTGGCTGTCATGTCCTACGATCGATATACCGCCATTTGTCAGCCATTACATTACGCTCAGATCATGAGTTGGAAAGTGTGTGTCCAGTTGGCTCTAAGTGTGTTGATTCTCAGTTTGATTTATTCTTTAGTTCACACACTTTCTATCATTAAATTAACATTCTGTAAATCAGATATTATAGAAAGTTTCTTCTGTGACCTTCCTCAGTTGTTTCAGATCTCCTGCAGTGACATCTTCATCAACGTTCTGCTCGTCTTTCTTTTGGGTGGCATTTTTGCAGGTGTGTCTCTAATAATGACCTTCCTGCCCTATGTCTCTATAGTCAAAACTGTCCTGAAAATGCAAACTAAAGGAAGCAGAAGTAAAGTTTTCTCCACTTGTACCTCTCATCTGACAGTGGTGTTTATATATTATGGCTGTGGTGTGTTTAATTATTTCCGTCCAAATGCTAATCATCATTTTACTGGTGACAAAGTGGTGTCCATATTTTATACTGTGATCCTTCCTCTCCTCAATCCTCTTATTTACAGTCTGAGGAACCAGGATTTAAGAAAGACATTACAAGATGCTTTAAGGAAGGTCATCCCCCCTTCAATACAGAATTCATCCAACCCCTTATTCTTGGATACTAGAATTATATAGAAGCACCATTCTTATGACCCTTAAAGCCCAACTCTGGGATTATTTTTCCTCATGCAATGGTGCTGTGTTCACATTACATGGGCCAACTACTAATTTTTTGTAAGGGTCTGCAGAAAGCTCATACTCACCTCATCCACAAATCCTCTGGAAAACCATGCTGACCCATGACCCAGCTGTGGACTTTTCCTGTCTATGGAGCATGTGTACATCAGGAACAGTCCATTTTCAAGACCACTGAAATGACAGGGGATGCTGGATCAGTCTTGTTCAGGGAGGATCGACAGATCAGGTAAGTATGTCCCCACTGTCCTCTCTCCTAGAAAAAAATGAGCAGTTAACCTGTGCAGTGCAGGCCCAGCCCCATTGCATGGAAAAAAAAATCCCCAGAGTTCATTTTTTAAAGAAAATTGTGTAAAAAGCTCCTCACTTTGGGTCATGATCAGGGGCGGACTGACAACTCATGGGGCCCCTGGGAAATAGGGGATCATGGGGCCCCTGTGTCCTTGCCCAAACTCAAAAAAGCCTATGAAAAAGGTACCAGGGGCATCTCATTGGGCCCCTACTGACCCAGGGCCTTGGGCAGTGCCCAAGTTTCCAAATGGTCAGTCCGCCCCTGGTCATGATACTCCGGGAAAACTCCAAGTTTAATTTTCAGAAGTAGAAAATTTGGGGGTTTTTAGAGAATATTTTAAATGATTGATTGAAATGATTTTTAAAAGAGGTTGAAGGGTTTCCTAGAAGATCTACATTCCCTGACAAAAATAATAAATATTATTAAGCGTTAGCAAATATACAAGTATAGCATGCACCACATTCCGAAAGTTATAATTGACACAAACAAAATACTATTCTTAAGGGGCTTTTCAAGTGTTACAAAAATTTCCAGAAAAAAACATTAATTCTAAGTCATTGAAAAGATTGTGCAGTTTGGTTTCAACCAGAATTTTCATGCCACTACAGAAATGTAAGAATTGGCCATAAGCATTTTTAATGGAATTGTACAGAAAAATATTCTTAGTGTAACTGTTTTCTATTTTATGGAACTAGATAGAGCAGAGAATCTACTGCCATACCATGTACACCTAAAATTCCAAGCGTTATTATATTTATGGATTTATCTTCTGAATTTGATGGAACATATTTGACAAAATTTGTATTTATATGGTTTTTATGTGTTGTGTTCAGCAATGTAAGCTTTCCATAGCAAAACAAAACTCCTAAAAAGACACGAAGAAAACATCTCTGTATCCCATTTTTCTTTATAAGTTTTGGATTATTTGAAATATTCTCCTGCACTGGGGGTGGTGGTGCCACCTGTTTTCCTTTCTATTGGTCATTTTTTTCAATGTATAGATAAAAAAAGGGAAGGGATAACTAAAAACAATAACTTAAATCATGATAGCATGAAGCTGTATTGACAAATAACACAGTGTAATAAATACTTAGTCAAGATGGCCCAATACAGTACCCAAATTAACTTTTTATATTTTTTGGGGGGAAAGTAGAACTTTCTTTTAGTGGCATTTAATCACCATCAAGGAGGTCATAAAAGAACCCGAAACAACATCTTAAGAACTGCAGGCCTCACTCGCCTCAGGTAAGGTCGGTGTTCATGATACAATAATAAGAAAGAGACTGGGCAAAAAAAGGAACTCCATGGGAGAGTTCCAAGGCTGAAGCCACCTTTGACCTAAAAGAACACAAAGGCTCATCTCACATTTGTCAAAAAACATTTTAATTATCCCCAAGATTTTTGGGCAAATATTATGTAGACTGAGAAGACAAAAGTTGAACTTTTTGGAAGGTGTGCGTCATGTTACATCTGGTGTAAAACTAAAACAGTAGTTTATAAAAAGAGCATCATACCAACAGTGAAACATGGTGGTGGTAGTGTGATGGTAGTGTGATGGTAGTGTGATGGTCTGGGTTCAGGAGCTGGATGACTCACCATAATTGATGAAACCATGATCTCTGCACTCTACCAGAAAATCCTGAAGGAGAATGTCCGGCCATCAGTTCCTGACCTCAAGCTCAAGTACACTTGGGATTTGCAGCAGGACAATGATCTGAAACACACCAGCAAGTCCACCTCTTAAAAGCTAAATTAAAAAAATTAAGGTTTTATAGTAACCTAGTCAAAGTCTGGACTTAAATCCGATTGAGATGCTGTGCCATGACCCCAAACAGGCTGTTCATGCTGGAAAACCCTCCAATGTGGCTGAATAAAAACAATTTTGCAAAGAAGAGTGGGTCAAAATTTCTCCAAAGCAATGTGAAGGACTCATTTCCAGTTATCACAAATGTTTGCAGTTGTTGCCTCCCAGGGTGGCACAAACCAGTTATTAGGTGTAGGGGGCAATCACTTTTTCACATAGGGCCAGGCAGGTTTGAACAGCTTTCTCCCTTAGTAAATGAAATTACCATTTAAAAACAGCATTTTGAACGTACTCGGGTTATCTTTGTGTAATATTAACATTTGATTGATGATCTGAATCATTTAAGGTTAACAAATACGCCCCCAAAAACCAGGAAGATAGCAAATACATATTCACAGCACTGTATTTACTATATATATATATATTTATTTACATTTTAAAATAGAAGATAAAAACATGATTAATAAAAAAGTGCTTTTTTTTTTTTAGCTGAGATTTTTTTTCCCTCCATGGATTGCCAATGCATAAATGACATACAATACATGATAATACAGAGAACACATTTTGCAAGATAATAATACCAAATTGAAGTTGTATGTGTCCAAAATAAGATATATGTATTACTTTGTTATCTTTACTAAAGAGATCATTGTAAGTAAACAAGCCCACAGCAGAAGCATACAAATGACTCTCCATAGGTGGTGTGAAATGGTAAAATGTCATAATAAAGGGTAAAAACTGCAGCACGGGGCCAACTGGTTATAAGTTCTGCCTGGCAGCACTAGGGCCATTGGTTCAAATCCCACTGACATCACTACCTGCAAAGTGTTTCACACTCTCCCTGGGCTTGTGTGGGTTTCCTCCGGGTACGCCAGTTTCCTCTGATGCTCCAGAGAAAAAAAAAACAATTCACCTGATAACTGATTGTGCAATAAACTTCTCAAAACCAATGTACATGATAATAAATATGGCCAATGAATTAAATATGTAAAAATTGGCAAATACATAAATATTACAGGGGATGACCAGCGACTGCAGACATATTACAGGGGATGACCAGAGACTGCGGACACAGTACAGGAGATGACCAGAGACTGCGGACACAGTACAGGAGATGACGAGAGACTGCGGACACAGTACAGGAGATGACCAGAGACTGCAGACATAGTACAGGAGATGACCAGAGACTGCGGACATAGTACAGGAGATGACCAGAGACTGCGGACATAGTACAGGAGATGACCAGAGACTGCGGACACAGTACAGGAGATGACCAGAGACTGCGGACATAGTACAGGAGATGACCAGAGACTGCGGACATAGTACAGGGATGACCAGAGACTGCGGACATAGTACAGGAGATGAGCAGAGACTGCAGACATAGTACAGGAGATGACCAGAGACTGCGGACATAGTACAGGGGATGACCAGAGACTGCAGATATAGTACAGGAGATGACCAGAGACTGCAGACATTGTACAGGGGATGACCAGAGACTGCGGACATAGTACAGGGGATGACCAGAGACTGCAGACATAGTACAGGGGATGACCAGAGACTGCAGACATAGTACAGGAGATGACTAGAGACTGCGGACATAGTACAGGGGATGACCAGAGACTGCAGATATAGTACAGGAGATGACCAGAGACTGCAGACATTGTACAGGGGATGACCAGAGACTGTGGACATAGTACAGGGGATGACCAGAGACTGCGGACATATTACAGGGGATGACCAGAGACTGCAGACATAGTACAGGAGATGACCAGAGACTGCGGACATAGTACAGGGGATGACCAGAGACTGCGGACATATTACAGGGGATGACCAGAGACTGCAGACATAGTACAGGAGATGACCAGAGTCTGCGGACATAGTACAGGGGATGACCAGAGACTGCAGACATAGTACAGGAGATGACCAGAGACTGCGGACATATTGCAGGGGATGACCAGAGACTGCAGACATAGTACAGGAGATGACCAGAGTCTGCGGACATAGTACAGGGGATGACCAGAGACTGCGGACACAGTACAGGAGATGACCAGAGTCTGCGGACATAGTACAGGGGATGACCAGAGACTGCAGACATAGTACAGGAGATGACCAGAGACTGCGGACACAGTACAGGGGATGACCAGAGACTGCAGACATAGTACAGGAGATGACCAGAGTCTGCGGACACAGTACAGGAGATGACCAGAGACTGCAGACACAGTACAGGAGATGACCAGAGACTGCAGACACAGTACAGGGGATGACCAGAGACTGCAGACATAGTACAGGAGATGACCAGAGACTGCGGACATAGTACAGGGGATGACCAGAGACTGCAGACATAGTACAGGAGATGACCAGAGACTGCGGACACAGTACAGGAGATGACCAGAGACTGCAGACATAGTACAGGGGATGACCAGAGA
This sequence comes from Staurois parvus, assembly GCF_062004578.1. Taxonomy (NCBI): domain Eukaryota; kingdom Metazoa; phylum Chordata; class Amphibia; order Anura; family Ranidae; genus Staurois; species Staurois parvus. The sequence goes on from NW_028317830.1 coordinate 2,022,501, forward strand.
TTGCGGACATAGTACAGGAGATGACCAGAGACTGCAGACACAGTACAGGGGATGACCAGAGATTGCAGACACAGTACAGGAGATGACCAGAGACTGCGGACATAGTACAGGAGATGACCAGAGACTGCAGACATGTTACAGGGGATGACCAGAGACTGCAGACAGTACAGGAGATGACCAGAGACTGCAGACAGTACAGGAGATGACCAGAGACTGCAGACATATTACAGGAGATGACCAGAGACTGCAGACACAGTACAGGAGATGATCAGAGACTGCAGACACAGTACAGGAGATGATCAGAGACTGCGAACATACAGGTGAAACTGGAAAAATGAGAATATGGTGCAAAAGTTCATTGATTTCAGTGCACCAACTTAAAAGGTGACACTAATATATGAGACTCATTCCATGCAAAGCAAGATAGTTCAAGCCGTGATTTGTCATCATTGTGATGATTATGGCTTACAGCTCATGAAAACCCCAAATCCACAATCTCAGAAAATGAGAATATTCCATGCAAGCAATAAAACACGGATTGTACATAGAACAATATCGCACCTCTGAAAAGTAGAAGCTGCATATGTACTCAGTACTTGGTTTGGGCCCCTTTTGCAGCAATTACTGCCTCAATGCAGCGTGGCATGGAAGCTATCAGCCTGTGGCACTGCTGAGGTGTTATGGAAGACCAGGATGCTTCAATAGCGGCCTTCAGCTCTTCTGCATTGTTCCGTCTCATGTCTCTCATCTTTCTCTTGGCAATGCCCCATAGATTCTCTATGGGGTATGGGTCAGGCGAGTTTGCTGGCCAATCAAGCACAGTAATCCCACGGTCATTGAACCAGGTTTTGGTGCTTTTGGCAGTGTGGGCGGTGCCAAGTCCTGCTGGAAAATGAAGTCAGCATCCCCATAAAGCTCCTCTGCGTAAGGAAGCATGAAGTGCTCCAAAATCTCCTGGTAGACGGCTGCGGTGACCCTGGACTTAATGAAGCACAGTGGGCCAACACCAGCAGATGACATGGCTCCCCAAATCAACACAGACTGTGGAAACTTCACACTGGACTTCAAGCATCTTGCAGTGTGTGCCTCTCCATTCTTCCTCCATACTCGGGGCCCTTGGGCCTCTCCATTCTTCCCCCATACTCGGGGCCCTTGGGCCTCTCCATTCTTCCCCCATACTTGGGGCCCTTGGGCCTCTCCATTCTTCCTCCATACTCGGGCTCCTTGTGCCTCTCCATTCTTATTCCATACTCGGGGTCCTTGTGCCTCTCCATTCTTCCTCCATACTCGGGCTCCTTGTGCCTCTCCATTCTTCCTCCATACTCGGGGTCCTTGGGCCTCTCCATTCTTCCTCCATACTCGGGGTCCTTGTGCCTCTCCATTCTTCCTCCATACTCGGGGTCCTTGTGCCTCTCCGTTCTTCCTCCAAACTCAGGGTCCTTGTGCCTCTCCATTCTTCCTCCATACTCGGGGTCCTTGTGCCTCTCCATTCTTCCTCCATACTCGGGGTCCTTGTGCCTCTCCATTCTTCCTCCATACTCGGGCTCCTTGGGCCTCTCCATTCTTCCTCCATACTCGGGCTCCTTGGGCCTCTCCATTCTTCCTCCATACTCGGGCTCCTTGTGCCTCTCCATTCTTCCTCCATACTCGGGGTCCTTGGGCCTCTCCATTCTTTCTCCATACTCGGGGTCCTTGGGCCTCTCCATTCTTCCTCCATACTCGGGCTCCTTGGGCCTCTCCATTCTTCCTCCATACTCGGGCTCCTTGGGCCTCTCCATTCTTCCTCCATACTCGGGGTCCTTGGGCCTCTCCGTTCTTCCTCCATACTCGGGGTCCTTGGTTTCCAAATGAGATGCAAAAGTTGCTCTCATCAGAAAAGAGGACTTTGGACCACTGAGCAGCAGACCAGGTCTGTTTTTCTTTAGCCCAGGTAAGACGCTTCTGACGTTGTTTGTTGTTCAGGAGCGGCTTGACAAGAGGAATACGACATTTGAAGCCCATGTCCAGGATCTGTCTGTGTGTGGTGGCTCTTGATGCACTGACTCCAGCCTCAGTCCACTCCTTGTGAAAGTCCCCAACACTTTTGAATGGCCTTTTCCTGACAATCCTCTCCAGGCTGCGGTCATCCCTGCTGCTTGTGCACCTTTTTCTTCCACACTTTTCCCTTCCACATAACTTTCTATTAATGTGCTTTGATACAGCACTTTGGGAACATCCAATTTCTTTTGCAATGACCTTTTGAGGCTTTCCCTCCTTATGGAGGGTGTCAGTGATGGTGTCAGGTCAGCAGTCTTTCCCATGATTGTGATTCCTACTGAACCCGACTGAGAGACTATTTACAGGCTCAGGAACCCTTTGCAGGTGTTATGGCTGAATGAGCTGATTAGAGTGGGACACTTTGAGCCGAGAATATTGCAACTTTTTTACAAGATTCTCATTTTCCGAGATTGTGGATTTGGGGTTTTCATGAGCTGTAAGCCATAAGCATCACAATGATGCCAAATCACGGCTTGAACTAAATCATGGCTCGGTGCTAATGCCCTCAATCAACACTGGTGAACAAGAGTGAAGGAGAGACAGGCAATCCCACAGCTGCTCCAATGACCATTGGAAACATGTAGTCAAAAGAAAAGCATAAAAAATCAGAGCGCTCATGGCGGATGTCCATAATAAAAAACAATAATGTGCATGACCAGCAGACAATATAAAACAGTTTAATGGAGCAAAAAAAGCAAGAATCACCATAAGGATGTATCCATGAATGGATGTCATAGAGGGATAAGTACAAACCATAGACTGAAGGAATGATGGGAGCGGCTTACTGTTGGAGAGCCTGGATGGTGAGCTCTATAGATGGGAGGTGAGAGAGCCACAATAGATGGTGTACAGGCTTCCAAGGCCAGCGGTCTGAAGAAAACCCCAGAAGAGGGATGAGAGGAACAGGATGGACCTCCTCGGTAGCCAGAGATCGCACACCAGAAGTGACGTCACAGCGCACCGGAAGTGACCTCAGTGGAACACAAGGAAGCCAGGAACAACCATCGGAGATCCCCAGTAGGAAGGAGACCAATGGCAACAAGTCCCGGTTACCATGATGACGCATTTTGCACAATATAGTGCTTTGTCGCAGTCCTGATCCCTGTATGACATCCATTCATGGATACATCATTATGGTGATTCTTGCTTTTATTGCTCCATTAAACTGTTTATAATGTCTGCTGGTCATGCGCATTATTGTTTTTTATTCTCGACATTCACGCTCTGATTTTCTATGCTTTAAGATCTCCATACTTTGCTACATTACATGAGAGGATATTCTAGAAATCATAAACTGGAGGAAAAGTGGGAAGATTTAAGAAAATAATAATTAATGGCATCAACAAGTGTATTCCTTTGGTCAACAAATGTAAAAGAACTAAAGTTTAACATGGATGGCTAATTTGTAGCATAAAAAGACATATCAAAGAGAAAAAATGTCCTGTAAAAAAAATAAAAGGCCAATGGGATATCACCAGTATTCCAACACTACAAAGAATGCAATAAGACATGTAGGAGAGCAATCAGGGCCACGAAAATAGACCATGACAGACACATAGCAGAGGAGAGTAAAAAGAATGCCCTCAAAAAAATGTAATATATTAATAGTAAAAAGGAAAAGCCAAAACACATGGGTCCCATAAAGGGTAATCAGGGGAAGTTGGTCACAACAGATGGTACTGTTCGTAAAACAGCAGCAAATGTTCCTGTGTGGCCAACAGAAGCCAGTGTTCTTAACCTCCCTGGCGGTATTCCCGAGTGTAGCTCGGGGTAAAGTTTCAGTACCACAAGCGGTAACCCCCCCCCCCGAGCTACACTCAGACTTACGCATGCGGCGTTGCTCAGGGATTCCCGGCAGAGCTTACCTTGTCCTTCGCTCCCGCGATGTGTCCCCTGCAGCATCCCCGGCCATATCCTCCAGCCGATGGCGGCATCCGGCTTCTGTGTTCCGGTCCCTGTGACGTTGGGATGTACGGGCACCGGCGCCGGAGGGAAATTTAAAAAATTTTAAAAAAATCTTTTTTTTTCAAAAAAAATTTTACGTAGAAAAACATTGCTGTTTCAACCCATTTCACATACATTTTGTCCCGAGTGCTTTGTCCGGCGCCCTGCCTGCATTTTTACTGTTCTTTCTGCCTGGAAACTGAGGAACGTCTATGGCGTCCAAAAAGCGTCCCTTTAGGTCAGACGCGGTTTTAGATCAGCTAGAGAACAGCGATAGTAAATCAGAACCACTTGCAGAATTGAGTGATAATGATTGGTGGGGGAAATTCCTCATCAGACACTGAAAATGATTCTGCGACTGAGCTCAGCGATGTGCGAACTTGGCGCTCTATTTCACATTTCAGTGTTTTTGGTTTGATTATATTATTGAATTACATTTATTATTATTATATTATTATTTTTTATGATTGTTTATTAAATTATAATTTATGATTTCGTGTTTCACATTTTATCATCCCCGGGATGTTTGCTAGACTCTTGTTCGGACAGATTTCAGGGAGTTATTCCTAAAAATTACAGCCTACAATAAAAAAACTACATATTTCCATGCAAAAAAATGGTACCGCTTTGAGCACAGAAATATGGACATAATCAGACTGCCAGGGAGGTTAAAGGACTAAAAAAACTGAATGTGAACCCGAGATTCCTCAAAGAAGTTAGCAATGTCATAGCCTGACCATTATTCCCCATTTTATTGTTGATTCTTTCCAGCATCACAACTTCCCATTTCAAACTTTTATAAAATGGAGAAACATCTATTAGTAAAATAAGAGATGAAAGGGTAAAGTCTGGAAAATCTAAAAGCAATTATTTATTTCTAAAGAGCCAAAGCGTGTGTCGCTGAGGAATAAAACAAGATTTCTGTAGAGATTTATCTTCCAGAGGATTCATGGTTTAAATTAATCTCTGAAGAACACAGAGCCAGTCGACACCCCTGTGTGCTCCGGAGATGTCAGGGGGATTTCTGTATTATAAATACATGGATGTGTGGAGGATGAAATTGTATTGTGACCAGAAATGTCACATCGATTTTCTGCTGTTTTCAATTAACTCCCTTCAACAAAATGTCTCAGGATCACTGACAAAATCTGAGCTAGAGGCCAAAATTCAAAGGAGATTGTCCATTTTACCAGTCTGGACATTCACAGATATTTATTTCCTTCATTATTTATTGCTGTGTCCTTTTTTAATTGTTTTGCACAAATGTCTGTATAAAATATAGATGAAGAATACTTTTTTTTCTTACAGCTGAAGTATTTCACAATACATGAAACTCTGATCCCATTGATTTATTTGGCGTCCATTATTTTCAGTTATTCTAAGTACAAGCTGATTCAAATTATGTTGTTGACATCATTTTCTGTTTTTGTGCAATTTTTATATCTCATCTGGTTGTTTCCTGGGTTTGAAAGTTGATTTTGCATTTATGTCTGTATAGATTTTTTTCTCTTACAACTAAACTCTTCCATAATCCATGACACTGATCATTGATTGATGGTTTTGCTCTCAGTTCAGGTAACATGTCTTTTGTTTTAGTAGATACAGGGCAGGTAAAGAGTCACATTGTATTTATGTACAAAGCTGATAAATCTGATGCTGAAAATTATATTTGATTAATAGATTTACTATATTGTTTTAATAAATATAAAAAAATACAATTACCTTATCTAAGTTTGTTAATTTTGTAGTATATTGGATTTTTATCCTAAATAATATATTGAATTTTTTATCAAATAAAAATTTGAATTTGGAATGGGAAATCAGACAATTTTGAACGAATTATTTTTCTCTGGCCTGTCTGATGTTCCAGGTCTCCAGTTTCCTCTTTTTCTGTTCTTCCTTCTCATCTACCTTCTGACATCAATCTGGAATTTGCTGATCATCGTCCTGATAGTCACCGACTCTCACCTCCATGTTCCTATGTATTTCTTCCTTGGGAACCTGGCCGGTTTGGACCTCTGTTGTTCCTCAGTCACCGTCCCACGAATGTTATTTGACCTTCACACCAAAACAAGAAAAATTTCTATAAGGGCTTGTATAACCCAAGTCTTCTTCTTTATATTTTTCATGGGTTGTGAGGCATTTTTGTTGGCTGTCATGTCCTACGATCGATATATCGCCATTTGTCAGCCATTACATTACACACAGGTCATGCTTTGGAAAGTGTGTATACAGTTGGTGTCCATTGTATGTTGTCTCAGCTTTACCAATTCTTTAATTCACACTCTTTCTGCCTTCAGTTTAACATTTTGCAAATCAAATATTATAGAAAGTTTCCTCTGTGATCTTCCACAATTGTTTCGGCTCTCCTGCAGTGACATGTTCATCAGCATTCTGCTAATTTTTCTCTCAGTTGGTTTCCTTGGAGGTGGGTCTCTAATATTGACCGTCCTCTCCTATGTCTATATATTCAAAACAGTTCTTAAAATTCAAGCTAAGGGCAAAAGAACTAAAGTTTTCTCTACTTGTTCCTCTCACTTGACAGTGGTGTTTGTGTATTATGGATCTGTTATGTTTAATTATTTTTGGCCAAGTTCTAGTCATCATTTTTCTGGTGACAAAGTGGTGTCCGTGTTTTACACGGTGATCCTTCCTCTCCTCAATCCTCTCATTTACAGTCTGAGGAACCAGGACTTTATAGCGGCATTTAAACGTGTTTTCAGGAAGATCTCACTAAAATAGAGATATGAATAGAATAGATATGAATAGAAAAAGAAGTATCTTTTTATGACTTATATAGGAAATCCATTTGAAAGCTGTTTATTTTAATGTGTATCTCTAATCAAAACTTTTTTCTGTTATTTTGTTTAGAATATGGATTTGTTAAAACCCCTATCAGGTTCTTAAGTATTTATGTGTTTTTTTTATAAGATTTTCTTACATTTCTTGTCTCAAAGACACAATAGGATGTGAGTAAAAAAATCTCTCCACGGAGAGCAAAAATCCTCTCTTAGACGGTTGTCTCTGGAACAGATGTCTCCATTGGAAGATTTCCTTCTCTTCCTGTTCTATTTAAAATGTTTACCAGGACAGGTTGAGAAGGGGAATGTACAGAGTAGGGACACAGATATAAAAAAAAAATTAAATAAAAAATGCTGATTCCTGGACAGGGGCGGACTAACAACTCATGGGGATGCCGGGCAATAGGGGATCATGGGGCCCCTGTGTCCTCGCCCACACTCAAATCACACCCAAAAAAGCCTATGAAAGCTACCAGGGACATCTCATGGGCCCCCTACTGACCCCGGGCCCTCGGGCGGTTCCCAAGTTCCCCAATGGTCAGTCCGCCCCTGGGATAGTGGTTGATTTACTAAGGCAAATAGACTCTTCACTTTACAAGTCCAATTGTTCTCTGCAAAGGATTTCCCAGAGCTTAGTGAGTCAAGTTAATCTTGGCTGATTCCATCATTTAATTTTATGCAAACTAAAGTGTTTTTTTATTTCCCTTGCACATGTGTTGGTGTTCTTTGCAAGAGCTTCATTCACCAAGCTTTGGGGAAAACTCCCTAGCAGAATGAGATTTTATTTGCATCACAAACATTGTATTGCCTTCAGTAAATCCACCCCTACTCCCAAATGAGCATTCTTAATATGGGGCTGATTCTTTCACATATTTACCCATCTGATGACGCCATTATTGTGAAACATATTGGAGGCTCACTTTTTTTGCACAGCCTAGTCTTGGAGCCACATGGCCCATTCACCAGCCTCTTCCTCTACTTATTGCCCTTTTGGTGAATTTTTGTCAAAGTGTAAAAGAACATATTCATTAGCATATCATACTTTTGACTGTTTTTAATATTTTTCCAAGAGTTTTTATGCAGAAACAAAGAAGCTGATATTTAACCTTCTGATCAGTTACATCTGGTGTCCCACTTCCCAGTAATACTTATAAATGAAGACAATGAAAATCTCATCTCTGTACTAAACATTTTTAGGGGGATAAATTGTTCTATCATTTTGTATTGATGTCTGTGATGTTACATTACGCTCAGTGATTCCTTTCATTCACTTCTATGTCACTTTTCCCAGGGGAGGTGTTTGGCAGCATGAGAAGTAGAAAAGGCAAAATTGAAGAAGAAAAGATATGTAGGACTTTCGTGGTGCTAAAATTCCCTCAGGATAATATATTCAAACAAACCAATATATAAAATACAACATTTTATCACAAATATTATAAAAACATCCATTATATTCACACAAAAGTGATTGATAATATCAAAACCCTTTAAACCTAGTAAAACTCAATTTACCTTCCTTATGTAAAGAAATTATATAGAATGACATGTTGAGATTTTAGGAAGATGGTAAATTCCAATGTGTTTCTTCTTGGGATTTATGTACATATACACTATATTGTCAAAAGTATTGGGCTGCCTGCCTTACCACACACATGAACCTGGCATCCCAGTCTTAGTCCGTAGGGTTCAATATTGAGTTGGCCCCACCCTTTCCACGCATGTGACCATTAATGGCCTCCCAATCTTAGTCCGTAGGGTTCAATATTGAGTTGGCCCCGCCCTTTCCACGCATGTGACCATTAATGGCCTCCCAATCTTAGTCCGTAGGGTTCAATATTGAGTTGGCCCCGCCCTTTGCAGCTATAACAGCTTCAACTCTTCTGGGAAGGCCGTCCACAAGGTTTAGGAGGGTGTCTATGGGAAGGTTGGACCATTCTTCCAGAAGCACATTTGTCAGGTCAGGCACTGATGTCGGGGGAGGAGGCCTGGCTCGCAGTCTCCGCTCTAATTCAACCCAAAGGTGTTCTATGGGGTTGAGGTCAGGACTTTGTGCAGGCCAGTCAAGTTCCTCCACCCCAAACTGGCTCCTCCATGTCTTTATGGACCTTGCTTTGTGCACTGGTGGGCAGTCATGTTGGAACAGAAAGGGGCCATCCCCAAACTCCTCCCACAAAGTTGGGAGCATGAAATTGTGCAAAATGTCACCTTAAGAGTTCTCTTCACTGGAACTAGGGGGCCATGCACAACCCCTGAAAATCAAACCCACACCATAATACCCCTCCACCAAACTTGACACTTGGCATGATTTCCAGACATATAAGCGTGATTGGTCACTCCAGAGAACACATCTTCACTGCTCTAGAGTCCAGTGGCAGCGTGCTTTACACCACAGCATCCAACGCTTTGCATTACACTTGGTGAAGTAAGGCTTGGATGCAGCTGCTCGGCCATGGAAACCCATTCCATGAAGCTCTCTACGCACTGTTGTTGGGTTCATCTGAAGGCCACACCAAGTTTGGAGGTCTTTAGCTATTGACTCTGCAGACAGTTGGCGACTTCTGCACACTGTGCACTTCAGCATGTGCTGACCCCGCCCTGTCATGTGACGTGGCCTACCACTTGGTGGCTGAGTGGTTGTTGTTCCCAGTGGCTTCCACTTTGTTATAATCCCACTAACAGTTGAGCGTGGAATATTTAGTAGCCAGGAAATGTCACGGATGGACTTATTGCCCAGGTGGCCACCTATCACGGGACCACGCTTGGAGTCACTGAGCTCCTGAGAGCGACCCATTATTTCACCAATGTTTGTAGAAGCCGTCTGCATGCCTAGGGGCTTGATTGTATACACCTGTGTCCATGGAGGGGATTGGAACACCTGAATCACATGATATGGAGGGGATTGGAACACCTGAATCACATGATTGGGAGGGGATTGGAACACCTGAATCCAATGATTTGGAGGACTGGCTCAATACCTTTGGCAATATAGTGTATTTACATATAATGATGATCTATTTATGTATATACCTTTCATGATTTCCTCTGTATTCACAGTTCAGTCCCTTATATTTGAACCCGTGAAGAAGCTCATCTGGCAAAAAGCATTGGGATCTACCATCTTCTTAAAATCTCTACATGTTTATCAAGATTACAATCATTCTATATCATTTCTTTACATAAGGGTGATTGGGGATTATTGCACTGAAGGTTTATAATATTATCAATTGCTTTTATGGGAGTATAATGGATCTCTATTTGTATAATATTTTTAATACATTTTTACATGTTTTATATTTTTCTTGAGCATTTTATCCTGAGGGAAGTTTAGCACCTTGAAAGTACTACATATCTTTTCTTCTTCAATTTTGGATCATTCAGTTAGGGATGTGGTGCAGATGGATCAACTATACCTAATATCAGATTTAAAGAGTTTGTTTCCTATTTGCAGATATATCTTTTTCCTGACATTTGTTTTGGTGACTGATGTACCGAGCATCTAATGGAAACCTAAAGGTGTGGTTATTTTGTTGAACTAAATCTATGCACAAGTATTAGAACTACAGTGCATTTGAAAAGATAGCAAAATGATCATACAACTATACTGTAAAATCTGCTGGGAATACTCTATGTTTTAAATATTGCCTTTATCTATAGGGTATAGTGAGTACATTAGTGAGAACCCACAGTTCAGATGTATCCATCTTTCTAAAGGTTTTTTGTTGTTGTGTTCACAAAAAGTCACCCAATAAACTTAAAATTATAGACAAACAATTCCAATGTCTTCTCTGTTGCATAATGAAACATTGTCAGATAAAACAGCGTTTACAAACCCTCTTGGAGTAGGACAGCACCAGAATGAAAAAGACAGGAGTGGCTAGATTGAACACAAAGAAGAAAAAAAAACAAAAGAACAAAACCAACATTATAAGAAAATAGCTTTAGTCAAAGGTCAGTTCTACCACAGCCAGGGTCAGAATGGTATGATGAGGAGGGCACCCTGTATGTAATAGTGAGCATGTAGGGCAAAAACCCACACAGGTCTTCATTCCTTCCTGCCCCAGAGGAAGGGTAAGGTGGGACAAAGTAAGAGCTCAGTACCTGATTAGGTCCAAAAGGATTGTGATTAGAGATGAGCGAATCGAACTTGGCGAAGTGGAATTCGTTTAGAATATTAGGAAAAATTCGATTCGCACCGAATCCGAAAATTAGCAAACTTCGGATGCACGAATCGAATTTTTCCCGATCGGACGATTTTCATCCCTTCTACAGCCGGCAAAAAGTGTCCCTGCAGAGAGCTCCGCTATTTCTGACAGTTCTCTGACAGTTTCTTCACATTTACAGCGGTTGAAACATTGTATCTATTTGTTTCCATTTAGGATACAGATGTTTTTATTCGGAAACAAATAGATACAATGTTTCAACCGCTGTAAATGTGAAGGAACTGTCAGAGAACTGTCAGAAATAGCGGAGCTCTCTGCAGATACACTTTTTGCTGTACTGGAATTCTTCTTATTTTCATTCTTCTTCTTCTTCTTATTTTCATTCTTCTTCTTCTTCTTCTTCTTCTTCTTATTTTCATTCTTCTTCTCCTTCTTCTTCTCCTTCTTCTTTTCATTCTTCTTCTCCTTCTTCTTTTCATTCTTCTTCTCCTTCTTCTTCTCCTTCTTCTTCTCCTTCTTCTTTTCATTATTCTTCTCCTTCTTCTTTTCATTCTTCTTCTTCTTCTTCTTATTTTCATTCTTCTTCTTCTTCTTATTTTCATTCTTCTTATTATTATTATTTTCATTCTTCTTCTCCTTCTTCTTCTCCTTCTTCTTTTCATTCTTCTTCTCCTTCTTCTTTTCATTCTTCTTCTCCTTCTTCTTCTCCTTCTTCTTTTCATTCTTCTTCTCCTTCTTCTTTTCATTCTGCTTCTCCTTCTTCTTCTTCTCCTTCTTCTTTTCATTCTTCTTCTTCTTCTTATTTTCATTCTTCTTCTTCTTATTATTTTCATTCTTCTTCTTCTTCTTATTTTCCTTCTTCTTCTTCTTCTTATTATTATTTTCCCTTCTTCTTCTTATTATTATTATTTTCCTTCTTCTTCTTCTTCTTCTTATTTTCCTTCTTCTTCTTCTTCTTCTTCTTCTTCTTATTTTCCTTCTTCTTCTTTTCCTTCTTCTTCTTCTTCTTCTTATTTTCCTTCTTCTTCTTCTTCTTCTTATTTTCCTTCTTCTTCTTCTTATTTTCCTTCTTCTTATTTTCCTTCTTCTTCTTCTTATTTTCCTTCTTCTTATTTTCCTTCTTCTTCTTCTTATTTTCCTTCTTCTTCTTATTTTCCTTCTTCTTCTTCTTCTTCTTCTTCTTCTTCTTCTTATTTTCCTTCTTCTTCTTATTTTCCTTCTTCTTATTTTCTTTCTTCGTCTTCTTATTTTCCTTCTTCTTATTATTTTCCTTCTACTTCTTCTTCTTATTTTCCTTCTTCTTCTTCTTCTTCTTCTTCATCCTCATCTTCTTCTTCTTCTTCTTCATCCTCATCTTCTTCTTCTTCTTCTTCATCTTCTTCTTCTTCATCCTCATCCTCTTCTTCTTCTTCCTCATCCTCATCTTCTTCTTCTTCTTCATCTTCTTCTTCTTCTTCGTCTTCTTCATCTTCTTCTTCTTCTTCATCTTCTTCATCTTCTTCTTCTTCTTCTTCTTCTTCATCTTCTTCTTCTTCTTCTTCATCATCTTCTTCTTCATCATCTTCTTCATCATCATCTTCTTCATCATCTTCTTCTTCATCTTCTTCTTCTTCATCTTCTTCTTCTTCTTCATCTTCTTCTTCATCTTCTTCATCTTCTTCTTCATCTTCTTCTTCATCTTCTTCTTCATCTTCTTCTTCATCTTCTTCTTCTTCATCATCTTCTTCTTCATCATCTTCTTCATCATCATCTTCTTCATCATCTTCTTCTTCATCTTCTTCTTCTTCATCTTCTTCTTCTTCTTCATCTTCTTCTTCATCTTCTTCTTCTTCTTCTTCGTCGTGCCCCGTGACTGCCCAAATGAGTGAAGTGTGCGGTGATTCTAAGATCGACGGCACTCATCTGCATGTCATACTGACTGACAGTATTATTTCTCTTCCGCAGCAGACTTCAAGGGCATTTATATTAAAGGTACAGTGTTCTGCACTAATATAAAGGCTCTCTGAAGCCTAGAAACCCTTTTAATAAGTTAAATTCGCAGCGAATAAATTCGCATTGAATCAAATTTATTCCGCAAATTCGGCGAATCAGCCGAATCGAATTTTTGAATAATTCGCTCATCTCTAATTGTGATGTATCCAGGATGTCCAAACTCTGTAAACATCCATCTTTCCTTTAGATTGTAAGCTCCACAAGCCGGGCCCTCACATTCCTTCTGTACTGAAAGTATTGTAATTGTATTGTCTCTCTTATTATGTACAGCACTGCGCAAACTGTTGGCGCTATATAAATCCTGTATAATAATAATAATAATCTTTCTGCTTCTATCACCTTATTCACTTTTCTGATCCAATTAGATCTTAATAGTACCCTAGCCACTTCCCCTTTGCCCTTTAGCACTTACTACTTCAGGGTGGCTTTCCTGTGCAAAATCCCGCTCCCGGATTGCTTATGCTATGAACTGTTGCAGCAAAAGCCGATCTGTGGGTCCCAGTAAATGGATCTTCTCCGTCACTCACAGATCCTCGGGCAGGGGGGAAGAACACAGCTGTGCCCATGTTTACATACACAGCTGTGTTGTGACAAGGAAAAGTCATGTTATGTGTGTCCCTGCAGAGCTGGGGACACAATCCATCACTTCCCCTAATGCCAACACCATCTAGTGTACACCAAGCACATAGCTAGGCACACACTTAACCCTTTGATTACCCTAGATGTTAACCCCTTCCCAACCAGTGTAATTAGTACAGTGATCAGTGTATATTTTTAGCACTGATCACTGTATCAGTGTCACTGGTTCCTGCAAAGTGTCATTTAGTGTAAAAATGTCTGCCGCAATATTGCAGCCCCTTGATAAGTCGCTGATCACCCCCATTACTAGTATTAAACATAAAAATTGAAAAAGCCAGTATATGTCCCATAGTTTGAAGATTCTATAACGTTTGCGCAAACTAATCAATATACACTTATTGGGATTTTTTTAAACAAAATATGTAGCAGGCTTATGTTTATGAAGACATTTTATTTATGTATTTATTTATTTTTATTGGATATGTTTTATAGTAGAACATATTTTTTTGTTTATTATTATTATTATTATACAGGATTTATGGCGCCAACAGTTTGCTCAGCACTTTACAATATAAAAGGAGACACTACAACAATGATACAGTGCAAAACAAGAGGGTTAGGAGGGCCCTGATCCTGGGAGCTTACAATCTAAGAGTTTATAACACAAAAGGTAAATACCGCAAAGGTGATCAAATACCACCAAAAGAAGGCTCTGTTTCAAGGGGAAAAAAAGAACATAAATTTCATTTTGGTACAGTGTTGCATGACAGCACAATTGTCAATTAAAGTAATATCCCAAAAAATGGCTTGGTCAGAAAGGGGGGTACATTTTCTGGAGGGCACGTGGCTGTCTGTCTCCAAAAAAGGGGAATAAGATGTTTATTATCATGCAGGAGATGGGGTAATGCATACTTTTAATGCTTAGTGGGCATAAGAGGCAAATGCACAAGTTTACCCAGAGTGTATGGCAAGTCTATGTCTAAAATCTTTTTTCATTTGCAAGTTGATTTCTCGTCTAACAAGTCTAAAAGCTCTCCCACAAATTTTAAGCATGACTCAAACTCAGGAAACAACCCTTCCACCAAATTGGTAAAGTGAATAGAAAAAATTTGCCTGTTGGGTTTGAACACTCTACCAGTGAGTGAGGAATCTATTATTATTGTTATTATTATTATGATTCAGAAATTGTTTAGCGCCAACAGTTTGCTCAGCGCTTTACAATATAAAGGGAGACAATACAGCAACAATACAGTTCAATACAGGAGGGCTGGGAGGGCCTGATCCTTGGAGCTTACAATCTAAGAGGGAGGGGCTGGTGGAACAGAAGGTTTTAACTGTGGGGGATGGACTGATAGCAGAAATAGAGAATTTGGTTATCCACTGAGGGCAGGATAGGCTTCCCTGAAGGAAAAGGTTTTCAGAGATTGCCTAAAAGTGGGCAGAGTAGGTGATAGTTGAATAGATTGGGGTAGAGAGTTGCAGAGGATGAGGGAGGCTCTGGTAAAGTCCTGGAGATGAGCATGGGAGGAGGAGACAAGGGAGATAGAGAGCAGGAGGTGGTGCGAGGAGCTGAGAAGACAGTTTGGGTGATATTTGGAGACAAGATCGGTGATGTAATTTCAGGAAGAGTTATAAATGGCTTTATATGTTATTGGTAATGTTTTGAATTTTATTCATTGCACAATGGGAGGCCAGTGGAGGGATTGGCAGAGAGGGGTGGAGGACACTGAGTGGAGGCCAGTGGAGGGATTGGCAGTGAGGGGTGGAGGACACTGACTAGAGGCCAGTGGAGGGATTGGCAGAGAGGGGTGGAGGACACTGAGTGGAGGCCAGTGGAGGGATTGGCAGAGATGGGTGGAGGACACTGAGTGGAGGCCAGTGGAGGGATTGGCAGAGAGGGGTGGAGGACACTGAGTGGAGGCCAGTGGAGGGATTGGCAGAGAGGGATGAAGGACACTGAGTGGAGGCCAGTGGAGGGATTGGCAGAGATGGGTGGAGGACACTGAGTGGAGGCCAGTGGAGGGATTGGCAGAGAGGGGTGGAGGACACTGAGTGGAGGCCAGTGGAGGGATTGGCAGAGAGGGGTGGAGGACACTGAGTGGAGGCCAGTGGAGGGATTGGCAGAGAGGGATGGAGGACACTGAGTGGAGGCCAGTGGAGGGATTGGCAGAGAGGGGTGAAGGACACTGAGTGGAGGCCAGTGGAGGGATTGGCAGAGAGGGATAGCAGACATGGAATGGTTAGTAAGGTGGATGAGTCTGGCCGCAACATTCATGATAAACTGAAGAGGGGATAGCCTGCGATGAGGTCAGCCAATGAGAAGGGAGGTACAATAGTCAAGGCGAGATATAACCAGGGAGTGAATAAGTTGCTTAGTGGTTTCCAAGGTTAGGAACGGCGGAGGTTGGAGATGTTGTGGAGGTGAAGTCTACAAGATTTAGACAGCGATTGGATTTGGGGCTGAAAGGACAGATGGGAGTCTAGGATTACACCTAGTACCCTGGCATGAGGGAAGGGACTGATGGTTGTATTATTGATCTTAATGGAGAAGTTAGCGGAGGGGGCACGGGCTGGAGGGAATACTAAGAGCTCAGTTTTGGAAAGATTGAGTTTGAGGAAGTGGATTGACATCCATGCTGATATGTCCCTTAGTATGGTAGTAATGTGAGAGGAGACTGAAGGGGTGAGGTGAGGAGGAGACTGAAGGGGTGAGGTGAGGAGTAGAAAGATAGATTTGTGTGTCATCAGCATAGAGATGGTACTCAAAGCCATGGGAGTTTATCAAGTGACCAAGGGAGGAGGTGTAGATGGAGAAGAGAAGGGATCCAAGGACAGAACCTTGAGGGACCCCTACAGAAAGAGGGAGTGAAGAGGAGGAGGCAGAGTTATAGGTAACACTGAAAGAACACTGTGATATGTAGGAGGAGAATTAGGAGTGAGCAGAGTCTCGAAGGCCAAGAGAGTGGAATTTTTTTTTTGAGGAGGGGATGGTCAACAGTATCAAAAGCCACAGTGAGGTCAAGTAGTAAGAGTATGGGGCAGTGGCCATTGGTTTTAGCTGTAAGTAGACCATTAGCGAGTTTTAGTAGGGCGGTTTCAGTGGAGTGTAATGAGTGAAAGCCAGACTGTAAAGGGTCAAGAAGGTTGTTGTCAGTGAGGTAGGAGTTCAGGCGATTGTAGGCTAGGTGTTCTAAGAGTTTAGAGGTAAACAAGAGCAGGGAGATGGGTCTTAAGTTGTTCAGATTGGTGGGGTCCAGTGAGGGCTTTTTAAGTATAGGAGTGATGTGCGCATGCTTTAGAGGGGAGGGGAAGGTGCCAGTAGAGAGGGAGAGATTGAAGATGTGAGTGAAGAAGCATAGGATGGAAGAAGAGGGTGATCATAGTAGTTGTGAGGGGACAGGATCCAGGGGGCAGGTGGTGAGATGGGCTTCTGAGAAAACTTTAATGACCTCTTCAGTAATAGCAAGGTCAAAGGAGGAAAGTGTTGAGGGAGGTTTAGTATAGGGTATGCTAAGTGGAATAGATGTCTGTGCAGTGGAAATGCCCCTACGAATTGTGTCAATCTTGTTTTTGAAATGATTGACAGTCTCGTAAGCAGTGAGTGATTACTGGGTGAAGGTGGTGGTTGAGAAAGTAGAGAGTTAAAAGTAGAGAAGAGACGACGAGGACTGGATGACAAAGTATTAATAAGAGTGACAAAGTAGGCTTGTTTGGCAGCATGAAGGGAGGACTTGTATTTTAAGAAAGCAGATTTATGTCAGCTGAAAGCTTGCTGGGATTTGGTTTTACGCCACAATCGCTCCAGCGCACGACTATGTCTCTTAAGATTTCTTGTGTCGTCAGTCTGCCAAGGTTGTAACGGTCGGGGCCTGATGCTTCGTGTAGTTAAAGGAGCAAGTGAGTCAAGTGTGGATGAAAACGAACTGTTGTAGATAGAAGTGGCCAGGTCAGGGCAGGACAGGAGAGATTCTGTCATAGAGTTGGCCAGTTGCAGAGTAGAAAACAGAATAGTTAAAGTTGTGAAGGTTTCTGCGGGTAATTATTTGCTGCTTGGAGGGATAAGTGTTTGAAGACGAGGAGACTGTGAAGGTGATGAGATTGTCATCAGAGAGAGGAAAGGGGGTGTTTGTGAGGTTGTAGGGAGTGAAAAGTTGGAAGAAAACAAGGTCTAATGTATTCCCATCAGAGTGAGCGGAGGACTGTGTAGATTGCATTAAGGCAAAAGATGAGGTTAGGATGAAGAGTTGGGATGTAGCCGGGTTGTTGAAATTAACGAGAATGTTAAAATCTTCAAGAATGATAGTGGGTAGTTCAGAGGAGAGAAATTAGGGTAGCCAGGAAGAGAAGTCATCAAGAAAGCGAAACACCGGTCCAGGAGGCCGATAGATCACCGCAATCCTCAGAGAAATGGGAGAAAATAGCCGAATGCAGTGAGTCTCAAAAGAAGAGAAGGATAGAGAGGGAGGGTTAGGGAGGACTTGAAAGGTGCTCAGTGGGGATAGAAGCAAACCAACTCCACCACCTTTCCGACCACTGGGTCTGGGTGAGTGGGTCCAGAGGAGACCTCCTTAGGAAAGTGCTGCGGGAGAAGCAGAATCTGATGCTCGAAACCAGGTTTCTGTACTTGCTACTAGGTTAAGGGAGCGGAAGACAAAATGGTTATGAAGAGGTGAGCTTATTACAGACAGAGTGGGCATTCCAGAGTGCACATGAAAAATAAGGGTGGTTTTTAGGAACATGGGGATTGAGATTATATTGAGTGGAATGCAGCTGTTGCTGGAGGAAGGAGGGTACCCTGTGTGGGGGTGAGATACTGGAGGAATAGGGTTCAGGGAGATTTACCCAGAGGTTAGGAGAAGGAGGAGGGTGAGGAAAGTAATATGGGAGAGGGATGTATATGAGTGTACATGCCTTCCTGTCCTGGTATTTGGGTCAGCTTCAGGGCCGGATCTAGCTGGCCGTATATGGGAGTGCAGCAAAAAATTTCAGGGGGGCAGAAGATAGGAGGTGGATAAGAGAATCAAGTCATTTTTTTTTGTTCAACCCACTGTTAAACAAACAAAAAAAAGACTAATGTATGGGCTAATGAATAGGCTGCTTTACTGAGCCTTTCCTTAAAGAAGGACTTAATTAAAACCAGTACAGAGTACAGGGGTCAGGAGTAAGTAAAAAACAAAACATATGGAGTGTAGCAGTCAAGATGAGCATCACTTTGGGGTGTACACCTACTGCTACTGTGATGTTATCTGTCTGTGGCAGAAATTATATCCTCTGTTGCATTCTGTAAGCACAGTGCCTGCTGAATGTGACCCATTCAAGTCAATGAGGCTGCTCTGCAAAGACACCACAACTGCGTGCAATGAACATGGTGGCAGTACACTAGTGTTGGGTTCTAGGGGGATAAAGCAGGTGGTGAGCATGTGATACATCATCTCCTCACTGCCAGCCAACTGCTCTCTGAAGAGTGACCTGAATTCAAATCTCTCTTCAGAGACAAAAGCACATGTGAACAAGCTGCTAAAGGGATGCTGGGGCTGGGCAGGAAGGGGTTAAACATAAGCAACACAAACTTGAGAGAAACTTCCATCAGTTTATCCAGCCAGCAGATTGTCAGCCATCTTCAATAATACTACATTTGTCCCTGAGTGTTAACTGGACAAGAACATAGATGGGGACGGCGAGAAAAAGGATGGAGATGGAGGGGGGGGGGAAGGGAGGGAGATGGAGGGAGAGAAGTAAGGGGGAGATGGAGGGGGGATAGAAGGGAGGCAATGGAGGGGGAGATGGCAGGGGGAGGAGGGGAGAAAAGGGGGGCGAGAAGGAGGGATAGAAGGAGGGGGAGATGGAGGGGGGAGAGAAAGGAGGCAATGGAGAGGGGAGAGAAGGAGGTAGATGGAGGGGAGGGATAGAAAGGGGGAGAGAAGGAGGGTGATGGAGGAGGAAAAGAGGAGAGATGGAGGAGGAGGAAGTTTAAGGGGGGGAGAAAAAAAGGAGGGAGATGGAGGGGGGAGAGAATAAAGAGGGACATGGAGGGGGAGAGAGGAAGGGGGGAAATGGAGGGGGTAGAATAGAAGGAGGGAAAAGAAGGGGGCAGAGAGGAAGGAGGGAGATGGAGGGGGGAGAAAAGAAGGGGGGACATGGAGGGGGGGGGGGAGAGGAGGGAAATTGGGTGGGCAAGAAGAAGGAAGAAAATGAAGGGGGAGAGAAGAAGGGGGGAAATGGAGGGGGGTGAGAAGAAGGAGGGATATGGGAGAGGGGGAGAAGAAGGAGGGAGATGGAGGGGGAGAAAAGAAGGAGGGAGATAGAGCAGGGAGAGAAGAAGGCGGGAGATGGAGAAGAGAGGGGGAAAATGGAGGGAGGGAGAAGAAAGAGGGAAATGGAGGGGGGAGAGAAGAAGGAGGGAAATGGAGAAGCGTTAAAAGAAGTAGGGACGTGGAGGGGGAAGAGGAGAAGGTGGGAAATGGAGGAGGGAGAGAAGAAGAAGGGAAATCGAGGGGGGTGAGAAGAAGGAGTGAGATGGAGAGGAGTTGAGAAGAAGGAGGGAGATGGGGCAGGGAGGGAAGAAGGAGGGAGATGAAGGGGGAGAGAGGAAGGGGGGAAATGGAGGGGGGGAATAGAAGTAGTTAAATGGAGGGGGCAGAGAGGAAAATAGGAGATGGGAGGGGGGAGAAAAGAAGAGGTAAAATGGAGGTGGGAGAGAAGGAGGGAGATGGAGGGGAGAGAGAAGAAGGAGAGAGATGGAGGGGGGAGAAAAGAGGGACAGAGATGGAGGGGGGAGAAAAGAAGGACAGAGATGGAGGGAGGAGAGAAGGATGGAGATGGAGGGGGGAGAGAAGGAGAAAAATAGAGGGGGGAAGAGAAGAAGGACAAAGATAAAGGGGAGAGAGAAGAAGGAGGGAGATGGAGGGGGGAGAGAAGAAAGACAGAGATGGAGGGGGGAGAAAAGAAGGAGGGAAATGGATGGGGAAGAGAAGAAGGGGAGAAATGGAGAGGAGAGAGAAGAAAGAGGATAATGAAGGGGGGAGAGAAGTAGGGAGATGGAGAAGGAGAGAAGTAGGGAGATGAAGGGGGGAAAGAATGGGGGAGAGAAGGAGGGAGATGGAGGGGGAGAGAAGAAGGAGGGAGATGAAAGGGGAAGGAAGAAAGACAGAGATGGAGAGGGGAGAGAAGAAGGACGGAGATGGAGGGGGGAGAGAAGAAGGAGCGAGATGGAGAGGGGAGAGAAGAAGGATGGAGATGAGGGGGGAGAGAAGAAGGAGCGAAGATGGAGAGTGGAGAGAAGATGGACGGAAATGGAGGGAGGAGAGAAGAAGGAAGGAGATGGAGGGGAGAGAGAAGGAGAAAAATGGATGGGGGAAGAAAAGAAGGACAAAGACAGAGGGGAGAGAGAAGAAAGAGGGAGATGGATGGCAGAGAGAAGGAGGGAGATTGTAAGGGATTTCCGGCAAGAAGAATCGTGATTGGGAACATGCATGCACAAAAGAGATTCTGCAGAAGAATTGCCGGTTGTGCGCAGGTGCCCAGGAATGCGCGATCGCGCACATGCATGCACACGTGCACACACACGGCAAGATTGGCGCCAGACGGGCTATTTAAGGAGGGTCTCTGCTCAGGTTCAGTGCTGACTGGTCTTCAGCTCCCCCTCTGTGTCCTGCTTGCTTCTGTAGGATTCCTTTGTTGCTGACCCGGTTTGTTCCTGACCCGATTCCGATTACTCTCCTGCTCCTGGTTCCTGACTTCGGCTCTGCTCCTGACTCTGGCTTTTCCCTCTGATTCTGTACTGCGCTGCCCGACTGTTGATGACCCCAGCTATCTTATGACCCTGCTACTTTCCTGTGTCCTGGCTACCTACATAGTTCTGCTGCACATTGAGCACTACACAGAACCTGCTCTGTCTACTATTCCGGTGCTCAAATCAGAAGATACTCTGCCTACCAAGGTCACCACCTGCAAGAGCCGCGAGCAACGACCACTGGCGCTCTTGTCCCCCTGGTCCCTAGATTCCCTCTGTTCCAACCTCAGCGGGCTCAGGATTAGTGACACAAGTGAGGCCGACCTCGTCAATTCAGTCTCCCATCAGATACGTGACAGAGATGGAGGGGAGAGAGAAGAAGGAGGGAGATGGAGGAAGGAAAGGAGAGGGAGGGAAATGGAGAGGGGGGAGAAGAGGGAGGGAAATGGAGGGGGTAGAGAAGATGGAAGAAGATGGAGGGGGGAATGAAGAAGGAGGAAAATAGAGGGGGGAAGAAGGAGGGGGATGTAGGGGGGAGAGAAGAAGAAGGGAGATGAAGGGGGGAGAAAATAGGGAGTTGGAGGGAGGAGAGAAGAATGAGGGAGCTTGGTGGGGGGAGAGAGGAAGGAGGGAGTTGGAGGAGGGAGAGAAGAAGGAGGGAGATGGAGGGGGGAGAAAAGAAGGGGGAAAATGGAGGTGGGAGAGAAGGAGGGAGATGGAGGGGGGAGAGAAGAAGGAGCGACATGGAGGGGAGAGAGAAGAAGGAGGGCGATGGAAGGGAAAGGGAAAAAGGACAGATATGGAGAGGGGAGAGAAAAAGGAGGGAGATGGAGGGGGGAGAGAAGTAGGAAAATAGAGGGGGGAGAGGGGGGAGAAGGAGGGAGATGGAGGGGGGAGAGAGGAAATAGGGGGTTGGAGGGGGGAGAGAAGAAGGAGGGAGACGGGGGGGAGAAAAGAAGGGGGGAAATGGAGGTGGGAGAGAAGGGGGGAGATGGAGGGTGGAGAGAAGACGGAGAAGGATGGAGGGGGGAGAGAAGAAGGAGCAAGATGAAGGGGAGAGAGATAAAGGAGGGAGATGGAAGGGAAAGGGAAAAAGGACAGAGATGGAGAGAGGAGAGAAGAAGGAGGGAGATGGAGGGGGGAGAAATGAAGGACGGAAATGGAGGGTGGAGAGAAGAAGGAAGGAGATGGAGGGGAGAGAGAAGGTGAGAAATGGAGTGGTGAAGAAAAGAAGTACAATGACAGAGGGGAGAGATAAGAAGAAGGGAGATGTAGAGGGAGAGAAGAAGGAAGGAAATGGAGGGGGGAGAGACAAAGGAGGGAGATGGAGGGGGGAGAAAAGAAGGACAGAGATGGAGGGAGGAGAGAAGAGGGACAGAGATGTAGGGGGGAGAGAAGGAGAGAAATGGAGGGGGTAAGAGAAGGAGGACAAAGATAAAGGGGAGAGAGAAGAAGGAAGGAGATGGGGGGGAGAAGAATGACAGAGATGGAGGGGGAGAGAAGAAGGAGGGAGATTGAAGGGGAAGGGAAGGAGGACAGAGATGGAGAAGGGAAAGAAGAAGGAGGGAAATGGAGGGGGGAGAGAAAAAGGAGGGAGATGGGAGGGGGCAGAGAAGAATGACACAAATGGAGGGAGAAGAGAAGAAGGAAGGAGACGGAGGGGAGAGAGAAGGAGAGAAATGGAGGGGGGAAGAAAAGAAGAACAAAGACAGAGGAGATGGAGGGGGAGAAAAGAAGGACAAAGATGGAGAGAGGAGAGAAGAAGGATGGAGATGGAAAGGGGAGAGAAGAAGAGAAATGGAGGGGGGAAGAGAAGAAGGACAAAGATAAAGGGGAGAGAGAAGAAGTAGGGAGATGGAGGGGGGAGAGAAAAAGGGGAGAAATGGAGAGGAGAGATACGAAAATGGGAAATGGAGGAGGGATAGAATGGGGAAGAGAAGGATGGAGATGGAGGGGGGGAGAGAAGAAGGAGGGAGATGGAGGGGGGAGAGAAGTAGGAAGATGGAGAAGGAGAGAAGTAGGGAGATGAAGGGGGAGAGAATGGGGGAGAGAAGGAGGGAGATGGAGGGGGGAGAGGAGAGAAATGGAGGGGGGGAAGAGAAGAATGACAAAGCTAAAGGGGGAGAGAAGAAGGAAGGAGATGGGGGGGAGAAGAAGGACAGAGATGGAGGGGGGGAAAGAAGAAGGAGGGAGATTGAAGAGGAAGGGAAGAAGGGCAGAGATGGAGGAGGGGAGAGAAGAAGGAGGGAGATGGAGGGGGGAGAGAAAAAATAGGGAGATGGAGGGGGAGAGAAGGAGAGAAATGGAGGGGGGAAGAAAAGAAGGACAAAGACAGAGGAGATGGAGAGGGGAGAAAAGAAGGACAGAGATGGAGGGAGGAGAGAAGAAGACGGAGATGGAAGGGGGAGAGAAGGAGAGAAATAGAGGGGGGAAGAGAAGATGGACAAAGATAAAGGGAAGGAGAAGAAGGAGGAGCTGGAGTGAGGGGAGAAGAAAGACAGATATGGATGGGGAAAAGCAGGGAAATGGAGGGGGGAGAGAAAAGGGGAGAAATGGAGAGGAGAGAAGAAAGTGGGAAATGGAGGAGGGATATGAATGTGGAAGAGAAGGGATGGAGATGGAGGGGGGAGAGAAGAAAGAGGGAGATGGAGGGGGAAGAGAAGTAGGGAGATGAAGGGGGGAAAGAATGGGGGAGAGAAGGAGGAGATGGAGGGGGAGAGAAGAAGGATAGAGAAGAAAAGAGGAGAGAAGAAGGAGGGAGATAGAATGGGAAGGGAAAAGGACAGAGATGGAGAGGGAAAGAAGAAGGAGGGAGATGGAGGGGGGAGAGAGAAGAAGGATGGAAATGGAGGGAGAAGAGAAGAAGGAAGAAGATGGAGGGAGAGAGAAGGAGAGAAATGGAGGGAGATGAATGGGGGAGAGACAAAGACAGAGGGGAGAGAGAAGGAGGGAGATGAATGGGGGAGAGGAGAAGGAAGGAGATGGATAGGGGAGAGAAGAAGGAAGGAAGGGGGAAATGTAGGGGAGAGAGAAAAATGGGAGAATTGGAGTGGAGAGAGAAGAAGGAGGGGGATGGGGGGGGGGTGAAGAAGGACAGAGATGGAGGGGGATAGAAGAAGGAGGGAGATGGGGGGGATGGGGAAATGGAGGTAGGAGAGAAGAAGGGAGCTGGAGGGGAGAGAGAAGAAGGAGGGAGATGGAGGGGGGAAAGAAGAGGGAGGGAAATGGAGCGGGGAGAGAAGAAGGTGGGAGATGGAGGGGGGAGAGAGAAGGAGGGAGATGGAGGGGGAGAATGAAGAAGGAGGGAGATGGGAGGGGGGGAGAGAAAAGGAGGGGAGATGTAGGGGGGAGAGAAGAAGGAGGGAGTTGGAAGGGGGAGAGAAGAAGGAGGTAGACGGAGGGGGAGAAAGAAGGGGGGAAATGGAGGTGGGAGACAGAGGGGGGAGGAGAAGAAGGAGGGAAATGGATGGGGAGGAAGAAGGGGGAGATGGAGAGGAGAGAAGTAGGAATGGAGGGGGAAGAAAAAGACAAAGACAGAGGGGAGAGAGAAGGAGGGAGATGAACGGGGGAGAGGAGGAAGGAAGGATATGGATAGGGGAGAGAAAGAAGGAGGAAAGTAGGGGAGAGAGAAAATTAGAGAAATGGAGTGGGGAGAGAAGAAGGAGGGAGATGGGGGGGGGAGAAGAAGGACAGAGATGGAGGGGATAGAAGAAGGAGGAGATGGAGGTGGGGGGGATGGGGAAATAGAGGTGGGGAGAGAAGAAGGGGAGCTGGAAAGGAGAGAGAAGAAGGAGGGAGACGAGGGGGGAAATTAAGAAGGACAAAGATTGAGGGGAGAGAATAACAAGGAAACCATGGAGAGGGGAGAGAGGAAGGGGGAGAAATGGAGGGAGGAAGAAAAGAATGAGGGAAATGGAGGGGGAAGAGAAGATGAACAGATATGGAGGGGGAGAATAAGGGAGATTGAGGTGGGAGAGAGGAAGGAGGAAGTTGGAGGGGGAGAGAAGTAGGAGGAAGTTGGAGGGGGTGAGAAGGAGGGAGATGGATGGGGGAAGAAAAGAAGGAGGTAAAATGGAGGGGGAAGAGGAGGAAAATAGAGGGGGGTGAGAAGAAGGAGGATTGGAGGAGAAGAAGGAGGAAGTCGGAGGGGGGGAAAAGAAGGAGGAAAATGGATGGGAGAGAAGAAGGGGGAGATGTAGGAGGGAGACAAGAAGGAGGGAGATGGAGGAGAAAGAGGAAGGAGGGAGATGGAGGGGGGAGAGAAGGAGGGAGATAGGGAGAATTAATCTGTAGTGCAGAGTTCAGCTCACTCACACAGGTTGGTCTCTGCAGGCTTAGACAGAGGAATCTATCTTGCAGCCACAATGTAGTTGTCGGCTACAGTGCTTGAAATTTCCTGCCAGCATATCTTCTCAGGCTTAGCACTGGTTAGGAGTTGGAGTGTGGGCGGGGGCAGAAAGGAGGGGCGGGATGGGAGGAGGTGGTGTAGATCAATCCCCTCTCTCCTGTCCAGGCGGGGAAGGGGAGGGAGAGTGTGCTGTCTGCAAACAGCTTCTTTTGGATAAAGTCTAGAGTGCAGTAGAGTTCTTTGTTGTATCTTCCTGCTGCTTTAGGTAAACTGCTGCTTCACACTCCAGCAGAAAATGCACTCATGCAGGACAATGCCCCATCTATGACTGCACCCCACGTCTGTGACCTTCCCCATAAGCTAGTCTAAATTTATAGGGAGAAGATCAAATGTCCCTTCTCCACCCCTATTAGGAACTGATAAGGAACACATGAATTGGGGGGGGGGGGGGGGATTGGTCAAAGCAAGACCAGCCACAGACACTGAAAACGATTCTGCGACTGAGCTCAGCGATGTGCGAACTTGGCGCTCTATTTCACATTTCAGTGTTTTTGGTTTGATTCTATTATTAAATTACATTTATTATTATTATATTATTTTTTATGATTATTTATTATATTATAATTTATGATTTTGTGTTTCAAATTTTATCCTCCCGGGGATGTTTACTAGACTCTTGTTCGGACAGATTTCAGTGAGTTATTCCTAAAAATTACAGGCCTACAGTAAAAAAAATACATATTTCCATGCAAAAAAATGTACCAGTTTGAGCACAGAAATATGGACATCATCAGACTGCTAGGGAGGTTAACTAGAGGTTCAGACATATGACACAGCAGTTTGTCAATGATGACAAAGGACATGTTGTGGACACATGGGAACAGAAAAGTGCGGAGCTGCTGAAAAAAGATCCAGGGCACCTTAATGGAGATCATATATAAGAGGAATAAAATTTGTGGTACAACAATCTTCTTCAATTCAGCGGTGACCAAATGCCACCAAAAAAATCTCTATTTGTGTTAAAAAAAATGATATAAACTTTGTTTGGGTACAGCGTTGCATGACCCAGCAATTGCCAGTTAAAGTAGCGAAGTGCTAAATAGCAAAAAAGGCCTGGTCATTAGGGGGTAAAACCTTCCTGAGTTAAATTGGTGAATACTGCTACTACTACTACTACTACTACCAGTGGTGTATTTAGGTTTAGTGCTGCCCTAGGCAACACAAAAATTGGTGCGCCCCCCGCAGAAAGAGCCTGACAGTGACCAAAAACACCCCTACCCTCCACCCAAGCCTTCAACTACCACTGCCCCCCATACACCAGCAACCGTCCCCCATGGTGAGAGAGAGAGAAAGACATTCACCTTCACAGCTCCAGACATCCCCAGGAATGAGAGTCGGGCTCTGCATACACCGTCATGAAACCCACAGCCTCTCTTGAAACCCACCAGGTCCCCATGCCGCACGTATCCCTTCTTCTGTTCCTTCTTCCAAGGGGCAGTGCTGACACCCCTGAAAAATGCCGCCCTAGGCAAATGCCTTCTTTGCCTTGTGGTAAATACACCCCTGACTACTACTATTAGAGATGAGCGAAGTATTCAAAAATTCGATTCGACTGATTCGGCGAATTCGTGAAAAAATTTTTATTCGATGCGAATATATTCGCTGCGAATTTAACTTATAAAAGGGTGTTTCTAGGCTTCAGAGAGCCTTTATATTAGTGCAGAACACTGTACCTTTAATTTAAATGCCCTTGGAGTCTGCTGGGGAAGAGAAATAATACTGTCAGTCAGTATGACATGCAGATGAGTGCCGTCGATCTTAGAATCACCGCACACTTCACTCATTTGGGCAGTCACGGGGCCAAAACCAGAGTGTGGAGCCACAGTGTGGCGGTGGAGGCAGCAGCAATGGGAGGCCATACAGCACCCTATGACAAAATGGAACCCACCAGCAGTGTGAGGAGACCTGAAAGTGGCACATGGCAGAGTGTGGCGATGGAGACAGCAGCAATGGGAGGCGGTTCAGGGACCCATGAGACACTGTGGACCTGGCAGCAGCATGAGGGGGCGGTACAGGGGCCCATGGCAGATTAAGGCCTGGCAGCAGCAATGGGAGGACCGTAATCTGCCAGCACCCTATGACAAAATGGAACCCTGGGCTGGGGCAGGCAGAACCGCCGTATCTTTATCACGGTTTTCCCAGGCCACCGAATGGCGACGCTGCATATGTAGTCCCAACATGGGCCCCCTGGCCACGCTTGACTTTCTGGCCACATAGTCGACATACGGCTACGTTTACTTCCTCGGGCGGCTTGACGAAAAATTGCCACACCGCCGAGTAGGAAACTTTGCCCCTGCTACTCCTCACTGGCTGACTTCTACTTTCTCCGTGCACACCGGCACCACTACTGGCCATGGTGGTAGGCTGCAGTGGAGCTGGTGCTCTACTCCGTGGCCGTTTTCCTCCACTGACACTGCTGCGACCCTGCTGCCTCCTGGCAGCAGCAATGGGAGGCCGTACAGGGACCCATGACACGCTCTGGACCTGGCAGCAGCATGAAGAGGCGGTACAGGGGCCCATGGCAGATTAGGGGCCTGGCAGCAGCAATGGGAGGCCCGTAATCTGCCAGCACCCTATGACAAAAAATGGAACACACCAGCAGTGTGAGGAGACCTGAAAGTGGCACATGGCAGAGTGTGGCGATGGAGACAGCAGCAATGGGAGGCCGTACAGGGACCCATGAGAGACTCTGGACCTGGCAGCAGCATGAGGAGGCGGTACAGGGGCCCATGGCAGATTAGGGGCCTGGCAGCAGCAATGGGAGGCCCGTAATCTGCCAGCACCCTATGACAAAAAATGGAACACACCAGCAGTGTGAGGAGACCTGAAAGTGGCACATGGCATGACACACTGTGGACCTGGCAGCAGCATGAGGAGGCGGTACAGGGGCCCATGGCAGATTAGGGGCCTGGCAGCAGCTATGGGAGGCCCGTAATCTGCCAGCACCCTATGACAAAAAATGGAACACACCAGCAGTGTGTGAGGAGACCTGAAAGTGGCACATGGCAGAGTGTGGCGATGGAGACAGCAGCAATGGGAGGCCGTACAGGGACCCATGACACACTCTGGACCTGGCAGCAGCATGAGGAGGCGGTACAGGGGCCCATGACAGATTACGGGCCTGGCAGCAGCTATGGGAGGCCCGTAATCTGCCAGCACCCTATGTCAAAAAATTGAACACACCAGCAGTGTGAGGAGACCTGAAAGTGGCACATGGCAGAGTGTGGCGATGGAGACAGCAGCAATGGGAGGCCGTACAGGGACCCATGAGAGACTCTGGACCTGGCAGCAGCATGAGGAGGCGGTACAGGGGCCCATGGCAGATTAGGGGCCTGGCAGCAGCTATGGGAGGCCCGTAATCTGCCAGCACTCTATGTCAAAAAATTGAACACACCAGCAGTGTGTGAGGAGACCTGAAAGTGGCACATGGCAGAGTGTGGCGATGGAGACAGCAGCAATGGGAGGCTGTACAGGGACCCATGAGAGACTCTGGACCTGGCAGCAGCATGAGGAGGCGGTACAGGGGCCCATGGCAGATTAGGGGCCTGGCAGCAGCTATGGGAGGCCCGTAATCTGCCAGCACCCTATGACAAAAAATTGAACACACCAGCAATGTGTGAGGAGACCTGAAAGTGGCACATGGCAGAGTGTGGCGATGGAGACAGCAGCAATGGGAGGCCGTACAGGGACCCATGAGAGACTCTGGACCTGGCAGCAGCATGAGGAGGTGGTACAGGGGCCCATGGCAGATTAGGGGCCTGGCAGCAGCTATGGGAGGCCCGTAATCTGCCAGCACCCTATGTCAAAAAATTGAACACACCAGCAGTGTGTGAGGAGACCTGAAAGTGGCACATGGCAGAGTGTGGCGATGGAGACAGCAGCAATGGGAGGCCGTACAGGGACCCATGAGAGACTCTGGACCTGGCAGCAGCATGAGGAGGCGGTACAGGGGCCCATGGCAGATTAGGGGCCTGGCAGCAGCTATGGGAGGCCCGTAATCTGCCAGCACCCTATGTCAAAAAATGGAACACACCAGCAGTGTGAGGAGACCTGAAAGTGGCACATGGCAGGGGCATGATTCATGGCGGATTTAGTCAGTTGTGTCAGGAACTGGTGGTTTGAAATCCAGACTAATCCACGCCTGATTCATTTTCACAAACGTGAGTCTCTCCACACTTTGCGTGGACAGTCGTGTCCTCCGCGGAGTTACAATACCTCCTGTCGCACTAAACACGCGCTCCGATGCCACGCTACTGGCCGGGCATGACAGCCTTTCAAGGGCAAATTCAGCTAGTTGGGGCCAAAGGTCAAGTTTCGTTGCCCAGTAGTCAAGGGGATTGTCTACCTCGGTTGGCAGGGTGCTGTCCAAGTAGGCCCAAGCCTGTTGTTTGAGCTCCTGCTCCAGGTCCACCTGATGCTGCTGCTGCTGCGGCTGGTTAGTAGTTTCCTCACTGCGCTGGTGAAGAAAGCTACTCATCATCGACTGCAGACTGAGGCAGCCGCTGCTGGTGGAGCTGCCACTGCTCCTACCACCCCACCCCTCCCCTGCTGCCATGGCAGCGGAACGCGAGCGCACAGGGCCCACAGTGTCTGAGGATGGACGTTGGCGCACAAAGGCAGAGACCAACTGACTACATAGGTGGTTTTTATAGTACGTTATTTTGGCCTCCCTCTCAGCAGGTGTGAAAAAGGCCACCATTTTTGAACGGTAACGAGGGTCCAACAAGGTAGACAGCCAAAAGTCATCCCTCTGTCTGATGGTTATTATTCGGCTGTCGCTACACAAGCAACCGAGCGTGCTATGGGCCATTTGTGCCAAGGAATGCGAGGGACTCCCTGCCTCCATCTCCACAGCATACTGCCACGGTGCGTCTGGGTCCTCTGTCTCCTCCTCCTCTACCAGATGCTCCTGCTCCTCCACTCCTGTCCGCTGAGTGGAAAAACCACCCATTTCACTCAATAATTCCTGAGCACCAATGTCCTCCTCTACCTCCTCCTCTTCTTCCTGTCCTGCCCCCACAGGGGTCATGTGGCGTTGAGATCTGTGCGCCACGTCTACCGCACCCTGACCAGCCATTGTTAACAGCATTTGTTCCAGGACGTGCAACAAAGGAATGACGTCGTTCATCCCATAGTCCTGCCGACTCACGAATAGCGTGGCCTCCTCAAAGGGCCTGAGCAAGCGGCAGGTGTCACGCATGAGCTGCCAATGGCTGACATCGAAGTTACACAGGGGAGTACCTTTATCCGCTTGTAACATCAGGAAATTGGTGATGGCCTTTCGCTGTTCGTAAAGGCGGTCTAACATGTGTAGGGTTGAATTCCACCTTGTTGCAACGTCGCAGATCAGGCGATGCTGTGGAATTCCGTTCTGCCGCTGCAGCTCAAGGAGGGTGTGCTTTGCGGTGTAGGAATGGCTGAAATGCATGCAAAGTTTACGTGACATTTTAAGGATGTCTTGCAGTGGGATGGTGGATTTTAGGAACCGCTTGACAACCAGATTGAACACGTGAGCCATGCATGGCGCATGGCACAACCTTCCTTGACGCAGAGCAGACACCATGTTCTTTCCGTTGTCGGTCAACATGGTTCCGATTTTCAGTTTGCGCGGAGACAGCCATCTGTCGATTTCTCTGTTCATTACACTCAGAAGTTCCTCCCGTGTGTGACTACGTTCGCCAAGGCATACCAGGTGCAGCACAGCGTGACACCGTTGCGCCCTGCACATGTGATATGCCGGTCGGGTAATGGGACTTGGCACGGGGGTGGCGGCTGAGGACACGGCGGAAGAAGAGGTGGTAGAGGCGGACATCTTTTGTGGACCAAGGACGTGCAAACGTGGAGGCAAAAGCGGCGTGACCTGTCCAAGTTGCTGGTGCGGCTGTGACGGCACCACGTTCACCCAGTGGGCCTTAAATGACATGTACTGTCCCTGACCGTAGTTACAGCTCCACACGTCGGCGCTGCCGTGCACTTTGGCAGAGACCGACATGCTCAAAGACTGGCCCACCATCTCTTCTACATGTGAATGCAGGGCTGGCACTGCCTTTTTGGCGAAGAAATGACGGCTTGGCACTCTCCACCGCGGCGCGGCAAAAGCCATCATTTCTCAGAAAGGTGCTGAGTCCACCACTTGCAAAGGGAGGGACTGCAGCACCAGCAACTTGGACAGGAGGACGTTCAGCTTCTGCACCGTCGGGTGCGTGCTCGCAAACTGTTGTCTCTTGGAAACGGATTCCAAAAAAGACTGCTGACGGAATCCGTGAAGAGGAGTAGCAGGAGAAGGAGCATCTGAACGAGCGGAAGATGCCAACGAGCGACAACTCCCCTCAGCAGAGGTGTTGGAGCCTTGACTGGCTGATAGAGGGCGATTGACGTCGGGTGACGGAGCAAGTAACGGAGCGGGTGATGGAGCGGGGGCTGGGGCGGGCAGAACCGCCGTATCTTTATCACGGTTTTCCCAGGCCACCAAATGGCGACGCTGCATATGCTGCCGCAACGCTGTAGTCCCAACATGGGCCCCCTGGCCACGCTTGACTTTCTGGCCACATAGTCGACATACAGCTACGTTTACTTCCTCGGGCGGCTTGACGAAAAATTGCCACACCGCCGAGTAGGAAACTTTGCCCCCGATACTCCTCACTGGCTGACTTCTGCTTCCTCCATGCACACCGGCACCACTACTGGCCGTGGTGGTAGGCTGCAGTGGAGCTGGTGCTCTACTCCGTGGCCGTTTGGCTCCACTGACACTGCTGCGACCCTGCTGCCTCCTGGGCAACCCACCGACTGTTTTGCTCGCTGCCAAGCTGGCACCCTCTTCTCCTGATGATGCGGAAGCAATAGCCTGATGACGACGAGGCTGCCAAGTGCGATCAGACTCATCATCATCAATTAGGGTCTCCGCCTCACTACTAGCCCCCTCGGCTGCGTGTGGGTCAGGAGACAGACCTGTCTCTAGACCGGCTACCGAGCCACTCTCCTCGCCACTACTTCTTCGCCTGGCTGCTGAAGAGGCGGATGTCTCCCCCCGTTCCTGACCGCCCTCTGTTAGCTCTTCCTCACTGTACAGTGGGGCTGAGCCCACAGCATGCGATACTTCGCTTGGTGAGGGAACACCAAAGGACAGGGGCAGGTAGAGGACACGTGATTTCAGTGGGCTTGCTCCCGGGCCATGCCAACTAACGGTTGTGTCTGACGTACCCACCGACCGTTGGCTGTAGGTGTCAGAGGTGACCTGGGAAGAGGAAGACGACTGAGCCAACCAATCGATGACGGCAGGGTTGTCGGTGGAGACACGACCGCTGGATGACACCGGGAGCACTGGCCTCTGGCTGCGACTAGTGCTGCCTCGACCCCTTCCTCTGCTGCCACGTCTGCTCGCTCCTAAAACATTGCCTCCTCTGCCACTCCTCTGCATGTTGTCTGACATACTATTTAATTACACGATTCTGTGTCCCTGAGTAACAATTCTGTGTCTGTCCCTGAGTAACAATTCTGTGTCCCTGAGTAATGTTTCTGTGGCCCTAACTAACAATTCTGTGTCCCTCAGTAACAATTCTGTGTCTGTCCCTGAGTAACAATTCTGTGTCCCTCAGTAACAATTCTGTGTCCCTCAGTATCAATTCTGTGTCCCTGAGTAACAATTCTGAGTCCCTGAGTAACAATTCTGTGTCCCTGAGTAACAATTCTGTGTCTGTCCCTGAGTAACAATTCTGTGTCTGTCCCTGAGTAACAATTCTGTGTCCCTGAGTAACAATTCTGTGGCCCTAAGTAACAGTTCTGTGGCCCTCAGTAACAATTCTGTGTCCCTCAGTAACAATTCTGTGTCTGTCCCTGAGTAACAATTCTGTGTCCCTGAGTAACAATTCTGTGTCCCTGAGTAACAATTCTGTGTCCCTCAGTAACAAATCTGTGTCCCTCAGTAACAATTCTGTGTCTGTCCCTGAGTAACAATTCTGTGTCTGTCCCTGAGTAACAATTCTGTGTCCCTCAGTAACAATTCTGTGTCCCTCAGTAACAATTCTGTGTCCCTCAGTAACAATTCTGTGTCCCTGAGTAACAATTTTGTGTCCCTCAGTAACAATTCTGTGTCCCTGAGTAACAATTATGTGTCCCTCAGTAACAATTCTGTGTCCCTCAGTAACAATTCTGTGTCCCTCAGTAACAATTCTGTGTCTGTCCCTGAGTAACAATTCTGTGTCTGTCCCTGAGTAACAATTCTGTGTCCCTAAGTAACGTTTCTGTGGCCCTAAGTAACGGTTCTGTGGCCCTCAGTAACAAATCTGTGTCCCTCAGTAACAATTCTGTGTCTCTCCCTGAGTAACAATTCTGTGTCCCTAAGTAACGTTTCTGTGTCCCTAAGTAACGTTTCTGTGTCCCTAAGTAACGATTCTGTGTCCCTGAGTAACAATTCTGTGTCCCTCAGTAACAATTCTGTGTCCCTCAGTAACAATTCTGTGTCTGTCCCTGAGTAACAATTCTGTGTCCCTAAGTAACGTTTCTGTGGCCCTGAGTAACGGTTCTGTGGCCCTCAGTAACAAATCTGTGTCCCTCAGTAACAATTCTGTGTCTGTCCCTGAGTAACAATTCTGTGTCCTTAAGTAACGTTTCTGTGGCCCTAAGTAATGTTTCTGTGGCCCTAAGTAACGATTCTGTGGCCCTAAGTAACGTTTCTGTAGCCCTAAGTAACGTTTCTGTGGCCCTAAGTAACGTTTCTGTGGCCCTAAGTAACAGTTCTGTGGCCCTCAGTAACAGTTCTGTGGCCCTCAGTAACAATTCTGTGTCCCTCAGTAACAATTCTGTGTCTGTCCCTGAGTAACAATTCTGTGTCCCTAAGTAACGTTTCTGTGGCCCTAAGTAACGTTTCTGTGGCCCTAAGTAACGATTTTGTGGCCCTAAGTAACGATTCTGTGGCCCTAAGTAACGTTTCTGTAGCCCTAAGTAACGTTTCTGTGGCCCTAAGTAACCTTTCTGTAGCCTTAAGTAACGTTTCTGTGGCCCTAAGTAACGTTTCTGTGGCCCTAAGTAACGTTTCTGTGGCCCTAAGTAACAGTTCTGTGGCCCTCAGTAACAGTTCTGTGGCCCTCAGTAACAATTCTGTGTCTGTCCCTGAGTAACAATTCTGTGTCCCTAAGTAACGTTTCTGTGGCCCTAAGTAACAGTTCTGTGGCCCTCAGTAACAAATCTGTGTCCCTCAGTAACAATTCTGTGTCTGTCCCTAAGTAACAATTCTGTGGCCCTAAGTAACGTTTCTGTGGCCCTAAGTAACGATTCTGTGGCCCTAAGTAACGTTTCTGTGGCCCTAAGTAACGTTTCTGTAGCCCTAAGTAACGGTTCTGTGTCCCTCAGTAACAATTTTGTATCCCTCAGTAACAATTCTGTGTCTGTCCCTGAGTAACAATTCTGTGTCCCTAAGTAACGGTTCTGTTTCCCTCAGTAACAATTCTGTGTCCCTCAGTAACAATTCTGTGTCTGTCCCTAAGTAACAATTCTGTGGCCCTAAGTAACGTTTCTGTGGCCCTAAGTAACGTTTCTGTGGCCCTAAGTAACGGTTCTGTGTCCCTCAGTTACAATTCTGTATCCCTCAGTAACAATTCTGTGTCTGTCCCTGAGTAACAATTCTGTGTCCCTAAGTAACGTTTCTGTGGCCCTAAGTAACGGTTCTGTGGCCCTCAGTAACAATTCTGTGTCTGTCCCTAAGTAACAATTCTGTGGCCCTAAGTAACGTTTCTGTGGCCCTAAGTAACGATTCTGTGGCCCTAAGTAACGTTTCTGTGGCCCTAAGTAACGTTTCTGTGGCCCTCAGTAACAAATCTGTGTCCCTCAGTAACAATTCTGTGTCTGTCCCTAAGTAACATTTCTGTGGCCCTAAGTAACGGTTCTGTGGCCCTCAGTAACAATTCTGTGTCCCTCAATAACAATTCTGTGTCTGTCCCTAAGTAACAATTCTGTGGCCCTAAGTAACGTTTCTGTGGTCCTAAGTAACGTTTCTGTGGCCCTAAGTAACGATTCTGTGGCCCTCAGTAACAATTCTGTATCCCTCAGTAACAATTCTGTGGCCCTAAGTAACGTTTCTGTGGCCCTAAGTAACGTTTCTGTGGCCCTAAGTAATGTTTCTGTGGCCCTCAGTAACAAATCTGTGTCCCTCAGTAACAATTCTGTGTCTGTCCCTAAGTAACAATTCTGTGGCCCTAAGTAACGTTTCTGTGTCCCTAAGTAACGTTTCTATGTCCCTAACTAACGTTTCTGTGTCCCTAAGTAACGTTTCTATGTCCCTAACTAACGTTTCTGTGTCCCTAAGTAACGATTCTGTGGCCCTAAGTAACGATTCTGTGGCCCTAACTAATGTTTCTGTGTCCCTAAGTAACGATTCTGTGGCCCTAACTAACGTTTCTGTGTCCCTAAGTAACGTTTCTCTGTCCCTAAGTAACGTTTCTGTGTCCCTAACTCTGTCCCTGCATACAGCCAGGTCTGCCTCTGTTGAATGACTGGAGGCAAATGGAGAATTCTAAAATGGCCGCCATTTATAGCTCGACCATTACACTGTGCTGGCTGGCTGGCTGGCTGCTGATTGGCTAATGCGATCACATGTCATGAATGAATGCATTATGGGTCAGCGCGCCTTGTCTGCGCGCCTTCCCAGACATCCCCGCTCCGTCGCCGCACATGTCGCCGCCATTTTAGGAAAAATTTCGATTCGCGCATCCGAAGTCTGCTAATTTTCGGATTCGACGCGAATCAAAATTTTCCTAATATTCGAAACTAATTCCACTTCGCCTACTTCGATTCGCTCATCTCTAACTACTATCACTGCTACTGCCACTACTTCTACTATTATCATCACAGTCATGGTTGCATGATCTGAGACTTACTTATTGGACTTTTTCGGGGCCTATTGAACTTCAAACTGCATGCATTTTTATGTTGGACTGTATGATCAAACAAATGCAATTATATATACAGTTGCAAGAAAAAGTATGTGAACCCCTTGTGATTACGTGGAGTTTTGCATGAATTGGGCATAAAATGTGCTCTGAACGTCATCTAAGTCACAACAATAGAAGAACACAGTCTGCTGAACATAATACTACACAAACATTAGATGTTGCCATGGTTTAATTGCACATAACATGTAAACATTCACAGTGCAGGGAGGAAAAAGTATGTGAACCTTTGATTTAATAACTGATTGACCCTCCTTTGGCAGGAATAACCTCAACCAAACGTTTCCTGTAGTTGCAGATCAGACCTGCACAACGATCTGGAGTCATTTTGGACCACTCCTCTTCACAAAATTGTTTCAGTGTAGCAATATTCTTGGGATGTCTGGTGTGAATCGCTCTCTTAAGGTCATGCCACAGCATTTCAATGGGGTTGAGGTCAGGACTCTGACTGGGCCACTCCAGAAGGCATATTCTGTGCTGTTGCAGCCATTGTTTTGTTGAATTACTTGTATGCTTTGGGTCATTGTCCTGTTGCATCACCCATCCTCTACGGAGCTTCAGTTGGCGGACAGATGGTCGTACGTTTTCCTGCAAAATGTCTTGATAAACTCTGGAATTCATTTTCCCATCAATGACAACAATCCGTCCAGGCCCTGAGGCAGCAAAGCAGCCCCAAACCATGATGCTCCCTCCGCCATGTTTTACAGTGGGGATGAGGTTTTGATGTTGGTGTGCTGTGCCTTTTTTTCTCCACACATAGTGTTGTGTGTTCTTCCCAAACAACTCAATCTTGGTTTCATCTGTCCACAGTATATTTTGCCAGTAGTGCTGTGGAACATCCAGGTGCTCTTTTGCAAACTTCAAACGTGCTACAATATTCTTTTTGGACAGCAATGGCTTCCTCCGTGGTGTCCTCCCATGTACTCCATTCTTGTTTAATGTTTTCCTTATTGTAGATGTGTCAACAAAAATGTTAGCATGTGCCAGAGATTTCTGTAGGTCTTTAGCTGACACTCTGGGATTCTTCTTTACCTCATGCAGCATTCTGCGCTGCGCTCTTGCAGTCATTTTTACAGGACGACCATGCCTAGGGAGAGTAGCAACAGTGCTAAACTTTCTCCATTTGTAGACAGTCTGTCTTACCGTGGACACATGAACATCAAGGCTTTTGGAGATACTTTTGTAACCCTTTCCAGCTTCATGCAAGTCAACAATTCTTGATCATAGGTCTTCTGAGAGCTCTTTTCTGCGAGGCATGGTTCACATCAGAGAGTGCTTCTTGAAACCAGTAAACCCAAAACAGGTGTGTGTTTTTTAAGGGCAGGACAGCTGTCAGCAACACATCCAATATCATCACACTGATTGGAGTCAAGGTTGGCTCACTCCTGGCTCCAATTAGCTCTGGGAGAAGTCATTAAGCTAGGGACTCACATACTTTTTCCTCCCTGCACTGTGAATGTTTACATGTTATGTGCAATTAAACCATGGGAACATCTAATGTTTGTGTAGTATTATGTTCAGCAGACTGTGTTCTTCTATTGTTGTGACTTAGATGACGTTCAGAGCACATTTTATGCCCAATTCATGCAAAACTCCACGTAATCCCAAGGGGTTCACATACTTTTTCTTGCAACTGTATATAAAATGATCCATGATATGTTTGGATAACTGACATTTACATAATTCAAAATTATTTGTTGTATGATTTATATGGTCACATGCTCATTTATTGTAAAATATTGAAATAATATATGTAAGAAAAAATTAAGAATAAAAAAAAGAAGTAAAGGGCGAGATAAAAATATAGAAATAATAAATGTCACCAAAAGAAAGTCTAAACTGAAAAGCATCTTGTATGAGTTTTCTTCTGAGGCTCCGGTGAAATCTCCTCAGTGTAATGAGACACAGGAGGAACTTGTCTGGGTCTCAGGAGAGATATTGCTGGAGATCCCAAGGCAGAGCTGAACACTTTTATACAAGAGATATCGGGGCCCACAGTCGGTGTGCGTTCGTTGTTTCTTCCACAGTGATCTGTTGTATAGAATGATGCCAACAACTAACTAACATCTACAGCAGAGACTTGTTCCATAGGCAAAGGTTAATATTTTTACTTTCAGTTCATTGAAAGGAAGAAGAGATAACAGTAAAAAAATATTTAAATGAAGCAATCTACAAACAAAGCAATTTGCACAAAAGACTTTTTCTGTTTTTGGGGCTCATATATTTCTGACTGAAAATGAATGTGTTTATAACTAAAAAAAAAAAAAAATATTATATTTAAAATATTTTAGTTTTATAGGGATTGGTGCTAAGTGGTAAAATGTAAAATAGACAATATTTATTTATGAATAAAAGTACGCTGATATCAGTTTTACACAAATTAGGGGGTTGATCTAAGTGGTCAGAAATAAAATGAGATAATATTTAATTCTGTTTAAATGTACACAATACAAAATATATTACAAGAACTTGATTATTAACCTCCCTAGCGGTCTGATGATGTCAGTATTTCTGTGCTGAAAGCGATACTTTTTTTGCATGGAAATAGTTTTTTATTGTAGGCTGTAATTTTTAGGAATAACTCACTGAAATCTGTCTGAACAAGAGTCTAGTAAACATCCCGGGGAGGATAAAACTTGAAACACGAAATCATAAATTATAATATAATAAATAATCATAAAAAATAACAATATAATAATAATAAATTTAATTCAATAATATAATCAAACCAAAAACACTGAAATGTGAAATAGAGCGCCAAGTTGGCACATCGCTGAGCTCAGTCGCAGAATCGTTTTCAGTGTCTGATGAGGAATTTCCCCCACCAATCATTATCACTCAATTCTGCAAGTGGTTCTGATTTACTATCGCTGTTCTCTAGCCGGTCTAAAACCGCGTCTGACCTAAAGGGACGCTTTTTGGACGCCATGGACGTTTCACAGTTTCCAGGCAGAAAGGGTGGTAAAAATGCAGGCAGGGCGCTGGACAAAGCACTCAGGACAAAATGTATGTGAAATGGTTTGATACAGGAATGTTATACGATGTGATTTTAGTGTATTAGTGAATGTCACTTTTTAAATTTTTGAATCCCCCGCCGGCTCCATCCCCCGTACGTCCCGAGATCGCAGGGAACGGAACCCGGAAGACGGATGCCGGCATCGGCCAGAGGAGATGACTGGGGACGCTGCAGGGGGGACATCGCGGGATCGCAGGACAAGGTAAGTGCAGGAGGGATCCCAGAGCAACGCTGCAGTGTATTCCCGAGTGTTTCTCAGGGTTACCGCTTTTGGTACTGAAAGTTAACCCCGAGCTACACTCAAGAATACCTCCAGGGGGGTAACTAACTTGTCTAGTTGTCTTTTTTTTTAGTACATATGTGTTGTATATGGATGAAAATTTCCGGATATATTCCGGAGGTGATCATATTTGATATCTCAGTGCCTTGAAAAAGTATTCCTAATGCAGGCCATAGACGGGGAGAAAAACGGCCAATTTTTCTTTTAAAAAACGAAAAATCGGACGTTACCAGCAATGGTAAAAAAAGTCGGCCAATTTTCATCCCGTCTACAGCCGGCAAAAAGTGTCCCTGCAGAGAGCTCTGCTATTTCTTTGACAGTTCTTTGACATTTATAGCGGTTGCAACAATGTATCTATTTGTTTCCATTTAGGATACAGATGTTTTTATTCGGAAACAAATAGATACAATGTTGCAGCCGCTATAAATGTCAAAGAACTGCCAAAGAAATAGCAGAGCTCTCTGCAGGGACACTTTTTGCTGGACTGGAATTCCTCTTATTTTTCATCCTACTTCTTCTTCTTCTTTTTCTTCTTCTTCATCATCATCCTCTTCTTCTTCTTCATCATCCTCTTGTTCTTCTTCATCATCATCCTCTTCTTCTTCTTCATCATCATTCTCTTCTTCTTCTTCTTCTTCTTCTTCATCATCCTCTTCTTCTTCATCATCATCCTCTTCTTCTTCTTCTTCATCATCATCATCATCATCCTCTTCTTCATCATCATCCTCTGCTTCTTCTTCATCATCATCATCATCCTCTTCTTCTTCTTCTTCATCATCATCATCCTCTTCTTCTTCTACTTCTTCTTCATCATCATCATCATCCTCTTCGTCTTCTTCTTCATCATCATCATCATCATCCTCTTCTTCTTCATCATCATCATCCTCTTCTTCTTCTTCATCATCATCATCCTCTTCTTCTTCTTCTTCTTCATCATCCTCATCTTCTTCTTCTTCATCATCATCCTCTTCTTCTTCTTCTTCATCATCCTCTTCTTCTTCTTCTTCTTCTTCATCCTCTTCTTCTTCTTCTTCTTCATCATCATCATCCTCTTCTTCTTCTTCATCCTCTTCTTCATCATCCTCTTCTTTATCTCCTTCCTCTTCTTCTTTTTCTTCTTTTTGTCTTCCTCTTGCAGGTCACTGCTCATGCACAGATTTTATATCGGTAAAAAATCGGCCGATTTGCCCACCATTGCCGCAAAAATTGGCCGATCGGCAAAATCGGCCGATTTTTTTTCCAACTTTATCGATAAAAAAATGTGCCAAAATACCGAAAAACGGCCGAACAAATAGCCCACTAACGATCCGAAAATCGGACGATTTTATTTTCGGCCGAAAAAATCGGCCGATTTTCGACCCATCTATGGCCTGCATAACCCTTGAAATGTTCCCCATGTTGTCAGGTTACAACCAAAAACGTCAATGTATTTTATTGGGATTTTATGTAATAGACAAACACAAAGTGGCCCATAATTGTGAAGTGGAAGGAAAATGAGAAATGGTTTTCAACATTTGTGACCAACATGTCTGTGAAAAGTGTGGCGGCATTTGTATTCATCCCCCTTTACTCTGATACCCCTAACTAAAATCTAGTGGAACCAATTGCCTTCAAGAGTCACCTAATTAGTAAGTAGAGTCCACCTGTGTGTCATGTCATCTCAGGATAAATTTTATTTCTGGTCATCATTGGCACACAAGAATATTTTTTGGGGACACTATAACATTGTTTGTGAATTATATTCACATAATTGCTGTTTGAATTTTGCAGCCTGTTGGACATTCGCTTTCTGGCTATTATTCATACATAGATTCATTTTGGCACACTGCAATACTGCGTGGTAGAGTATACCTTTCATACATTTGTCACTTGTATTAGCCCTGCACTACCCTGTGGAGGCGGAGGGTTGCCACATTGTGCTAGCTGCTTCTATATTCCTTTGCGCTCACTGTTCATATATTTTGTACACTTCAGTATAAATCCAGCTGTTCTGTGAAGCCCTCAGAGGTTTGTTAGAGAACATTAGTGAACAAACAGAATCATGAAGGCCAAGGAACACACCGGACAGGTCAGGGATAAAGTTGTGGAGATGTGTAAAACAGCAAGCATGAAATTCTGTGTGAAACTAGGCAAATCGTGGGATCTCCACAATGTTGTCAAAACGGCGACCTTTGAGCTGCATCTTCACCTTCAGGAAGAAGGCATTTTCAGGGGTTGAGGTTGTTGAAGGTCTTCGTGATCTCTCATTGTCTTCCAGTGATGTTCTCCTGCTCTTGAAGTGCATGTGTCACTCAAAACGCCTCCAATGACTCGTTGCAGAATCGCCGTAAACTTGACGAATCATGTCAAAGGTCTCTGCGGCGGATTTGACGTACAAATGCCAGGTCCCATGTACAGAACTTAACATACATGAATGGGACGCATTTGATCCATTAAGTTGTCAAACCTTTTCCTTTGTGTGAATATTTTCATTGGCTTGTGGAGGTTCCATGTTTTTTTTTTCCATAAACGTTTTTATTGAGAGATAAAAGGAGCAGAGGGAGGAGCTGGGGCAGGGAAAAAAAAGACTTGGGGGTAAGGGCTAAATATTAATACAACTATTGAGTTTAATTTATGCATATTATTTAAATGAACTAAACTACCGCATTGCTCCTCACCTTGTGGGGTCATCTCAAGGTGGAGGTTCTGAAACAGATGGCAGAACAAAGCTGCATGCACAGTCACAGGGAGAACCGACCTTCAAAAGTCAGTATGCTAAAAGACATCGTCCTGTGTACATCGGGAGCTGTGCAACTGGTGCTATTCTGACCTTGTGCATTACCACGTCTGCTATTTCATCACAGACAGCAAGTTAGAACAGAGCACAAATGTGAAATTCTGTGTGAAACCGGGCAAATCTGCCACAGCGACGTTTGACATGATTCGGCAAGTTTACAGTGATGCTGCAATGAGTCGTTCGTGGTGTTTTGAGTGGCACACGTGCTTCAAGAGTGGAAGAACATCACTGGAAGATGACAAGAGATCTGGAAGACCTTCAATGAGCTCAACCCCTGAAAATGCCTTCTTCCCGAAGATGAAAATCTAGGTCAAAGGTCGCCAATTTGACATGATTGCGGAGATCCAGCGATTTACCCACGCAGAGTTTCACGATTGTTCTTTGTTCTAACTTGCTGTCCATGATGAAAAAGCAGATGTGCCAATCCACGTCCTTTAATAGCACAGCTCAGGATGATGTCTTTTGGCACACCGACTTATAAGGTGGGTGCTCCTTGTGACTGTGCATGCAGCCTTGCGCTGCCATCTGTTGGCGGCTACAAAACTAGTCTCGAAATGTTTTGATACCACCTCGTATAACCTACACTATTAATTTACCTTCAGTTATGTTTGATTGCTTTTTAAGTATTGTATTTAAAGCGGACTTCCAGTTGAATAAAAAAAATAAAAGTCAGCAGCTACAAAAAGTGTAGCTGCTGACATTTAAAATGCAGCCACTTAACTGTCCCTCAGTCCA
Organism: Staurois parvus; assembly: GCF_062004578.1. Lineage (NCBI taxonomy): Eukaryota > Metazoa > Chordata > Amphibia > Anura > Ranidae > Staurois > Staurois parvus. Next base: position 2,065,904 of record NW_028317830.1, read on the forward strand.
GCGGTGTCCTCACCATGGCTGGTTTTCTCTCCCCTATCTTAAGTGTAAGCACCCGGCCAGGGGCGGACTGACCATTTGGAAACTCGGGCACTGCCTGAGGGCTTGGGGTCAGTAGGGGGCCCCATGAGATGCCCCTGGTACCTTTTTCATAGATTTTTTGAGTTTGGGCAAGGACACAGGGGCCCCATGATCCCTTATTGCCCGGGGGCCCCATGAGTTGTCAGTCCGCCCCTGCACCCAGCTGTGACAGCTTGCGGCTTCACAGCTGGGCGCCCACTGCGCATGCACGAGTAATGCTGAACTTTGTGAATGGCCCCGTAGTCTTCTGGGACGTGTCCCACAACACTACGGGGAGGGAGGGGAGGACAACTTCCGCTTTGATTGCCTTAGACGATCAAAGCAGAAGTGGGAGCGGTTACATGTCAAATGTGGGTACCCCCCACTCACCAAAGCTTCAAATTGTTAATGGAGAGCGGGGGGACAAAGGCTTAAAGTAGAACTTCCCCTTTTGGGTGGAGCTTTATCCTTCTACTCCTCCAAAGACTTTAATTGTATTGCTTGATCCCAATTGGGCCTCTACAGTCTCTGAGTCTTCTCTATTCATATCTGTTGCCTTAGAGCACTGGTTCTCAACCTGTGGGTCGCGACCCCTTTGGGGGTCAAATGACCCTTTCACGGGGGTTCCCCTAAGACCATCAGAAAACACATATTTCCGATGTGTAAAGAGCAGCTACTGTGTAGAAATCAGCTGCTGTGTTGAAAGCAGCTACTTTGTTAAAAGCAGCTACTGTGTTGAAAGCAGCAGTATTGGAGGTAAAACAACACTCATGAATTATAATTTCTGGGTAAAAAGTTTTATGGTTGGGGGTCACCACAACATGAGGAACTGTATTAAAGGGTCACGGCATTAAGAAGGTTGAGAACCACTGCCTTAGAGTCATCTGGCTCAATGTACAGAACTCAGGGCTCTTTGTATTTGGTACCATTGTTCTGGAAAATTCATGTCCAGAACACAATAACACTCCAATCTCTGAGTAAATTGTAATAAGATGTTTCTTTTGTATATACCATAATAAAAGAGGATGAAAAATAGATGTTTTTTTCCAGCATAAGTCTCTGTTCACACCATAAGCACTTGGCCAAAGTTCTGTAAGCTGCTGATAACAATTTCAATTTTTTGTGAATAGGTCTGTCTACGTGATTATCACTTTCACAGATAATATAAGTAATATTACATCCTTGAATTTGAAGTTTTTTTCATTGGGTTTTGAATGAAGTGCCTATTATGGATATCCTATGGTAAATTTCTCACCTTGTACCAAGACAAGCAGGATGCAGAGATTCTAAATAAAAGCCATCAGGTAATTGGTATTTCCAACATTGACGTGAAAGAGCCAGACTTGTGTTATTGTTAGTATAAGTATATTGAAGCAATAAACAGACGTCGTGTCTTCTCTGTCCATTGCCATCTCTTCAGTGCAGCCCTGAAACTTGTGAGAATAATTTGGTTATGAATGAAAATCAAACTTTTCATCCTGAATTTATTTTGCTTGGCCTGTCGGACCTCACAGGTTTTAGGATCCCGGTATCTCTGTTCTTCCTGCTGGTCTATGTGGCCACAGTGGCTGGGAACCTTCTTATAATTTTCTTGGTGAATTCCGACCTTCACCTGCAGACCCCCATGTACTTTTTCCTGGGAAACCTCTCCGTTTTAGACACACTTCTGCCTTCTTGTTCTGTATCTCATCTATCTTTGGGCAACTTTAGTGGAAACACACTAATTTCATATTCAACTTGTATAGCCCAGGTCTTCTTCTTCTCCTGGTTTGCCTACACTGAGTTCTTTCTTCTAGCCATTATGTCCTATGATCGATATGTTGCCGTCTGTCTTCCTCTGCATTACACAACCAAAATAAGTATCAAACTGTGTGCTCAGTTGGTGTCCAGCATATGGATTTTCAGCTATGCCTACTCCTTGATGCACACACTTAATACACTAAGATTGTCCTTCTCCAATTCCAATTCCATCCCGGGCTTGTTCTGTGAACTTTTTCAGTTGATTCAACTGTCGTGTTCAGACACTTACCTCAATTACTTACTCATTTTTCTTGTTGGAGTGCCATTTGCTCTTGTTGCCTTTTCTATCACTTTCCTTTCCTATGTCTACATTTTCAAAACCATCCTGAGAATAAAAATGAAGGACGGAAGACAGAAAGCCTTCTCCACCTGCAGTTCTCACCTCACGGTGGTCTTCATGTTTTATGTGACTACTTTCTTCAACTACATTCAACCCAAAACTGACAGTTTTCTGGTTGGCCGATTAGTGTCTATAATTTATACATTTTTCACCCCTTTGCTAAATCCTGTGATATACAGTCTACGAAACAGTGAACTCAAAGGTGCTGTCCGCAGAGCTCTGGTGAAAGTGCAACAATATTTCACATCTCTCAACTGGTAATATTTATTTATGTTTTTATTTTAGCTACCGTATATGAGACCTACAAATCCTAGAAAAACCTCATAACTGGGTTAAAAAATTCCACATGTGTTGTTCTTGCACTAACAGTTAAACTTTTAAAACAAGCCTTCAAGGTGTAACTTCATCTTGGTTCAAGCCATACTGGTACCCAAAGATTAAGCAAGTTGTAAAAGAAAATCTCTAAAGTAAAAAAAAAAGAAAGACAAGACAATTGAAGTGAGAAAGCTGGTTAGATAAAGTGAAGAGTTAGCTATGGGATGAAGGTAGGGTGAAGTACCGTTTTAAGAGTGAAAACATTTATGCCTGCCATTGAGTAATCTGGTAGTGAAAAATGATGTCCTACAGTTCTGCCATAGTCACCTTCTCCCATGTTCTCCTACAGTTCTGCCATAGTCACCTTCTCCCATGTTCTCCTACAGTTCTGCATTGTCATCTTCTCCCATATTCTCCTACAGTTCTGCCATAGTCACCTTCTCCCATGTTCTCCTACAGTTCTGCATTGTCATCTTCTCCCATATTCTCCTACAGTTCTGCCATAGTCACCTTCTCCCATGTTCTCCTACAGTTCTGCCATAGTCACCTTCTCCCATGTTCTCCTACAGTTCTGCCATAGTCACCATCTCACATGTTCTCCTACAGTTCTGCCATGGTCACCTTCTCCCATGTTATCCTACAGTTCTGCCATAGTCACCTTCTCCCATGTTCTCCTACAGTTCTGCATTGTCACCTTCTCCCATGTTCTCCTACAGTTCTGCATTGTCATCTTCTCCCATATTCTCCTACAATTCTGCCATAGTCACCTTCTCCCATGTTATCCTACAGTTCTGCCATAGTCACCTTCTCCCATGTTCTCCTACAGTTCCGCCATAGTCACCTTCTCCCATGTTCTCCTACAGTTCTGCATTGTCATCTTCTCCCATATTCTCCTACAGTTCTGCTATAGTCACCTTCTCCCATGTTCTCCTACAGTTCTGCCATAGTCACCTTCTCCCATGTTCTCCTACAGTTCTGCCATAGTCACCTTCTCCCATGTTCTCCTACAGTTCTGCCATAGTCACCTTCTCCCATGTTCTCCTACAGTTCTGCCATAGTCACCTTCTCACATGTTCTCCTACAGTTCTGTCATAGTCACCTTCTCACATGTTCTCCTACAGTTCTGCCATGGTCACCTGCTCACATGTTCTCCTACAGTTCTGCCATAGTCACCTTCTCCCATGTTTTCCTACAGTTCTGCCATAGTCACCTTCTCCCATGTTCTCCTACAGTTCTGCATTGTCACCTTCTCCCATGTTCTCCTACAGTTCTGCCATGGTCACCTGCATGTTCTCCTACAGTTCTGCCATGGTCACCTGCTCACATGTTCTCCTACAGTTCTGCCATAGTCACCTTCTCACATGTTCTCCTACAGTTCTGCCATAGTCACCTTCTCCCATGTTCTCCTACAGTTCCGCCATAGTCACCTTCTCCCATGTTCTCCTACAGTTCTTCCATAGTCACCTGCTCACATGTTCTCCTACAGTTCTGCCATAGTCACCTTCTCACATGTTCTCCTACAGTTCTGCCATAGTCACCTGCTCACATGTTCTCCTACAGTTCTGCCATAGTCACCTTCTCACATGTTCTCCTACAGTTCTGCCATAGTCACCTTCTCACATGTTCTCCTACAGTTCTGCCATAGTCACCTTCTCACATGTTCTTTAACCACTTCCTGTCTACCATCCTGCATTGTACTGTGGATGGGCAGCAGCTACAGGTACAGCGATGTACTGGTACACTGCTGTGGCTCTACCAACACAGGGGGGAGCTGCAAGGCACCCCCCCAGTGACCGCTGTGTCTAAGGGACCCAGCGGAATGCTGGAACCGAAAACAATGTCATGTGCATGTCATGTTTTGTATCTATTTACTCAGTGTAACATCAACTTTCATATTCTATCAAACAATCAAATAACTGGGCTATATATTGCATTTTTGTGCATTAACCAGTTCCCGTTCAGTCAATTGCAAAATGATGGCCGAGCGGAGCTTTTATCAATCTGGGTGGGCATCATGTGACACTGTGGTGAGATCCGACAGAGATTTGACCACTTTGACCAATCATAGCACGTCACATGACAATTGTAAACATTGGATGGCTTCATATAACACCCTCCCAGAACGCGCGCCCCCAGCGGTGTGCACTTGGCAATCTTCATGAGTCCTACAAACACAGTTGATCATGTGATGTGGTAAAAGGCCAATCACAGTGGCTTTTTACCACATGATCAGCCATGTCCAATGACACACCAGATCACCAGGTAAATGCAGTTGCTGGTTGTCGGCTGTCACAGTGTGAGGAGAGTACTGCTGATAATTGGCAATTGTCAGAGAACAGATCAGCACTGATCATCAGTGCCCTGATGATCAGTGCCCAGCAGTGCCACCCACCCGTGCCCAGCATTGCCACCCGCAAGTGCCAAGCAGTGCCACCCACCTGTGCCCATCAGTACCACCCATCAGTGATGCCCAGCAAATCCACCCATCAGTGCCGTCAGTTAGTGCCACTCATCAGTGCCCATTAGTGCTGCCCATCAATGCCACCTATCAGTGCCCATCATTGCTGTATATCAGTGCAGCATCATCAGTGCCAGCTTATCAGTTCCACCTATCAGTGCTTCCTATCAGTGCCCATCAGTGGTGCCTATCCATGCCACCTCATCAGTGCTGCCTATCAGTGCCCATCAGCACCACCTATCAGTGCCCATCAGTGCTCGCTATCAGAACCCATCAGTGATGCCTCATCAATGCACATCAGTGAAGGAGAAAAATTACAAAATTTTATAATAGAAACAAAGAAAAACTTTTTTTTTTCAAATTGTTTGCTCTTTTTTTTTTTATAGCGCAAAAAATAAAACACACAGTGCCAATTAAATACCACCAAAAGAAAGCTCTATTTGTGTGAAAAAAAATTATAAAAGTTTCATATGAGTACAATGTTGCATGACCGCGCAATTGTCATTCAAAGTGCGACAGAGCTGAAAATTGGCCTGGACAGGAAGGAGGTATAAGTGCCCGGTAGGCGAGGGGTTAATATGATCCAGATCTGCATCCATGTGGACGGGGCTTGTCCTAGCAGGTCACATGACAATGTCCTGTGTTGCTTGTCCTAGGGATATATATAGCTTATTGGAACTTCTGATTGATTCAGCTCTGAGGAAGGGAGTGTGGCTCCCAAAACACATGAGCATCTATAGTAGAAGGTTCCATGATGGGACCCCACAATCCTATACTGACGTTTTATTGATACATGCCTGATTGCACATGTGGTTTGTAAGTACCCTTTTGTCTTTTCCATAATAAAACTCATATATCATGGTAATGCAAGAGTAGTGTTCGCCCTCTTGTGTGTTTTTTTTTTATATATCAGACCTATGTAAATGTTTAATAATAATAGTGTGTGATTGTTGGGGGACTTTAGAGTGTAAGCTCCTCTGGTGCAGAGAAACAATTGAACAAGAACACTGCATGTGCGTAGCACACCCAAAAACTTCTTTAACCCTTTCCTGATTGAAGGTAAAAAAAAGCCCAATGCCTGAACCCAGTTTTACTACAACAAGTTTCTTCTAGCAGGCTGTCACTCTGGTAGGGATGCACCTTTGATAACGTGCTCGTCCGCACGAAACGCGCCAGGGCGGAGCCTAGCCGGTGACTTCACGCGGCCCCACACCTCGTGGAGGCCGGAGGCCATCTTTGTTTCTGGGATACCCTATGTGAGTTGTTTTCACTATGCTACAATAAAAATTTATGAACCTACTACACTATCAGTGCTTTTTTGGGGTGGGCTGTTTGGTCGAGCCCCCCCCCCCCCTTTTTCAAGGTGGATATCTTGTTTGAGTGTCCTGGTCTGAGGAGCCTGGATTAGCTTTATGCCAAGTATTGCTGGATGTCTGGTGCCCCCTGCTGGTTAGAGGAAGGTGCATCCCTACCAGAGTGACAGCCTGCTAGATGACCCACATTGCTTCAGCCTTCTAGTACCAGGAGTGGTCTGACAACTCAAATGCGCATATTATGCGCTTTCTGGTGAGTGTATAATATTTACCCACCTTTGAGCACGGAGTAGACAATTTTTGCACCTTTTTGCTGGGACAATTGAACCATTATCTGAGGACATTGGTTTCATTTTAATCACTTTAAGCACTTTAGCCACCACCCATCCTATTTGATTTTATTTATATTTATATTTTATCAGATTTATGATTCATGATTCATTTCTTTTTAGCGCTGCATATGTTATTATTATTTATAGTGTGAAGGTTTGGGGTTTGTACCTTTTATGCCAGCTGCTTACCATTTATCTCCAAGCGCTCGTTAATTATTTTACTGTTCTGACTACAACAAGTTTGTCCAGGAAAATCATTTTCAGGACACATTGGCCTTCCATTTGGTGGTAAATGGTCATGGAAATCTTCAGATTTTTCATTTGTTTTTGAACCCATAGTAGGGCCCAAAAACAAAAGTGTGCATTTTATTTTATTTTTTTTTATTCTACATAAAAAGCACTGACACTAGCTATTTTTTCTACATTTTATTATTTTTCATGTTACACACTCTTCTTTACATTTTTCTGCTTTAGCAATTCATCTTCAGAGGAGAGGACAGGAAAAATAAAAACAACACAGGGGCAGGCTATACACTAGTGCATGCAAAGTGAGCAACATCACATAGTCTTTTGTACTCAAAAGTAACTCCCACCGCTCCCAGTAGGCTGGATGTTAGTCTTGTATCTGAAGGAAATGCCTCGCCTTGCTGCCTTCTCAAGACTGGGGACGTCTGTACATAATGGACAAAAGTAGAAGAGAAACAGAGGGATCACCAGCCTAGTGCATTATCCTCAAAGATTTCCTTTATTATTAAAAAACATGGTGGGTATGAAACTCACAAACCAACAAATGTGTCTCAGCTTATCACATATACTAAATTCCAGCTCCCGGGACATGACAACTGGTGGTACAGATGCAAAGAACCAACTTGCCGACACGTTTTGAGGCCTAGCCTCTTCCTCAGAGCCATCTACTGTATACAGTGGCTGATTACTGTGAAAGCCAATCAGAGGCTATCACACCGATCAGGTGATTGGGCACTAGGTCTTCCAGGAACCGGGGGGCTCAGCACCGTGCTCACAGCACAGACACAGTTTGTTACTTTATTAAAAATAAAACCAAGTGCTCTGTGAATGCTGTTTTATGGATGTCCCCTCACCCAAAACACGATTGCTGCTCTTTAGATATTGTTTTCAGGTGTTCTTTTTCAAATTTATTTTTTTTTTACTTGTGTTTAATAAGGAGAATGAATGTATTTAAAAAGTGTTTAAGAAATAAAAATCAAGGAAAGAAACAGAAAGATATTTTTGTATCATCTTGTGTCAGGAGGTCTCAGTGAGATCCCGGCAGTATAATGAGACACAGGAGGGATATGGATGGAGATCTCAGGAGGCTTCTAAATGCTTTTATCCATGGGGAGATGGTGCAGGGAGAGGGGGGAACCTGTGTGTCCTCCGTACCTGACACTCCTCACTGTACATGGGGAGATGGTGCAGGGAGAGGGGGGAACCTGTGTGTCCTCCGTACCCGACACTCCACACTGTACATGGGGAGAGGGTGCAGGGAGAGGGGGGAACCTGTGTGTCCTCCGTACCCGACACTCCTAACTGTACATGGGGAGAGGGTGCAGGGAGAGGGGGGAACCTGTGTGTCCTCCGTACCTGTACATGGGGAGATGGTGCAGGGAGAGGGGGGAACCTGTGTGTCCTCCGTACCCGACACTCCTCACTGTACATGGGGAGAGGGTGCAGGGAGAGGGGGGAACCTGTGTGTCCTCCGTACCTGACACTCCTAACTGTACATGGGGAGAGGGTGCAGGGAGAGGGGGGAACCTGTGTGTCCTCCGTACCTGACACTCCTCACTGTACATGGGGAGAGGGTGCGGGGAGAGGGGGGAACCTGTGTGTCCTCCGTACCTGACACTCCTCACTGTACATGGGGAGATGGTGCGGGGAGAGGGGGGAACCTGTGTGTCCTCCGTACCTGACACTCCTAACTGTACATGGGGAGAGGGTGCGGGGAGAGGGGGGAACCTGTGTGTCCTCCGTACCTGACACTCCTCACTGTACATGGGGAGAGGGTGCAGGGAGAGGGTAGAACCTGTGTGTCCTCCGTACCCGACACTCCACACTGTACATGGGGAGATGGTGCAGGGAGAGGGGGGAACCTGTGTGTCCTCCATACCCGACACTCCACACTGTACATGGGGAGAGGGTGCAGGGAGAGGGGGGAACCTGTGTGTCCTCCGTACCTGACACTCCTAACTGTACATGGGGAGAGGGTGCAGGGAGAGGGGGGAACCTGTGTGTCCTCCGTACCTGACACTCCTAACTGTACATGGGGAGAGGGTGCAGGGAGAGGGGGGAACCTGTGTGTCCTCCGTACCCGACACTCCAGACTGTACATGGGGAGAGGGTGCAGGGAGAGGGGGGAACCTGTGTGTCCTCCATACCCGACACTCCACACTGTACATGGGGAGGTGGTGCAGGGAGAGGGGGGAACCTGCGTGTCCTCCGTACCTGACACTCCACACTGTACATGGGGAGATGGTGCAGGGAGAGGGGGGAACCTGCGCGTCCTCCGCACCTGACACTCCTAACTGTACATGGGGAGATGGTGCAGGGACAGGGGGGAACCTGCGCGTGCTCCGCACCTGACACTCCTAACTGTACATGGGGAGATGGTGCAGGGAGAGGGGAGAACCTGCGTGTCCTCCGTACCTGACACTCCTCACTGTACATGGGGAGATGGTGCAGGGAGAGGGGGGAACCTGCGTGTCCTCCGCACCTGACACTCCTAACTGTACATGGGGAGATGGTGCAGGGACAGGAGGGAACCTGCGCGTGCTCCGCACCTGACACTCCACACTGTACATGGGGAGAGGGTGCAGGGAGAGGGGGGAACCTGCGCGTCCTCCGCACCTGACACTCCACACTGTACATGGGGAGAGGGTGCAGGGAGAGGGGGGAACCTGCGCGTCCTCCGCACCTGACACTCCACACTGTACATGGGGAGAGGGTGCAGGGAGAGGGGGGAACCTGCGCGTCCTCCGCACCTGACACTCCACACTGTGGGAGAGGGTGCAGGGAGAGGGGGGAACCTGCGCGTCCTCCGCACCTGACACTCCTAACTGTACATGGGGAGATGGTGCAGGGAGAGGGGGGAACCTGCGCGTCCTCAGCACCTGACACCCCTAACTGTACATGGGAAGAGGGTGCAGGGAGAGGGGGGAACCTGCGCGTCCTCCGTACCTGACACTCCACACTGCCGTATACACCTTTCTAAAGGAAACAGAATTATTCCCCAGGACAGAACCTTTCAACAAGACAACCACAGACCGGGTGTTATTTTTCTAGAAGAGGTGGGAGTCAGTGATATTATTTCACAAAATAAAATTCTGAACAATAAAGTATCCATTTTTATTGACACTTCTTCAGTGCTGATCACTGGATATTACTCAAGGAATAAGATATTCTGAAAATTATGTGAAAAGATTTCCTTCCATTATCAACTTTCTGCTATACTGCTCCACAGACCTATGTGTGCTGGACATACAAAAATATAACTTCTCTTTTCCTGCACAGTGTATCCATTAGCAACAAAGTATCATGAATTGTTGTTCTCCTAAAGTATTGTGATAAAATCAGGACACACACACATATAAATAACGATTTTTAACATTTGGACTTGATTATTGTTTACATTCTATGACATTGGTGACATGTGTTTGTTGACATAACATAAACTGTATTTTTACTGTTAGTGTTTGTGTGTAAAGCTTTTATTACAGGGGTTAATATAAATGCATTAAAAAAAAAAAAAAATATATATATATATATATATATATATATATACACACACACTATATTGCCAAAAAAGTATTGGGCAGCCGGCCTTTACACGCACATGACCTTTAATGGCTCCCCAGTCATAGTCCGTAGGGTTCAATATTGAGTTGGCCCCGCCCTTTCCACACACATGACCTTTAATGGCCTCCCAGTCTCAGTCCGTAGGGTTCAATATTGAGTTGGCCCTGCCCTTTACACACACATGACCTTTAATGGCTCCCCAGTCATAGTCCGTAGGGTTCAATATTGAGTTGGCCCCGCCCTTTCCACACACATGACCTTTAATGGCCTCCCAGTCTCAGTCCGTAGGGTTCAATATTGAGTTGGCCCCGCCCTTTGCAGCTATAACAGCTTCAACTCTTCTGGGAAGGCCGTCCACAAGGTTTAGGAGGGTGTCTATGGGAAGGTTGGACCATTCTTCCAGAAGCACATTTGTCAGGTGAGGCACTGATGTCGGGGGAGGAGGCCTGGCTTGCAGTCTCCGCTCTAATTCATCCCAAAGGTGTTCTATGGGGTTGAGGTCAGGATTCTGTGCAGGACAGTCAAGTTCCTCCACCCCAAACTGGCTCCTCCATGTCTTTATGGGCCTTGCTGTGTGCACTGGTGTGCAGTCATGTTGGAACAAGAAGGGGCCATCCCCAAACTCCTCCCACAAAGTTGGGAGCATGAAATTGTCCAAAATGTCTTGTTATGCTGAAGCCTTAAGAGTTCCCTTCACTGGAACTAGGTGGCCAAGCCCAACCCCCAGAAAAACAACTCCACACCATAATCCCCCCTCCACCAAACTTTACACTTGGCTCAGTGCAGTCAGGTAAGTACCGTTCTCCTGGCAACCACCAAACCCAGACATGTCCATCGGATTGCCAGACAGAGAAGCGTGATTGTTCACTCCAGAGAACACGTCCCCACTACTCTAGAGTCCAGTGGCGGCGTGCTTTACACCACAGCATTAGACTCCTTGCATTTCACTTGGTGATGGAAGGCTTGGATGCAGCTGCTCGGCCATGGAAACCCATTCCATGAAGCTCTCTACGCACTGTTGTTGGGCTCATCTGAAGGCCACACCAAGTTTGGAGGTCTTTAGCTATTGACTCTGCAGACAGTTGGCGACTTGCATGCGCTGACCCCGCCCTGTCATGTGACGTGGCCTACTACTTGGTGGCTGAGTGGCTGTTGTTCCGAGTTGCTTCCACTTTGTTATAATCCCACTAACAGTTGAGCGTGGAATATTTAGTAGCCAGGAAATGTCACGGATGGACTTATTGCCCAGGTGGCCACTTATCACGGGACCACGCTTGGAGTCACTGAGCTCCTGAGAGCGACCCATTCTTTCACCAATGTTTGTAGAAGCAGTCTGCATGCCTAGGGGCTTGATTGTATACACCTGTGTCCATGGAGGGGATTGGAACACCTGAATCCAATTTATATTACCCCCAGGGGCGGACTGACAACTCATGGGGCCCCCGGGCAATAGGGGATCATGGGGCCCCTGTGTCTTTGCCCAAACTCAAAAAAGCCTATGAAAAAGGTACCAGGGGCATCTCATGGGGCCCCCTACTGACCCCGGGCCCTCGGACAGTGCCCGAGTTTCCAAATGGTCAGTCCGCCCCTGATTACCCCTGTAACTAAAGCTTTACACACAAACACTGAAAATGCCATTTATGTTACAACACCAAGAAATACATGTCACCAATGTCATAGAAGGCAAACAATAATTACGTCCACATGTTAAATGTCCAAAGATAAATCCGTGTCTATAGCCGTGTATGCTACGTTGGAATCTGGTTTGTGTAACATACCATTTGAATGCTGGTAGACTGAGAAGTGAAGACTGACGGTAAGCTGAATTCTCTGATGCTCTTTAGTGCACACAGTGAGATTTAACTGCACTGGTTTATTAATGACGTCACATCAGATTTATGCTACAATATAACTGTTTCCATTTACCATAAATATATTGTAAGCACAGGAGCTGAAGTGTTCAGCAATAGATCTGTGTGTGTTATTTTTTCTGACCTGTCATAAGAAACACACAGATGCGGCCACTGCTGCACTCTTCAAAATACTACGCTGTTCAAAAAAATGAAAGGAAGACTTTTTAATCAGATCTAGCATCAAGTCAATGACATTCCCGGGATATGGATCTGGTCAGGAAAGTGGCAGAGGGGGTTGTTCATCAGTTTCAGCTGCTTTGGTGTTCATGAAATTACCAATAGGTGCACTAGATGGGCAACAATGAGATGACTCCCAAAACTGGAATGGTTTTACAAGTGGAGGCCACTGACATTTTTTTGTCCCTACTCATCTTTTCTGACTGTTTTTCACTAGTTTTGCATTTGGCTCGGGTCAGTGTCACTACTGGTATCATGAGGCTAGACCTAAACCCTACAGAGGTTGTGCAGGCAGTCCAACTCCTCCAGGATGGCACATCAATACGTGCCATTGCCAGAACATTTGCTGTGTCTCCCAGCACAGTCTCAAGAGCATGGAGGAGATTCCAGGAGACAGACAGTTACTCTGGGAGAGCTGGACAGGGCCATAGAAGGTCCTTAACCCATCAGCAGGACCAGTATCTGCTCCTTTGTGCAAGGAGGAACAGGATGAGCCCTGCCAGAGCCCTACAAAATGACCTCCAGCAGGACACTGGTGTGAATGTCTCTGACCACACTATCAGAAACAAACTTCATGAGGGTGGCCTGAGGGCCCAACATCCTCTAGTGGGCTCTGTGTTCACTACCTGGCACCTTAGAGCTTGATTGGCATTTGCCATTGAACCCCAGAATTGGCAGGCCCACCACTGGCACCCTGTGCTTTTCACAAATGAGAGCAGGTTCACTCTGAGCACATGTGACAGACGTGAAAGGGTCTGTAGAAGACCGTAACATCGTTCAGAATGAACGTTTTGTTGGTGGGCCTGTGATGGTCTGGAGAAGCATATACATGGATGGACGCACAGACCTCTAGAGGCTAGACAATGGCCCCCTGACTGCCATTAGGTATCGGGATGAAATCCTTGGACCCATTGTCAGACCCTACACTGGTGCAGTGGGTCCTGGGTTCCTCCTGGTACACGACAATGCCCGGCCTCAAGCGGCAAGAGTATGCAGGTAGTTCCTGGAGGAGGAAGGAATTAATACCAATGAATGGCCCCCACGCTCACCTAATCTAAATCCAATAGAACCCCTCTGGGATGTCATGTTTCGGTCCATCCAATGCTGCCAAGTTATACCTCAGACAGTCCAGGAGCTCAGTGATCTCCTGGTCCAGATCTGGGAGGAAATCCCCCAGGACACCATCTGCGGTCTTATTAGGAGCCTCCCCCAACATTGTCAGGCATGCATACAAGCACGTGGGGGCCATACAAACTACTGAGGACCATTCTGAGTTGCTGCAATGACATTTCAGCCAAATGGGCTCGCCTGCTGCATCATTTCTTCACTTTGATTTTTGGGGTATCTTTGAATTCAGTCCTCTGTGGGTTGATCATTTTATTTTCCTTACATAACGATGGGGCATCCTTATGTTCCTAACACATGATCCAGTCCATATCAGTATAGAGATCCAGCAGGATATATTCTACATTGCAGCAGCCAGTGACATCATCGCGTGTGCCATGGCCATAACTGCAGTGCGCATGTGCGGGAGTGATGTCATCAGCGGCTCGGCCATTCAAGCAGCTGCAGTCCGGGAACCTGGAAGGAAGACCAAGTGAAGATGGAAGCCCTGTCAGCAGTGACACTAAGGTAAGTCTTTCACGATGTGCTAATATGCGAGGCATACCAGCATATTATGGGGTTCATTTACTAAAGGCAAATAGAACGAGCGCTTTACAAAGTGCAGTTGCTCCAGAGCTTAGTAAATTAGGTAAGCCTTCATTTTTCAAAGAATACCCAATCACGTGCAAGGAAAATTTTTAAAAAACTGCATTCTGCTTGCATCTGATTGGATGATGGATGTCAGCAGAGCTTCTGCTCATTTATTAAACTCTGGAGCAACTGCACTTCACAAAGCCCACATTCTATTTGCCTTTAGTGAATCAACCCCTATGACTTTACCTTGCAGCACTTACTACCCCTTTCACTGTCATCTGACCAATGTGCCAACCCTAGAATAACTGCTGTGAGGGATTCACACATTTTCTACAAGGCGTCACTCACATTATTTCATTGCATGTATATTAAAACAATGAAGATCACATTTTATGGTGTGTTTGATTTTTAAGGCAGCACTAGGTCATATGGTCCATAGTTGCAAAATAGTTTCCAGAGCCATTCTCCATTTTTTCTCATTAGTCTTTTCCCATAAACTCTTCTTTAGAGGACTGAGCATCATCTGATCCAGTGTCTTCTCTTGCCGTGGTTGGTAATCTGAAAGTAAAAGGAAATATTTTGTTGGTACAAATGATGCTGTGTGTCACAACTCTGAATTTATTTGAAAGCCTGATGAATCCTCTGAAGTCATCTCAGGAAGTTTCATGGGTATTAGGGTAACATGAGAAATGAAACCTCTCAGCCTCAATTCATGCTGCTTGGTCTGTCTGACCTTGTATATTCCCGGATCCTTCTCTCTCTGCTAATTCTTCTTGTCTATGTGGCCACACTGGTTGGGAATCTTCTCATCATTTCACTGGTGGCCACGGACTCCCACCTACAGACCCCAATGTACTTTCTCCTAGGGAACTGTCAGGGCAGGAGCGGTGGAATAGACGGGCAGGCGTAATGGTAGGGTCACACACCGACTGACGACAGCCACCACCCACAGACCGGAATCCCTCAGGGCATGGAGTCTAAGCCCCAGGCTGCCTTTCACCAGGGCCCCTGATGGTGGGGATGGACTTGATGCAGCCAAGGACCAGGTCGTGGCCCCCGAGTAACCTCAGCTGCGGTAATGGCCGCCGCCAATGTCATATAGCTGGTGGGAACCAGATGGGAAACGATAGCGTAGTCGGACAGGCCGGGTCGATAACAGCGGGACAGACAGTACAAGACGGTAGGCAAGAATACACAGGTCAAGGGTTGGGTTCAGCAACGGGAGGTCAGATAAAGGGATAAGGCTGAGAATAGTCTAGCCGAGTCGGTTTCCAGGAGAACAACGAGAGTAGAACAAGAGCTTGCTGCAACACAGTCATACAGGACAAGAATGCAAAGAGCAAGTGCAGACAACAGGCTTAAATGTGATCAACCACACCCTCTGGAGGAGGGACCGCAGAGGCCTGAAAGCATAAAAGGCTACCACCATGCTTTGCAGAAACCTAAGATGGATGCCAGGACATGGAGCAGCACCAACTCTGAGGAAAGGTAGGACCTTGACAGGAACCTCTCCATTTTGGACATTTTCGCCCCCTCAGTGTCTGCATCTCATTTTTTCTTTGGCATCTTTACTGGAAACATGCTTATTTAATACTCAACTTGTATAACCCAAGTTTTCTTCTTCATATGGCTTGTCTGCACTGAGGTTTTCCTTCTAGCGGTTATGTCCTAAGATCGATATGTCGCCATCTGTCATCCTCTCCATTACACAACCATGGTAAACCTTCTCTCATGTGTTCGGATGATGTCCAGCATTTGTATCTTCAGCTCTGTTTATTCTTTGGTGCACACACTTTCCTTACTAAGACTGGTCTTCTGTGACTCCACCATCTTCCCGGGCTTCTTCTGTGAACTCTATCCAACTGTCATGTTCTGAGGGATCCCTCAATATCTTACTACTGTCTCTCCTAGGAGTTGGGTTTCCATTCATTTCATTTTCTATCACTTTCTTTTCATATGTTTTCATTTTAAAACAATCCTGAGATTTAAAATGCTGGAGGGGAAATTGAAGGCTTTCTCCACCTGCAGCTCCCACCTAACCATGGTCTTCCTATTTTACAGCGCTTCCTATTTCAACTATTTTCACCCCAAAATGAAGGGGTTTCTGGCTGACAGACTTCTTTCTGTAATCTATACAATTTTTTCCCCTTTCTTAAATCCCATTATCTACAGCTTGAGTAACAGTGACTTGAAAGAGGCTATCCATAGAGCTCTAGTCAGGGTTGGCTTTAGGCCTTGAATAGGAACAAGCAGATCTTTGACGCTAACTAGGGATTTAACATGGATTAGGTAGATTGCAGAACTCCCATATTTATAAATCAGTTTTTTTTCTTGTTCAAACAATTTTATTAACAATAAACGGGGATGACACAAACAAGGAGACATTATTAATACATATTAGGCATTGATGTGACAGTAGGATACAATAAAATGAATGAGGGTCAAGGCATTAACGTCTATACATTTCTAACGGAAACAGGTAAATAGAAATCAATGACAGAATGCAAGATGGTATCAGTCAATCATGGTAATGTCTCCCAAGTGCATTAAAGAAATAGGGGGAATTCTGGAGGGGGTCAGACAGGGGCGGAAGGGGGGGGGAAGGGGAAGAAGAACAACAACGATGACTCCATGAATATTCATCAAGTTCACAACAGCCTCTACGCGCTACGCACGAGGGGTTATGGACCATATCCTTGACGTACAGTACTGAACTCAAGGGAGAAGCAGTGACTCGTCAAAGTTAGACGGAAGGAAATGCTCTACCCAAGGGCTCCATATGCGCAGGAATTTAGGGATCGTGTCAAGAACTGTGGCTTCCACCTTTGCGTGTATCATGGCTTGTGTTATTCTGGTTTTGACAGCCGCGACACTAAGAGTAGGGGATTTCCAAGACTTTGCTATAACCTGTTTAGCCGCTATCGTGACTTGCATAAACAGCTTAAATTGCGAGTTGGAGATGCCAGAAGGGCATTGGTTGAGTAGGGCTGTCGTTGGGTCTGGCTGTATAGTGATAGTGCTAAATGTAGATATCATGGTAAAAATTTCATCCCAAAAGATTCGGGCTACAGGACAGTCCCACCATATATGGTAATGTGTTCCCAGATCCACACAGCCTCTGAAACAATTGGGCGAGTAATTAGGGGTAAATTTTGCGATTCTTGCTGGGACCAAGTACCAGCGGGTTAGAACTTTATAATTCGTTTCCAATGCTACAACATTCTGCGAAGACGATTTTGTGTTGGCCCAAATGTGGTCCCAATCAGACGGGTCGAATTTCTTACCTAGATCCACTTCCCATTTATGGGTATATAGAGGGGGGGACGTGGTGGTCGAAGTGGCGAAGAGTGAGTATAAGCAGGAGATAAGCCCGCGTCTGTGAGGGTCTTTGCAACACGCTCGTTCAAAGAGAGACATGGTGTCTGGCCGATTGGTTATTGTAGCGTATGGTGCGTAAAAGTGTTGTAGCTGCAAGTATCTAAATATCTCAGAGGCCGGGAGGCTATGCGTTTCCCGCAGCGAGGCAAAGGATTTAAACTTATTCCTCTGTAGGAAGTGATGCGTACGGAGCAAATTGGCGGAGGACCAGGCTTTGAATAAACGGGGTGTCTGCCACGCTGGGGGAAAAGCTGGGTTTCGTAGAAACGAGAGCATGGGATTATGTAGTGATTGGAGGAGGTAACGGGTTTTCAATTTATCCCATAAGGATAAAAAATGAGAAGTGATGGGGTTGGTTATAGAGCGGCGGTCTACCTGCCTTAACCAAAGTAGGTTAGCGGTGGATAGGGGATCGCATTCTATTGATTCAAGCGCAACCCATTGAGGGATTTCAAAGGTTGCATAATACTTAGGTAATTGGGCTAAATGCGCTGCTTGGTAATATTTGCTGATGTCGGGTAGGCCTAGACCTCCAGCAAGCTTAGGGCGGTACAGGGTGGAGCGGGGTATACGAGGGCGAGTATTGCCCCATACATAGGAGAAGATGCAACGCTGCAGTGTGCGGAGGTAATGAGGGGGGACTGGGACTGGAAGGACTCTAAACAGATATAGAATTTTTGGTAGGATTGACATCTTGATAACTGCTATTCTGCCTAGCCATGCGAGGGGGAGGGAAGACCATTTGGACATAAGGGCAGAGAGATGGTTTAGCATCGGAAGATAGTTAGCTGCGTAAAGGTCTGATAATCCAGGAGTCAGTTTGATTCCCAAGAAAGGGATATGACACTGTGACCAAGGGAATGGTAAAATCTGTTTCAGATGCGTCAACTCTTTAGGGGGGAGAGAAATGTTAAGTGCTGTAGATTTATTTGGGTTTATTATTAGACCAGAAAGCACGCCAAACGCCTCAAGAAGCCGGAGTAGGGAGGGTGAAGAAGTCAACGGTGACGTGAGAAAGAGCAAGACGTCATCCGCAAAGAGACATAGCTTATGGTGTGTGCCCCCAATTTCGAGTCCCCTGACATCCGGATTAGCTCTAATTAAGAGGGCTAGGGGCTCTATAGCCAGAGCAAAGAGCAAGGGGGACAGAGGGCAGCCCTGTCTCGTGCCTCTGGAGATCGGGAACTGAGCTGACCTGTGCCCCAGATACCTAATTCTGGCCGAAGGTTCTCGATACAGCGAGAAGATCCAGGTTAAGAAATGTGGGCCAAATCCCCACCGATGCAAAATATAATCGAGGTATGGCCAGGAGACTGTATCAAATGCTTTCCGGATATCTAGGGACAGGAAATATGCGGGAATATTACGGGATCTTGCTAAGTTTGCCAAAAGGGATGCACGTCTGATGTTGTCTCCCGCTTGTCTAGTTGGGATAAAGCCCACTTGGTCATTATGAATTAAAGAGCCAATATACAGGTTAAGACGTGAAGAAAGGACTTTTGCTAGAAGTTTGATGTCAATGTTGAGGAGAGAGATTGGCCTATAGTTGGACCACTGCGTGTCATCAGAATTCGGCTTTGGGATCATTGAAATGTTCGCTTGCACTGTTTCATGTTTGAAGGTTTGGCCAGATAGTAAAGCGTTAAAAGCATTAGTGAGGATAGGTGTAAGAAGATGAGCAAATTTTTTATAGTAAGTGGCTGAGAAGCCATCTGGCCCTGGGCGTTTACGTAGCTTTAGACTTTTAATAGCGTCTAAGGTTTCGGCTTGGGAGATGAGTCTTTCAAGTGCCGCTAACTGGCACTCTGAGAGTTTCGGGAAAGAAATGGAAGTTAAAAGGGTATCAGCCTGTGTAGGGTCGAAAGGTGTGGAAGAGGAGTAAAGTTGTGACAAGTGTTTATGGAACGTCTGTAGGATGTGTTCTGGGTTACTAGTGAGGTTACCAGAGGAGGTGCGTATCCTGATAGGTTTAGTGAGCTGGTCGAGCCTGCGAAGTGAAAGAGCCAGGAATGTGTTGGGTTTATTTGCCCTAGTATAGTATTTGTGCCTAGATCTACGGAGTGAGAGTTCCGCTTGGTCTGTGAGAAAAAGATCTAGGGCTAATCTAGATTGCTCCAGGGTTTCACGATTGGCAGGCGTGGGAGCCGTCTGGAAGGCTTGATGAGAACGATCATAAGTCTGCTCCAGTAGAAGACGTTGCTGCCTTTTGGTTTTATTTAAGAAGGATGCTTTGCTAATGCAAAACCCTCGCAATACTGGTTTGTGTGCTTCCCATAACAGGAGAGGGGAAATATCAGGTGATTGATTGAGAAAGAAGTAGTCTTTAAGGGCTGTTTCTATTTCTAGACAGTGAGCTGGGTTTACAAGCAGGTTATCATTAATAATCCAAGAAGGTTCAACGGGGGATGAGGCCAACGAGGCCATAGATGTGAACACGGCGCAATGGTCAGACCAGGGAATGGGAATTATTTCAGAGGTCAAAAGCCGAGGGGAAGAGGCAGTGGTGACAAAAATATGATCTATCCTAGAGAATGACCGGTGGGGGTGAGAATAGAAGGTGTATTGGCGTTTGGTCGGGTTAAGTTCTCGCCATGAGTCTATCAAAGAATAACGTTGTAGTATGGATTGGAAGGTTTGTTTAGAAGCAGGGATAGGAGATGGTTGAGGAGATTTGTCGAGAAAGGGATATATTACATTGTTAGAGTCTCCGCTAACAATTAAAGTTCCGCGTTTATGGTGGTCTATAACCGAGAAAGGAATGGTAAAGGATCTTGGTTTGGGGCATAGTATGCAACAATGGTGACATCTATATCGAGGAGTTGCCCTACTAACAGGAGGTAACGACCTTCTGGGTCTTTGATTTCGGTGCATGGCACGAAAGGTGTTGTTCGATGAAAGGCGATCAGTACCCCCCTTCGTTTGGCTGTGGCAGAGGCCGTGTAGACCTGAGGATATCGAGAACCAAAAAACTTAGGAGTGGAGTTGGAAGTGAAGTGTGTTTCCTGAAGACAGACCACGTGGGCTTTAAGTGTAGCAAAGGTTCGGAAAGCCTTATTACGTTTCTGCGGGATATTGAGGCCCTGAACATTCAGGGTAAGGACATTTAACGAGCCCATGGGGAAAGCGTATAGTGGATTGGATAGCATGGCACCACCGCCCAGGGTGAAGCCTGACGATTACTGCGGAGGATAGGATTGTTGCGGAGTATGTTAAGCAAAGTCATGGAGTCATGTTGGAGGGAGGGAAGAGGGGTACGGTAGGAGAGAGGTAACAGGAAAGAAAGGGTGTAAGAGGCCATTTAAGGCCTAAAAGGTGGGCTCCCAAGGACACCCTGAGTCAGGGTGGGCTAGGGAGCAATAGTAGCCCAAGTGTTATTAAATAACCAATAACACAGGGGCTAAGGTGGAGTGTGCAGGTACGCGGACCGTAAGGATGACAGCAATGTGATTACCAAATGGTGGCAAGGTCCCGGCAGAAAAAACAGGTATATTAAAAAAGAGAAAAACATCCGATAAAATCAGGGAATCCCGGACTCAGACGGCACTAGTGGTGCTAGTGAAACCTCATGGGTGTAGGGGTATGGCATCGCATGCCGTCAAAGCCTAGGCTCCCAGATGTAAACTATTATAAAACCCAGGAGGGGGGGTTGCAGAACAGACCTCATGTTGTGAGGCAACCAGGAGTTAACATGTAGAGGGAGAGAGAATATTAACGGTGCTAACCGTAGTGACAATCAAAAGAGTATATCGCATGGTGTGTGCGATAAAAAATAAGGGGGGGAAAAAAGGGATAAACATGGGACAGAGTTCAGTCCATGGTGTCTTGTGAGGTTAGGCCCGGAGATGAAAAACGCCCTCTCTTGTGGAAGTTGGATTGACCGTCAGTTGCACGCGTGGGGAAGGACTTCCGTGGCGAGCTGGATGTGGACCTCCACTTGGCGCTCTCTGAAGGCGTCGCTGGGGGATGTAGCTGCAGGGTCCGCAGGGTGTCTATAAGGTCCTCAGGCGTCTTGCAGGTGTAATCTCGGGACTGGTGTCGGAATCGCACTGCAAAAGGGAAACTCCACCTATATTGTACTGCATGTTGTTGAAGTACTTGTAGGTGAGGTTTCATAGCCCTGCGTTTGGCGATGGTTGTGGGGCATAGATCCTGGAATAGTTGGTAGGTATGACCTTGGAACTGTAGAGATTCTGCGTTGCGGGCAGCTTGAAGAAGTTGCTCCTTGGTACGGAAAATGTGAAGCTTGGCTATAATGTCACGTGGCGGACCGTCGTTGCGTCGTGGTGCTAACGCCCTGTGGACTCTGTCTAATTCCAATCTATCGATTGGGATAGCTGGGGCAAGCTCTTGGAACAGAGCTGTTATTGTCGATTGTACATCAACGATCGTTTCCGGAAGGCCCCGGACACGTAGATTTGAGCGCCGTGCTCGGTTTTCAAAGTCCTCTAGCCGTGTCAATAAAGTTGCGTTTTCGTCACGCAGGAGATCAAGGTCATCTGTATGTGTCTGAAGTGAGACGTCAAGACCATCCACCCTCTGTTCTAGGTCCGCAGTGCACTGTCCCAGTTCACGGATTTCCCTAGATAGTGTAGCAGTGATGCGGTCTGAGGTTTGCTTCAAAGCCTTGTGTAGCATTTTTTCAAAGCGTGATAACAGGTCAGGGGGTGTAAGGTCAGGCGTCAGGGCTTGTGTAGGGACATCTGGTTCAGGGTCAGACTCACCCTCAGACGTGCAGGGATGGCTGGGCTGCGGATCCTGCAGGGCTGCATATGCTCCTGCTGCCTGCTTGCTTCCACGTGCTGGGGCGGTGGCCATCTTTGTGGAGGCCTTTGCCAGGGCCTCCTTAATAGTTTTGGTGGATGGGGGGACCTGGTGCCGGGGTGCCCCTTTGACCATAATGCCGCTTATATTGGGGGGGGCTGTTATTCCAATCTCAGCCCCCCTGTTCTCTATCTTCTCTCCCCTGTTCTGTGTGAGAGGGTAGTGGTGGGCGGGCCTATGGACGGCTCGCTGCAGGGACGGAGTCCTCTGTCGGATTCCTCCGACTCACTGCAGAGGAACCGTCGCTGCCGAGGGC
The DNA here is from genome assembly GCF_062004578.1 of Staurois parvus. Lineage (NCBI taxonomy): Eukaryota > Metazoa > Chordata > Amphibia > Anura > Ranidae > Staurois > Staurois parvus. The sequence continues at coordinate 2,088,572 of NW_028317830.1, forward strand.
AGATCGGACCCTGGAAGGATCACCACGGGGACTGGGTCCCCTCCTGGTATATTGCGGGCCGGGACCCGCTGCTTCAAGGCGCTGTCACCCGACGGGAAGACGGAGCCTCAGCGGGACATGTCTTTCCCGCCGGCCGCGCATGCGCACTCCAAATCAGTTTTTTTTATAAAAATTTTTTCACAAAACGTCAGGACCCTGATCAGAATCTGCAACCTCTGCTGTGTCTGGCAATATGTCTTCTTGCTGTGCCACCTGAGATGCTGCACAATTCCTTGGTCAAATTTGCCTTGAACCTTGTCTCTGATGAACCTTCAACTCACTGCTTCTCCCATGAACTTCCTATTTAAGCCATGTCTTTGCAATTCGTGTTGGCCAGATTATTGTGCACTCTCCATCCAGTATCTCACTCTGCTGCCATCGGTATCTTCACTACCACTTGTTACTCACCTTTGACTTGTTCCTCGACTATACTTCCGCTTGTTCCCAACCTGTAACCACTTGCTACTTACCTTTGACTTGTTCTGCTCAATCTCAACTAGCAACCACATGTTACCTACCTATGACAGTTTACTAACTATGGTTCTGCTTGACCCTTACCTGCTATATCTGATACTGGACCTCAGGTTGCTCACCTCCTGGTGGGAAGATCCTAGGACTGTGACATGGTACTAAGATGTAGAAAAACCAATCTCCACCATCAGGAGCTCTGGTGAACACTGGTTAGTGATTTGATCCCGCACCTTGGGTGATCGCGCCCCAGCCCGACCGACCCAGCCCTAAGGACATTGTGAAAGATATATGAAAGAAATATAAGACTTATTCCATGTTACTTTAAAGATAGTATTAAAAAAAATCTATAAGAAGTGAGACTAACCACATTAGACATGGCCAATAGATGAATTAAAATATTTTTTATTCAGTGGTAAAGATGTTACCGGTCCTGCAGGACCATGACACTAAACGATTGTGTCAGGAATGGACTCGCCAATAATGGTGGGACTCACCTGCCTTGTGGGTTGCAGTACCAGGACTGGCCAGCGGGTGCTCTCAGTAACCAGAGACTCACTCCTGCAGTCAGCCAAAACACCTGAGGCTGATTGCAGGAGGTGCATATAAGGAATGGCCAGACTTGCAATCAGGGACTTGGTGTATGTTTTCCCAAGAGCCCCTGTACCTGCATCCTGTCTGCTTCCTGTCTGATCCTGCTTGATCCCTGACTCTGATTGAACTCCGCCTGTCCTGACCTCTGCTATTCCTGACCACTCTCCAGTCTGCTCCTTTGGTACCTTGTCTGCCTGATTGTTCCTGACCCGGCCCGTCTGACTACGCTCTGCCTGCTCCTTTGTACCTTGCCTGCCCGTTTGCTACCGACCCGGCCTGCCCGACTACGCTTAGTATTGTTCTTTTGTTATCTGTTGGGGGTTTTGGTTTGGTTTGTTTGCACTGTGTTTATGTTTTGTCTTGCACTGCGTTTATGTATTGTTTAGTCTTCAATAAATGATATTGTTTATACTATATCTGAAGCCTGCGTTTCCCTGTGTCAGTCCACACACCTCTGGTCATACCCGGAGCCCTGACAGATTGATTGAAAGATTAAAAGTTTTTCTCTTCCAATAGTGAAGATGTCTCAAATCACCCAAGACCAAGACATATGTTGAACTACAATAAAAATCAACAAATTATTAGTGCACTGGCACAAACTGCCTTTAATGGTATTGGAAGTCATCACTGTTATAATTATCCATGACTCTTACTAGAATATAGAAGTATAAAAGTATCCTTGCTGCAGAATAATGCAAAATAAAAGTATGGAAAGTCACTGCACTGGCAGAATTATATCCAGCTAGGATATCTAGAAATAGAAGAACACACCAAACGGTGAAAATACTGACAAATTGACATAGTAGTAGATATTGATCTCCTATGAAAGGACGAGGTTCATTGCTCACCAAACCATGGAGATAATGCAGAAAACCACCCTAAAACTGGGATGTCAGACCACTAAGAGGCAAAGATGAGAAAGGTCTCAGCCAGAAGAGCTATATCCTGATTATTATCTATATGGATGTTCTGTCTCTCCAATCTAAGCATTGCTAGTGTGATCTCTGTAACTTACAGTTCTGAAGAGATAGTGATAACTTCAACCTCAGTTGGATACCGCAGTCAGTGACTCAATCGATAAGACATCTTGTAGATCTTGTGACGTTTATTCCATAAACTGAGAGAATCTTACAACAATGAACGTTCGATAGGTCAAAAGATCATAATGTTTCTGCTTCATGCCATGAGGCTAGAGCTGCAATGCATTTCTAGGAAAGGGGGACGCCTATCTATACAGCATTAACTAAACCAAAGGAAAGGGAGGAGCAGAAACAAGATATAGAAACACTTAAAGGCATATGACAGTCATGTGAAAAATGACAAGTGAAAAAATAAAAAATAAAAATAGGCCATGAACCCAATGACAAAACTTTCCATAGTATAAGTACTCCTCTTTCCCAAAAGAACAAGAGATTTGTGCTCACCAAACCAAGGAGATGAAATGAGAGATCATCTTCAAGGCAAAAAGCCAGACGCCAACTGCAATAATGCATCCAATATATAAGGTTCAATGTGGAGTAATTATCTCATCAAAGGGTGATCTAATGAACCTGTGCCATCAGCCCAGAGGAAGGGGTGGCAATATCTTTCACAATGTGCTTAGAAGGTATAGAGGGTGATTGGATGTTTCTCAGTTGCCGTTGGATCCATGGGGTTGACATCTGACCACTCTTGCTCTCCTTGAGTCCACTACGTTGGGGCCTCGGTCCATGCGGTTTCATCCCGGATGTCCATATATTACAATTGCTCTGATCAATATGGATTTTCTGTAAGTATCACTATAGCAATGACATAAATGCTGCTGATCATTGTTTATATATGAATATTAGCACTTCCTTTCTATGTGTCCATTAGAAACTCTTTGTATCTACGCGCCCTGAAGAAAATAAAAAATGTGGAATGATCGAAACGCGTTGGAGTAACCTCCTCCCTTTATGGGCGGTTTTTCATATTGTGAGGAATGTTTTCTTGCAATATTTGCAGGAGCGTGTTTTTTAAAGATTATGTATTTTTCCCAAACATAAAGATTATGTATTCTCATGAGTAAGTCTTTGTAATAAAGTTTATTCCTTTCTAAAGAAAGATTTTTGGTTACATGTGTAATTCTATAGCTTGCTGCATGAAAGTCCTTTAGGTTTTATATATATCTATATATATATATAGATATATATATATATATATATATATATATATGTTTTTTTTAGTTTTTTTGCCATATTTTTCCATGAAAATGGAGTTATCCTTTAAGGGTATGAGTCTCTTCTCATAGTGTTCCAGTTCACATTTTAAAGTGGAGCTCCACCCAAAAGGGGAAGTTCTGCTATAAGGACTGCTCCCCCGCTCCCCATTAAAGATTGGCACTTTTGGGGGGTGGGGGGGTAGGGTGTACCTGAACTTGACAGGTACCCACTCCCACTTCTGGTCCAAACTCCTAGGCGATCGGAAGCGGAAGGTGTCCTCCCTCCCTCCCACCCGCACCCTGTAGTCTTTTGTTACACGTGACAGGTGCCTGAAGACTACAGGACCATTCACGAAGCGCAGCGCTACGCGCACATGCGCAGTGGATAGTCGGCTATGAAGTCACAAGCTATCACAGCCAGGTGCCCACACTGAAGATGCCGGCCCCCTGGAATACAGGACAGCAGGTGAAATGAGCTGCGGGGGGACACACCGCGGGATCGAGGGAAAGGCAAGTGGCTGTTTTTTAAAAGTCAGCACCTACAGTTTTTGTAGCTGCTGACTTTTATTTTTTGACAGGTGAGTGGAGCTCCGCTTTAAGTATTCTAGTTCATCGTATTATTATACCCATTTTTATTGCAAATTTTGATTTTTTTTTTTATTTTGAAACAAAGTAAGTATTTAATGTAGGAAAATCAGTGCTATAATAAACAAAACAATACATTTCTGAGGGTCAAGACAATTACATTTTGAATTGTCTTGTGTTTTCCCTAACAAAGCTACAGTATACTCTGATTAGTGTAATTAGACTCAGGAGAATTATCGGGGGGGGTCTCTGAGGATGTATTACTGCTTTTATACCTGAGGAACCACTCAATTTGTTTCTGACACATGAACCTCCGGCACATAATATTGTAATAACAAACAATCTATGGACTGGATTTATTAATATACAATATTTTTTATATTTTTCAATATATTATTTCTTTTAATTATATTGAGCAATAAAATCAAAGAAAAGTTCCATTTAAGATGTAAAGAGGATTTGTGTTACAGGTAAGACTTTCAGCAAAGTCTCCGGCGTGTCTCACCTGTTACGGCTCTTGTTAATTCTTCATCACAGGGGAAGTCAGAATGTTTTGGCAAAGAAAGTAAATGATTGTATGTTGGCCACATCTATGTAATGTGAATCTGCTTGACGTATTTCCAAGAAGAGCTTAGAAACAACAGATGCTAAAAGAGTATCTAAACGACTACTTATACTACTACTAACACTACTACCACTACTACTAACACTACTAACACTACTACTACTACTACTACTACCACTACTACTACTACCAATACTACTACTAACACTACTACTACCACTACTGCTACTACCACTACTGACACTACTACCACTACTACTAACACTACTACTACTACTACTACTACTACTACTACTACTACTACTAACACTACTACTACTACTACTACTACTACTAACACTACTACTACTACTACTACTACTACTACTACTAACACTACTACTACTACTACTACTAACACTACTACTACTACTAACACTACTACCACTACTTCTACTACTACTACTATCACTACTACTACTAACACTACTACTACTACTACTACTACCACTACTACTACTACTACTACTACTAACACTACTACTACTACTAACACTACTACCACTACTACTACTACTACTACTACTACCAATACTACTACTAACACTACTACTACTACTACCATGACTACTACTAACACTACTACTACCACCACTACTACTACTACTACTAACACTACTACTACTACTACTGCTACTACCACTACCACCACTACTACTACTACTACTACTACTACTACTACCACTACCACTACTACTACTATCACTACTACTACTACTACTACTACTACCACTACCACTACTTCTACTACTACTACTATCACTACTACTACTACCACTACCACCACTACTACTACTACTACTAACACTACTACTACTACTACTGCTACTACCACTACCACCACTACTACTACTACTACTACTACTACTACCACTACCACTACTACTACTATCACTACTACTACTACTACTACCACTACTACTACTACTACTACTACTACTACTACTACCACTACTACTACTACTACTACTACTACTACTACTACCACCACTACCACTACTACTACTACTACCACTACTACTACTACTACTACTACTACTACTACCACTACTACTAACACTACTACTACTACTACTACTACTACCACTACTACTACTACTACTACTACTACTACTACTACTACTACTATTACTACTACCACTACTACTAACACTACTACTACTACTACTACTACTAATAATAATAGAAGCCAATATTTGGTTGTGAATCCTCACATCAGATCAATACACAGTGTGGTTTAGGCTCCATGCACACTGGGGGGGCATTTTATTAACGCTGGTAGCATTAGCTGTGTAAAGTCACATTAAAAACTCAAGGTTTTCAGCATTTTTTAGCATTTTTGAATTGGCGTTTAGCTGCATTTTTTAGCATTCTTTAGTGTTTTTTACACAACCACGTTTTACAGCATTAGAGCATTTTTACAGCTAAAAACCTCCTCTAAAAACCAACTAGTTCTGTGTTTTTCACCAGCCAAATAACATCCCTGCCAAAAAAACTCTGATTAAAGCCTATGTGTGCATGGACACATGGGATAGCATGCTGGGGGGGTTACTGGCTGTACAAAAAAACGCCAAAAGCCAAAAACGTTGCACAATTTCCTTTTCTGCATCTCCTCATACTATACGCCACAAATGGTGCTCCTATATACAGGTTAACAAACATCATTTATTTATATTATTACCTGTTTACAGCTTATCATCGAGTAATTTTGGGTATGTTTGAAAAAATGGAAGAATGTTCAAAATAAGAAACAAATGGTAATGAAAAAAAAATCAACATTTTACATTCACCTTTAACTGTAAGAAGGCACCATAGAGATACACTGTATAGTTCTAATGCACAAAAAGCAGAATTATTGAATTATAAAAATAATAATATCTATTATTATGATTGTTCAGAATGTTATAGTGCCAACAGGTCTATAGAGAATGAAGGCAGACGGTACAGTTACAATACAATTCAATACAAGAGGAATCAGAGGGCCCTGATCACTGCAGCTTGGTTGGTATTTTGAGACCAGATTTGTGGATGGCTTTGTAAGTTGCTGTTAATATTTTACATTTTACTCATTAGATGACTGGAAGCCAATGGAAGGATTGGCGGAGAGGGGGAGCAGGCAATGAATGGTGGGTAAATGAAGCCCGCCCCCCTTGTGTTCTCTCTCTGAATGGAGGAGAGAGATACATTGTGTCTCTCTCTGTCCTTTCGAAGAGAAAAAAAGTGTGTGTTAAAAAATAAATAAATACATACATAAAGATACGTAGATCAAGGTTTGATCTAGGTCAGTGCCAATGTTAGCGTTGGGTCAAGGGTCAAAGTCAGGGTCAAAGGTCATGGTCAGTATCTTTATTTTTTTGTCAGGGTTTTTTTCTTCTTTAATGTTTAAATTGGTATCAGTATCAGTTAGTGGCAGGATAAAAAAATGTGCACTATTGTTTCTGGGCTGTACTACGGGTACAAACAACAAACATACACATGTGGTATCGTCAGGAGGAGGAGTATTTATTTTGGGATATTCTTTGGTGGTTGGTTATGGGCAGGGGCGGACTGACAACTCATGGGGCCCCCGGGCAATAGGGTATCATGGGGCCCCTGTGTCCTTGCCCAAACTCAAAAAAGCCTATGAAAAAGGTACCAGGGGCATCTCATGGGGCCTCCTACTGACCCAATGCCCGAGTTTCCAAATGGTCACTCCGCCCCTGGTTATGGGAGTTGCTACATTTAAAAAAAAAAGTTTTACTATTTTGGGTCAGTTTTCCTTTGATAATTAAAATAAAAAATCAGGAGATATCCTGGATACACAAAGAAGCTGTGATGATATGTACGGTTTTGCTAATACATGTCAAAGTTGCAAAATTGTGCTTAGGCTTTAACACCTCCTGCCCACTTTATAAGGAAATGATGGGCGGGCGGCGGCTCTCTCATTTCGGGAGGACATCATACGACGTCCTCCCACTCTAACTGTGCATGTGCACCACTGGGGGTGCGTGGCGATTGGTCATGCGCTGTGTCCCTGGGAAACAGCGGATCACTGATCATAGTAAAGAGCCGATGCCACAGACTCTATCATGTGATCGGCTGTGTCCAATCACAGCTCTAAAGCATGCACAGATCACACCCATACTTAAAAAGCCCTCGCTGGGCCCCACCAACCTGAACAACGTAAGACCCATCTCCCTGCTGCCATTGACCTCTAAACTCCTAGAACGCTTAGTCTACAATCGTCTGAGCTCCTCCCTCACCGACAACAACCTTCTTGACCCTTTACAGTCTGGCTTTCGCTCACTCCACTCCACTGAAACTGCCCTACTAAACCTCACTAATGATCTACTAACTGCTAAAACCAATGGCCACTACTCCGTACTCATCCCAACCAATGGCCACTACTCCGTACTCATCCCAACCAATGGTCACTACTCCATACTCTTACTACTTGGCCTCTCTGTGGCTTTTGATACGGTTGACCATCCCCTCCTCCTCAAAAAACTCCACTCTCTTGGCCTCCAAGACTCTGCTCTCTCCATGTTCTCCTGCTACCTATCGCAGTACTCCTTCAGCGTTACCTATAACTCTGCCTCCTCCTCTCCACTTCCTCTTTCTGTAGGGGTCCCTCAAGGTTCTGTCCTTGGACCCCTTCTCTTCTCCATCTGCACGTCCTCCCTTGGTCACTTGATAAACTCCCATGGCTTTAAGTACCATCTCTATGCTGATGACACACAAATCTATCTTTCTACTCCTCACCTCACCCCTTCAGTCTCCTCTCGCATTACCAACCTATTAAGTAACATATCGGCATGGATGTCACTCCACTTCCTCAAACTCAATCTTTCCAAAACAGAGCTGATACTATTCCTTCCAGCCCGTGCCCCCTCCCCTGACTTCTCCATCAAAATCAACTATCAGTCCCTCCCCTCATGCCAGAGTACTAGGTGTCATCCTAGACTCCCATCTGTCCTTTCAGCCCAAAATCCAATCACTGTCCAAATCTTGTAGACTTCACCTTCACAACATCTCCAAGATACGTCCGTTCCTAACCTCTGAAACTACTAAGCAACTTATTCACTCCCTTGTTATATCACGACTTGACCTTTGTAACTCCCTCCTCATTGGCCGACCTCATCACAGGCTATCTCCTCTTCAGTCTATCATGAATGCTGCTGCCAGACTCATCCACCTTACTAACCATTCTGTATCTGCCACCCCACTCTGCCAATCCCTCCACTGGCCTCCACTCAGTGTCCTCCACCCCTCTCTGCCAATCCCTCCACTGACCTCCATTCAGTGTCCTCCACCCCTCTCTGCCAATCCCTCCACTGGCCTCCACTCAGTGTCCTCCACCCCTCTCTGCCAATCCCTCCACTGGCCTCCACTCAGTGTCCTCCACCCCTCTCTGCCAATCCCTCCACTGGCCTCCACTCAGTGTCCTCCCCCCCTCTCTGCCAATCCCTCCACTGGCCTCCACTCAGTGTCCTCCACCCCTCTCTGCCAATCCTTCCACTGGTTTCCCGTTGCCCAATGAATAAAGTTCAAAACATTAACAATAACATATAAAACCATATGTAATTCTGCCCCTAATAACATCACCGATCTTGTCTCCAAATATCACCAAAACCATTCTCTCTGCTCCTCCCATGGCTTCCTGCTCTCTAGCTTTCTGGTCTCCTCCTCCCATGCTCATCACCAGGACTTCTCTAAAGCCTCCCCCATCCTCTGGAACGCTCTACTCCAATCTATCTGACTATCGCCTACTCTTCCCACTTTTAGGCAATCTTTGAAAGGTAAGCCTATCCTGCCTTCAGCTAATAATGGAATCTTCTACTCTTCCAACCAGTCCATCCCCCACAGTTATTACCTTTTGTACCACTAGCCCCTTCCTCTTAGATTGTAAGCTCCCAGGATCAGGGCCCTCCTAACCCTCTTGTATTGATCTGTATTGTTGCTGAATTGTCTCCCTTTATATTGTAAAGCGCTGAGCAAACTGTTGGCACCACATAAACTCTGTATAACAATAATAATAGCGTAAACAAGGAAATGCCGGTTATCAGCAGTCTTCTCCTCATGCTGACAGCGTGTGAGGAGAGGAGAGCCGGTATGCGGAATTCCTCAGAGGGGACATCTACACTGATCATCAGGGCACTGAGGACCAGTGTCCTGATGATCAGTGTAGCCCCATCAATGCCATCTGACAGTGCCCATCAATGCACATCAATGCCTCATATCAGTGGCCGCAGAGCTGCCTTTCAGTGCCAGTTAGTGCTGCCTATCAGTGCCAGTCAGTAACACCTATCAGTGCCAGTCAATGCTGCCTATCAGTGTAAGTCAGTCCCAACTATCAGTGCCAGTCAGTGCCGCCTATTAGTGCCCATCAGTGTCATCTAACAGTTAAAATCAGTGCTGACTATCCATGCCAGTCAGTGCTGCCTTTCAGTGCCCATCAGTGATGCCTGTGAATGCCCGTCAGTGCCACCTACCAGTGCCTCCCCATCAGTGCCGCCTATCAGTGCCCATCAGTGCAACCTATCAGCGCCCACCACTGAAGCCTCATTAACATACATCAGTGAAGGAGAAAAATTACATATGTACAAAAATTTACAACAGAAACTAAGAAAACAATTTTTGGTTTTGAAAATGTTCAGTCTTTTTTAGTTTGTTTAGAAAAAAAAAACAAAAACAACCCAGTAGTGATTAACTACCACCAAAATAAAGCTCTGTCTCAAAAATAGGATATACATTTCACATGGGTACAGTGTTGCATGACCGCGCAATTGTCATTCAAAGTGTGAGAGCGCTGAAAGCTGAAAATGGGCCTGGGCAGGAAGGGGGTAAAAGTGACCGGTAGACAAGGGGTTAAGATTTGTTTTACCTTTAGGCGTGAAGGGGTTAAGAAAGTCATTATTTATTTATTTATTTCAGGTACTTATATAGCGCCGTCAATTCACACAGCACTCTACATATATATTGTACGTTCACATCAGTCCCTAACCCTCAAGGGGCGTACAATCTAAGGTGTCATTTCAAGGAGGGACACCTAACACCAGGGGCGTATTTACCACAAGGCATTTGCCTAGGGCAGCATTTTTCAGGGGGGCGGCAGCATTTTTCAGAGGGGCAGCACCGCCCCCCGAAAGAAGGGATGGAAGATGGGACAAATGCAGCATGGGGACCAGGTGGGATCTGCTTGATGGTGTATGCAGAGCCTGACTCTTGTTCCTGGGGATGTCCAGAGCTGTGATTGGGGGTGTCTTCTCTCTCCCCAGGATGGGGGGAGATTGCCACTGTATGGGGAGTGGTGGTAATGGAAGGCTCTCCTGGGTGGGGGGAGGCTGGGGTGTTGTTGGTCAATGTCAGGCTCCCTTTGTGGGGGATGGGGGTGTTGGTCGGTGTCAGGGTCTCTCTGTGAAGGGGGGGAGCCAATTCTTGTGTTGCCTAGGGCAGCACAAAACCTAAATACACCCCTGCCTAACACCAATGACATCATAATATATTCTTATAATTTTTTGTTTCTGATATGTCCCTGAAATACAAATAAAGATCATAGCCAATGGCAGCGTGTCTTTCCAATTCTGAATGTATTCCACAGATCATATTCTGGGGTTTCAAGATGTGCTGTGTAAGCTCTTTTATAGAAGCACAAGAAACGTTGAGGAGTGAAGACGCAGTGGCTGGCCAAGAAAACTGAAGTCACCAGATGATAGACATATCCCCGGCTTCCCTTTGACATCAGAATATGTCCACCAGTGCCATAACCAGTGACACCCAGGTACACCCACCTACTGCCTGGAGAAGTCTGAACAGGAGTGGTCTTCATGGATGAAAAACAAAATCATGTATAGTGTGATAGTGTACCATCCCGAGGAAGCAGATATAATCTGTGGAACGTGTTAGATGTAGGAAGGACATCCCACCATTGGCTACGATCTTCACCTGTCCATATAAGAAATTCTCCTTTTTGTTACTTTGTAAAGATGGACTGCAATCCACCAAAGCGTTGGGTAAGATAAACTCCACCTATTTGGACACATACTCCGACCCAAGACCCGCCGGTGCCGCTACTGTTTTTGTTTCCAGTGTTTATTAAATTTCCAGGTAGAAGTACAAAACAAGAGAGCCCTTACACAAAGAGTTAAACATTTATCATGAATAGAGGACAATCAGTTGTATCAGCACATGCAAGGATAGCACAAAAACTGAGAAAATGATAAGAATACATAACAGAAAATAATAAACCTTGTTATTGATGGAGATACAGAACAGAAAGGTCTCCTGTGGCCCTCAAGCCCTGCGGGGGAAGTTAAGGACTTCCCAGGCCAGGCGAGGTCATCCCATCCAAGTATGCTTTGGTGAAGGTTCAGACTCTCTAGAAAAGGCTTTTATTGGAATTTACCTAGAATAGGGTCTGATCCCGTCCAATCATATCATCCCTTTTCCAAGGATCGAACAATTATTTACTGTTTTCTAAAAAAACAAAAAGAAATGGCAGACTCGATGGGCCACTCCATCTATTTCTGCTGTCACTTTTCTATGTTTCTATATGTCTACAAAAGTTACAGTGTTACTAAACCCACAACAGTACAATCAGTCTGTAGATGCAGGAAAGCATGCTTGTTATACTCACTGTGGAACCTAAGGGGTTAATCCTCAGCATTGTGTAAAAAGGCTGTTTGATCCTGTCTTCTCTGATTCTCCCCTTCTTTTGCTGTCCCCAATCCTCTTGCTGATAGATCAAAGCCTTGGGGGCAAGCTTCACATGCTCAGTTTGGTGTGTATATCCAAAGTTTTTTTTTCTTGGGAGAGTGCATGTAATCAGCACAGGGCCAATCAACACTGTCTAGACAGAGGGTCAGGGGTCATTCAGTCTCATTGGACAATCAAGGGAGAATAAAAACTTCTCCTACAATATTTAATCAGTGTTCGGCTGGACACTGATAGAAGTCACAAAACTCTATACTGCTGATGAGAAAAAGTATTTCGTAGTTTATAGTTACTAAAATAATTTCATTTCCATGTTCTGTGTACTGTGGGAGACCGGATATAGTGAATGCGGGGTCCGGGAAGAGCGGATATAGTAAATGCGGGGTCCGGGGAGAGCGGATATAGTGAATGCGGGGTCCGGGGAGAGCGGATATAGTGAATGCAGGGTCCGGGGAGACCGGATATAGTGAATGCGGGGTCCAGGGAGAGCGGATATAGTGAATGAGGGGTCCGGGAAGAGAGGATATAGTGAATGCGGGGTCCGGGGAGAGCGGATATAGTGAATGCAGGGTCCGGGGAGAGCGGATATAGTGAATGCGGGGTCCGGGGAGAGCGGATATAGTGAATGAGGGGTCCGGGGAGAGCGGATATAGTGAATGAGGGGTCCGGGGAGAGCGGATATAGTGAATGCGGGGTCCGGGGAGAGCGGATATAGTGAATGCGGGGTACGGAGAGAGCGAATATAGTGAATGCGGGGTCCGGGGAGAGCGGATATAGTGAATGCAGGGTCCGGGGAGAGCGGATACAGTGAATGCGGGGTCCGGGGAGAGGGGATATAGTGAATGCGGGGTCCAGGGAGACCAGATATAGTGAATGCGGGGTCCGGGGAGAGATGATATAGTGAATGAGGGGTCCGGGGAGACCAGATATAGTGAATGCAGGGTCCGGGGAGAGTGTGTATGGTGAATGCAGGGTCCAGGGAGAGCAGATATAGTGAATGCGGCGTCCGGGGAGAGTGGATATAGTGAATGCGGGGTCCGGGGAGAGCGGATATAGTGAATGCGGGGTCCGAAGAGACCGGATATAGTGAATACAGGGTCTGGGGAGAGCGGATATAGTGAATGCGGGGTCCGGGGAGACCGGATATAGTGAATGCGGGGTCCAGGGAGAGCAGATATAGTGAATGCGGGGTCCGGGGAGAGTGTAAATGGTGAATGCGGGGTCCGGGGAGAGCGGATATAGTGAATGCGGGGTCCGGGGAGAGTGTGTATGGTGAATGCAGGGTCCAGGGAGAGCAGATATAGTGAATGCGGGGTCCGGGGAGAGCAGATATAGTGAATGTGGGGTCCAGGGAGACCGGATATAGTGAATACAGGGTCTGGGGAGAGCGGATATAGTGAATGCGGCGTCCGGGGAGACCGGATATAGTTAATGCGGGGTCCAGGGAGAGCAGATATAGTGAATGCGGGGTCCGGGGAGAGTGTAAATGGTGAATGCGGGGTCCGGGGAGAGCGTCTATAGTGAATGCGGGGTCCGTGGAGAGTGGATATAGTGAATGCAGGGTCCGGGGAGAGCGGATATAGTGAATGCGGGGTCCGGAGAGAGCAGATATAGTGAATGCGGGGTCCGGGGAGAGCAGATACAGTGAATGCGGAGTCCCGGGAGAGCGGATATAGTGAATGCAGGGTCCGGGGAGAGTGGATATAGTGAATGCGGGGTCCGGGGAGAGCGGATATAGTGAATGCAGGGTCTGGGGAGAGCGGATATAGTGAATGCAGCATCCGGGTAGAGCGGATATAGAGAATGTGGGGTCAGGGGAGAGCGGATATAATGAATGCGGGGTCCGGGGAGAGCGGATATAGTGAATGCGGGGTCCGGGGAGAGCGGATATAGTGAATGCGGGGTCCTGGGAGAGCGGATATAGTGAATGCAGGGTCCGGGGAGAGTCGATATAGTGAATGCGGGGTCCGGGGAGAGTGGATATAGTGAATGCGGGGTCCGGGGAGAGCGGATATAGTGAATGCGGGGTCCGGGGATAGCGGATATAGTGAATGCGGGGTCCGGGGATAGCGGATATAGTGAATGCAGGGTCTGGGGAGAGCGGATATAGTGTGATGCGGGGTCCGGGGAGAGCGGATATAGTGAATGCAGGGTCCGGGGATAGCGGATATAGTGAATGCGGGGTCCGGGGAGAGAGGATATAGTGAATGCAGGGTCCAGGGAGAGCGGATATAGTGAATGCAGGGTCCAGGGAGAGCGGATATAGTGAATGCGGGGTCCGGGGAGAGCGGATATAGTGAATGCAGGGTCCAGGGAGAGCGGATATAGTGAATGCGGGGTCAGGGGAGAGCGGATAAAGTGAATGCAGACACATTAAATAAATATATAGATACCTGGGCATATATAGCCAATCTAGTGGATTCATGGGCCAAGCTATTCCCGATAACTGTTACGTAGGATGTACTTGTTCTTTTTGTACAATGACACTAATTCAGTTTTATGTATGTTGCAGATTGCGGTGTTAGAGGTGAACATTTCGGGGGGCAGCAGGCAATGAGGCTGGGAGTAACCAGTGAAGACAAAACTTTTCTGTAACAAGAACATTTGCTTAGACAAGCGGGGTGAGCTTGTTGGGAAACATCTGAGGGGAACAGGCGATGGAATTGTTGGTAACCCGTGAAAACAAAACTTTTGTGTAAAGAGAACATTTTCTGAGCCAATAGGAGAGAAGCTTGGTGGCCATGAAGTAGTCTGGCTATTGTACGCACGTCTGTTCACATGGGTGTGTCATGCATGGCGCTGCATGCTGCAGTTTGACTTTGATAACGTATAAATGCTCACATGTTCTTTTTTGTGTGTTTTGGGAAAAGCTACGGCCGACGGGTTGTGAGTAGGTGACCCGGGGAACCTCTGCTAATAAATGAAGACACACCCATGAAGGGACTATTTAGTTATTATGGGAAATCAAACTTATCAGCCTGAATTCACTTTGCTTGGCCTCTCTGATCTCACATATTATCGAGTCCCGCTCTTTCTGCTTTTTCTTTTTATCTATTTGGCCACACTGGCTGGGAATCTTTTCATCATCTTCCTGGTGGTCACAGACTCCCACCTGCAGACCCCCATGTACTTTTTTCTGGGGAACCTTGCGGTTTTAGACATTATTACGCCCTCAGTGTCGGCATCACAATTGCCTCTTTACATCTTTACAGGTAGCAGGCTGATGGTATATTCGTCTTGTATAGCCCAGGTCTTCTTCATCTCCTGGTTTGTGATTACGGAGGCGTTCCTGTTAGCGGCGATGTCCTACGATCGATATGTTGCCATCTGTCATCCTCTACATTACACAGTCATGATAACTAGTCAGTTGTGTGTTCAGTTGGCGTCCAGCTGCTGGGCCATTGGCTCCCTCTGCTCCTTGATGCACACACTTTGCTCCTTACGGTTGACCTTTTGTGATTCCACCACCACCATCCCGGGCTTGTTCTGTGAATTGTATCAGCTGATACAACTGTCCTGTTCTGACACGTTCCTCAATTATTTGCTTGTTTACCTGCAGACCTTGAGTTTAGGGGTCGCTGCCTTTTCTGTCACTTTTCTCTCCTATGTTTATGTCTTTAAAACCATTGTGGGAATAAAAATGAAAGACGGACGGTTGAAGGCTTTCTCCACCTGCAGTTCCCACCTCACGGTGGTCTCCATCTATTATGTGACTTCCTTCTTCAATTACTTCCAGCCACAAGCCAAGAATTTTCTAGCAGGCAGACTGGTGTCGGTGGTGTATAACGTTTTCACCCCTTTCCTAAATCCTGTATTATACAGTTTAAGAAACAGCGAACTGAAAGGAGCTCTGAACAGATCTCTGGTGCGAATGGGCTTTCGGGATTGAACCATCTCTGCAGAACAAGATTGTTTATTTCCCAATAGTATGAAGGATTTACAACAGTTTCGTAATTTGTTTTTTAATGTCTTGGAACTTCGAGGTGGTATCACACCCCAGCTGTGCTCCATCGTACAGTAGGTACCCTTCAGTGCTGGCCACCTGCTGGCTCTGTGGGTCAGACAGAGGAGACATGGTACACATCTTCTGGTCTTGCCCACTGCTCCATACATTTTGGACACAAGTTCATTCCATAGTACAGAGGTTCATGGACTGTCCAGTACCGTACACCCCAGGATTGTTCCTTCTACATCATTCCAACATTCCATATACAGTACACCAGGGCAGGGGTGGACTGATCATTTGGAAACTCGGGCACTATGAGATGCCCCTGGTACCTTTTTCATAGGCTTTTTTGAGTTTGGGCAAGGACACAGGGGCCCCATGATCCTCTATTGCCCGGGGGCTCCATGAGTTGTCAGTCTGCCCCTGCACCAGGGCTTAAAATTTTGAGTCTAGACCTACTAGCCAGGCACAAACCTTACTCTCCACCAGTTTCCATACCCAACCTTACCCAAGTCCGCCTCTAATCCCACCCCTGTCCCGTCCCCTTGCATTTGGCGAGCGGGCAAGCGGCTTTTTCAACCCCTGCAGTACACAAATGATCAGTTATTAGGCATTTTGCTAACACAGCCCACTCCTGTATCCCCAAACCCTGGAGATCTTCTACCTCACCCTCTTTGTCTCTTTGGTTTTGAAAGATTGAAGATATAAGGATGATGAAAACCTGTCTAGAGATGTTCACGATGGAAACATTTATTTTGTTTTGGATTTGTTCCTTAAGTTAAAGTGGTAGTAAAGCTAAAAACAAAGGTGAAGGCATAATGTGCTGCTATGCATTGTATACTGGTACATCATGAAGGACTTACCTTGAATCGAAGCCCTCCAGCGGCACGTTGTCACCGCTGCAGAGGCTTCCATCTTCACCTGGTCTTCCTTCCGGGTTCGCGGGTTGTGGTGCTTGAATGGCCGAGACGGGATGACATCACTCCCATGCATGTGCCTGGCAGTCATGGCCGTGAAACAGAGCTCTGAGGGAATGGCATGGGTATGGTGTCCTTCAGAACACATGTACCGGTAATATCATCGGCTGCCGCTCACTAGAATATATTCCAAATGCTTCACGTTTAGGAGATATTAATTGTACCCACAGGTAAGCTTCATCATAAATAATAAAACATTTAGTTTACCATCATTGGAATCATTTTGTTTTGTCATAATAATTACGTTAGAATGATTTGTTTTTGGAATTAGTTTTGTATATTCATTATTTTCAAATTGATTTAAAATTCAAATTTTGGAAGGCATCTATATTCATTTTTTTTTCTTTGTTCCTTCATTTTTTATTCTATTCTTTTATATTCTATTTTATTCTTTTATTTTAAATCTATTCTGTTTTATTCTATTTTTTTCCTTTATATTATATTATATTCATGTATATTATATTGTATTCTTTTCTTTTCTATTCTATTCTTTTTTTATTCTAGTCATTCTATTATTTTCTTTTATATTCTATTTTATTCATTTATTTTCTATTCTATTATATTCTGTTTTACTCTATTATATTCCCTCATATTATATTCTATTCTTTTATTTTCTATTCCATTCCAGTCTATTAATTATATTATATTTGATTCTATTCTATTTGTTTCTAGTCTAAGCATTTATTTTCTAATCTATTTTATTCTATTCGGTTTTATTCTGTTCTATTAATTTCTAGTGTATTTTATTTTATTCTATTCCTTTACTTTCTATTCTATTCTGCTCTATTCTTTCACATTTTATTATGTTTTATTCTATTCCTTTATTTTCTATTCTATTATATTCTGTTTTATTCTGTTCTATTCCATTCTATTTTATTTAATTTATTACATTCTATTCCGTTTTCTTATTTTATATTATATATATACTATTCTTTTCTATTCTGTTATATAAAGCAGCCTAAGTATGAAACATCAACCTTTTTCACTTTTTTTACCCTACTGTATTTCTTGCAATATGTTTCCGTTTCAAATTCAAATTACTTTTCAAATTCATTTTGAATTTATTTTGAATTCAAATTTGGATCATTTGTTTTGTTATCATTTATTCCCCATTTTGCTCTCTTGTATTAACTAAGCTCGAGAACTCATATCTGCCAACTTATAGAGAAGCAGAGATTTATTGCTTGTGCAGCATGCTGAACGTGTTCTGGACACGCATGAACATTATATGCAACTGTGTAACCCTCCCCCCTCTCAGAAATCCATGTATGGTGCTATCCTGTCTACAGGGCAGTCTGAGTGGTCGGTTAGGTCTTTGTTTTCCTATTACAATATTTATTTTTCATTTCTACTGCTTGGAAGTATATTATATATTCTAAGTATATTTTGTGCACTTGTTTTGTAACCTTTTGTTAAAATTTTAATAAAGACAGAATGAAAAAGAAAATCTTGAAACAAATTTATTTTGTCTGAAGACATGTAAAGTGTAATGGTTTGAATCTCCTGTGTGTGAGCTGCTGGGTTTACAGTGCCTTGAAAAAGTCTTCCTCCCCCTGAAATGCCCCCCATGTTGTCATGTTACAATGTATTCCCCCCCCCTGAAATGTCCCCCATGTTGTCATGTTACAATGTATTCCCCTCCCCCCGAAATGTCCCCCATGTTGTCATGTTACAATGTATTCCCCTCCCCCTGAAATGTCCCCCATGTTGTCATGTTACAATGTAATCCCCCCCCCCTGAAATGTCCATCATGTTGTCATGTTACAATGTATTCCCCTCCCCCTAAAATGTCCCCATGTTGTCATGTTACAATGTATTCCCCTCCCCCTCTGAAATGTCCGCCATGTTGTCATGTTACAATGTATCCCCCTCCCCCTGAAATTCCCCCCATGTTGTCATGTTACAATGTATTCCCCCTCCCCCCTGAAATGCCCCCCATGTTGTCATGTTACAATGTATTCCCCCTCCCCCTGAAATGTCCCCCATGTTGTCATGTTACAATGTATTCCCCTCCCCCTGAAATGTCCCCCATGTTGTCATGTTACAATGTATCCCCCCCCCCTGAAATCTCCTCATGTTGTCATGTTACAATGTATTCCCCTCCCCCCTGAAATGCCCCCCATGTTGTCATGTTACAATGTATTCCCCCTCCCCCTGAAATGTCCCCCATGTTGTCATGTTACAATGTATTCCCCCTCCCCCCTGAAATGTCCCCCATGTTGTCATGTTACAATGTATTCCCCCTCCCCCTGAAATGTCCCCCATGTTGTCATGTTACAATGTATTCCCCCTCCCCCCTGAAATGTCCCCCATGTTGTCATGTTACAATGTATTCCCCCTCCCCCTGAAATGTCCCCCATGTTGTCATGTTACAATGTATTCCCCCTCCCCCCTGAAATGTCCCCCATGTTGTCATGTTACAATGTATTCCCCCTCCCCCTGAAATGTCCCCCATGTTGTCATGTTACAATGTATTCCCCCTCCCCCTGAAATGTCCCCCATGTTGTCATGTTACAATGTATTCCCCCTCCCCCTGAAATGTCCCCCATGTTGTCATGTTACAATGTATTCCCCCTCCCTCCCATGTTGTCATGTTACAATGTATCTATCGGGATTGGATGTGATGGACCGACACAAAGTGGCACATAATTGTGAAGTGGAAGGAAAATGAGAAATGGTTTTCAACATTTGTGACCAATAAATCTGTGAAAAGTGTGGCGGCATTTGTATTCAGCCTCCCGGAGTCAATACTTTGTAGGACCCCCTTTGGCTGCATTTCCAGCTGCAAGTCTTTTTGGGGATGTCTCTTTGCACATATAGAGAGGGACAATTCTGCCCGTTCTTCTTTGCAGAATCCCTCAAGCTGTCAGATTGGATGGAGGGTGTCTGGGAACAGCAATTTTCAGGTCTGGCCACAGATTCTCCATTGGATTTGGGTCTGGACTGTGACTGGGCCATTCTAACACATGAAGATGCTTTGACTGGAACCATTCCATTGTACCTCTGGCTGAATGTTTCGGGTCGTTGTCCTCCCCCCCCCCATCTCAACTCTTTCGCAGATTTTAACAGGTGGAAAATTTCAAGGGTTAGGAATACTTTTTCAAGGCAATGTATATCAGATTCAAGTTATAACTGAACAATAACAAGTGAAACTCTGTGGAAAGATTTCAGAATAGTTTAATGTTCCATGGAATGTTCACCAGAGAATGCCAACTTTATTGATTTAAAGTTTAAGTCTGAAAGATAAATATTTCAGTAAATATTAATATTTGATATAATCGAGGAATGGGGAATCCCTCCATTATAAACATAGTGTTTGATGTGGAGATTAACAAAGTAATACGAATCCACGTTGAGGCAGTTGATGAAGATCCCCATTAGGATCTTATGTTGGGTTCTCTTTCATGTGAAATCTAAAATCTGAGATATAACTTTCCCGATCGAGTTTCTGCACAGATGGCGGACATTCTTAATCTGACCACATTGGCAGGTCATTTGCTCCAAGCACATTTCCATTCACCAATGATCTACAAGAACAATTAAAACGCTCTTAGGGCTCGTTCACACTAGGCTGTTTTGCCAACGCTTGCCAAACGCCCCTATAGCGTTTGGCAAGCGTTGGTCCGCTGTTTGCGGAGCGTTTTTAACGCTCGGCAAACGCTCGGCAAACGCCGCATGCGCGGTTTAGCGGCGGTTGCTAGGCGTTTGCCGAGCGTTAATAACGCCCCACAAACGCCTATAATGCATTTGAGTGGTGTTACCGCTCCGCAACCGCGTCGCAACCGCACCGCAAACGCCGGCCGGGCGTTTGCGGAGCGGCACCATAGACGAGAATAGGAGGCTTCAAAGCCTCCTGACTCGACCAGAGGCGTCCGTTTTGCCGCGACGCAACGCGACGCGACGCAAACGCTCCTGTTAGAACAGCACCATGTGCTGTAATGTGCAGAGTTGGCAGAGGCGTTTGGGAAGCGGTAAAAACGCTTCCCAAACGCCTCTCTGCCGCCTGCACACAAGGCTAGTGTGAACGTAGCCTTATACTATCACAAGGCCAGTTCAAACTTAAAAAAAGCTAAATTTGTGCTGTTGTTTCTGGTCCAAACAACAAATATCGTACATATATGTGGTACCACCGTATATATCAAATAAAATGGTGCAGCGCTTAACAATGGAACACAGTATATACACACACTATATGCCCATGCGTGATATCACTCTGAGGGTGATCCATAAAAACAAAAGTTCTTTCTAATAGTGCGGATCATGGAGAGATCCTAATTCAAGGTGAGTGGACATCCTGATCCAAGGTGTGATGATAAGTGTGAACCACACAAATAGGTGAAAAACGCACTCACCAGATGTGCGTTTAATATACGCAATGTGTATCCTGCGTCACCAGGCCATAGAACGATCATCAGATCCCAGATCAGATTGCACCCAGATCACCATCCCGGCTCCACAGAAGTAAGGTCATCCGAAACTGCTACCAGGTATCACCACCAGGGTCCTGGATCAGGGGGGCAGCAGCAGCAGCAGGACACCTAACCACCCTGAAAAACATATGGTCAGTAAACTTTTCGTTTATAATCTTTCATGTACCCCACACCAACCAACCCTGAATAAAGGTATCTAAAGCAGTATCACGCTATGAGGTCTCTTATTGGGCACTCTGTGTGAGTGCCATCATTCGCAGTGCCCATCTGGAGGACCCAGGACCCTGGTGGTGATACCTGGTAGCGGTTTCGGATGACCTTACTTCTGTGGAGCCGGGATGGTGATCTGGGTGCAATCTGATCTGGGATCTGATGATCGTTCTATGGCCTGGTGACGCAGGATACACATTGCGTATATTAAACGCACATCTGGTGAGTGCGTTTTTCACCTATTTGTGTGGTTCACACTTATCATCACACCTTGGATCAGGACGTCCACTCACCTTGAATTAGGATCTCTCCATGATCCGCACTATTAGAAAGAACTTTTGTTTTTATGGATCACCATCAGAGTGATATCACGCATGGGCATATAGTGTGTGTATATACTGTGTTCCATTGTTAAGCGCTGCACCATTTTATTTGATATATACGTTTGATTGGAGGTTTTTGTTTGGTTACCTTTTTGGTGTATCAGCTGCTAAGTAGTGTTGTTGTGTATACCTATTTATACACTTTTTCATCTAAGTCGTGCTCACTATAACATCTTTTACTACATATGTGGTACCACCGCCACCGTCAGAAGTAGGAGAACTATTTTGGGTTGTTCTTTGGTGATAACGTATGGCAGAAGCAAGAAAAATACTGCAACATTAAAAATAAAATGATTGGGCCAGTTTTCCTTTAACAAAAAAATTAGGAGATATCCATTAATATTTGCCACAAAATAAAAGCCTGTCCTGAAAAAAAAGTATAATTCACTTGGATATGCTAAGTAGTTGCAATGAGATTTACAGTTTTGCCAACACAAAATGGGTTGAATTTTGCATCCCTTTGGAGATTGTTGGGAATTAGATTCTTAAAAAATACAATCAAAGTTGTTTATCGAAAACAGTTACAGAAATGATAATGGTATTATGCATGGAGATCATATCTCCCTTATGTATTATACATGTAGATCATATCCCCCTTATGTATTATACATGGAGATCATATCCCCCTTATGTATTATACATGGAGATCATATCCCCCTTATGTATTATACATGGTGATCATATCCCCCTTATGTATTATACATGGAGATCATATCCCCCTTATGTATTATACATGGTGATCATATCCCCCTTATGTATTATACATGGAGATCATATCCCCCTTATGTATTATACATGGAGATCATATCCCCCCTTATGTATTATACATGGAGATCATATCCCCCCCTTATGTATTATACATGGAGATCATATCCCCCCCTTATGTATTATACATGGAGATCATATCCCCCCTTATGTATTATACATGGAGATCATATCCCCCCCTTATGTATTATACATGGAGATCATATCCCCCCCTTATGTATTATACATGGAGATCATATCCCCCCCTTATGTATTATACATGGAGATCATATCCCCCCCTTATGTATTATACATGGAGATCATATCCCCCCCTTATGTATTATACATGGAGATCATATCTCCCTTATGTATTATACATGGAGATCATATCCCCCTTATGTATTATACATGGAGATCATATCCCCCCCTTATGTATTATACATGGAGATCATATCCCCCCCTTATGTATTATACATGGAGATCATATCCCCCCCTTATGTATTATACATGGAGATCATATCCCCCCCTTATGTATTATACATGGAGATCATATCCCCCCTTATGTATTATACATGGAGATCATATCCCCTCTTATGTATTATACATGGAGATCATATCCCCCTTATGTATTATACATGGAGATCATATCCCCCCTTATGTATTATACATGGAGATCATATCCCCCCCTTATGTATTATACATGGAGATCATATCCCCCCTTATGTATTATACATGGAGATCATATCCCCCCTTATGTATTATACATGGAGATCATATCCTCCCTTATGTATTATACATGGAGATCATATCCCCCTTATGTATTATACATGGAGATCATATCCCCCCCTTACGTATTATACATGGAGATCATATCCCCCCTTATGTATTATACATGGAGATCATATCCCCCCTTATGTATTATACATGGAGATCATATCCCCCTTATGTAATATACATGGAGATCATATCCCCCCTTATGTATTATACATGGAGATCATATCCCCCCTTATGTATTATACATGGAGATCATATCCCCTCTTATGTATTATACATGGAGATCATATCCCCCTTATGTATTATACATGGAGATCATATCCCCCCTTATGTATTATACATGGAGATCATATCCCCCCCTTATGTATTATACATGGAGATCATATCCCCCCTTATGTATTATACATGGAGATCATATCCCCCCTTATGTATTATACATGGAGATCATATCCTCCCTTATGTATTATACATGGAGATCATATCCCCCTTATGTATTATACATGGAGATCATATCCCCCCCTTACGTATTATACATGGAGATCATATCCCCCCTTATGTATTATACATGGAGATCATATCCCCCCTTATGTATTATACATGGAGATCATATCCCCCTTATGTAATATACATGGAGATCATATCCCCCCTTATGTATTATACATGGAGATCATATCCCCCCTTATGTATTATACATGGAGATCATATCCCCCTCTAATATATTATACATAGAGATCATATCCCCCCTTATGTATTATACATGGAGATCATATCCCCCTTATGTATTATACATGGAGATCATATCCCCCCTTATGTATTATACATGGAGATCATATCCCCCCCTTATGTATTATACATGGAGATCATATCCCCCTTATGTATTATACATGGAGATCATATCCCCCCTTATGTATTATACATGGAGATCATATCCCCCCTTATGTATTATACATGGAGATCATATCCCCCCTTATGTATTATACATGGAGATCATATCCCCCCCCCCTTATGTATTATACATGGAGATCATATCCCCCTTATGTATTATACATGGAGATCATATCCCCCCTTATGTATTATACATGGAGATCATATCCCCCCCTTATGTATTATACATGGAGATCATATCCCCCCCTTATGTATTATACATGGAGATCATATCCCCCCTTATGTATTATACATAGAGATCATATCCCCCCTTATGTGAGGAACATTTTTTTCAGTTAGTTACGAAAGCCTTCTCCTCTCTACGAAGAGCAAGAACTGAAAACTATCTGTATGGTTTCTTATCACATAATCAATAATCTTGGATATCCAATCATGTGGACAGCAGGAAGACTATGTTACTATAACTCTTTTTTTTTAGCTGTGGGCACTAAATTAGCGTCATCCAAAGCATAGGCCCACCATTATCAACCTCAGGTCCTGACGGGGGATGCAGAAGATGCATGCATGCTTCCTGGTCATGTGGACAGTATGACTAGCCAATCACCTTCAGCTTAGCAGGGGATCTGGATGATATGCAACATTCTTTTAAATAACTAGAAAGGAATATTAAAGACTCTTATACTGAATGTGACTACCAAACTCCTGACCTCATGTCCTAATCTGAGCCAAACATCTAACTCTAAACTTCTGGTCATTCTTTCACAGCATTAAATTCTTAATTAAATTCTTATAAAATGATACCAGTGCCAAGAATTTCCACATGCTAGTTGAGAGCAGAAATGATCTTTCTGGACATAATAATAGCAGCTTGGTACCTTCTACTGTAGGGTAGGACAGGCCATAATCTCACTCCAAGGTGCGATTCAACAAGTAATGGGAGCAGCTGCAAAGCCAGGCATTTTTTTTTCAAGCTGTCATTATGGCACTGGACATGGAGGTTATTTGGGGACATTTTTTCATCCATTTCAGAAGCTGTGACACCTTCCGGAAGACACCTTCCTTGAGAAGGATGCCGATGGAGAAGACAGTTGGGTGTGGGAGATTTCTGCAGAGGTTCAAACCTTCGCTTGCCCTTCCTTAGCATAGTCCATGACCCTCTTCCCCACCTGACATGGCATATCCTATGCCTCTGAAATCCCTCTTTGGTATTAGAAGCCACAAACATTGCAGTGGATGCAGCAGGAGCCTCTTTTGGAGAGGGAGATGCAGAAAGTGAGGAATGGGAAGGATGAGGAGTACAAGCCCTTGGCTGAAGACTTGTCTTATTGAGGTTCTGCTTCCATTGAGTCCTATGGAGAAGAGACGTGTTCCCGTATACATGTTGTACTCAAAATTCTGGTACTTTTACCACCCCTTGAGTTCTGGATGGAGTTTAGCTTTAAAGGGAGATTGCCAGGGCAATTAATGGGTGGAAGCTACACAAGCATTGTGGAGGATTTTCTCTCTATATATAACATTTTCACTTTGCAATGTGAATATTGACCAAGCTGGTAGTTTGGGGAAAACCCTTTTTCCATTCCAGCATGACTGTGCCCCTGTGTGCAGAGCCAGCTCCATCAAGATATGGACAACCAGTTTGGAAATGGAGGAACTCAAATGTCCTTCACAAAGCCCTGACCTCAACCCTAATGAAGACATTCTCCCTATTTTTCTCATGACAGGTTCTCTACACAGCCCTGGGCCCATAAGAGTGGACTTTACATTGTTCACTTATCAATACCAGAAAAGCAAAATATCTTTCCTAAAAGTTTCCACTAATAAAGAAACAGAAATATATTTTTGGATCGTCTTGTGTCAGGAGGCCTCAGTGCGATCCTCGCAGTATAATGAGACACAGGAGAGATATGGATGGAAGTCTCACGGAGATGCTGAATGCTTTTATAAACAATGAGATGGTGCAGGGTGGGGAAGAACCTGTGTGTCCTCCGCACCTGACACTCCGGTCTCCTCCATAGAACTGGCTGAAGGAACCCGACCAACACAAGACCTGATAACAAGACATCTACAGGACACCTTGTATCTGTCTAGGACAGGAAGGTGTTGTCTGTTTTATACATGAAATATTCTTCTACAAGGTGATCAATCCTTCCTGACCATTATACAGAGTTGTATATTCCTCCTCCCCATCCCCTGTATTCCCATACACAGACCCCATCCATCATCCCCACATGGAAGATATATTGACATCTATTTGAAATACTACAATTTTGGCCATATTCAATATATTTCAAAATATAGTTCAATAGATATATATGCACTGTATGTTGAAATGCATTTTTATTACACAATATATGAAAAATATTTTTATATTCAACTCATCTTTATTCATTTTTGAATTAACAGGGGAAACAGAGAAAAAAAACCCAGGACATCCATAGGTTCACAATAGTACATAAGAAAATATTATTAAAATATATTTTCAAATATACTGTATGCCTTTAAAATACAAATCTACATTTTTTGAATCCATCTACAAACATATGTAAAAATAGATGTTAAAATGACGTTTTTTTATATGTTAAAAAAATCTGAAAAATATATTTTAAAAATATATATTTTTTGAAAAACATTTTCATATATTTTGTAATATATAAAAAACAAATTTTGACAAACAGTATATATATATATATATATATATATATATATATATACTGTATATATATGGGTGTAATGATGAGATGTTCTGGAGGTGAGATTTTACTCTTCGAGTCATAGAAGCAATCCCAGCCAGCTTCTCACTGACACCCCCGAGAATTGTATTCTTTGTTCATAGAATATAATGAGGGGATTTATATCATCCATTGACTCTCACCTCTCCCTGTATTGTCATTGCTGTGTCTTCACCAGAATGGTGTCTGTTGTCCAAACTACATCCAATGATAATCAATGGATTTACCAATCAATCAATCAATCATACATTCCTATATTGGCAGTCAGCTTCTTTATTACTGAATGTAAGATATACAGAGACTGATGTGACTGTGGGGGAGGGGACATTAGAGTGTAAGCTCCTCTGGTACAGAGACTGATGGGACTGTGGGGGAGGGGACATTAGAGTGTAAGCTCCTCTGGTACAGAGACTGATGGGACTGTGGGGGAGGGGACATTAGAGTGTAAGCTCCTCTGGTACAGAGACTGATGGGACTGTGGGGGAGGGGACATTAGAGTGTAAGCTCCTCTGGTACAGAGACTGATGGGACTGTGGGGGAGGGGACATTAGAGTGTAAGCTCCTCTGGTACAGAGACTGATGGGACTGTGGGGGAGGGGACATTAGAGTGTAAGCACCTCTGGTACAGAGACTGATGTGACTGACGCAGTATTTCCTACATGGTAGTATATTAGTATATTTTAGTTAGCACACATTTGCAAATACATACGTAAGCCACAGAGCCTCATCACGGCACCCTGACATTCTGTGGTCCTAACTCTACAAAATTTGGAGTCCTCATAGTAGAGGAACATGCATTTGATGGGTAGATCTAAAACCCCTGTTTTTAAATGCATACTGTTAGAACAGGTTAATCTGGTTGTTGGCTGGCTGGCATGTTGAACTGGCTTTCTTATCCCTCTCTTTGATAAGTTATACCTATCCATGTTCCTTGTGTTATAGCCAGGGGCGGACTGACCATTTGGAAACTCGGGCACTGCCCGAGGGCCTGGGGTCAGTAGGGGGCTCCATGAGATGCCCCTGGTACCTTTTTCATAGGCTTTTTTGAGTTTGGGCAAGGACACAGGGGCCCCATGATCCCCTATTGCCCGGGGGCCCCATGAGTTGTCAGTCCGCCCCTGGTTATAGCTAATGTTAGACTGGGGCTGGCTTACAAGTTGAACTGAGTAGCCCAGGTATTTTATGTTTAAATGCTCGTCCATGTTCACTGCTGCAAAAGTCAGTTATAGACAAGGGAGGTGACCAACTTCTCCTGGTCAGTTGCTCCTCTGCTTCTAAACCCGGTAAAGTTTTACGCCCCCCAACCCTCAATGTAAGGGCATCTCCTTCCTCTATAGGTTGTTGTCACAGCCAATACTGCACCTCAAATCTCCATCTATGGTTTCCTGGGAGCACAGCTTACATTTATCTCTTCCCCTTGCACAATGCTATCAGGCACTCCGGATCAAACAATTCTATTGGGCCTGGAAGTGTACAAGTGGCCTTCTAAATCCCACACTTTTTAATTACACCCTTATACCCACATGGAAGAAAAATATATTTTAAAAATATTCTTCCCAAAAATAGTGCCATGTATTTGAAATGCTACGAATTTGGCCGTATTCAATCTATTTATCTCTATATATATATATAATCTCCCAAAAGTGAGTCCACCCCTCACATTTTTGCCAATATTTGATTCTGTCTTTATACTGCATGTTGAAATGCATTTTTATTACAAAATATATGAAAAATATTTAAAAAAATACATTTCAAATATACTGTATGTCTTTAAATATATAAATCTACATTTTTTTTAATTCATTTACAAATATATGTAAAAATACATGCTAAAATTACTTTATCTTATGTTAAAACAATCTGAAGAATATATTTAAAAAATAGATATTTTTAAAAATATCTATTTTTTAAATGTATTCTTCAAAATTTTTTTTAAAACATTTATTCAACATATATTTTTACATACGTTTGTAAATGCATTCCCAAAAATGTAGATTTGTATTTTTAAAAATATTTTTCATATATCTTGTAATAACACATTTCAACATGCAGTGTATATATATATATACCCACACTTCTTAATTACACTTCTAAATCCCACACTTTTTAATTACACCCTTATACCCACATGGAAGAAAAATATATTTTAAAAATATTCTTCCCAAAAATAGTGCCATGTATTTGAAATGCTACAAATTTGGCCGTATTCAATCTATTTATCTCTATATATATATAATCTCCCTGAAGTGAGTCCACCCCTCACATTTTTGCCAATATTTGATTCTGTCTTTATACTGCATGTTGACATGCATTTTTATTACAAAATATATGAAAAATATTTAAAAAAAATACATTTCAAATATACTGTATGTCTTTAAATATATAAATCTACATTTTTTTTAATTCATTTACAAATATATGTAAAAATACATGCTAAAATTACTTTATCTTATGTTAAAACAATCTGAAGAATATATTTAAAAAATAGATATTTTTAAAAATATCTATTTTTTAAATGTATTCTTCAAAATTTTTTTTAAAACATTTATTCAACATATATTTTTACATACGTTTGTAAATGCATTCCCAAAAATGTAGATTTGTATTTTTAAAAATATTTTTCATATATCTTGTAATAACACATTTCAACATGCAGTGTATATATATATATATATATATATATATAGTTTTTCTTCCATGTGGGTAGCAGCCCTACTAGCTCTTGCTAGAAAATGGAAGTGTCCTTGTAAACCATTGTTACCCATAATGAACACTTCCTTATGGAATACATGTCTGCCAAGGCTCACTTTGCGATGCCAAAATGTCACTCCAGCTGGGATTCCTGGATTACAGACCACAGAAGCATTACCCTCAGCTAAACTTAAATTCTGATCAACCCCCTCCCCCCCCATTTAGCATCTTACAAGGTTTTACTATCAGCCACTCTCACTGTAGGCCCACGGAGATTGTTCCCATTACGTGAATTAGCTTTACTATACATATCTGACATTAGATGTTTTTGCCACAACTAACATAAATAACTGGATTGCACCAATCCTCTTTTCCTTTCATTAACCTCCCTAGAGGTCTGATTATGTCCATATTTCTGTGCTCAAAGCGGTACATTGTTGTCAATGGAAATATGTTGTTTTTTATTGTAGGCCTGTAATTTTTAGGAATAACTCCCTGAAATCTGTTCAAACAAGAGTCTAGTAAACATCCCGGGGAGGATAAAATTTAAAAAACAAAATCATAAATTATAATATAATAAATAATCATTAAAAATAATATAATAATAATACATTTTATTCAATAATGTAATAAAACCAAAAACACTGAAATGTGAAATAGAGCGCCAAGTTCGCACATCGCTGAGCTCAGTCGCAGAATCGTTTTCAGTGTCTGATGAGGAATTTCCCCCACCAATCATTATCACTCAATTCTGCAAGTGGTTCTGATTTACTATCGCTGTTCTCTAGCCGCTCTAAAACCGCGTCTGACCTATAGGGACGCTTTTTGGACGCTTTTTGGACGCCATGGACGTTTCTCAGTTTCCAGGCAGAAAGGGTGGTAAAAATGCAGGCAGGGCGCCGGACAAAGCACTCGGGACACAATGTATGTGAAATGGTTTGATACAGGAATGTTATACTATGTGATTTTACTGTATTTAGTGAATGTCAAATTTTTACATTTTTGAATTCCCTGCCGATTCCATCCCCCGTACATCCCGACGCTTCCAGGGAACGGAACCCGGAAGACAGATGCCGGCATCGTCCGGAGGAGATGGCCGGGGACGCTGCAGGGGGGACATCGCGGGAGCGCAGGAGGTAAGTGATACAGGAATTACTGGAGAAGCGCTGCAGTGTATTCCCGAGTGTAGCTGGGGGGGGTTACCGCTTGTGGTACTGAAAGTTAACCCCGAGCTACACTCAGGAATACCGCCAGGCAGGTTAATGTTACTTTGCTGATTTCATTTTGTCTGATTATCTCACAACTGATTGACTTTATACTGCCTATATGTATTATCTGACAACATACTGGCATTACTATTATCTCATTATATATCTTATTGTTATTCTTGTGTTTCCTCTTAATATTTTAATAAAGACCTAAAGTTAAAAAATAATATATATATATATATGTACTTTTCATACAGAATTCCAATATATATAAATCCTTCTCTCTATACAGAAGGATCTTGTGTGTGAAGGTATCATGATCCATCCGGGAGCTGATTATGAAGCATAGACGTGTATGAGGCTCCGATCACTCCCTGCACATTATATACAATGAGATGTATAGGAAATGTGATCAATGATTTCTTCTTATTGATTACTGGGTCTGGTCACAATTAGAGATGAGCGAATTTTTCAAAAATTTGATTCGGCTGATTCGGCGAATTCCAGGAAGAAATTTGATTCGATGCGAATTAATTCGCTACGAAGTTAACTTATAAAAAGGGTTTCTAGGCTTCAGAGAGCCTTTAAATTAGTGCAGAACACTGTACCTTTAATTTAAATGCCCTTGGAGATGAGGAAGGAGAAGGAGAAGGAGAAGGAGAAGGAGAAGGATGAGAAGAAGGAGAAGGATGAGAAGAAGGAGAAGGAGAAGGATGAGAAGAAGGAGAAGGATGAGAAGAAGGAGAAGGAGAAGGATGAGAAGAAGGAGAAGGATGAGAAGAAGGAGAAGGAGAAGGATGAGAAGAAGGAGAAGGATGAGAAGAAGGAGAAGGAGAAGGATGAGAAGAAGGAGAAGGATGAGAAGAAGGAGAAGGAGAAGGATGAGAAGAAGGAGAAGGATGAGAAGAAGGAGAAGGAGAAGGATGAGAAGAAGGAGAAGGATGAGAAGAAAGAGAAGGAGAAGGATGAGAAGAAGGAGAAGGATGAGAAGAAGGAGAAGGAGAAGGATGAGAAGAAGGAGAAGGATGAGAAGAAGGAGAAGGAGAAGGATGAGAAGAAGGAGAAGGATGAGAAGAAGGAGAAGGAGAAGGATGAGAAGAAGGAGAAGGATGAGAAGAAGGAGAAGGAGAAGGATGAGAAGAAGGAGAAGGATGAGAAGAAGGAGAAGGAGAAGGAGAAGGAGGAGAAGGATGAGTAGAAATAGAAGGAGAAGGATGAGAAGATGGAGAAGGAGAAGGATGAGAAGAAGGAGAAGGATGAGAAGAAGGAGAAGGAGAAGGATGAGAAGAAGGAGAAGGATGAGAAGAAGGATGAGAAGAAGGATGAGAAGGAGAAGGATGAGAAGAAGGACAGTTCTGTGACAGTTTCTGTCTATTTCTGACAGTTCTGGGACATTCCCTCCATACAGCGGTTGAAACATTGTATCTATTTGTTTCCATAAATGACATTCTGCAGATACACTTAGAGGAGCTCTGCACATACACTTTTTGCCGGCTTGGAATTATTCTTATTTTCATCCTACTTCTTCTTCTTCTTCTTCATCCTCATCCTCATCCTCTTCTTCTTCTTCTGAGGATGAGGATGAGGATGAAGAAGAAGAAGAAGAAGAAGAAGTAGGATGAAAATAAGAATTCCAAACCGGCAAAAAGTGTATGTGCAGAGTTCCTCTATTTCTGACAGTTCTCTGACAGCTTCTTCACATGTACAGCGGTTGAAACATCTGTATCCTAAATGGAAACTAATAGATACAATGTTTCAACCGCTGTACATGTGTTCCTTCTGTCAGAGAACTGTCAGAAATAGCGGAGCTCTCTGCAGGGACACTTTTGCCGGCTGATCGGGAAAAATCCGATTCGCGCACCCGAAGTAGGCAAATATTCGGATTCGCCGCGAATCGAATTTTTCCTGAAATTCGTATCGAATTCCGGTTCGCCTGGTTCGATTCGCTCATCTCTAGTCACAATAACAATAAATATTTTAGAGAATGAATAAAAATCTTCACAATGTAGAATCGATGATGTAGAATATAAAGTGGCTCCAAAGTTCACAATTAATGTTTTTGTTCTTCTAAATCCTATTTTTCAGTGAAGCCGCCATGACTCTGCGTGACAGTATAATGCTCATTTCTATTACAATTCTGTACAGAATATTTATTGGTATAACATTTACAATCCATGAATGACATTTTATTTGTTTTCATTGTGTGAATGATTCTGTCCAGTCCCGTGTCCAGTGTCTTCTCCAGTACGACGTCCTCCTGAATCCTCACATTATCGCTCCTCTCTTTTTGAATTATTTGCTTCCGATGGCAAATCAATATTTTCAGTCTGAATTCATTCTTCTTGGCTGGTCAGACCTCAGATATTCTCAGATCCCGTTATTTCTGATGATCCTCCTCATCAATGTGGTCACAATGGTTGGGATTCTTCTCATCATTTCAATGATGATCTCACAGTCCCGCCCACACACCCCCATATACTTATTGCTGGGAAATCGTTCAGCTTTAGATGAGAATACAGAATGGATCCAATGTTTTGCTGGAAGTCCAGAGCCATCAGATGAAATGTTCTGTGAATGAAGCTCACCCAGATATAGCATTCCATGAATAATGTCATTAAAGAGCCCCAAAATACGACCTCCATAGAAGAGATGAGGGGGGTGAATGATCACACTACAACCTGGAGGAATGCAGGCTGTTCACTTCTAGCACTGAAATCTCCCTTTTGTTGATGATTGGATGAAATCTTCCCGGGCCAATCTGCCTGTCTATAGGACATCACACAATTCATGAATCCAGACAATGGGAACCATGAATAATGGGATTCTCTATAGAGGAGACCATTCTTGATTCATATCTAAAGGAGTTCAGAGAATTCACAAATTCCAATTCACCGACTTGGTACCCAGATACTGAACGCAACATATTAGAATAATACTCGGGGGGGGGGATTTATATTACACAACCAATCTCATCTCTCCCTGTACTGTCATTGCTGTGTCTTCACCAGAATGGTGTCTGTTGTCCAAACTACATCCAATGATAATCAATGTATTTACCAATAAATCAATCAATGAATCAATCATACATTCTTATATTGGAAGTCAGCTTCTTTATTACTGAATGTAAGATATACAGAGACTGATGGGACTATAGCGGGCCATTAGAGTGTAAGCTCCTCTGGTACAGAGACTGATGTGACTGTGGGGGAGGGGATATTAGAGTGTAAGCTCCTCTGGTACTGTAGCTGGCCAGCTAAGACCGGTCCTAGGTTGTTAATATGGGTCACATATATGTGTATACCAAACCTGCCAATAACCTCAGTACAGTATATATGTGTATATGTTAAAGCCAAAAGCAGAATCATTGCTGTGATTTATGTCTTTGATTGTTATATGACATTTATATATTCATTGTGTTAGCAGAAGCAGAAAAGGAAAAATATGCCTTTAAGAGTTAGTTAAAGATGAGCCAATCACAGACAGCCTCATACTGTACAGAGCCTTAACCAATCCCAGCCAGTTTCACATCTATGCCTGTGTAAAACTCCCTGCTAGGATTTTCTAGAGACACATGCTCACCAGACAGAAGAGGAAACAGACAGTTCCAATCAGAAGAGCTTTATGGAAGCAGAGAAGGCCAAATAGGTATTTAATGCACTTGTGTGTTCCTCTATTGTTTAACAGTGCAGGTAGATCTGTGTGTAAAACTGTTGTGTGTGTTTTACTTGTAGTTCCACCGAACTTATCAAATATAACGAATTTACCGAATTTATAAATCCAAGTGAATTTATCAATCTATCGAAATATACAGAACATAAGATAAGCTATCGAATCAAACCACTGTAATATGAAAGAAATAAGCTACTGTATGATAAATGAAACAAGCCATTGTAAGCCGTTATATGAAGAAGATTGAAGTTATTAAAGAAGTTAACTAAAGTATTCGGTGTGCTCTTTAAACCTACTGCATCCATAGAGCGGCATTGGAGGAATTACAGAGTAAAGTCAGTCTAATTAAACAAAGAAACAGCAATTGCATAATTTTTCTAATGCCACAGCGCACTAGGCACCAAAGGGTGCTGCGCCTGCCACAATGGAACTATTACCCTCAGAGGTCAAGCAACAGCGCTCCTCAACTTGCACAGTAAAGAGTACACTAGAGAAATAGAGCGCCAGCATATACCGCCACGCGGAGACACCTCAGCGGAACAGTACAGGCCATAGCACGTGCGCATTAGTCAGACTGCAACCGGCTCTTAAAGTGGCATAACGGCAAAGGCAAGACAGTCAGAGAAAGAGCTCCAAACCTCCTGCACCCCTAGAGAGAGAAAGAGATGCATGGGGGGAGGGCCAGACTCCAGAGCTAGAGTGCCCGCACCGCTATCCATCAAGAGACCACGTGTTGCATCCAGAGAGTTCACGATACTAGTCGCAAGTCACCGCAGAGCATCTCAAAGTCACCACAGAGCATCGCAAGTCACCGCAGGGCATTGCAAAGTCACTGCAGAGCATCGCAAGTCATCGCATCAAGAAAAGTCTCCTTTAAGACTGACATTTGTTTCTGCAACCTTCAGATCACGGTATCCTGCTTTCCAATTAAGGTCAGAGCTTTCCTTTATTACTCACTTATGCACATAGGTTTCTGCAAGAGACATTTTTGTGCTCAAGAGAATACAGACTTTTAATAAAAGAGAGACAGTTCTAGTATATGACTCTGAAGTATTTAAAGTGAAAGTCATTTTATTGCCTGCATTTTGGTGCTATTACATGTAAAGTGAAAGTCATTTATTCTTGCATTTGGTAGTATTGCATTTAAAGTGACAGGTCCTTATTATTCATATTAATTGTTATAGCATTCAGAAATGGCTGAGCCTAGCATTGCCACCCCACTGTTAGCGGATGCAATGATAGATATGGTAGAAGGTGAAGAGCAAGAGAACCTGTCTGAATCTGAAAGGTGCAATGAAACGGTAGTCTCGCCCCAAACAAATATAGCTGTAACAGGTGAACTAAGACGTTCATCACGGGACAGAAAACCGACCCAAAAGGTGCTAGAAAATTTGGAGCAAGAGGCAGCACTAAAAGGAAAAAAGTTTGTCCGAATGTATGAGAGGTGGAAAGCATACATCAAAGACATTCGCAGAAAGCTAAAACAAGAAAGCATAAAGGAGAATTTGAGTGAAATTATAGAGACAGTAGAAGATTCTGAGTCAGAGCTTATGACAGCATATGTCAACTTGCGGTCGTTTTTGACACCCTCCCAGGATATTGTAAGGAACATGGATACATGTACCGCAGTCACTAGGGATTTAGTGAAGCTTATGAGAGAACTATCATCTGCGGCAAATTATGATGAAGTCAAGGCACGAAAGGGAATGAATGAGCTCTTCATGAAAGACTATGCTAGGTCCTTAGGAGGAACCACAATCTCAAGTGTGACTTCCATCACTAGCAGAAGTGCCAGCCACATAACAGAGTTCTCAAGTACGTCAGCCAAAAGAAAGGAATTAGCTGAACAACTCGCTGCCAAACGAGCAGAAGTAGAGATGGAATCTGCCATTGAGGCTCAGCGCCAGGAAATGGAAGCTCAGCGCCATAAAATGGAAGCTGAAATGAAAAGTCTGGAAAGGCAGAAGGAAGTTAAAATTATAGAAGCCAGACTCAGAGTGCACGAAGAGGATACGAATCAGGGTAGTCATAGATCCAAATCAGTGCTAAGTGGAGAAGCTGACTCCTACGTTCTTCCTTACGCCCAGGAAAATGAAAGGAAATCTCCAGCATGTAGTGAAGAAATAAGTCATAGTCCTTCCATCCCTGCTCAGAGAGAAAAGAAGAGAGACTCACCTGATTCAGAACAAAGTGGAAAAAGAGAACCAGATAATTCAACTCCCAGATGTCATGGCAGTGGTCACGAGGATGTTACAACTGTTGACCCGACGAAACCTCAGAGAATATTTCTCACTAGACTTCCTGTTCCAGAACCTACTATATTCTCTGGAGACGTACTGAAGTTTATAGAGTGGAAGGCAAGTTTTGAAATGATCATTGAACATCATTGCTCCCGTCCAGTGGACAAGTTATTTTACCTCCAGCGGTATACTGGCGGAGAAGCAAAAAGGGTTCTTGAAGGTAACTTCTATAGGAAAGATGAAGAAGCCTACAAGCAAGCTTGGAAAAAATTAAATGCAAGATATGGTCATCCCTACTTAGTGCAAAGAGCTTTCAGAGAGAAGTTGATAAACTGGCCTAAAATAGGTCCTAAAGAACACTTCAAGCTCCAAGAGTATGGCGACTTCCTGCAAGCATGCAGCAATGCTATCCCACATGTTCAAGGACTAGAAGTATTGAACGACTATCTAGAAAACCACAGGATGCTAGCCAAGCTACCAGAACAAGTGGCTTCTGGATGGAATCGCTATGTGACTGAACAGTTAGATCAAGGCAAAAACTTCCCAAGTTTCAAAGAGTTCTCTGAATTTGTCAACAAGGAAGCACGAATAGCGTGTAATCCAGTAACAGCATCTTATGTCTTAAAACCCTTAGAAGAAAGGCCTACAAGAGAGATAAGATGCACAAGAGCAATTAGCTTTGCAACCAACACAGCTACTAAGCACCCAGATGCCCAGGAGAGCAAGTTCAACATCACTACTGGGATCAGTAAAGAGTCAGAATCGACAAGTCTTCAGACTACCTTCAAGTGTATGTTCTGTGAAGAGAATCACTCCATACATAAGTGCCAACGATTGAAGGAAAGGTCTCCAGACGAAAAGAAGAAGTTTGTGTTTGATAATCAGCTGTGTTTTGGATGTTTAAGAAAAGGCCATATTACTAAAGAATGCAAGAAAAAGGCCACTTGCAGCATTTGTAAAGGACGTCATCCTACACCACTACATGAAGAACGTCCAAAGAAAGAGAAACCCTTAATGCCCAAGGACACTGAGCAAGAAAATAAAGCGACAGTATTCTCTTGCAGAGTGAGAGAAAGAGAAATCAATGGCACGTCAATGGTTGTACCAGTGTGTATTTCAAATCCTAAAAGGAAGAACAAGAAGGTATACACCTATGTGCTACTGGATGCCCAGAGTGACGTCACCTTCATTGATCAAGAAATCTGCAAGAAATTACAAGTGGCCACAGAACCAGTGAAACTCAAACTCACCACAATGACAGGAAGAGACACATTGGTGAACAGTCAAAGAGTCAAAGGACTGAGAGTTAGAGGACTCCACTCAAACTGCATATTAGATCTACCTCCAGCTTATACAAAAGACAACATACCTCTGGATCGAGATCACATACCTACCTGTGAAACAGCCAACAAATGGGAACACCTATCTGTCATATCTCATGAAATGTCCCCGCTGAAGGAATTTGGTGTTGGACTGTTGATAGGCTATGACTGTCCCGAGGCGTTGGTGCCACGAAAGATAATTGCAGGAGGAAATGGTGAACCCTACGCAGTCCAGACTGATCTAGGATGGGGTGTTGTTGGAGGAAAACGACAGATTGCAGATTCAGGACAGGTGACAGGATTGCGTCATAGAATATCTGTCCAAGAGTTACCAACTGTAAGTCCAGCGAAAGTACTCAAAATCCTAGAATCCGACTTTGCAGACGTAAGTTGTAATGAAAAGAGTGTATCCCAAGAGGACATAAAGTTTGTACAAGTTCTAGAAGATAATATTCGAAAAACAACAAATCCAGAACATTGGCACTATGTTGACACAAAGCTAAACCCGGCAGATCATGCTTCAAGAGGCCTAAATGTAACAGAATTGAAGAATTCAAACTGGTTCACCGGTCCAGAGTTCCTTCGGGAAAGGGAAATCATACACAGTGAAGGTTATACAGAACTGTCTATGGGTGATCCAGAAGTAAAGGTAGTTCAAACATTGAGCACTGCCGCCAAGTGTCACAATGACATACTTGAACGACTAGCCAGATGTTCAAAGTGGAATACAGTCATAAACATTGTAGCTCGAATTCAACGCTTAGCAAAAGGAATCAAAAGGAAAGAATCGTTGAATGTAGAGGAAAGAGTGAAAGCTGAAGAAACGGTTATAAGACTCATTCATCAAAGATTCTACAGTGAAGAATTGAAGAGACTTAGTCAAGAACCTAAGAGACTTCCAAACAACCACCCATTGTACAAGCTCAATCTTATTCTGCAGGATGGTATACTGAAGGTGGGAGGGAGGCTGGAAAATGCGTCGCTACCTAACAGAGTTAAGCATCCAGCAATTCTACCCAAAAATTCTACCTTCACAAGATTGATTATCAATCACTACCACAACAAATCCTTGCATCAAGGAAGAAGCTTTACTCAAAGCTGTTTGAGAGAAGGTGGTTACTGGATAGTGAAAGGAAGCAAAGTTATAGCAAAGTACATAAGTAAATGTGTAATGTGTAGAAAGACACGTAGACCTACAGAAGAACAAAGAATGGCTGATCTACCAGCTGATCATGTAAACCCATCACCACCATTTCTTTATAGCGGAATGGATTGCTTCGGCCCATTTATCACCAAACAAAAACCGCAAGGAGTACAAGAGATATGGACTGATATTTACATGTCTAAGCTCCAGAGCAATTCACCTGGAAATGTTGGAAGATATGTCAACTGATGCGTTTATCAACGCCTTAAGATGTTTCATAGCCATTAGAGGTACAGTCAGAGAACTTAGATCTGACCAAGGATCTAATTTTGTTGGAGCAAAGAATGAATTGAACAAGGCTCTAAAAGAGATTGATAAAGAAAAAGTTACTGAGTGCTTGTTAGAGAAACAGTGTGATTTTCACATGAATGCTCCACATGCAAGCCATACAGGCGGAGTCTGGGAGAGGCAAATCAGAACTGTAAGAAACGTACTAAGTTCAGTTTTGAAAAAGAACGCCGGAAGATTAGATGATGCTTCACTTAGGACACTATTCTATGAAGTAATGTCTATTGTTAACAGTCGTCCACTTACAGTCAACAACATCAACGACCCAACAAGTTTGGAACCTCTAATGCCCAACCATCTACTTCACCTTAAAGCTGACTACATACAGCCACCACCTGGCAACTTCACCAAAGAGGATTTATACGCAAAGAAAAGATGGCGAAGAGTTCAATATCTATCAGAGCAGTTTTGGAATAGATGGAGCAAGGAGTACTTAGCTCATCTCGTACTAAGAAGTAAATGGCAAACGCCTAGAAGAAATGTTCATGTTGATGACATAGTGTTAGTAAAGGAAGACGACTTACCTAGAAGTCAATGGAAATTTTCCAAAGTCCTAGAAGCTCGAAAGGACGAAGAAGGATTAGTAAGAAGAGTTTTGTTACAAATGGGAGACTCAAAACTGGACAAAAAGGGAAAACGTCTCACGACTCCACTCAAGTTGGAACGTCCAATACAAAAGTTAGTTGTTCTGCTTGAGAGTGACAAAGACACTGGAGAGTTGAGAAACTGATGGAAAATTCCTCAAATTCATTTTCGAATCCTATTACTGAGAACATAGAATTATAGGTAATTTTGGTGGGAGTGTAGCTGGCCAGCTAAGACCGGTCCTAGGTTGTTAATATGGGTCACATATATGTGTATACCAAACCTGCCAATAA
Organism: Staurois parvus; assembly: GCF_062004578.1. Taxonomy (NCBI): domain Eukaryota; kingdom Metazoa; phylum Chordata; class Amphibia; order Anura; family Ranidae; genus Staurois; species Staurois parvus. The sequence continues at coordinate 2,129,311 of NW_028317830.1, forward strand.
CGTCAGTACAGTGTATATGTGTATATGTTAAAGCCAAAGCAGAATCATTGCTGTGATTTATGTCTTTGATTGTTATATGACATTTATATATTCATTGTGTTAGCAGAAGCAGAAAAGGAAAATATGCCTTTAAAAGTTAGTTAAAGATGAGCCAATCACAGACAGCCTCACACTGTACAGAGCCTTAACCAATCCCAGCCAGTTTCACATCTATGCCTGTGTAATACTCCCTGCTAGGAGTTTCTAGAGACACATGCTCACCAGACAGAAGAGGAAACAGACAGTTCCAATCAGAAGAGCTTTATGGAAGCAGAGAAGGCCAAATAGGTATTTAATGCACTTGTGTGTTCCTCTGTTGTTTAACAGTGCAGGTAGATCTGTGTGTAAAACTGTTGTGTGTGTTTACTTGTAGTTCCACCGAACTTATCGAATATAACGAATTTACCGAATTTATAAATCCAAGTGAATTTATCAATCTATCGAAATATACAGAACAAATTTATCGAATCTATTGAACCTATCGAGATAAGCTATTGAATTAAACCACTGTATGATAAATGAAACAAGCCATTGTAAGCCGTTATATGAAGAAGATTGAAGTTATTAAAGAATTTAACTAAAGTATTCGGTGCTCTTTAAACCTACTGCATCCATAGAGCGGCATTGGAGGAATTACAGAGTAAAGTCAGTCTAATTAAACAAAGAAACAGCAATTGCATAATTTTTCTAATGCCACAGCGCACTAGGCACCAAAGGGTGCTGCGCCTGCCACAATGGAACTATTACCCTCAGAGGTCAAGCAACAGCGCTCCTCAACTTGCACAGTAAAGAGTACACTAGAGAAATAGAGCGCCAGCATATACCGCCACGCGGAGACACCTCAGCGGAACAGTACAGGCCATAGCACGTGCGCATTAGTCAGACTGCAACCGGCTCTTAAAGTGGCATAACGGCAAAGGCAAGACAGTCAGAGAAAGAGCTCCAAACCTCCTGCACCCCTAGAGAGAGAAAGAGATGCATGGGGGGAGGGCCAGAGTCCAGAGCTAGAGTGCTCGCACCGCTATCCATCAAGAGACCACGTGTTGCATCCAGAGAGTTCACGATACTAGTCGCAAGTCACCGCAGAGCATCTCAAAGTCACCACAGAGCATCGCAAGTCACCGCAGGGCATCGCAAAGTCACTGCAGATCATCGCAAGTCATCGCATCAAGAAAAGTCTCCTTTAAGACTGACATTTGTTTCTGCAACCTTCAGATCACGGTATCCTGCTTTCCAATTAAGGTCAGAGCTTTCCTTTATTACTCACTTATGCACATAGGTTTCTGCAAGAGACATTTTTGTGCTCAAGAGAATACAGACTTTTAATAAAAGAGAGACAGTTCTAGTATATGACTCTGAAGTATTTAAAGTGAAAGTCATTTTATTGACTGCATTTTGGTGCTATTACATGTAAAGTGAAAGTCATTTATTCTTGCATTTGGTAGTATTGCATTTAAAGTGACAGGTCCTTATTATTCATATTAATTGTTATAGCATTCAGAAATGGCTGAGCCTAGCATTGCCACCCCACTGTTAGCGGATGCAATGATAGATATGGTAGAAGGTGAAGAGCAAGAGAACCTGTCTGAATCTGAAAGGTGCAATGAAACGGTTGTCTCGCCCCAAACAAATATAGCTGTAACAGGTGAACTAAGACGTTCATCACGGGACAGAAAACCGACCCAAAAGGTGCTAGAAAATTTGGAGCAAGAGGCAGCACTAAAAGGAAAAAAGTTTGTCCGAATGTATGAGAGGTGGAAAGTATACATTATAGACATTCGCAGAAAGCTAAAACAAGAAAGCATAAAGGAGAATTTGAGTGAAATTATAGAGACAGTAGAAGATTCTGAGTCAGAGCTTATGACAGCATATGTCAACTTGCGGTCGTTTTTGACACCCTCCCAGGATATTGTAAGGAACATGGATACATGTACCGCAGTCACTAGGGATTTAGTGAAGCTTATGAGAGAACTATCATCTGCGGCAAATTATGATGAAGTCAAGGCACGAAAGGGAATGAATGAGCTCTTCATGAAAGACTATGCTAGGTCCTTAGGAGGAACCACAATCTCAAGTGTGACTTCCATCACTAGCAGAAGTGCCAGCCACATAACAGAGTTCTCAAGTACGTCAGCCAAAAGAAAGGAATTAGCTGAACAACTCGCTGCCAAACAAGCAGAAGTAGAGATGGAATCTGCCATTGAGGCTCAGCGCCAGAAAATGGAAGCTCAGTGCCATAAAATGGAAGCTGAAATGAAAAGTCTGGAAAGGCAGAAGGAAGTTAAAATTATAGAAGCCAGACTCAGAGTGCACGAAGAGGATACGAATCAGGGTAGTCATAGATTCAAATCAGTGCTAAGTGGAGAAGCTGACTCCTACGTTCTTCCTTACGCCCAGGAAAATGGAAGGAAATCTCCAGCATGTAGTGAAGAAATAAGTCATAGTCCTTCCATCCCTGCTCAGAGAGAAAAGAAGAGAGACTCACCTGATTCAGAACAAAGTGGAAAAAGAGAACCAGATAATTCAACTCCCATATGTCATGGCAGTGGTCACGAGGATGTTACAACTGTTGACCCGACGAAACCTCAGAGAATATTTCTCACTAGACTTCCTGTTCCAGAACCTAATATATTCTCCGGAGACGTACTGAAGTTTATAGAGTGGAAGGCAAGTTTTGAAATGATCATTGAACATCATTGCTCCCGTCCAGTGGACAAGTTATTTTACCTCCAGCGGTATACTGGCGGAGAAGCAAAAAGGGTTCTTGAAGGTAACTTCTATAGGAAAGATGAAGAAGCCTACAAGCAAGCTTGGAAAAAATTAAATGCAAGATATGGTCATCCCTTCTTAGTGCAAAGAGCTTTCAGAGAGAAGTTGATAAACTGGCCTAAAATAGGTCCTAGAGAACACTTCAAGCTCCAAGAGTATGGCGACTTCCTGCAAGCATGCAGCAATGCTATCCCACATGTTCAAGGACTAGAAGTATTGAACGACTATCTAGAAAACCACAGGATGCTAGCCAAGCTACCAGAACAAGTGGCTTCTGGATGGAATGCTATGTGACTGAACAGTTAGATCACGGCAAAAACTTCCCAAGTTTCAAAGAGTTCTCTGAATTTGTCAACAAGGAAGCACGAATAGCGTGTAATCCAGTAACAGCATCTCATGTCTTAAAACCCTTAGAAGAATGGCCTACAAGAGAGATAAGACGCACAAGAGCAACTAGCTTTGCAACCAACACAGCTACTAAGCACCCAGATGCCCAGGAGAGCAAGTTCAACATCACTACTGGGATCAGTAAAGAGTCAGAACCGACAAGTCTTCAGACTACCTTCAAGTGTATGTTCTGTGAAGAGAATCACTCCATACATAAGTGCCAACCATTGAAGGAAAGGTCTCCAGACGAAAAGAAGAAGTTTGTGTTTGATAATCAGCTGTGTTTTGGATGTTTAAGAAAAGGCCATATTACTAAAGAATGCAAGAAAAAGGCCACTTGCAGCGTTTGTAAAGGACGTCATCCTACACCACTACATGAAGAACGTCCAAAGAAAGAGAAACCCTTAATGCCCAAGGACACTGAGGAAGAAAATAAAGCGACAGTATTCTCTTGCAGAGTGAGAGAAAGAGAAATCAATGGCACGTCAATGGTTGTACCAGTGTGTATTTCAAATCCTAAAAGGAAGAACAAGAAGGTATACGCCTATGCGCTACTGAATGCCCAGAGTGACGTCACCTTCATTGATCAAGAAATCTGCAAGAAATTACAAGTGGCCACAGAACCAGTGAAACTCAAACTCACCACAATGACGGGAAGAGACACATTGGTGAACAGTCAAAGAGTCAAAGGACTGAGAGTTAGAGGACTCCACTCAAACTGCATATTAGATCTACCTCCAGCTTATACAAAAGACAACATACCTCTGGATCGAGATCACATACCTACCTGTGAAACAGCCAACAAATGGGAACACCTATCTGTCATATCTCATGAAATGTCCCCGCTGAAGGAATTTGGTGTTGGACTGTTGATAGGCTATGACTGTCCCGAGGCGTTGGTGCCACGAAAGATAATCGCAGGAGGAAATGGTGAACCCTACGCAGTCCAGACTGATCTAGGATGGGGTGTTGTTGGAGGAAAACGACAGATTGCAGATTCAGGACAGGTGACAGGATTGCGTCATAGAATATCTGTCCAAGAGTTACCAACTGTAAGTCCAGCGAAAGTACTCAAAATCCTAGAATCCGACTTTGCAGACGTAAGTTGTAATGAAAAGAGTGTATCCCAAGAGGACATAAAGTTTGTACAAGTTCTAGAAGATAATATTCGAAAAACAACAAATCCAGAACATTGGCATTATGTTGACACAAAGCTAAACCCGGCAGATCATGCTTCAAGAGGCCTAAATGTAACAGAATTGAAGAATTCAAACTGGTTCACCGGTCCAGAGTTCCTTCGGGAAAGGGAAATCATACACAGTGAAGGTTATACAGAACTGTCTATGGGTGATCCAGAAGTAAAGGTAGTTCAAACATTGAGCACTGCCGCTAAGTGTCACAATGACATACTTGAACGACTAGCCAGATGTTCAAAGTGGAATACAGTCATAAACATTGTAGCTCGAATTCAACGCTTAGCAAAAGGAATCAAAAGGAAAGAATCGTTGAATGTAGAGGAAAGAGTGAAAGCTGAAGAAACGGTTATAAGACTCATTCATCAAAGATTCTACAGTGAAGAGTTGAAGAGACTTAGTCAAGAACTTAAGAGACTTCCAAACAACAACCCATTGTACAAGCTCAATCTTATTCTGCAGGATGGTATACTGAAGGTGGGAGGGAGGCTGGAAAATGCGTCGCTACCTAACAGAGTTAAGCATCCAGCAATTCTACCCAAAAATTCTACCTTCACAAGATTGATTATCAATCACTACCACAACAAATCCTTGCATCAAGGAAGAAGCTTTACTCAAAGCTGTTTGAGAGAAGGTGGTTACTGGATAGTGAAAGGAAGCAAAGTTATAGCAAAGTACATAAGTAAATGTGTAATGTGTAGAAAGACACGTAGACCTACAGAAGAACAAAGAATGGCTGATCTACCAGCTGATCGTGTAAACCCATCACCACCATTTCTTTATAGCGGAATGGATTGCTTCGGCCCATTTATCACCAAACAAAACCGCAAGGAGTACAAGAGATATGGACTGATATTTACATGTCTAAGCTCCAGAGCAATTCACCTGGAAATGTTGGAAGATATGTCAACTGATGCGTTTATCAACGCCTTAAGATGTTTCATAGCCATTAGAGGTACAGTCAGAGAACTTAGATCTGACCAAGGATCTAATTTTGTTGGAGCAAAGAATGAATTGAACAAGGCTCTAAAAGAGATTGATAAAGAAAAAGTAACTGAGTACTTGTTAGAGAAACAGTGTGATTTTCACATGAATGCTCCACATGCAAGCCATACAGGCGGAGTCTGGGAGAGGCAAATCAGAACTGTAAGAAACGTACTAAGTTCAGTTTTGAAAAAGAACGCCGGAAGATTAGATGATGCTTCACTTAGGACACTATTCTATGAAGTAATGTCTATTGTTAACAGTCGTCCACTTACAGTCAACAACATCAATGACCCAACAAGCTTGGAGCCTCTAATGCCCAACCATCTACTTCACCTTAACTCTGATTACATACAGCCACCACCTGGCAACTTCACCAAAGAGTATTTATACGCAAGGAAAAGATGGCGAAGAGTTCAATATCTATCAGAGCAGTTTTGGAATGGATGGAGCAAGGAGTACTTAGCTCATCTCATACTAAGAAGTAAATGGCAAACGCCTAGAAGAAATGTTCATGTTGATGACATAGTGTTAGTAAAGGAAGACGACTTACCTAGAAGTCAATGGAAATTGGCCAAAGTCCTAGAAGCTCGAAAGGACGAAGAAGGATTAGTAAGAAGAGTATTGTTACAAATGGGAGACTCAAAACTGTACAAAAAGGGAAAACGTCTCACGACTCCACTCAAGTTGGAACGTCCAATACAAAAGTTAGTTGTTCTGCTTGAGAGTGACAAAGACACTGGAGAGTTGAGAAACTGATGGAAAATTCCTCAAATTCATTTTCGAATCCTATTACTGAGAACATAGAATTATAGGTAATTTTGGTGGGAGTGTAGCTGGCCAGCTAAGACCGGTCCTAGGTTGTTAATATGGGTCACATATATGTGTATACCAAACCTGCCAATAACCTCAGTACAGTATATATGTGTATATGTTAAAGCCAAAGCAGAATCATTGCTGTGATTTATGTCTTTGATTGTTATATGACATTTATATATTCATTGTGTTAGCAGAAGCAGAAAAGGAAAATATGCCTTTAAAAGTTAGTTAAAGATGAGCCAATCACAGACAGCCTCATACTGTACAGAGCCTTAACCAATCCCAGCCAGTTTCACATCTATGCCTGTGTAAAACTCCCTGCTAGGAGTTTCTAGAGACACATGCTCACCAGACAGAAGAGGAAACAGACAGTTCCAATCAGAAGAGCTTTATGGAAGCAGAGAAGGCCAAATAGGTATTTAATGCACTTGTGTGTTCCTCTGTTGTTTAACAGTGCAGGTAGATCTGTGTGTAAAACTGTTGTGTGTGTTTACTTGTAGTTCCACCGAACTTATCGAATATAACGAATTTACCGAATTTATAAATCCAAGTGAATTTATCAATCTATCGAAATATACAGAACAAATTTATCGAATCTATTGAACCTATCGAGATAAGCTATTGAATTAAACCACTGTATGATAAATGAAACAAGCCATTGTAAGCCGTTATATGAAGAAGATTGAAGTTATTAAAGAATTTAACTAAAGTATTCGGTGCTCTTTAAACCTACTGCATCCATAGAGCGGCATTGGAGGAATTACAGAGTAAAGTCAGTCTAATTAAACAAAGAAACAGCAATTGCATAATTTTTCTAATGCCACAGCGCACTAGGCACCAAAGGGTGCTGCGCCTGCCACAATGGAACTATTACCCTCAGAGGTCAAGCAACAGCGCTCCTCAACTTGCACAGTAAAGAGTACACTAGAGAAATAGAGCGCCAGCATATACCGCCACGCGGAGACACCTCAGCGGAACAGTACAGGCCATAGGAGGTGCGCATTAGTCAGACTGCAACCGGCTCTTAAAGTGGCATAACGGCAAAGGCAAGACAGTCAGAGAAAGAGCTCCAAACCTCCTGCACCCCTAGAGAGAGAAAGAGATGCATGGGGGGAGGGCCAGAGTCCAGAGCTAGAGTGCTCGCACCGCTATCCATCAAGAGACCACGTGTTGCATCCAGAGAGTTCACGATACTAGTCGCAAGTCACCGCAGAGCATCTCAAAGTCACCACAGAGCATCGCAAGTCACCGCAGGGCATCGCAAAGTCACTGCAGAGCATCGCAAGTCATCGCATCAAGAAAAGTCTCCTTTAAGACTGACATTTGTTTCTGCAACCTTCAGATCACGGTATCCTGCTTTCCAATTAAGGTCAGAGCTTTCCTTTATTACTCACTTATGCACATAGGTTTCTGCAAGAGACATTTTTGTGCTCAAGAGAATACAGACTTTTAATAAAAGAGAGACAGTTCTAGTATATGACTCTGAAGTATTTAAAGTGAAAGTCATTTTATTGACTGCATTTTGGTGCTATTACATGTAAAGTGAAAGTCATTTATTCTTGCATTTGGTAGTATTGCATTTAAAGTGACAGGTCCTTATTATTCATATTAATTGTTATAGCATTCAGAAATGGCTGAGCCTAGCATTGCCACCCCACTGTTAGCGGATGCAATGATAGATATGGTAGAAGGTGAAGAGCAAGAGAACCTGTCTGAATCTGAAAGGTGCAATGAAACGGTAGTCTCGCCCCAAACAAATATAGCTGTAACAGGTGAACTAAGACGTTCATCACGGGACAGAAAACCGACCCAAAAGGTGCTAGAAAATTTGGAGCAAGAGGCAGCACTAAAAGGAAAAAAGTTTGTCCGAATGTATGAGAGGTGGAAAGCATACATCAAAGACATTCGCAGAAAGCTAAAACAAGAAAGCATAAAGGAGAATTTGAGTGAAATTATAGAGACAGTAGAAGATTCTGAGTCAGAGCTTATGACAGCATATGTCAACTTGCGGTCGTTTTTGACACCCTCCCAGGATATTGTAAGGAACATGGATACATGTACCGCAGTCACTAGGGATTTAGTGAAGCTTATGAGAGAACTATCATCTGCGGCAAATTATGATGAAGTCAAGGCACGAAAGGGAATGAATGAGCTCTTCATGAAAGACTATGCTAGGTCCTTAGGAGGAACCACAATCTCAAGTGTGACTTCCATCACTAGCAGAAGTGCCAGCCACATAACAGAGTTCTCAAGTACGTCAGCCAAAAGAAAGGAATTAGCTGAACAACTCGCTGCCAAACGAGCAGAAGTAGAGATGGAATCTGCCATTGAGGCTCAGCGCCAGGAAATGGAAGCTCAGCGCCATAAAATGGAAGCTGAAATGAAAAGTCTGGAAAGGCAGAAGGAAGTTAAAATTATAGAAGCCAGACTCAGAGTGCACGAAGAGGATACGAATCAGGGTAGTCATAGATCCAAATCAGTGCTAAGTGGAGAAGCTGACTCCTACGTTCTTCCTTACGCCCAGGAAAATGAAAGGAAATCTCCAGCATGTAGTGAAGAAATAAGTCATAGTCCTTCCATCCCTGCTCAGAGAGAAAAGAAGAGAGACTCACCTGATTCAGAACAAAGTGGAAAAAGAGAACCAGATAATTCAACTCCCAGATGTCATGGCAGTGGTCACGAGGATGTTACAACTGTTGACCCGACGAAACCTCAGAGAATATTTCTCACTAGACTTCCTGTTCCAGAACCTACTATATTCTCTGGAGACGTACTGAAGTTTATAGAGTGGAAGGCAAGTTTTGAAATGATCATTGAACATCATTGCTCCCGTCCAGTGGACAAGTTATTTTACCTCCAGCGGTATACTGGCGGAGAAGCAAAAAGGGTTCTTGAAGGTAACTTCTATAGGAAAGATGAAGAAGCCTACAAGCAAGCTTGGAAAAAATTAAATGCAAGATATGGTCATCCCTACTTAGTGCAAAGAGCTTTCAGAGAGAAGTTGATAAACTGGCCTAAAATAGGTCCTAAAGAACACTTCAAGCTCCAAGAGTATGGCGACTTCCTGCAAGCATGCAGCAATGCTATCCCACATGTTCAAGGACTAGAAGTATTGAACGACTATCTAGAAAACCACAGGATGCTAGCCAAGCTACCAGAACAAGTGGCTTCTGGATGGAATCGCTATGTGACTGAACAGTTAGATCAAGGCAAAAACTTCCCAAGTTTCAAAGAGTTCTCTGAATTTGTCAACAAGGAAGCACGAATAGCGTGTAATCCAGTAACAGCATCTTATGTCTTAAAACCCTTAGAAGAAAGGCCTACAAGAGAGATAAGATGCACAAGAGCAATTAGCTTTGCAACCAACACAGCTACTAAGCACCCAGATGCCCAGGAGAGCAAGTTCAACATCACTACTGGGATCAGTAAAGAGTCAGAATCGACAAGTCTTCAGACTACCTTCAAGTGTATGTTCTGTGAAGAGAATCACTCCATACATAAGTGCCAACGATTGAAGGAAAGGTCTCCAGACGAAAAGAAGAAGTTTGTGTTTGATAATCAGCTGTGTTTTGGATGTTTAAGAAAAGGCCATATTACTAAAGAATGCAAGAAAAAGGCCACTTGCAGCATTTGTAAAGGACGTCATCCTACACCACTACATGAAGAACGTCCAAAGAAAGAGAAACCCTTAATGCCCAAGGACACTGAGGAAGAAAATAAAGCGACAGTATTCTCTTGCAGAGTGAGAGAAAGAGAAATCAATGGCACGTCAATGGTTGTACCAGTGTGTATTTCAAATCCTAAAAGGAAGAACAAGAAGGTATACACCTATGTGCTACTGGATGCCCAGAGTGACGTCACCTTCATTGATCAAGAAATCTGCAAGAAATTACAAGTGGCCACAGAACCAGTGAAACTCAAACTCACCACAATGACAGGAAGAGACACATTGGTGAACAGTCAAAGAGTCAAAGGACTGAGAGTTAGAGGACTCCACTCAAACTGCATATTAGATCTACCTCCAGCTTATACAAAAGACAACATACCTCTGGATCGAGATCACATACCTACCTGTGAAACAGCCAACAAATGGGAACACCTATCTGTCATATCTCATGAAATGTCCCCGCTGAAGGAATTTGGTGTTGGACTGTTGATAGGCTATGACTGTCCCGAGGCGTTGGTGCCACGAAAGATAATTGCAGGAGGAAATGGTGAACCCTACGCAGTCCAGACTGATCTAGGATGGGGTGTTGTTGGAGGAAAACGACAGATTGCAGATTCAGGACAGGTGACAGGATTGCGTCATAGAATATCTGTCCAAGAGTTACCAACTGTAAGTCCAGCGAAAGTACTCAAAATCCTAGAATCCGACTTTGCAGACGTAAGTTGTAATGAAAAGAGTGTATCCCAAGAGGACATAAAGTTTGTACAAGTTCTAGAAGATAATATTCGAAAAACAACAAATCCAGAACATTGGCACTATGTTGACACAAAGCTAAACCCGGCAGATCATGCTTCAAGAGGCCTAAATGTAACAGAATTGAAGAATTCAAACTGGTTCACCGGTCCAGAGTTCCTTCGGGAAAGGGAAATCATACACAGTGAAGGTTATACAGAACTGTCTATGGGTGATCCAGAAGTAAAGGTAGTTCAAACATTGAGCACTGCCGCCAAGTGTCACAATGACATACTTGAACGACTAGCCAGATGTTCAAAGTGGAATACAGTCATAAACATTGTAGCTCGAATTCAACGCTTAGCAAAAGGAATCAAAAGGAAAGAATCGTTGAATGTAGAGGAAAGAGTGAAAGCTGAAGAAACGGTTATAAGACTCATTCATCAAAGATTCTACAGTGAAGAATTGAAGAGACTTAGTCAAGAACCTAAGAGACTTCCAAACAACCACCCATTGTACAAGCTCAATCTTATTCTGCAGGATGGTATACTGAAGGTGGGAGGGAGGCTGGAAAATGCGTCGCTACCTAACAGAGTTAAGCATCCAGCAATTCTACCCAAAAATTCTACCTTCACAAGATTGATTATCAATCACTACCACAACAAATCCTTGCATCAAGGAAGAAGCTTTACTCAAAGCTGTTTGAGAGAAGGTGGTTACTGGATAGTGAAAGGAAGCAAAGTTATAGCAAAGTACATAAGTAAATGTGTAATGTGTAGAAAGACACGTAGACCTACAGAAGAACAAAGAATGGCTGATCTACCAGCTGATCATGTAAACCCATCACCACCATTTCTTTATAGCGGAATGGATTGCTTCGGCCCATTTATCACCAAACAAAAACCGCAAGGAGTACAAGAGATATGGACTGATATTTACATGTCTAAGCTCCAGAGCAATTCACCTGGAAATGTTGGAAGATATGTCAACTGATGCGTTTATCAACGCCTTAAGATGTTTCATAGCCATTAGAGGTACAGTCAGAGAACTTAGATCTGACCAAGGATCTAATTTTGTTGGAGCAAAGAATGAATTGAACAAGGCTCTAAAAGAGATTGATAAAGAAAAAGTTACTGAGTGCTTGTTAGAGAAACAGTGTGATTTTCACATGAATGCTCCACATGCAAGCCATACAGGCGGAGTCTGGGAGAGGCAAATCAGAACTGTAAGAAACGTACTAAGTTCAGTTTTGAAAAAGAACGCCGGAAGATTAGATGATGCTTCACTTAGGACACTATTCTATGAAGTAATGTCTATTGTTAACAGTCGTCCACTTACAGTCAACAACATCAACGACCCAACAAGTTTGGAACCTCTAATGCCCAACCATCTACTTCACCTTAAAGCTGACTACATACAGCCACCACCTGGCAACTTCACCAAAGAGGATTTATACGCAAAGAAAAGATGGCGAAGAGTTCAATATCTATCAGAGCAGTTTTGGAATAGATGGAGCAAGGAGTACTTAGCTCATCTCGTACTAAGAAGTAAATGGCAAACGCCTAGAAGAAATGTTCATGTTGATGACATAGTGTTAGTAAAGGAAGACGACTTACCTAGAAGTCAATGGAAATTTTCCAAAGTCCTAGAAGCTCGAAAGGACGAAGAAGGATTAGTAAGAAGAGTTTTGTTACAAATGGGAGACTCAAAACTGGACAAAAAGGGAAAACGTCTCACGACTCCACTCAAGTTGGAACGTCCAATACAAAAGTTAGTTGTTCTGCTTGAGAGTGACAAAGACACTGGAGAGTTGAGAAACTGATGGAAAATTCCTCAAATTCATTTTCGAATCCTATTACTGAGAACATAGAATTATAGGTAATTTTGGTGGGAGTGTAGCTGGCCAGCTAAGACCGGTCCTAGGTTGTTAATATGGGTCACATATATGTGTATACCAAACCTGCCAATAACGTCAGTACAGTGTATATGTGTATATGTTAAAGCCAAAGCAGAATCATTGCTGTGATTTATGTCTTTGATTGTTATATGACATTTATATATTCATTGTGTTAGCAGAAGCAGAAAAGGAAAATATGCCTTTAAAAGTTAGTTAAAGATGAGCCAATCACAGACAGCCTCACACTGTACAGAGCCTTAACCAATCCCAGCCAGTTTCACATCTATGCCTGTGTAATACTCCCTGCTAGGAGTTTCTAGAGACACATGCTCACCAGACAGAAGAGGAAACAGACAGTTCCAATCAGAAGAGCTTTATGGAAGCAGAGAAGGCCAAATAGGTATTTAATGCACTTGTGTGTTCCTCTGTTGTTTAACAGTGCAGGTAGATCTGTGTGTAAAACTGTTGTGTGTGTTTACTTGTAGTTCCACCGAACTTATCGAATATAACGAATTTACCGAATTTATAAATCCAAGTGAATTTATCAATCTATCGAAATATACAGAACAAATTTATCGAATCTATTGAACCTATCGAGATAAGCTATTGAATTAAACCACTGTATGATAAATGAAACAAGCCATTGTAAGCCGTTATATGAAGAAGATTGAAGTTATTAAAGAATTTAACTAAAGTATTCGGTGCTCTTTAAACCTACTGCATCCATAGAGCGGCATTGGAGGAATTACAGAGTAAAGTCAGTCTAATTAAACAAAGAAACAGCAATTGCATAATTTTTCTAATGCCACAGCGCACTAGGCACCAAAGGGTGCTGCGCCTGCCACAATGGAACTATTACCCTCAGAGGTCAAGCAACAGCGCTCCTCAACTTGCACAGTAAAGAGTACACTAGAGAAATAGAGCGCCAGCATATACCGCCACGCGGAGACACCTCAGCGGAACAGTACAGGCCATAGCACGTGCGCATTAGTCAGACTGCAACCGGCTCTTAAAGTGGCATAACGGCAAAGGCAAGACAGTCAGAGAAAGAGCTCCAAACCTCCTGCACCCCTAGAGAGAGAAAGAGATGCATGGGGGGAGGGCCAGAGTCCAGAGCTAGAGTGCTCGCACCGCTATCCATCAAGAGACCACGTGTTGCATCCAGAGAGTTCACGATACTAGTCGCAAGTCACCGCAGAGCATCTCAAAGTCACCACAGAGCATCGCAAGTCACCGCAGGGCATCGCAAAGTCACTGCAGATCATCGCAAGTCATCGCATCAAGAAAAGTCTCCTTTAAGACTGACATTTGTTTCTGCAACCTTCAGATCACGGTATCCTGCTTTCCAATTAAGGTCAGAGCTTTCCTTTATTACTCACTTATGCACATAGGTTTCTGCAAGAGACATTTTTGTGCTCAAGAGAATACAGACTTTTAATAAAAGAGAGACAGTTCTAGTATATGACTCTGAAGTATTTAAAGTGAAAGTCATTTTATTGACTGCATTTTGGTGCTATTACATGTAAAGTGAAAGTCATTTATTCTTGCATTTGGTAGTATTGCATTTAAAGTGACAGGTCCTTATTATTCATATTAATTGTTATAGCATTCAGAAATGGCTGAGCCTAGCATTGCCACCCCACTGTTAGCGGATGCAATGATAGATATGGTAGAAGGTGAAGAGCAAGAGAACCTGTCTGAATCTGAAAGGTGCAATGAAACGGTTGTCTCGCCCCAAACAAATATAGCTGTAACAGGTGAACTAAGACGTTCATCACGGGACAGAAAACCGACCCAAAAGGTGCTAGAAAATTTGGAGCAAGAGGCAGCACTAAAAGGAAAAAAGTTTGTCCGAATGTATGAGAGGTGGAAAGTATACATTATAGACATTCGCAGAAAGCTAAAACAAGAAAGCATAAAGGAGAATTTGAGTGAAATTATAGAGACAGTAGAAGATTCTGAGTCAGAGCTTATGACAGCATATGTCAACTTGCGGTCGTTTTTGACACCCTCCCAGGATATTGTAAGGAACATGGATACATGTACCGCAGTCACTAGGGATTTAGTGAAGCTTATGAGAGAACTATCATCTGCGGCAAATTATGATGAAGTCAAGGCACGAAAGGGAATGAATGAGCTCTTCATGAAAGACTATGCTAGGTCCTTAGGAGGAACCACAATCTCAAGTGTGACTTCCATCACTAGCAGAAGTGCCAGCCACATAACAGAGTTCTCAAGTACGTCAGCCAAAAGAAAGGAATTAGCTGAACAACTCGCTGCCAAACAAGCAGAAGTAGAGATGGAATCTGCCATTGAGGCTCAGCGCCAGAAAATGGAAGCTCAGTGCCATAAAATGGAAGCTGAAATGAAAAGTCTGGAAAGGCAGAAGGAAGTTAAAATTATAGAAGCCAGACTCAGAGTGCACGAAGAGGATACGAATCAGGGTAGTCATAGATTCAAATCAGTGCTAAGTGGAGAAGCTGACTCCTACGTTCTTCCTTACGCCCAGGAAAATGGAAGGAAATCTCCAGCATGTAGTGAAGAAATAAGTCATAGTCCTTCCATCCCTGCTCAGAGAGAAAAGAAGAGAGACTCACCTGATTCAGAACAAAGTGGAAAAAGAGAACCAGATAATTCAACTCCCATATGTCATGGCAGTGGTCACGAGGATGTTACAACTGTTGACCCGACGAAACCTCAGAGAATATTTCTCACTAGACTTCCTGTTCCAGAACCTAATATATTCTCCGGAGACGTACTGAAGTTTATAGAGTGGAAGGCAAGTTTTGAAATGATCATTGAACATCATTGCTCCCGTCCAGTGGACAAGTTATTTTACCTCCAGCGGTATACTGGCGGAGAAGCAAAAAGGGTTCTTGAAGGTAACTTCTATAGGAAAGATGAAGAAGCCTACAAGCAAGCTTGGAAAAAATTAAATGCAAGATATGGTCATCCCTTCTTAGTGCAAAGAGCTTTCAGAGAGAAGTTGATAAACTGGCCTAAAATAGGTCCTAGAGAACACTTCAAGCTCCAAGAGTATGGCGACTTCCTGCAAGCATGCAGCAATGCTATCCCACATGTTCAAGGACTAGAAGTATTGAACGACTATCTAGAAAACCACAG
Source organism: Staurois parvus (assembly GCF_062004578.1). Classification (NCBI taxonomy): domain Eukaryota; kingdom Metazoa; phylum Chordata; class Amphibia; order Anura; family Ranidae; genus Staurois; species Staurois parvus. The sequence continues at coordinate 2,144,921 of NW_028317830.1, forward strand.
GATGCTAGCCAAGCTACCAGAACAAGTGGCTTCTGGATGGAATGCTATGTGACTGAACAGTTAGATCACGGCAAAAACTTCCCAAGTTTCAAAGAGTTCTCTGAATTTGTCAACAAGGAAGCACGAATAGCGTGTAATCCAGTAACAGCATCTCATGTCTTAAAACCCTTAGAAGAATGGCCTACAAGAGAGATAAGACGCACAAGAGCAACTAGCTTTGCAACCAACACAGCTACTAAGCACCCAGATGCCCAGGAGAGCAAGTTCAACATCACTACTGGGATCAGTAAAGAGTCAGAACCGACAAGTCTTCAGACTACCTTCAAGTGTATGTTCTGTGAAGAGAATCACTCCATACATAAGTGCCAACCATTGAAGGAAAGGTCTCCAGACGAAAAGAAGAAGTTTGTGTTTGATAATCAGCTGTGTTTTGGATGTTTAAGAAAAGGCCATATTACTAAAGAATGCAAGAAAAAGGCCACTTGCAGCGTTTGTAAAGGACGTCATCCTACACCACTACATGAAGAACGTCCAAAGAAAGAGAAACCCTTAATGCCCAAGGACACTGAGGAAGAAAATAAAGCGACAGTATTCTCTTGCAGAGTGAGAGAAAGAGAAATCAATGGCACGTCAATGGTTGTACCAGTGTGTATTTCAAATCCTAAAAGGAAGAACAAGAAGGTATACGCCTATGCGCTACTGGATGCCCAGAGTGACGTCACCTTCATTGATCAAGAAATCTGCAAGAAATTACAAGTGGCCACAGAACCAGTGAAACTCAAACTCACCACAATGACGGGAAGAGACACATTGGTGAACAGTCAAAGAGTCAAAGGACTGAGAGTTAGAGGACTCCACTCAAACTGCATATTAGATCTACCTCCAGCTTATACAAAAGACAACATACCTCTGGATCGAGATCACATACCTACCTGTGAAACAGCCAACAAATGGGAACACCTATCTGTCATATCTCATGAAATGTCCCCGCTGAAGGAATTTGGTGTTGGACTGTTGATAGGCTATGACTGTCCCGAGGCGTTGGTGCCACGAAAGATAATCGCAGGAGGAAATGGTGAACCCTACGCAGTCCAGACTGATCTAGGATGGGGTGTTGTTGGAGGAAAACGACAGATTGCAGATTCAGGACAGGTGACAGGATTGCGTCATAGAATATCTGTCCAAGAGTTACCAACTGTAAGTCCAGCGAAAGTACTCAAAATCCTAGAATCCGACTTTGCAGACGTAAGTTGTAATGAAAAGAGTGTATCCCAAGAGGACATAAAGTTTGTACAAGTTCTAGAAGATAATATTCGAAAAACAACAAATCCAGAACATTGGCATTATGTTGACACAAAGCTAAACCCGGCAGATCATGCTTCAAGAGGCCTAAATGTAACAGAATTGAAGAATTCAAACTGGTTCACCGGTCCAGAGTTCCTTCGGGAAAGGGAAATCATACACAGTGAAGGTTATACAGAACTGTCTATGGGTGATCCAGAAGTAAAGGTAGTTCAAACATTGAGCACTGCCGCTAAGTGTCACAATGACATACTTGAACGACTAGCCAGATGTTCAAAGTGGAATACAGTCATAAACATTGTAGCTCGAATTCAACGCTTAGCAAAAGGAATCAAAAGGAAAGAATCGTTGAATGTAGAGGAAAGAGTGAAAGCTGAAGAAACGGTTATAAGACTCATTCATCAAAGATTCTACAGTGAAGAGTTGAAGAGACTTAGTCAAGAACTTAAGAGACTTCCAAACAACAACCCATTGTACAAGCTCAATCTTATTCTGCAGGATGGTATACTGAAGGTGGGAGGGAGGCTGGAAAATGCGTCGCTACCTAACAGAGTTAAGCATCCAGCAATTCTACCCAAAAATTCTACCTTCACAAGATTGATTATCAATCACTACCACAACAAATCCTTGCATCAAGGAAGAAGCTTTACTCAAAGCTGTTTGAGAGAAGGTGGTTACTGGATAGTGAAAGGAAGCAAAGTTATAGCAAAGTACATAAGTAAATGTGTAATGTGTAGAAAGACACGTAGACCTACAGAAGAACAAAGAATGGCTGATCTACCAGCTGATCGTGTAAACCCATCACCACCATTTCTTTATAGCGGAATGGATTGCTTCGGCCCATTTATCACCAAACAAAACCGCAAGGAGTACAAGAGATATGGACTGATATTTACATGTCTAAGCTCCAGAGCAATTCACCTGGAAATGTTGGAAGATATGTCAACTGATGCGTTTATCAACACCTTAAGATGTTTCATAGCCATTAGAGGTACAGTCAGAGAACTTAGATCTGACCAAGGATCTAATTTTGTTGGAGCAAAGAATGAATTGAACAAGGCTCTAAAAGAGATTGATAAAGAAAAAGTAACTGAGTACTTGTTAGAGAAACAGTGTGATTTTCACATGAATGCTCCACATGCAAGCCATACAGGCGGAGTCTGGGAGAGGCAAATCAGAACTGTAAGAAACGTACTAAGTTCAGTTTTGAAAAAGAACGCCGGAAGATTAGATGATGCTTCACTTAGGACACTATTCTATGAAGTAATGTCTATTGTTAACAGTCGTCCACTTACAGTCAACAACATCAATGACCCAACAAGCTTGGAGCCTCTAATGCCCAACCATCTACTTCACCTTAACTCTGATTACATACAGCCACCACCTGGCAACTTCACCAAAGAGTATTTATACGCAAGGAAAAGATGGCGAAGAGTTCAATATCTATCAGAGCAGTTTTGGAATGGATGGAGCAAGGAGTACTTAGCTCATCTCATACTAAGAAGTAAATGGCAAACGCCTAGAAGAAATGTTCATGTTGATGACATAGTGTTAGTAAAGGAAGACGACTTACCTAGAAGTCAATGGAAATTGGCCAAAGTCCTAGAAGCTCGAAAGGACGAAGAAGGATTAGTAAGAAGAGTATTGTTACAAATGGGAGACTCAAAACTGTACAAAAAGGGAAAACGTCTCACGACTCCACTCAAGTTGGAACGTCCAATACAAAAGTTAGTTGTTCTGCTTGAGAGTGACAAAGACACTGGAGAGTTGAGAAACTGATGGAAAATTCCTCAAATTCATTTTCGAATCCTATTACTGAGAACATAGAATTATAGGTAATTTTGGTGGGAGTGTAGCTGGCCAGCTAAGACCGGTCCTAGGTTGTTAATATGGGTCACATATATGTGTATACCAAACCTGCCAATAACCTCAGTACAGTATATATGTGTATATGTTAAAGCCAAAGCAGAATCATTGCTGTGATTTATGTCTTTGAATGTTATATGACATTTATATATTCATTGTGTTAGCAGAAGCAGAAAAGGAAAATATGCCTTTAAAAGTTAGTTAAAGATGAGCCAATCACAGACAGCCTCATACTGTACAGAGCCTTAACCAATCCCAGCCAGTTTCACATCTATGCCTGTGTAATACTCCCTGCTAGGAGTTTCTAGAGACACATGCTCACCAGACAGAAGAGGAAACAGACAGTTCCAATCAGAAGAGCTTTATGGAAGCAGAGAAGGCCAAATAGGTATTTAATGCACTTGTGTGTTCCTCTGTTGTTTAACAGTGCAGGTAGATCTGTGTGTAAAACTGTTGTGTGTGTTTACTTGTAGTTCCACCGAACTTATCGAATATAACGAATTTACCGAATTTATAAATCCAAGTGAATTTATCAATCTATCGAAATATACAGAACAAATTTATTGAATCTATTGAACCTATCGAGATAAGCTATCGAACTAAACCACTGTATGATAAATGAAACAAGCCATTGTAAGCCGTTATATGAAGAAGATTGAAGTTATTAAAGAAGTTAACTAAAGTATTCGGTGTGCTCTTTAAACCTACTGCATCCATAGAGCGGCATTGGAGGAATTACAGAGTAAAGTCAGTCTAATCAAACAAAGAAACAGCAATTACATCATTTTTCTAATGCCACAGCGCACTAGGCACCAAAGGGTGCTGCGCCTGCCACAGGTACAGAGACTGATGTGACTGTGGGGGAGGGGATATTAGAGTGTAAGCTCCTCTGGTACAGAGACTGATGGGACTGTGGGAAAGGGGGCATTAGAGCGTAATCTCCTCTGATACAGAGACTGATGTGACTGTGGGGGAGGGGACATTAGAGTGTAAGCTCCTCTGGTACAGAGACTGATGTGACTGTGGGGGAGGGGACATTAGAGTGTAAGCTCCTCTTGTACAGAGACTGATGTGACTGGCTCAGTGTTCTCTGTACAGCACTGCGGTATATGTCAGAGCTATAGATACGTAAAATAAATATATATTAGGACCTTACTGTTAAATTTATCATAAATGATTCCAATATATAAATCCTTCCCTCTATTACAGAACGATCTTACTAGGTGAAGGTATCATGTGATACATCTGGAGCTGATTAGGAACCATAGACCTGTTTTAAAAAAGACATGTATGGCTTTTTGTTTTGTTTTTTTAAAAAATCATACTTACCCAGGTGGAAGCTGCATCAGTCAAACACCACTCATGATCAGTCACCGGCTCTCTGCTCTGCCCCTCTCCCAGCTCTCACTGGAGCACCCAGCTGTGGAGTGGGAGAGGGTGGCTGGCTCAAGATCTCAGCAGTGCACTAAAAGGCATCTCGGTGGATCTCAACTTTAAAGTCGGGATCTCCCCAGCCTGGACTGTCTGAGTGACAACAGATGACTGCTGATTTTAGCCCGCAATTGGCAGAAAACAGGTCACAGGAGTGCAGAATGAGCTGCACTCCTGTGATAGAAGTAAAGCCAATCAAGCTTTAGTGATAAGTATTTTCTCCTTATTGATTACAGGATCTGATAACATGACATTTCTGAGAAGATGACAACAATTTTCAGGCTGTAGATTGGTTGGGGTAGAATATATGAAGAAAAACGGAGATGATCCAATGCTGCTCCAGATCACAATCGGTGAGATAAAGGAAGATAGTGAGGTTGTGCGCTTACCACAAGTACACACAATATAAGCATTGTATGCAATTCAACAGCAACCGGGCATCATGGTCTGGTCAATAGCTTGGGCACCCTCTGGTCATATCCGGACATCCAGGTCACAGGTACACCGCTAACCAAGCTCCCTCTGGCTTTCCAATCCAAAACGCCACCTTACATAAGCTCATTAAAAAACGAGCCGGGAGGCAAGAAAGCGCTTATAGTGAAGTACGTTTATTAAAAAACACAAGATGTAAGCAGAACAACCAGAACTTACATCGACAAACTATACATCCAGGCCCAAATAAATAGGCTCCCTGGTGGTTAGTGGTTCATACAGCATGCACTGTCCACTAGCCACCAGGGAACTGCCCCACCAGACCTGGATGAGTATATCCGCATTACCCATTTATTATATGACTATATACTCATGGTACCACTAGCCACCAGGGTTTCATCCATTGGACCTGGATCTGCATGCAGTGCATGCTGTATGAACCACTAACCACCAGGGAGCCTATTTATTTGGGCCTGGATGTATAGTTTGTCGATGTAAGTTCTGGTTGTTCTGCTTACATCTTGTGTTTTTTAATAAACGTACTTCACTATAAGCGCTTTCTTGCCTCCCGGCTCGTTTTTTAATGAGCTTATGTAAGGTGGCGTTTTGGATTGGAAAGCCAGAGGGAGCTTGGTTAGTGGTGTACCTGTGACCTGGATGTCCGGATATGACCAGAGGGTGCCCAAGCTATTGACCAGACCATGATGCCCGGTTGCTGTTGAATTGCATACAATGCTTATATTGTGTGTACTTTTGGTAAGCGCACAACCTCACTATCTTCCTTTATCTCACCGATTGTGATCTGGAGCAGCATTGGATCATCTCCGTTTTGCTTCTGACTGTTATATATGAGTCATTATATGAACTTTTGTATGATTACTTCATATTGTAACAGTCCCTGTGCTTGTCATCTGTTCTCTAGCGCTACATACCCCATTTATAAGTTTTATTCCAAGGTTTTGAGGTTTACCCTGTATGTTAGCTGCTCACCTGATCTGTTTGCGCTCACTTACCCACCTTTATATCAGAATATATGAAGGGCTCCGTAGTTCACAGAAATAAATGTTGATTGTAATACTTTGTACAGAGAAGTAGGGGTGACACTGACTTTCATGTTCGTATTTTTAGATTCCATACAGAACATTAACATTCATCTAACATGTAAAATCCATGATATACTGTATGTCTATAAATGTATGAGAAATGCCAAACAAGGGGCTGCCACGTATAAATCATTCCTTTCACAAATAGCCATACATTATACATATGAATGAGGGTGGAGCTTTTTCCTTTACATCAGGATCATCCAATTAAAGTAAAGAATGATCACTCGGGTATGAGTGGGTTGCCATCTACATGATCTAATGTCCATGTGACCTTTGTTATGTGGGTGAGACAAGACGCAGACAGGGGCGGACTGACCATTTGCAAACTCGGGCACTGCCCGAGGGCCCGGGGTCAATAGGGGTCCCCATGAGATGCCCCTGGTACCTTTTTCATTGGCTTTTTTGAGTTTGGGCAAGGACACAGGGGCCCCATGATCCCTTATTTCCCGGGGCCCCATGAATTGTCAGTCCGCCCATGGACGCAGATACCATATTTCTCCTATCGATTCTATTCCCACAACAAAGAGTGGGAATTGCTTCTAAAATAGAAAGGGGTCTTCTGGATCCACCAACCAAATCCCTGATATCCATTTAGTTTGAATTGTCAATTGGATTGGTTCTTATTTTCCTAACATATTGATTTGTATGATTAATTGCTGGCTCTTCATATGGTCATCTGTGATTTTTGTGTAATGTTTTGTAGGTTGGTGTATAAAATCCCTGGAAGTCTTTGTAATGAAGGTGGGAGTATTGCAGAGCCGTCAGCACTCAGCTTTCTCTTTTTTTGTTTCTACTCATTGTTAATGTGTTTCTCCAGACTTGTATCCATGAATGACGGAATAGACTGAAACATGTTATTCCCGCTCTAACTAGAATACATTCACTGTTTTTGATTGTTATAGTGGATCTCTTTATTGGTCTGACAGAGGGATTGTTGCCTGAAGACGTCACCATTATTTATTGCTATTTTTGAACTTATTTTAACTCTTTCTTTGCTGCAACTCCTCGTTTGGACTTTCTGCTACATATTGAGCCCGGGTGGCAGGACTCTGGTTGCTGGATTCATCCTATTTAGTAGCTGCTGTTCACCTTTTCCTCTACATGTCCTCCTGAATCCTCGCATTATCGCTCCTCTCTTAGTGAATTATTTGATTATGATGGGAAATCAATCTTCTCCATCTGACTTCATTCTGCTTGGCCTGTCAGACCTCAGATATTCTCAGATCCCTGTATTTCTGCTACTCCTCCTCGTCTATGTGGCCACACTGGTGGGGAATCTTCTCATTATTTTCCTGGTGGTCTCAGACTCCCATCTGCACACCCCCATGTACTTCTTCTTAGGAAATCTCTCAGTTTTAGACATCCTCACTCCCTCTGTGTCTGCATCTCATTTGTCTTTTGACATCTTTACTGGAAACCGGCTGATTTTATACCCAACTTGTTTCGCCCAAGTCTTCTTCTCCTCCTGGTTTTCCAGCACTGAGTCCACAATACTTACAGGGATGTCCTATGATCGCTATGTTGCCATCTGTCATCCTCTGCATTATACAACCATGATGAGCATTCACCTGTGTGCTCAGGTGGCAGTGGTTTTCTGGATCGGTAGATTTGCCTTTACCTTGTTGCACACACTTTGTGTTCTAATACTGACCTTTCCTGACCCCACCACCATCCCGGGCTTCTTCTGTGAATTGTATCAGGTGATTGAACTCTCATCTTCTGACACTTTCCTCAATTACTTACTTATATATTTTGAGGCTGCCAGTTTTGGAGCCCCTAGCTTTTTCGTTACTTTCCTTTCCTATGTCTACATTTTCAAAACCGTCCTAAAAATTAAAATGAAGGATGGAAGACGGAAAGCTTACTCCACTTGTAGTTCTCACCTCACGGTGGTCTTCATCTTTTATGGGGCTGTTTTTTCCAACTACCTTCTGCCCAAACCTATGGATTCTCTGTCAGGTAGATTGCTGTCTTTATTTTACACAGTTGTCACCCCTCTCCTAAACCCGATTATATACAGCCTGAGAAACACTGACCTCAAAAGAGCTCTTCAGAAAGCTCTATCGGGAAAGGGCTTCATACCATGAACTGTCAATGATGGAGAACCACTTCAATACCGAGCAATTTTACCCCCTTCCCGCCCAGGCCAATTTTCAGCTTTCAGCACTCTTGCAACACTGTACCCAAATTAAATTTTTTTCATACAAATAAAGCTTCCTTTTGGTAGTATATAATCACCACTTGGTTTTCTATGTCTTGTGCTATAAACACGTTTTTCTTAGTTTAATAATAAATTCACAACCTGCCGACCTCCTCCACTCTTCCGACCACTCCATCCCCCACAGTTATCTCCTCCTGTGCCACCATCTCCTCCCTCCTAGATTGTAAGCTGGAAAAAGCAGGGCCCTCGATCCCCTCATGTTTTGCATTGTATTGGTATTGTTCTGTCACATGTTCTGTCCCCTCTGTAATGTACGGCGCTGAGCGAACTATCGGCACTTTATAAATACTGTATAATAATAATAATAATAATTTTTTTCACGTTATTTCTCACAAAGGCATACTTGCAACTATACTCTAAAACACATTCTGCTACTCCTCCTGAGTATGGCAATACCACATGTGTGAGATTTTTTTCACAGCCTAGCCACATAGAGAGGGTCAACATCCAAGGAGTACCTTCAGGCATTACTCACTTCAAGACCAGGACTTCTTCTGACACTTTTGGTTTACAAGTAAAAATCATTATTTTTGCTAGGAAATTATTTAGAATCTCCAAACATCATAAAGAATAAAAATGGTGGGATTTACAAATTTTTATGTCACGCATCAGTTTTTCGAACACAATTTTTATGGGAAAAATACACTTTAATTAATTTTAATGCACACAAACACAATATAATACAAATTGTTTTGAAAAAAATAAAATAATACAGTCAGGTCTATAAATATTGGGACATCGACACAATTCTAACATTTTTGGCTCTATACACCACCACAATGGATTTGAAATGAAAAGAACAAGATGCGCTTTAACTGCAGACTGTCAGCTTTAATTTGAGGGTATTTACATCCAAATCAGGTGAACGGTATAGGAATTACAACAGTTTGCATATGTTCCTCCCACTTGTTAAGGGACCAAAAGTAATGGGACAATTGGCTTCTCAGCTGTTCCATGGCCAGGTGTGTGTTATTCCCTCATTATCCCAATTACAATGAGCAGATAAAAGGTCCAGAGTTCATTTCAAGTGTGCTATTTGTATTTGGAATCTGTTGCTGTCAACTCTCAAGATGAGATCCAAAGAGCTGTCACTATCAGTGAAGCCATCATTAGGCTGAAAAAACAAAACAAACCCATCAGAGAGATAGCAAAAACATTAGGCGTGGCCAAAACAACTGTTTGGAACATTCTTAAAAATAAGGAACGCACCGGTGAGCCCAGCAACACCAAAAGACCCGGAAGACCACGGAAAACAACTGTGGTGGATGACCGAAGAATTCTTTCCCTGGTGAAGAAAACACCCTTCACAACAGTTGGCCGGATCAAGAACACTCTCCAGGAGGTAGGTGTATGTGTGTCAAAGTTAACAATCAAGAGAAGACTTCACCAGAGTGAATACAGAGGGTTCACCACAAGATGGAAACCATTGGTGAGCCTCAAAAACAGGAAGGCCAGATTAGAGTTTGCCAAACGACATGTAAAAAAGCCTTCACAGTTCTGGAACAACATCCTATGGACAGATGAGACCGACATCAACTTGTACCAGAGTGATGGGAAGAGAAGAGTATGGAGAAGGAACTGCTCATGATCCTAAGCATACCACCTCATCAGTGATCATGGTGGTGGTAGTGTCATGGCGTGGGCATGTATGGCTGCCAATGGAACTGCTTCTCTTGTATTTATTGATGATGTGACTGCTGACAGAAGCAGCCGGATGAATTCTGAAGTGTTTCGGGAATATTATCGGCTCATATTCAGCCAAATGCTTCACAACTCATTGGACGCTTCACAGTGCAGATGGACAATGACCCAAAGCAGACTGCAAAAGCAACCAAAGAGTTTTTTAAGGGAAAGAAGTAGAATGTTCTGCAATGGCCAAGTCAATTACCTGACCTGAATCCGATTGAGCATTTCACTTGCTGAAGACAAAACTGAAGGGAAAATGCCCCAAGAACAAGCAGGAACTGAAGACAGTTGCAGTAGAGGCCTGGCAGAGCATCACCAGGGATGAAACCCAGCGTCTGGTGATGTCTATGCGTTCCACACTTCAGGCTGTCATTGACTGCAAAGGATTTGCAACCAAGTATTAAAAAGTGAAAGTTTGATTTATGATTATTATTCTGTCCCATTACTTTTGGTCCCTTAATAAGTGGGAGACACATATGCAAACTGTTGTAATTCCTACTCCGTTCACCTGATTTGGATGTAAATACCCTCAAATTAAAGCTGACAGTCTGCAGTTAAAGCACATCTTGTTCATTTTATTTCAAATCCATTGTGGTGGTGTATAGAGCCAAAAATGTTAGAATCGTGTCGATGTCCCAATATTTATGGACCTGACTGTATATAGAATAATTAGATACCAAACAAGTTAAGCTTTTAAATTGAGCAAGCTTGTGGAATGGAGCCAAACTACGGGATTTAGAAATCTCCAAAGGTGTTGCCTTATAAACCTTTACAAGTTACCAGTTAATAGCTACAGAGGCGGCCTAGTGCTAGGTATATTGCTCTCGGTTTGGCGTTTGTGGCAATACCACACATGTAAGGTGCATTTGCTGTTTATGTATGTGAACATGGGAGTACAGGAGCAACACATGTGTTCACCTTTGCATGGAGCCACGAGGGGGGGGGGGGTGCTTTCATTTTTATTTATTTATTTTTGTTCCAGAAGACAAGTGACACTATGACGTTTCAGTCAAATGAGACCTCACTCATAGTTAGTTACTTGTAGTGCAGCCCCCATTATAAAGTGGCCTATCCCTCCCTTAAAGGCCAATCATTGAAGATAGCCATCATCTGTTTCATCCAATGTAAAAGTGATCACCACTAACCGATGCATGTGCTTAGTCAATGAGACCTACATATCTGACACATTATACAAAATACACCAAAAGCAAAACAATATAAAATAGCAGCCATAAAAAAAACTTTCATTAGAAAAAATGTCAGTGACGGGAGGAAAGATAATACACGGGACAATGAATATCAACGTAGATGCATGTCCAGATCCCATCTAAGGTGTAACCCCCGAGGTAATCTAGTTTGTAATCTATGTATCCATCTTGCCTCCTTCTGTAATAATATGTGATGCTTATCACCCCCTCGAGGGAGGGTTGTCACTCTATCAAAGCAACAAAATCTAAACAAAGTAGTGTCACCAGCATGAAAATCTCTAAACTGTCGGGATACACTAGAAATCTGTTCTGCTTGAAAATTGCTTGAATCACAAAAGTGTTCTCCAATAGGTATTCTCGAAGGACGTATTGTACAGCCAACATATTGGAAGCGACAACTCGTACAGTGAATACGGTGCACCACATAAGTAGTGTTGCCGTTTACATCATGTAACATTTTATAGCTCTCTCCTGTAGTTAAAGAGTCAAACGTTTTAGTGCCCGGGTTCAATGGACGATATTTGCGAGTCTTCTACCCACAAGCCTATGAGCCTGTGCAGGACAACCAAGTGGATGTAGTATTCTTGGAGGGAAAAGACTTGGGGAAAGTAATGAACCGAATGTGGGTGCTCTTCTGCAAGAAGATCTACAGCCTTGGTTTAACACTGGAAGCAGATCTGGATCTACTTATAAGATCGGAAGATTCTTTGTATTAATATTTGTTATCTGTTTATAGTCTTGGGAAAAAGTTGTAAGAAAAGTGATTTTATTACATTGTAATCTTCTGTCCTTACTGTTACATCTATGATGTCTATTGTTACATAAGAGGTGGTCACCATCTCTTGCCTCTGCAATACGCCTGCCCCTTTCAATGCTCCAAAATGGAAAACCTCTTTCCTGTGGTACAACAGTCCTTCCTGAACATTTCATCTGTAGAACAATTTCTCCGGGATCTGATCAATTCTCCTACCGGTATGGCCTTAATAGTATGCAAAGGATGACAACTTCTGGCATGGAAAGTCGTATTACCGGCACAGAATTTATGAAAAGTTGTGGAAGCTATCTCGCCTGTCTGCAGGTTGCTAGTCAAAGTGGTGTCCAAAAAATCTATAGTTTTTATATTGTGATCATATAGTGGATATAAAAAGTCTACACGCCCCTGTTAAAATGTCAGGTTTCTGTGATGTAAGTGAGACAAAGTTAAATAATTTCAGAACTTTTTCCACCTCTAATGTGACCTATAAATTGTGCAACTCAATTGAAAAGCAAACTGAAATCTTTTAGGGGCGGAGTAAACATAAAAAACTAAAATAATGCTGTTGCAGAAGTGTGCACACCCTCTTATAACTGGGGATGTTGCTGTGTTCAGAATGAAGCAATCACATCCAAAACAAGTTAAATAGGAGTCAGTACACACCCGCCATCATTTAAAGCGCCTCTGATTAACCCCAAATAAAGTTCAGCTGTTCTAGTCGCTCTTTCCTTACATTTTCTTAGTCGCATCCTACAGCAAAAGCCATGGTCTGCAGAGAGCTTCCAAAGCATCAGAGGGATCTCATTGTTAAAAGGTATCAGTCAGGAGAAGGGTACAAAAGAATTTAAAAGGCATTAGATATCCCATGGAACACAGTGAAGACAGTCATCATTAAGTGGAGAAAATATGGTGCAACAGTGACATCCCCAGGAACTGGATGTCCCTCCAAAATTGATGAAAGATGAGAAGAAAACTGGTCTGGGAGGCTTCCAAGAGGCCTACAGCAACATTAAAAGAGCTACAGGAATATCTGGCAAGTCCTGGCTGTGTGGTCCATGTGACAACAATCTCCCGTATCCTTCATATGTCTGGCCTATGGGGTAGAGTGACAAGATGGAAGCCTTTTCTTACAAAGAAAAACATCCAAGCCCAGATAAATTTTGCAAAAACACATCTGAAGTCTCCCAGAAACATGGGAAAATGTGTTCTGGTCTGATGAACTTTTTTTGCCATAATTCCAAAAGATATGTTTGGCGCAAAAACAACACTGCACATCACCAAAAGAACAGCATACCAACTGTGAAGCATGGTGGTAGCAGTATCATGCTTTGGATCTGTCTTTCTTCAGCTGGAACTGTGGCCTTAGTAAAGGTAAAGGGAATTATGAACAGTTCCAAATACCAGTCAATATCGGCACAAAACCTTCCGGCTTCTGCTAGAAAGCAGAACATGAAGATGAACTTCATCATTCAGCATGACAACGACCCAAAGCATCCATCCAAATCCACAAAGGAATGGCTTCACCAGAAGGAGAGGAAAGTTTTGGAATGGCCCAGCCGGAGTCCAAACCTGAATTTGATGGACAATCTGTGGGGTGATCTGAAGAGGGCTGAGCATAGGAGATGTCCTCGCAATCTGACAGATTTGGAGTGTTTTTGCAAGAAAGAACGGGAAAATATTGCCAAGTCAGAATGTGCCATGCTGATAGACTCCTCCCCAAAAAGACTGAGTGCTGGAATCACATCAAAAAAAGCTTCACCAAAGGATTAGTGTAAGGGTGTGCACACTTATGCAACCAGATTATTTTAGTTTTTTATTTTTACTTCCCTCCACCTAAAAGATTTCAGTTTGTTGCTCAACTGAGTTGTACAGTTTATAGGTCACATTAAAGGTGGAAAAAGTTCTGAAATGATTTATATTTGTCTCATATTTTTTTTACATTACAGAAACCTGACATTTTAACAGGGGCGTGCAAACTTTTCATATCCGCTGTAGGTGAATTGAATAATAAAGAATTATCATTTAAAAAAATTAACAAAATAGTCTAGGGATAGACTATCCCCTCGCCAAATGATCAATAGGTCATCAATATAGTGATCAAACCAATAAAGCTGTGTAATGTATGGGTTAAACTGGGAGAAAACAAAATGCTCCTCCCACCAACCCATATAGAGATTTGCCAAAGACGGTGAAAATTTGGCCCCCATCGATGCTCCACAAGATTGTTAATAATAAATACCATCAAACATAAAAAAAAAGTATGTGTTAATAAATATTCTAAGCATTGAAACAAATACTCTGGAAGTTCTTTGGTATAACAGCTGTATTTGGTTAAATGAAATGTGACGGCTTGTAATGCTAGATCATGGGGAATGCTAGAATATAGTGCCTTGACACCGGATGTCACCCAAGAAAGATCAGATGTCCAATGAACCTTCTGAATCTGTGAAAATATTGTACCTGTATCCTCAATATGCCCTGGTAATGGTACAGCTAATGGTTGAAGATGTTCATCAACCCATTCTCCCATCAGTTCCAAAAGAGATCCAATGCCTGCAGCTATAGGACGACCTCGCCTGGTTTCCTCTTTTTTATGTATTTTTGGCAGAAAATGAAATATAGGCATAATTAGATTCTGCTTTAAGAAATATTCAGCTGTTCTCAGACTTATAAGTCCCATATTTGATCCCCTATTGACTAGATCTTGCAGGATGGACTTGAAGGGTTTAGTTGGATCTAACAAAAAGGGGGCGGTAGATCGATCAACAAGTTGGGGTGGAAAGAGAATAAAACATATCAAATGGTCTGGTAAGTTCCATAAACCACACTAAACCATATTATATTACTTGATGTGAAAGTGCAAAACCCAAATACTCCTATATTAGGGATGGACTCTATGTCATAGGGATCACACAATGAATGTCTTGGAATATGCACACCTTGCTGCCCTGAAAGAAACGGGGAGTCCAAAAGTACCAACAGAGAAAAACAAAACAGAGGGCGCACCGGCCTTATGCATTACCTTTACAAATATGTTTATTAAATTTAAAAGAAGGTATTCTACTCACAAAAGTACATGAGTATAAGCACATCATATGAGACCGCTCTGTCCAATTCAGAGCCTCTGAGGAAGAGGCTAGTCCTCGAAACGCGTCAGTCATTTTGGATGTCCATCATTCTTATCACCATTCAGAAACGCAGTGCGAATTGGACAGAGCGGCCTCCTATGATGTGCTTATATTCATGTACTTTTGTGAGTAGAATACCTTCTTTTTAACTTAATAAACATATTTTTAAAGGTAATGCACAAGGCTGGAGCGCCCTCTGTTTTGTTTTTCTCTATTAATATTTTATTATTTATGGCAATCCACAATAAAAGCTGAAATAATATCCAACGTGTGACCACAGAACTCCCAGGGTTGGGTTCCAGTGCGTTGACTTTAGCTGCGGCAATAAATTCTTTATCACAGAGTATGGAAATGAGCGTCATAAAGTAGATAAGATTCAGTTCCCATATCCAATGCTCCATACGTCTCCACACCTAGAGGGTGGAATATTTTCTCTTCCCATTCTGTGTGAGAGGAGAGATCAAAGATCATTTCTGTTGGCTCCTTCCGAGACACACAGCGGACAGGAGGACGAGGTAACATTTGGCACGGGGGGGGGGGGGGGATGAAAGGAGAATGTATGGGGGGTAACCATTGTGCAGACACCGATAATGTTTATTATTATTATTACATTAATTTTGTTTTAAATATTTCCCCATCACACTGATTCTTCTTGTTCCACCATGGCCTGTGGAGTTTGTTTTTTTTTTAATTCAAATTCTGTTTTAGCAGGGGCAGACTGACCATTTGGAAACTCAGGCACTGCCCGAGGGCCCGGGGTCAGTAGGGGGCCCCATGAGATGCCCCTAATACCTTTTTTATAGGCTTTTTTGAGTTTGGGCAAGGACACAGGGGCCCCATGATCCCCTATTGCCCGAGGGCCCGGGGTCAGTAGGGGGCCCCATGAGATGCCACTGGTACCTTTTTTCATAGGCTTTTTTGAGTTTGGGCAAGGACACAGGGGCCCCATGATCCCCTATTGCCCGGGGGCCCCATGAGTTGTCAATCCGCCCCTGTGTTTTACTTTTCTATTTGTGTAGAATAAAATAAGCATGACCTTTTATATCCGAGGCCATAGTTTATGTTATTTGTCTGTAAAAGGTTTTTACAATAAATGTGACGCAGAAAGGTAGAGAAGGATCCAACCAATACATATACTGCGAGAAGGTTGTTGTAATAGCCGACCAGAGGACTGTCTGCGATGTGATGAGCTGCTTAAAGCTGACATTTAATCTGTTTAGATTTTCCTTTCCCTAATATCTCCCTCCCCCCTCATCAGCATGTCCAACTTTAAATAATACCTTTCTGTGTTTATTATATACCTTGGCCCATCACTGTAACATTTTGGCAAATGCAAAAGCCAGTATTTTGCTGAAAAATCTATTTAATTGGCCCCTCTCAACCCCACTTCCCTGTGGGATACGTACAGCAATAGAAGTAAAACAGAGATTCTGACTCCTCCTTAATCTACACACAAAAAAAAAATGGAAGGAAGGTTTGAATGGCATTACACCTTAACCAATTCAATACCGGGCAATTTCCCCCCTTCCCTCCCAGGCCAGTTTTCAGGTTTCAGCGCTCTCACACTTTGAATGACAATTGCGCGGTCATACAACATTGTACCCAAACTAAAATTTTATCATTTTCTTCACGCAACTACAGCTTTCTTTTGGTGGTATTTAATCACCGCTGGGGTTTTTATTTTTTGCTAAATTAACAAAAAAAGACCAAAAATTTTGAAAAAAAACATGTTTTTCTTTGTTTCTGTTATAAAAGTTTACAAATAAATAATTGTTCTTCATAAATTTAGGCCGAGATGTATTCTGCTACATGTCTTTGGTGAAAATAACCCAAATTAGGATGTATTTTTTAGTTTGTAGGAAAGTTATAGAGTTCACAAACTATGGGATAGATCTGAATATTGATCAATCCTGAAGTACTGACAGCCAATCTAATTTCTTGAGGTCTAAGAATGTCAGAATAGTACAGATATCCCCCAAATGTCAGGACAGTACAGATATCCCCCAAATGTCAGAACAGTACAGATATCCCCCAAATGTCAGGACAGTAGAGATATCCCCCAAATGTCAGGACAGTACAGATATCCCCCAAATGTCAGGACGGTACAGATATCCCCCAAATGTCAGGACGGTACAGATATCCCCCAAATGTCAGAACAGTACAGATATCCCCCAAATATCAGAACAGTACAGATATCCCCCAAATGTCAGAACAGTACAGATATCCCCCAAATGTCAGGACAGTACAGATATCCCCCAAATGTCAGGACCGGAGAGATATCCCCCAAATGTCAGAACAGTACAGATATCCCCCAAATATCAGAACAGTACAGATATCCCCCAAATGTCAGGACCGGAGAGATATCCCCCAAATGTCAGAACAGTACAGATATCCCCCAAATATCAGAACAGTACAGATATCCCCCAAATGTCAGAACAGTACAGATATCCCCCAAATGTCAGGACCAGAGAGATATCCCCCAAATGTCAGAACAGTACAGATATCCCCCAAATGTCAGGACAGTACAGATATCCCCCAAATGTCAGGACAGGACAGATATCCCCCAAATGTCAGGACGGTACAGATATCCCCCAAATGTCAGGACAGTACAGATATCCCGCAAATGTCAGAACAGGACAGATATCCCCCAAATGTCAGGACAGTACAGATATCCCCCAAATGTCAGGACAGTACAGATATCCCCCAAATGTCAGAACAGTACAGATATCCCCCAAATGTCAGGACAGTACAGATATCCCCAAATGACCCTTTTTGCAGAGCAGACAGTCCGGCGTACTTCATAAGAGGAATTGAGAGTTTTTTGAAGTTGTATTTTTTTTGTCATAATTTTTCGGAAAATGAAAAAATTAAAAAAATTATTTTCATTATTTTTTTTTTTACATACTGTCACCAGTGCAGTACAGCGTCATCATATAACTGGCATGGCGGTGAACAGGGACACTGACTGGTGACAGTATGAAAAAAAAAAATATATATATATATATTATTTTTTTTTTATTATTTTTAATTTTTTATTACATTTTTTTTATTTTTTTTAAGATTTTTTTTTCATATTTTACTATGACCAAAGTAGTACAATGTTACCATAGTAACATTGTACTACTTTGGGGAAGTGATCAGTATTTTTTTAATTTTTTTTTTTTTACACAATTTGCTTATAGCAAAGAATCACTTTGCTATAAGCAAGCATTTACCTGAATAAAATCGATTCATTCAGTTGTTTTTTTTTTTTGTGCTTAGCTGTGATTTGGTCACAGCTAATCACATGACATGTGCATGTGACCTGCTGTGACCATTCACAGCTAGACACTAGTATACAATGGATGGCATCATGAATGAAGCCATCCATTGTATACAACTGTCATGTGACCTGCTGTGATTGGTCACAGCAGGTCACATGGTACCAGCAACGGGGCCAGTACTCAGATCTGTCATCGGCCGTGTCAGAGGTGCACGGCCGGTGACAAATCTTGCCGCTGTGCCGCTCTGCAGTTGCGCAAACTGAGCATGTGCGGGAGCACGCCAAATGGCGTGCACCCGGAATGCAGAAGCACTTTTGCCACCGCCAAACGGCCATTGGCCGGGCGGCAAATGGTTAAAATGTTGCAAATGTTGGTTTGGCTGTTTAGTTGATGAATGTGCCTCTACTTCTTCATCTACTTAGGCTGACCATACATTATACATTTTTCTTGAGATTTTTGGTTTAGATTTACCAAAAAACATATAATATGAGGTCAAAACTAACAACACTTTCAATTGTATCCAATCAGGCGGGCCCTTGCACTACATAGTTGAAGGTAAATCTAAAGGAAATTGGCCAGAAAATTGTATAGAGTATGGCCAGCCTTAGTCTTTCCTAACCACACAATGAACTTGTGATAATACCTCCCATCACATGACTTCACAGGACAAGTATTTGTTTTTTCTTTTAATTGCAGGATATAAGAAAGCAGATGGCTGTCCAAAGACTCACGGTTGGGATCTTCTCGAGGGATGGACAAGAAAATTACAAATGGTTGGTTCATTTACTCCGGACAGCCATGTTTCAGAGCTTGGTGGAATATGTTCTTAATGTATACATCACAAATAATTTCCGAATATTCACTGAAGCGTTGAAAGAATGCTCCTTCGCCATTTTGTACCACACCAAGAAGAGAGGCCGCCTGAACATTGCCAATGTCCCAGATTCCCTCTATGATGAAGAACTGAAGGACCTGAAGGATGAGCTGGGTGAGAGAACATTTACATTTCTTTGTTTATCCTAACTTAAGGGTCTACTAGTGTGGTCTGTGTCGGGGCGGTAAATAATTGGATCACACCCATTGATTCATTTTTATACTAAATATTTATATGAAAACAAATATGATGATGAAATGAACCTCCCTGGAGGTATTCCTGAGTGTAGCTCGGGGTAAAGTTTCAGCACCAAAAGCGGTAACCCCCCCGAGCTACACTCGGGAATACACTGCAGCGTTACTCAGGGATTCCCTGCAGCACTTAACTTGTTCCCCCTGCCGCATCCCTGACCATCTCCTCCGGCCGATGCCGGCATCCGTCTTTCGGGTTCCGGTCCCTGCGAGAGTCGGGACGTACGGGGGATGGAACGGCGGGAAATTTGAAAATTTTAAAAATTGACATTCACTAAATACACTAAAATCACATAGTATAACATTCCTGTATCAAACCATTTCACATACATTGTGTCCCGAGTGCTTTGTCCGGCGCCCTGCTTGTATTTTTACCACCCTTTCTGCCTGGAAACTGAGAAACGTCCATGGCGTCCAAAAAGCGTCCCTTTAGATCAGACGCGGGTTTAGACCGGCTAGAGAACAGCGATAGTAAATCAGAACCACTTGCAGAATTGAGTGATAATGATTGGTGGAGGAAATTCCTCATCAGACACTGAAAACGATTCTGCGACTGAGCTCAGCGATGTGCGAACTTGGCGCTCTATTTCACATTTCAGTGTTTTTGGTTTGATTATATTATTGAATTAAATTTATTAATATTATTATATTATTATTATTATTATTATTTATTAAATTATAATTTATGATTTTGTGTTTCAAGTTTTATCCTCCCCGGGATGTTTACTAGACTCTTGTTCAGACAGATTTCAGTGAGTTATTCCTAAAAATTACAGCCGACAATAAAAAAAGGACATATTTCCATGCAAAAAAATGTACCGCATTGAGCACAGAAATATGGACATCATTAGACCGCTAGGGAGGTTAAATGCTGGGATAAATATGTAAGTGTAGGAGGGGAGTATGCTGAAAAATAAATGCAGTTTCCACTCCTTGAAATTAGTTTTTTTTTTATTAGAAGTCCCGGTTTCACTTGAACTTGAGCTCAGCGATGGGCGAACTTGGCGCTATATTTCACATTTCAGTGTTTTTGGTTTGATTACATTATTGAATAAAATGTATTATTATTATTATATTATTATTTTTTATGACTGTTTATTAAATTATAATTTATGATTTTATGTTTCAAGTTTTATCCTCCCCGGGATGTTTACTAGACTCTTGTTCGGACAGATTTCAGTGAGTTATTTCTAAAAATTACAGGCCGACAATAAAAAAACAACATATTTCCATGCAAAAAAATGTACCGCTTTGAGCACAGAAATACTCACATCATCAGACCGCTAGGGAGGGTAAGATGGTAACAGCAATGATGATGTTTAACCATTACCTCGCAGTGTATGAATATAAGCATTGCTGCTATGGATGAGTACAAAAGACGTCCAATCGGCTGCACTCCAAACAATCCACTTTATTGAACCAAGATAAAACCAATACAGACAGTGGGAATACATTGGGGGATTGGCAGGTAAACACATTTCACACTAAAGGCAGCGTATTCATTACCGGGGTAATCCTTTGTACTCATCCGTGCAGCACACGAGCTGGTCTAGTACCTACAGGAGGAGTTGTGATTGGAGATTGGGAGTCTCTCTACCTGGAGGCTCCATACACACGGGGGCATTGCAATAACGCTGGTAATGTCACGTTAATAGCTTGAGTTTTTCAGTGTTTTTTAACATTTTGCATTAGCATTTGGCAACATTTTTCCGTGTTTTTCCGCTTTTGTGGGGTTTTTTTAGCTTTTTTTTTGCAAAGAAAACATTTTTTTGGGGGCAGAAAAACATCCAAAATTGCTGGTTTGCGGCGTTGTACTGCGTTTTACCACAACTGCCATGTTTCAGCGTTAGAGCATTTTTACAGCTAAAAAAAACTCCTCTAGGAACCCACTAGTTCTGGGGTTTTTTCCAGCCAAAAAATGTTGATTCCAGTCTATGTGTACATAGACACCTAGGATAACATGCTGGGGGGTTTACTGGCTGCAGAAAAAAACATCAATAGCCAAAAACAGCCGCGGTAAAATGTCCCGCGTGCGTGAGGACTGAGCAGCGGTAAACATATTGCTCCTATGGATGGTTTGTGTGATGATAACATTGATAACACGTAAAGCGGGTCTGAAGTCTGAAGGGTTTTTACCTTAATACATCCTGTGCATTAAAGTAAAAAACCTTCCCCATCCAGCTCCCCCATCCAGCTCCCCCATCCAGCTTCCCCATCCAGCTTCCCCATCCAGCTCCCCTTGTACTTATCCAAGCCTGATCCCAATCCAGGGCTGTGCTCAAGAGCCGCCGCTCTCTCAACTCTCTCTGTCCTCATAGGCTCAGAGGCAGCAATGGGAGTTACTGCTGCTGTCAATTACAGCTGTTGAGGAGGGTGTGGGGGTGGGGTCGAGTCACGCTCTGTGTCTATGGGCACACAAAACCGGCTTGGGAGCAAACCTGTGTGAGTGTCCCCATAGTAAGCGGCTTGCTTTGGTGGACAATCGGCAGGTGGGAGGAGCCAGGTGCACCAGCGGGGGACCTGAGAATAGGAGGATCAGGGCTGTTATTTGCAAAAGTATTTCACAGAGCAGGTAGGTATAACATGTGCTTTAAAACAAAACAAAACAAAAAAAAATATATATATATATATATACACACACAGTATTTTATGCGTCTTCACGTGGTTGAGATATTTCAATCCTGAAATGGAAGCACCACACTACTGTTAAGTGGTCCAGATCAGGAGCGGACTGACCATTTGAAAACTCGGGCACTGCCTGAGGGCCCGGGGTCAGTAGGGGGCCCCATGAGATGCCCCTGGTACCTTTTTCATAGGCTTGTTTGAGTTTGGGCAAGGACACAGGGGCCCCATGATCCCCTATTGCCCGGGGGCCCCATGAGTTGTCAGTCCGCTCCTGGTTCAGATACAACTTTATTTCATTAAAAGTCAGGGATACAATCCATGTATCCATTGTGTATTTCTTCCACCCAGTCCTGAGATTTACACAGATCTGCCATACAGCACAGTCCAGGGGAGGAGACCTGATTTTACCTACCACAGGTTCCAGTCTTAGCTGGAAAGTGTGAGGGAGGAGAAATAGGAATGCAAAATCTCAGATTTTGGAGAAATATTAGACAACTGCACTTTTCCAACCTTATGGTAACATTTTGGTGAAGCACTTTTTTCCATTCCCCCATCCATGACTGTGCCCCCCCCCCCTCCCTAGCTCCAGGAAAGACATAGTTTGACAAGTTCGGTGTGGGGCAATTTGAGTATCTTCAACGCTACTAAACACCAATTGTCTTCTTGTACCCCCCACCCCCGTTTACATTGCCAGCTCTAGGAAAGACATGGTTTGACGAGTTTAGTGTGGAGAAACTTGAGTGTCCTGACCTCAACCCTACTGAGCACAAACTGTCTTCTTGTGCCCCACCTCCCCCCCCCCCCCCCACCATTTACATAGCTAGCTCTAGGGAAGACATGGTTTGAACAGTTTGATGTGGAGCAAATTGGGTATCCTGACCTCAACCCTACTGAACACCAACTGTCTTCTTGTGTCCCCCCCCAGCCTCCCTTTACATAGCCTGTTCCAGGAAAAACATGGTTTTACGAGTTTAGTGTGGAGCAACTTGAGTATCCTGACCTCAACCCTACTGAACACCAACTATCTTCTTGTGTCCCTCCCCCCCCTATTAAAATGGCAAGCTCTGGGAAAGACATGGTTTGACGAGTTTAGTGTGGAGCAAATTGGGTATCCTGACCTCAACCCTACTGAACACCAACTGTCTTCTTGTGCCCCCTCACCCCCTGTTTACATAGCCAGCTCCAGGAAAGACATGGTTTGACGAGTTTAGTGTGGAGCAACTTGAGTATCCTGACCTCAACCCTACTGAACACAAACTATCTTCTTGTGCCCCCCCCCCCACCCCCCGTTTACATAGCCAGCTCCAGGAAAGACATGGCTTGACCAGTTTGATGTGGAGCAAATTGAGTATCCTGACCTCAACACTACTGAACACCAACTGTCTTCTTGTGTCCCTCCCCCCCCCTATTAAAACGGCAAGCTCTGGGAAAGAAATGGTTTGACAAGTTTGGTGTGGAGAAACTTGAGTATCCTGACTTCAACCATAATGAACACCCTACTTGCCTAGTATCAGTACCTGACCCCACAAATGGGTACAAATGTGTACAAATATTTACCAACACCCTCCACAATCTTGTACAGATCCTTCTCTGAGGGGTCAAAGTTGTTAGTCACAAAGGAGGGATCTCCAAATTAATGCCCATGATTGATTGGTTTGTCTGACAAGCCTACATAGGTGTGATGGATGGGAGTTCACATTCTTGTGTATTATTATTATTTACAATGTTGCTTTCCTCATCTACAATACATAGAAATCTTTGTATTAACTGGTGATGTTGTCATTTTTCTAGGAGATAAAGTGGTTGTGTTGGTGGATGATGTGGATGACAGCAGTGATAATAATAGGAGGAAAATATTGGGTGAACAGCCTCTCATTAGGGACTGTGCAAGGGACCTGATTCTCATCAGTGAGTCAGAGAAGCAAGCAGCAAATCTGACCGGTTCTGATCCAAGATGGAGTCCGGCTCCCATTTCCTCGGCAATGCAGGATGCATATGACTCCATACACAACAAAATCTATAGGATACGGAATTTCTTGGAGGATGCTGTGGGTGACATTCCAGGTACATCAGAGCGAGCATAAGCATTCTCTAACAACATTTGCCAAATCGTATTATGAAATGAAGAATGCAGAAAATACAACGCTTGGACTTTCCAATTTTTTGAGATGGAAAACAGGGACATCTATTAAGTCTAAGCCCTTACAATACAACTGAAAGGCTACAATACCAATCCCGATCTCCCATCTTATCAATGTTTACAAACAATGTTACTTTGTTTTCCCCTATATCCTGCTTGAGCAATGTTTATAGACAATGGTACCTTGTATTTTTATATCTTCTGTCTGATCGATGTTTATAAACAATGTTACTTTGTATCTCTCTATCTCCCGTCTGATCGATGTTTATAAACAATGTTACTTTGCATCTCTCTATCTCCCATCTGATCGATGTTTATAAACAATGTGACTCTGTATCTCTCTATCTCCCGTCTGATCGATGTTTATAAACAATGTTACTTTGTATCTCTCTATCTCCCGTCTGATCGATGTTTATAAACAATGTTACTTTGTATCTCTCTATCTCCCGTCTGATCGATGTTTATAAACAATGTTACTTTGCATCTCTCTATCTCCCATCTGATCGATGTTTATAAACAATGTGACTCTGTATCTCTCTATCTCCCGTCTGATCGATGTTTATAAACAATGTTACTTTGTATCTCTCTATCTCCCGTCTGATCGATGTTTATAAACAATGTTACTTTGTATCTCTCTATCTCCCATCTGATCGATGTTTATAAACAATGTTACTTTGTATCTCTCTATCTCCCGTCTGATCGATGTTTATAAACAATGTTATTTTGTATCTCTCTATCTCCCGTCTGATCGATGTTTATAAACAATGTTACTTTGTATCTCTCTATCTCCCGTCTGATCAATGATTATAAACAATGTTACTTTGTATCTCTTTATTTCCCATCTGATCAATGTTTATAAACAATGTTGCTTTGTATCTCTCTATCTCCTGTCTGATCAATGTTTATAAACAATGTGACTCTGTATCTCTCTATCTCCCGTTTGATCGATGTTTATAAACAATGTTACTTTGTATCTTTCTATCTCCCGTCTGATCGATGTTTATAAACAATGTTACTTTGCATCTCTCTATCTCCCGTCTGATCGATGTTTATAAACAATGTTACTTTGTATCTCTCTATCTCCCATCTGATCGATGTTTATAAACAATGTGACTCTGTATCTCTCTATCTCCCGTCTGATCGATGTTTATAAACAATGTTACTTTGTATCTCTCTATCTCCCGTCTGATCGATGTTTATAAACAATGTTACTTTGTATCTCTCCATCTCCCGTCTGATCAATGTTTATAAACAATGTTACTTTGTATCTCTCCATCTCCCGTCTGATCCATGTTTATAAACAATATTACTTTGTATCTCTCTATCTCCCGTCTGATCAATGTTTATAAACAATGTTACTTTGTATCTCTCTATCTCCCGTCTGATCAATGTTTATAAACAATGTTACTTTGTATCTTTTTATCTCCCGTCTGATCCATGTTTATAAACAATGTTTCTTTGTATCTCTCTATCTCCCGCCTGAGCGATGTTTATAAACAATGTTACTTTGTATCTTTTTATCTCCCTCCTGATTCATGTTTATAAACAATGTTACTTTGTATCTCTCTATCTCCCGTCTGATCGATGTTTATAAACAATGTTACTTTGTATCTCTCCATCTCCCGTCTAATCGATGTTTATAAACAATGTTACCTCGTATCTCTTTATTTCCCGTCTGATTGATGTTTATAAACAATGTTACTTTGTATCTTTTTATCTCCCGCCTGATCCATGTTTATAAACAATGTTACTTTGTATCTCTATCTCCTGTTTATGTACATGATAAGACATGAGACAGTAGTGCTCCTCAGGGATTTGATAAACCAGAAATTATAAACACGGCTGTGTCCACCACATCAGACATCAATGAGTGAATACCTGGTTTCCATTTTCTATTTAATATGCAGATCACAGAGAACAGAACAACTCCCATGTGGGTTCCAGATCACAGAATGACTCCCATGTGGGTTCCAGATCACAGAATGACTCCCATGTGGGTTCCAGATCACAGAATGACTCCCATGTGGGTTCCAGATCACAGAATGACTCCCATGTGGGTTCCAGATCACGGAATGACTCCCATGTGGGTTCTAGAGCACATAATGACTCCCAGTCTGCCTCTGACACACAAAGTGAAGGTAGGATAATGGGAGATACAGTATTTTGTATATTGTCAATGAGTCAAAGTGAAGAAACTGTATTCTATGCATTGGAATGGTATAATGAATGTTTAGTAGAACAATGTTACTGGGTTTCATTAACCCCTCCCCCTCCAGAGGATTTCCCCTCACTCCTGACCAGGCCATTATTTGCGCTACGGCACTGTGTTGCGCTAACTGACAATTGCGCAGTCATGCAGCGCTGCACCCAAATGCAATTTATGTCCTTTTTTCCCACAAATAGGCCTTTCTTTTGGTGGTATTTGATTGTTTGTGCGTTTTTTATTTTTTGCGCTATAAACAAAATAAGACTTACAATTTTTGGAGAAAAAAAACAAAATACAGGAACACATCCATCCCATAATAGTTTGCTGGCAAGCAAGACACAATAGAACAGAGGAACAACCACGTGGCAGTAAACAATGAACAACCCCCACACCCCACCTATACATGTCTACACAATATCAGGACAGACCACCCTGTACCCCTAACAGGCACAGGGTGACTCACACATAATGGGAAGATGGGGAGCGGAGACAGGGGTCTCCCCACCCCCAAAATTCACTCCCGTCACATTGGAGATGAGATTAAGGTGTTTTGGTGTGGTTTTTCAGAGTGCAATGGGCCCTATTCTGCTCCTGAGATTTACAGAGGTTCTAGTCAACTCCCTTTGATGAGTAAAATTGGGTGTTTCCTCTTCGGAAAAAAAATAACCAAAAACAACAATATAGGTAATGTTAGTACAGAACCAGATTCAACAGATCTACTCTGCTCATCCCTCCACCTGACACCGATTGGCTGCCATCTCCTCTCTCTGATTGGAGCCATTTGGAAAGGATTATCCATGTGTCTCGCAGTGGTCATCATAGTCTATATCTTATCTCTTTCAGGTTACAGAAGTTCTGTCACCACCAAGTCTGCCAGCTATAGGCACCAAGGTACGGGGTGCGGGTCTATGGATTGTGTGCTGGGCACAGCCAATAGAAAATAGATAAGGACATTACTAGACGTGTGCCGTTCATTTAGTTCTGAATCGAAATTCAGACCAATTTTTCATTATTTCATTAGTAACAAATTTAAACAAATCCGAATGAACAAAACAAAATTATATCCAAAATTCAAAAAACATTTGGATACAAAATTGAATTCGAAAACAAGAATAGAATAAAATAGAGTAGGAAATAAAGGAGTAGAATACAAAAGAATAGAATATCAAAGAATATAAAATAAAGGAATAGAATATAAAAAGATATAATAGAACAGAATAGAGTAGAGTAAAACAGAAGAGAACAGAATAGAAAAGAATAGGAAAGAAAAGAAGAGAAAAGAATAGCTTAAAACAGAAAAGAATAGAATAAGTTAGAACAGAATATAAAATAATGGAACAGAATAGAATCGAGTAAACCAGAACAGAACAGACTAGAACAGAATAAAAAATAAAATATTAGGATTGAAAAGAATAGAAAATAATAAAATAGAATAAAATAAAAATAAACTAAAAGAATAGATTTTAAAAAACAACATAATAGAAAATAAAACAATAGAGTAGAAAAGAATAGCATAGAAAAGAATAGAAAATAATAAAATAGAATATAATAGAATAAAAAGAACAGAATAGAAGAAAAAAGATTAAAACAGAATAAAATAGAATGGCAAAACAATAAAATAGAACAAAAGAGAAAGAATATAACCGTCTTCCAACATTCAAATTTTGAATAGAACAAACTCGAATTTGCATAAAATATATCAGAATAGAAAATAATAGAATAGAAAATAAAAGAATAGAATAGAAAATAGTGAAATAGAAAAGAGTGGAATGGAATAAAAATAAAAGAATATAATAGAACAGAGTAGCAAAAACAATAAAATAGAACAAAATAGAAAAGATACGACCTCTTTCCAAAATGTTACTTTCGAATAGAATAGATTGCATTAGAATAGCTTAGAATCAAATCGAATAGAAATAATATAACCATCTTTTGAATTTCAAATAGAATAAATTTAAATTTGAATAGAACATATTAGAACAGAAAAAAAAATAGAAAGAATGTAAATGTCTTCCATAATTCGGAAAGAATAAATTTGAATGCAGATAAAAATTTTCTGAATTTGGTCAAATTCGACGGAATTCAAATAAACAAAAGGAAGCAAATTAAACAAATGAACAAACATTTTTAAACAACAAAAGTAAACAAATGTTTTCTCTCTGCACATGTGACTATTACTGTCATTTTTCTATGAAGAGTTAGGATTTTCAGATCTGAAGTTGAGTGAGATGTAGCGGCTGTGCACCTTTCTTCCCTCACCTTCCATTTCCTGCTCTGGTATTGTCCTAGATGTCCACACTCCACTTCTTCCATCAGTCTTATCCTTTGAAATCATTCTCCCTCATATGTTGGCCACCTCTGACCTTTGTAAAGTGACAGGTTCTCTTGGCCTTGTGGAATAACTGACCTCATGAATATTCTCTTTGCCTTTAGATGTAGACAGTGATAGATCCTCCAGCGCCTACAGCTCAGGTAATATAAACAGGTGATCGCTCTCTAGCCAAATCCTCTGAACAAATCACCCGATCATCCCAGAACATGTCAAGGCCGATGTTGGCTGTCCAAGAACATGGTGGGAAACCACAACGTTCCTTCTGCCTAATCCAGTCCTATGGAGCCTGGAGGTCTGGGATATGTGTTCATTGTTCATGTGATTGAGACAGACCCAGGCAAATCATGAACACATGACCCAGACCTAATGGGCCCACAAGATCATGTTCTAGCCCTTTGCTGCTCTGGGAAACTACGTTCCTGTTTTCATTGTGCCCCTATTGGAAGTATTTGTCATTCATATGTCATATCCAGAAAGTGTTTCAGGGAACGGCAGTGAAATACGTTGTAGAATATGCTTGCCCGATACATGTGTTAGTAAACCTGTGGCCATGAAGGGGATTGGAACACCTAAAATCTACAAACATTTGTGAAAGAAGGAGCTCAGTGAATTCAAGCATGGCCCCTTCCTGTTCCAACATGACTGCACACCAGTGCACAATGCAAGGTCCATAAAGACATGGAGGAGCCAGTTTGGGGTGAAGGAACTTGACTGTCCTGCACAGAGTCCTGACCTCAACCCCATAGAACACCTTTGGGATGAATTAGAGCGGAGACTGTGAGCCAGGCCTCCTCCCCCGACATCAGTGCCTGACCTGACAAATGTGCTTCTGGAAGAATGGTCCAACCTTCCCATAGACACCCTCCTAAACCTTGTGGACGGCCTTCCCAGAAGAGTTGAAGCTGTTATAGCTACAAAGGGCGGGGCCAACTCAATATTGAACCCTACGGACTAAGACCGGGGGGGCCATTAAAGGTCATGTGTGTGGAGAGGGCAGGGCCAACTCAATATTGAACCCTACGGACTGAGACTGGGATGCCATTAAAAGTCAGGTGCGTGGCCCAATACTTTTGGCAATATAGTGTATGTGGTATCGCTGTGATCGTCAGGAGCAGGACAATTTATTTTGGGTTGGCCTTTGGTGGTAGGTTATGGTAGTAACAAGGAATATACAGCTAGTTTTAAAAAAAAAAGTTTTTTTTTTTGCTACTTTGGGTCAGTTTTCCTTTGACAAGAAAAAAATCAGGAGATATTCATAACCATTCACCACCAAATGAGAGACAAATTTGTCCTGAATAAACGCGGTATAATTTGCCTGGATGCACAAAGTAGTTGTGATGATATGTACGGGTTTACTAACACATGTCAACGTTGCAAAATTGTGCTTAGGCATTAACATTTGTGAAGGAGTTAAATATGTTTCCTGGCACTATTTAATGACAATAAACACAAATCAATGTCAATTTAGAGATTGCACTTTTATTGTACAGATCATTGTAAAAAATATACAGTATATCCCCAGATACAGTGGGGATCGAAAGTTTGGGCACCTCAGCTAAAAATTTGTATTAATGTGCATAAAGAAGCCAAGGAAAGATGGAAAAATCTCCAAAAGGCATCAAATTACAGATTAGACATTCTTATAATATGTCAACAAAAGTTAGATTTTATTTCCATCATTTACACTTTCAAAATAACAGAAAACAAAAAAATGGCGTCTGCAAAAGTTTGGGCCCCCTGCAGAGTTAATATCTTGTACTGCCCCCGTTGGCAAGTATCACAGCTTGTAAATGCTTTTTGTAGCCAGCCAAGAGTCTTTCAATTCTTGTTTGAGGGATCTTTGCCCATTCTTCCTTACAAAAGTCTTCCAGTTCTTTGAGATTTCTGGGCTGTCTGTCACGCACGGCTCTTTTAAGGTCTATCCATAGATTTTCAATTATGTTGAGATCAGGAGATTGTGAAGGCCATGGCAAAACCTTCAGTTTACGCCTCTTGATGTAATCCCCCGTGGATTTCGAGGTGTGTTTAGGATCATTATCCATTTGTAGAAGCCATCCTCTCTTTAACTTCAGCTTTTTCACAGATGGCATCAAGTTACCATCCAACATTTGCTGAAATTCTATTGAATCCATTTTTCCTTCTACTCGTGAGATGTTCCCTGTGCCACTGGCTGCAACACAACCCCAAAGCATGATTGATCCAACCCCATGCTTCACAGTTGGACAGAGGTTCTTTTCATTAAATTCTGTGCCCCTTCTTCTCCAAACGTACCTTTGCTCATTCCGGCCAAAAAGTTCAATTTTAACCTCATCGGTCCACAGAACTTGTTTCCAAAATGCATCAGGCTTGTCTATATGTTCATTTGCAAAGTTCAAACGATGATTTTTGTGGTGAGGACGTAGAAGAGGTTTTCTTCTGATGACTCTTCCATGAAGACCATATTTGTACAAGTATCTCTTTATAGTGGAATAGTGTACCACAACTCCAGTGTCTGCCAGATCTTTCTGGAGGGATCGTGCAGTCAAACGTAGGTTTTGAATTGTTTTTCTCACAATCCTGCGAGCTGTTCTGTCTGATATTTTTCTTGGTCTTCCAGATCTTGCTTTAACTTCCACTGTTCCTGATGACTGCCATTTCTTAATTACATTCCGAACAGAGGATATTGACATCTGAAAACGCTTTGCTATCTTCTTATAGCCTGCTCCAGCTTTGTGAGCGTCAACTATTTTCAGTTTCAGTTTTCTAGACAACTGCTTAGAAGAACCCATTGTGCTGATTGTTGGGGCAAGGTCAGATGAGTCTGGGCATTTAAAACCTTTGAGATTGACATCACCTGGTCTTCCCAGACGATGATTGAGAACAATCCATGACACTGGCAGGTCTCAGCTTTGCAAAGGGGGCAGTGCATGCTATAAATTCTGCAGGGGGCCCAAACTTTTGCAGACAACATTTTTTTGTTTTCTGTTATTTTGAAAGTGTAAATGATGGAAAAAAAACCTAACTTTTGTTGACATATTATGAGAATGTCTAATCTGTAATTTGATGCCTTTTGGAGATTTTTCCATCTTTCCTTGGCTTCTTTATGCACATTAATACACATTTTTAGCTGGGGTGCCCAAACTTTCGATCCCCACTGTACATATAAAAAAATAAATATTTAGGACAGGATCTTCTTGTTCACAGTAATGGATATATAAGAGATTAAGCCGTTGAATGCCTAACCTTCAATATCCAGCTCAGTCTATGTGCTTCGTGGAACTTCCGCTTCTTCAGGATTGAAACATAAGCTTTCCTGTGCAGGCTGATAACAGAGAAAGTCGCCCAGATTTTTTCCTGGTTAATGAAAAGCTCTCTAGCATTCTTTCAGATACCCATGAGAGATTCCTTAACACCTGGACTCCATGGATCCAACATGCCCATCCTGCTATACCAATAGATAATTTCACTTCCTATCATCTTGGAGGCCCCATAATCCAGGCTCAAGCACTTAAGATGTTCTCCTTTTAACCTTTTTTGTCCCCCCCTCTTTTTTTTTTCTTTCTACTGGCTCTTCTGCAGGGTTGATTTTCGATACGTTCCATGTATTTCTTGGTTTGACTATATACTTTGCGCATTCCAAACGTCATTATCTTTTTCAGTGTTGTCGAATGTTAGATAATGGATGTATAGTCCTTATGCTGATTTATCGACTAGATATGGTTGATGTTTATGTTTTCTCTTTTTTTTTCGACGTGTCAATTACATTTTTACCATTTACAGGTATGTTTTATTTTGTGCACGACTCTTACTGTGCATTGACTGTTACTGTTTATTGTTAAATCTTTGTACACATGCATCTTCTCAAATCAAAACTATTCAATAAAAACTTATTGCAAGGAAAGATCCATCAACAAAAGATTACAACACCAATTTAATTACATAAAATATACATAACAAAACAGAATTTCACTCTCCATAACCACCTAGTGGAAAGGAGGGATGTGAGGAAAAGAGAAGGAGAAAAAAAACATGCAACACCCCCAGCCTGAAAGCACACAAACTCTTACATCCAATACCAGCTACCAAAACCAGCTTGTTCAGTGGTTGATATAATGGTCGGCCTTCAATATTATTCCCTGTTTTATTTCAGATCGCAGCAGTCGCCCTTTATACAACTCCCAACGCTCGGCCCAACGTGTTGGATTTCCAGGTAACAGTGATCTACAGTATATGTTATTTTACCATACAGTATATACTGCCAATGTAACCCTTTCTAGCAAGGGTAGTCATTACCAATGATCATTAGATGGCAACCAGGTCAGACATGAATGTCCTAAGGGCACTTACATAGCAATGAGGCCCCAGGCAAATGCATTTCAGTTTTTTTTCTCCAGCTGGATAGATAAGGTGTCAGGGCTCCCGGGTGTGACCAGAGGTGTGTGACTGACGCAGGGAAACGCAGACTTCAGATAAGTTATAAACAATTTATTAACACTAACAATACAAACATAAACGCAGTGCAATACTAAAACATAACACAGTGCAAACAAACCAAACCAACCACCCACAGATAACAGTACATACAATGCAAGCGTCGTCAGGCAGGCCGGGTCAATATCAATCGGGCAGGTAGGTACAGGGGGAGCAAGCGGAGAATGGTCGGGGTCACAGGCCAGGTTCAGCAGGTAGCGGGCAGCGTGGTACAGAGGGTCAGGCAGAGGGGTGGTCAGGGTCACAAGTCAGGGATCAGAACAGGAGAAGTCAGCAGAGGTCAGAATCAAGCAGGGTCAACAACAAGACAGGAACAGGAACGCAGGTTAACAAGATACAGGGCCCAGGAAAACCACACACCAAGGCAGAGTCTGCAAGTCTGAATGTCCCTTAAATACACCAGTATAATTAGTTCCAGGTGTTTGACTGGCTGCAAGGTTGAGTCTCTGATTGCTGGGAGCACCCGCTGGCCAGCCCTGGTACTGCAGCTCATAAGGCAGGTGAGTCCCACTATTGCTGGCCAGTCCATTCCTGACATAAGGATTGGTTACATTCACCACCTGGATGAACAGACGGAATGAGGGTGAGGGAAAACAGGCTTTCTGAAGCATGCTATTCAGCACAGACTCTAACCTTTTGTACATCTAAAGACTCAGTGTCTGGTGGTGTCCTGATCACAGACTTCTAAGAGAGTAGAAGTGGGATGGTTCCTAAACCAGTCCTTCATGACCGCTCTTGTGGGGAACAGTCACAGTTGTTTTCTCAAGGCCAATCACTTCGCTTCCAGACAACCAGCATCTTTAGGGGTCTCCTAGCAGGAAAAACTCTTGCTGCACCCAATCTTCTATAAGTTCATTGGAAAGAGACAGTTCAACAAACAATCCTCCTAGGACCTCAGCCCAGGGGAACTGACCGGTGTGGCAGAGTGTGTGGTAAGCATCTAACACCTAACTGGCTCACTTTATCTGCCCCATGATCAAAGGGATATGCAGAACTGTTAAACATTCATAATACAGATGGGTAACCCTTTGAGCAAAGAAGATTTAATAATCCAAGCTTAGGCTCATTCACTATGGAGGAAAAATGTAGTCTGGATCCAGCCTAAATGCTGCCTGTATCTCATTTAATGTGTATAAATAGCCACAAGGAGAGAAGATCTCCTGCTGTGGGCATATTATCATTTTAAGTTTGCTTACATTATCCATTAGCAGGGGTGGACTGACCATTTGGAAACTCGGGCACTGCCCGAGGGCCCGGGTCAATAGGGGGCCCCATGAGATGCCCCTGGTACCTTTTTCATAGGCTTTTTTGAGTTTGGGCAAGGACACAGGGGCCCCATGATCCCCTATTGCCTGGGGGCCACATGAGTTGTCAGTCCACTCCTGTCCATTAGGGAAACCTGGAGATGGTTGGGTAAAATAGGCCAATGGCATTTCATGTTGTTTGGTACAGGCACCCCCTTCCCAACAAGAAGCTCACCTTCAAAGTAGGGTGAGCTACCCTTACCCCTTGGGAGCCACTAATATCCTGCCAGGATACAATGGGTTTCCTATATTTAATACCACAAGGAACAAAGTTCAGTAAGTGATCATTTTATCTGAATATATTTTTTAATCAATATACTGAATATCTTCTTACTGTGTTTATTTTTCTTTGTTCTAGCAATACATGAGGAGGTAAGAGACACCCCAGTTTTTGCTTCATTGCAAAAAATGTACTCAGACGATCAATATCAGTGCCTTATCTCTTGTTCAAATATTTTTTTATAAAAAAAGCAATGGATATAACATAAAGTTTACAAATATGTAGGAATCCAAAAAAGAAAGGGGCCACAGTACAGTATCAGTGGTACATCCCAAGAGGCAGTAGTGGGTAGAAACAGAGCCAAACAATATGAAGATATAACAATTGTACATTGTAACAGAACCGACCCCAGACTGCGTTTGAGTATTTCCGTTAGACTACCTCTTCCCCGTCCTAACACCTACAACAGACACCACAGCCGACCATACAAGACTAGACAACACCAGTGTTGAAGTAATCCAGAAGGTAGACTAGTTTATTTGAACACAGATACAAGATATATACACTCAGGGGACAATCCCCCCTCCCTGCATAATGACACAGGGCGGGGCAATCTACATTTAGTAACAAGAGACACAGCAACAGACAGTCCCATCAGGAGGGAGGGCTGCTGGAGACACCCCCCACCAAGCCAATACACATAAATACATACATCCCATAATAGTTTGCTCCCAAGCAAGACACACAATAGAACAATGGGATGCACCACATGGCATTAAACAATCTACAAACCCCACCCCACCTATACATGTCTACATGTCTATGGGGAGCTGAGACAGGGGTTTCCCCACCTCTCCAAAGTGAGCTGTGTTCCATGGGCCCCCCACCCAAAGTGACTCCCGTAACATACATATCAGAGCAATTAAAGTAAATCATATTAGTCCAACAGAGTCATGCGATTGGAACTGCAGAGGTAAGCAGCCCATGAAATGCAGAAAAGCAACCAGGATTGATGGTGCTGGAAGGCCTCAGAGGTTCGGAGTAGGAGTGGCTACAAGGCTGGGCTGTGATAAGCGATAAGGAAACACTTCAATAGTCCTGTCCTCAGGTGTACCTAAACACAAGTAGCTCTGTCTGTCACAGCAGCTAGATCTGAAAATTACTGGAGATTGGAAGAGCCCATGAGATGCATGATGCAAAGAGGAGAGGAGAGCAGATAGATACAGAAGACAGAGGGTTGAGAATTCAAGGGGGGGGGGGGCAAAGAAAGAAGGGAGATCCCATGGAAAGGGGCAATCAGGGAGACACAACATGAGTCTCGAATTTATGTGTTGGTAAATATATTAGAGAGATAATACGGTTTTGTCAAAGTTAGCCGGTAATTAATAAACCACCCATGGATTCCACATTTGTACACATACTTACTCACCCTATCTAGGAGAACCATCTCAATGTTGGCATATATCATAGCCCAGGTGATTCTATGCTTAGTTTTGAGAATACTAAGGCGGAGTGACATCCAGGCATTTTCAATGGTTTGCTTTGCTGCAGTGGTAACCTATAGTAAAAGTTTGAACTGGCACTGGGTCAATTCCAAAGGCTTCTTATTCAGTAAGGCTGTAGCCAGGTCGATGTTTACAGGGAAGTCAAACAAAGTGAAGAGGACATGAAAGATCTTGTCCTAAAAAGCACGGGCTATCATGCAGTCCCACCAAATATGATCTTGTGTGCCTGCTGTAAGGCATCCATGGAAGTAAGAGGAGGGGTAGATATGAAGGAATCTAGTGATTTTTTTTAGGGACCAGGTAAAAAAAGAACCTTGTACTTTGTTTTCATAGCTACTCTTAGCTATTTTGCAGGGATGATTTCATAGTGGACCATATTTCGTCCCAGTCTTGAGCTTCCAATTGAAGGCCCAAGTCTTGCTCCCAATTGGCAATGTAGAGAAGAGATGTGTGGGGTAGGGGGGTTAGTAGTTCAGTGTATAAGCTAGAGATAAGACCTCGAGCTTGGGAAGCACTTTGCATATGTGTTCAAAACTGGTCATGTTGGGAAGCAAGGAATCCGTTCATAAGAAGGTGGTAAGAAAGTGCTTAATTCAGAGATAACAGAAGAGTTCAGAGCCCAGAATTCCGAATGCCTCAGAGAACCAGGAATGGCATAAATGTGTCAGGGGTCATAAATTTATGGGCCTGGAAAAGGTCAGTGCAAGACCATAGATGAAGCAAAGAGGGAGAAATCCAGGCTGGGTAAACGGCTGGGCTGTACAGGAAGGACAGAAGAGGGTTATGAGGGAAATGTAGGCTATAATGAGATTTAAGGCTGTTCCAAAGAGTCATGTAATGGTGGATAACAGGAATTTCAAGCATCAGACAATCCCCAGGATGTAACTATAGCATCTTAGCAACTGATAGAGGGTCGCAATCCAGGCCGACTCCAGGCCAACCCAGATCAGGTCACATGTACTGCATGGTATTTAGAAAGTTGTGCCAGGTGCACCACTTAGTACTATTTAGGGAAATTTGGAACGCCTAGAGTGCCTTTGAGCTTTGTGGTCTATCTAGAAGTGAATTAAAGGCACATACCAACACCGGTGCTAAACCAGTAGCAAACCTTTTGTAATAGATGGCTATAAAGCCATCTGGACCGGGATGCTTGTTACATTTCAATGTCTTGATCATATTAGGGGTAGGGACCTTCATGTTCAAGATAGGTTTCTCTAGGTTTGCGCACTGGGATGCAGCAAGAGTTGGGAGGGTAATTTTAGAGAAGAGTGTGGTTGCTTGAGCTTCATTGAACTGTACCTTAGTGGAATAGGTCAGCAAGATGTTTGCTGAATACTTAGAGTACTTTCAGAGGATTGCTGGAGTAGGAGACTCTGGTGAGTTTTAGGTGAACAGGTTTATGGATATTGTCCTGTCTGCGTAAGGCCAGGGCAAGGACGGTGTCTAGTTTGTGGGCTTTCATACATACCCTATGCCTGGACCTACGCAGTGCCTTCTCCATGGAATTTTAACAAAAAATCCAACTCGAGTCTAGCCTTATCTAATTTTTGTCTATGAGTGGGTGTGGGATCAGCTTTGAAAGCTGCATGAGATTGGTTGAAAAGTGGCTTCCAGGCATTGATGAAAGAGGCACTTCTTCTTGAGGTGGGAAGTCTTGCTGATAAAGAAGTCCCCAATCACTAACTTGTGGGATTCCCATAAAGCAGGGGTGGGCAACTGTGGCCCTCCAGCTGTTGCTGAACTACAAGTCCCATTATGCCTCTGCCTTTGGGAGTCATTCTTGTAACTGTCAGTTTTGCAATGCCTCATGGGACTTGTAGTTCTACAACATCTGGAGGGCCACAGTTGCCCACCCCTGCCATAAAGGTAAGAGGGAAACATTGGTCATGGTATTATGTGTAAGGTAGTCCTTAAGAGCCATTTCGGGCCACATGAGACAATACCAGTACCTTATTTAGACACCAGGCTGGCCTAGGCACACCTACGAGGTGACACCTTTTTTAAAAGCTTTGCCTGTCTTGGCATTTTCTTTTATTAAAACAATACTACAATAGGGAGTTGAAGGAATGATGGGCTCAGCTTTATACTGTACATACTACGAAATTGACACTGTAAAGATGATCAAGCAAGAGAAAAGAGTTAGATTTATGTTTCCTAAACTCTAGTAAGTCTTTTGACTCCTCCAATCATCCCCCTACACAAACTCCCTCCTTACTCTCTGAATTTAGTCACACAAGTCCAGAAGATGGCAGAAAACACAAACAAATGAAAGAGAAACTTCCTGTAACTGGATACATTGATTTATTCCCTATTAAATGGTTAGTGTATATAAAGAGAAAATACATGCTTACTATTCCATGGAGTCCATTGGTGTCCTCCTTGCAGCCCAATGTTCTCTGTCATTGTTCTCCCATGCCACAATCTTGCCCCAACATCTCTTGCATATGTAGACACTCTGTGGATCCTGGGCAGGCCTATGGGAGCTGGCCGTGCCATATGATATGTCTGCTCATGCCTGGAATTACATGAAAGCCTGGTGCAAGCATAGACTTTCTTCATGGCTCTGCCAATTCCCATAGTCTGGCATAGGCCTGCTACTTTCTATGTGTGTGTGTGTGTGTGGATGTGGGGGGGGGGGGGGGGGGTCATGTAATTACATTGTTTTAAAGAAAAAGTCTTCAATTTGAAGGGGGAGGAGCCATATATGAGAAAGTCATATTTTTGGGTGAAGGTGCTTTAAGTAACAGTTATACACATTGAACCTGGATGCTGCCTCCTCTTATTCTGCCTCCATAGGCACCTGGCCAGGCTTACTATAATGGTATGCTGAAACATGGTTATTCTGAAAGTGGAACTTTACCCATAACAACTTAATAAAAAATAATGATCTTTACCAACATACATTCCACATCAATAATTCTGCTACCATAATGAGTGTGTGCTGTAAATTGCCTCCCGCATCGTTCCTGTCTCTTCTTGCTGGAGGCCGCCATTTTGCTGAAGCCCAGAGCCCCTAAGCAGTAGTAAATCTTAAAGCTTTCAGAAGATCAGCCTCTACATTTTAGGCACAGTGCCAAATAATAAAGATCAACTGAGCATGTGCAGAGCAGGGTGAGACAGTGTATTACTCGATGTTAAACAGTAAAGGGAAATTATTTTTATTGTTTTACATACAGTAACTATCCTTGCAAAAGGGGCCAGCCTGACGTCATTTAGCAGGACTTCATTCTCTGACTACATTTCCACGTGAAGTATTTTATTTACATTGTAATCTAACTTTAGGAGGTATCCAGAAACGTTTGGACTTTGCTGAAATAAGGTTAATTGTTTGTTTGCGTTTCTCAAATTGCAGACTCACATCCCCCTTCACAGTGATGGGCAGATTCCTGACAGTGGTGATGACGTAAGTGACATGTGTTTCCAGGCTTCTTTTGTTAAGAATGAAAACATTGGTGGGGGGGTGTAGGCGTGGTCTGATCCCGAGCGGCATGGGTGTGTAGAGGAGAAGCTCTGATTACCAGCCAAGGATTAGAACCTATAAACACACAAATCTATCTCTCAACCCCCCACCTCACCCCCTTGGTCTCAGCCCGAATCACACACCTACTGAGCGACATATCAGATTGGATGTCGCTCCACCTCCTTAAACTGAACCTCTCCAAAACCGAGTTTCTTGTCTTCCCCCCAGCCCGGACACCACCCCCCATTGATTTCTCCGTCACATCCAACAACGCCACCATCAAACCCGCCCTGCAGGCCAGAGTACTTGGTGTCATTCTGGACTCCAACTTATCCTTTCAAGCCCAAGTCCACTCTTTAACAAACTCGTGCAGACTCCACCTCCGCAACATCGCCAAAATCCGCACGTTCCTAACCCCAGAAACTACTAAACAGCTCATCCACTCCCTCATCATATCACGACTCGACTACTGCAACTCCCTCCTCACTGGCCTGCCTCGCCGCAGGCTATCCCCGCTTCAGTCCATCCTGAATACGGCTGCCAGACTCATTCACCTTTCCAACCGCTCTGTCTCCGCCACCCCCCTCTGCCAATCCCTCCACTGGCTTCCGATTGCGCAACGGATCAAATTCAAAATCCTAACACTGACGTACAAAGCCGTCCACCATACTGCCCCGAACTACATCACTGACCTAATATCCAAGAACCACCCAACACGCACACTCCGCTCCTCACAAGACCTCCTTCTCTCTAGTTCCCTGGTCTCCTCCTCCCATGCCTCCAGGACTTCTCCAGGGTGTCACCCATCCTCTGGAACTCCCTGCCCCAACCCATCAGATTATCACCTACTTTCCTCTCCTTTAGGCGCACCCTGAAAACCCATCTCTTCAGGGAAGCCTACCCCACCCCCTGCTAACTTGCCGACCTCCTCCACTCTTCCTACCACTCCATCCCCCACAGCTATCTCCTCCTGTGCCACCATCCCCTCCCTTCTAGATTGTAAGCTCGAAAGAGCAGGGCCCTCGATCCCCTCATGTTTTGCATTGTATTGGTATTGTTCTGTCACATGTTCTGTCCCCCTTTGTAATGTACAGAGCTGAGCCAACTATTGGCGCTTTATAAATACTGTATAATAATAATAATAATAATAAACACTGCAGTGGTTTCCTACCTCAATGGCGGCATACCTCCAGCACCGTCAGCTCATGTCCCATGAAAGGTGCCCACAAAAGCTGACTGCTTTTCTCTTTCAGCCATTGGAAAAGACCAGGCAAGGTGCACACACTGCACAGCAGGGGGGAGACAGCCTGCTCAAACTCAGTGCCGGGATACCAAACTGCGCCCCACCCCCCCACGGTTCATGTGCAAGATTAGAGGACCCTACACCCAGCAGTCACTCGCTTGTCAAACACACCGCCGCTGTCACTACTCCTATCTCTTGTAACAGAAGGAAGGCGCCCCCTCCCTACAGCAAACGTACATATTCACCAGCACACCGTGGATCTCCAATATGGTCCAAAGGTTTTTAATTGCAAAAAGATCACATCACAAAAGAAAGTGCAACATTTTGGAGCCACGCAGGACACCTTAGACAGCCATTCCATTTTTAGCGCAAAAAATAAAAAGTTCAAAGGCAATCAAATGCCACCAAAAGAAAGCTCTGTTTATGGGAAAAAAGGACAAAAGTTTAACCGCCCCCCACCTGCCATATAAGGTAATGATGGGTGCAGGGCTGTTCTCTCGTTCTGGGAGGACGTCATATGATGTCCTCCCAGTCTAACTGCGCATGCGCGGCTCCAGGGGCTGCACAGCGCAGCGATCGGTGGTGAGCTGTGCCCCTCGGACTTATCAATGGAAAGAGCCGAAGATGTCGGCTTGGTCATGTGATCTGCTGTGTCCAATCACAGCTGATCGCATGTAAGTAGGGAAATGCTGGTTATCTGCATTTCTCTCCTCACAAGCTGTCACGCTGACAGAGGAGAGGAGAGCCGGTAATTGGCATTCTTTAGAGGGGACATGTACACTGATCATCATTGTAGCCCCAGCAGCGCCACCTGTAAGTGTCCATCAATTTCAGCTGTCAGTGCTCATCCATGCCACCTGCCAGTGGCTATCAGTGCCAGTCAGTGCCACCTATCAATGCCAGTCAGTGCCACCTATCATTGCCCATCAGTGCTGCCTATCAGTGCTGCCAATCAATGTCACCTATCTGTGCCAGTCAGTGCCACCTATCAATGCCAGTCAGTGCCACCTATCAATGCCAGTCAGTGCCACCTATCAGTGCTGCCAATCAATGTCACCTATCTGTGCCAGTCAGTGCCACCTATCAGTGCCAGTCAGTGCCGCCTATCATTGCCCATCAGTGCTGCCTATCAGTGCTGCCAATCAATGTCACCTATCAGTGCCAGTCAAGCCACCTATCAATGCCAGTCAGTGCCACCTATCAGTGCTGCCAATCAATGTCACCTATCTGTGCCAGTCAGTGCCACCTATCAATGCCAGTCAGTGCCAGTCAGTGCTGCCTAGCAGTGCCACCTATCAGTGCCATATATGAGTGCTGGCTTTCAGTGCCCATCAGTGATGCCTGTCAATGCCCATCAGCGCCACCTACCAGTGCCTAATAATCAGTGCCCATCAGTGCCACCTATCAGTGCCCATCACTGCAGCCTCATTAGCACACATCAGTGAAG
This sequence comes from Staurois parvus, assembly GCF_062004578.1. Classification (NCBI taxonomy): domain Eukaryota; kingdom Metazoa; phylum Chordata; class Amphibia; order Anura; family Ranidae; genus Staurois; species Staurois parvus. Next base: position 2,187,395 of record NW_028317830.1, read on the forward strand.
GAAAAAAATCACTTACTTACAAAATTTTATAACAAAAACTAAGAAAACTTTTTTTTTTCAAAATTTTCAGTGGTTTTTGGTTTGTTTAGCAAAAAATAAAAATCCCCGAGGTGATTAAATACCACCAAAATAAAGCTCTATCTGTCACAAAAAAATGATAAAAATTTCATATGAGTACAGTGTTGTATGACCGCGCAATTGTCATTCAAAGTGTGACAGCGCTGAAAGCTGAAAACTGGCCTGGGCAGGAAGGGGGTGAAAGTGGCCGGTAGGCAAGTGGTTAACTTGGGTGCAGCGTTGCATGATCGCGCAATTGTCAGTTAAAGTAATGCAGCACTGTAATGCAAAAAAATGTCCTGGTCAGGAAAGGGGGTAAATCCTCTGGTGGGCAAGGGGTTCAAATGCATCCGATGACATAGGTCAACACATTGCGCAGGTGTCCCCGCTTCTTCGGGGCCCACAAATCATTTACTTGAAAGTATACATACCTAAATCTGAAAGATCTCTAAAGCAAGTAAAGAAAAAGACAATAACAATGAAAATTACATATTTACCAAACAAATAATATACAGTACATGTATCAAAATAGAGACCCTGTCTGTATGATGTGAAGTAAAACAATGTTTTGTATAAATGATACATATTGTCAGACATACAATACAGCGATATATTGTGCAATGATCTTACCCCTAAATAATGGGGACAAAGTATCAGATGAAAAACATCATGAAATGCAGATGAGATATATTATTATTATTATTATTATTATTATACAGTATTTATAAAGTGCCGATAGTTGGCTCAGCGCTGTACATTACAAAGGGGGACAGAACATGTGACAGAACAATACCAATACAATGCAAAACATGAGGGGATTGAGGGCCCTGCTCTTTCGAGCTTACAATCTAGGAGGGAGGGGATGGTGGCACAGGAGGAGATAGCTGTGGGGGATGGAGTGGTGGGAGGAGTGGAGGAGATCGGCAATTAGCAGGGGGTGGGGTAGGCTTCCCTGAAGAGATGGGTTTTCAGGGTGCGCCTAAAGGAGAGGAGAGTAGGTGACAATCTGATGGGTTGGGGCAGGGAGTTCCAGAGGATGGGTGACACCCTGGAGAAGTCCTGGAGGCGGGCATGGGAGGAGGAGACCAGGAAACTAGAGAGAAGGAGGTCTTGTGAGGAGCGGAGTGTGCGTGTTGGGTGGTACTTGGATATTAGGTCAGTGATGTAGTTCGGGGCAGTATGGTGGACGGCTTTGTACGTCAGTGTTAGGATTTTGAATTTGATCCATTGCGCAATCGGAAGCCAGTGGAGGGATTGGCAGAGGGGGATGGAGGACACTGAGTGGAGGCCAGTGGAGGGATTGGCAGAGAGGGGTGGAGGACACTGAGTGGAGGCCAGTGGAGGGATTGGCACAGAGGGATAGAGGCCAGTGGAGGGATTGGCAGAAAGGGGTTGAGGACACTGAGTGGAGGCCAGTGGAGGGATTGGCAGAGAGAGGAGGAGGACACTGGAGGGATTGGTAGAGAGGGATGTAGGACACTAAATGGAAGCCAGTGGAGGGATTGGCAGAGAGGGGTGGAGGACACTGGAGGGATTGGTAGAGAGGGATGTAAATGGAAGCCAGTGGAGGGATTGGCAGAGAGGAGTGGAGGACACTGAATGGAGGCCAGTGGAGGGATTGGCAGAGGGGGATGGAGGACACGGAGTGGAGGCCAGTGGAGGGATTGGCAGAGGGGGATGGAGGACACTGAGTGGAGGCCAGTGGAGGGATTAGCAGAGGGGGATGGAGGACACTGAGTGGAGGCCAGTGGAGGGATTGGCAGAGGGGGGTGGAGGACACTGAGTGGAGGCCAGTAGAGGGATTGGCAGAGAGGGGTGGAGGACACTGAGTGGAGGCCAGTGGAGGGATTAGCAGAGGGGGGTGGAGGACACTGAGTGGAGGCCAGTAGAGGGATTGGCAGAGAGGGGTGGAGGACACTGAGTGGAGGCCAGTGGAGGGATTAGCAGAGGGGGGTGGTGGAGATGGAGTGGTTGGAAAGGTGAATGAGTCTGGCAGCCGTATTCAGGATGGACTGAAGCGGGGATAGCCAGCGGTGAGGCAGGCCAGTGATAAGGGAGTTGCAGTAGTCGAGTCATGAGATGATGAGGGAGTGGATGAGCTGTTTAGTGTTTTCTGGGGTTAGGAACATATATGTGTCACCTCCATGCGTCTTGTTGTTTGCCTCCTTTGAGGCATAGCCATTCATATTCATGTTTTATTTATGGGTCATACTATATCATTGTTATTCTTATATTGATTATGTCCCATAAAGTTCTTCGTATTTACCTCATTCATTTTTGTAGTTGCCCTACAGTCCTGTACCATTTCTTTTTGGGCGTTCTCCGCTTTCTTTGTCTTATTCATTAAATACGTTTTAATTAAATTAAAATTTATAAAAAAAAAATATTTTTTTTAGCAGAGCAATAAAAGACAGAAGACTCTCAGCCATGGGGTAAGTGGACAATTTGCACATAAAAAAAAAATAAATCCAAAGAATTGTGAAGAATAGCGAGGCCTGGTATACAAAGTAACATGTTGATAATGATGTAAATACCCCAAGACTGGGCAAAAATAACAAAAAACGAACATCTTGACAATGTTTACATTTAATTTAAAGCAAAAAAACAAAAAGATTACAAGGCACTCGGGGGGAGATTTACTAAAACCGGAGCACTCAGAATCTGGGGCAGCTGTGCACGGCAGCCAATCAGCTTCTAGCTTCAGCTTTTCCAATTAAGCTTTGGCAATAAAACCTGGAAACTGATTGGTTTCTAGGCACAGCTGCACCACATTTTGCAGTCTCCAGGTTTAGTAAATCACCCCCCTGTGTCAAAGATAAAACTGTAAGTCAAAGAAAAATCTGGGAAATATATATTTTTATCTTCCTACAATAGAGAAGAAAGTGAATATAAATCTGATTAGACGCATGTGGATGATCTACAACTAATATTTTTTTTTCTAAAAAAAATAGGCATCGGTTTCCTGGTGCAAAAATCTCAGTGACAAGGTAATCCAGAATCTGCTTCTTACAGATAACTCCATCTAGTTCAGAACATAAGAGTTTAGGACATGAAGGGAGGGCCGCCAACCGCCGGGAAATCTGGGGTTACACTACCGCTTGATTTTATCTATCTACACTATATTGCCAAAAGTATTGGTCAGCCGGCCTTTCCGCGCACATGAACTTTACTGGCATCCCAGTCTTAGTCCGTAGGGTTCAATATTGAGTTGGCCCCGCCCTTCCCACACATGACCTTTAATGGCCCCCCAGTCTTAGTCTGTAGGGTTCAATATTGAGTTGGCCCCGCCCTTTCCACACACATGACCTTTAATAGCCTCCCAGTCTTAGTCCGTAGGGTTCAATATTGAGTTGGCCCCGCCCTTTGCAGCTATAACAGCTTCAACTCTTCTGGGAAGGCCGTCCACAAGGTTTAGGAGGGTGTCTATGGGAAGGTTGGACCATTCTTCCAGAAGCACATTTGTCAGGTCAGGCACTGATGTCGGGGGTGGGGGCCTGGCTCGCAGTCTCCGCTCTAATTCATCCCAAAGGTGTTCTATGGGGTTGAGGTCAGGACTCTGTGCAGGACAGTCAAGTTCCTCCACCCCAAACTGGCTCCTCCATGTCTTTATGGACCTTGCTTTATGCACTGGTGGGCAGTCATGTTGGAACAGGAAGGGGCCATCCCCAAATTGATGTCTTAAGGGTTCCCTTCACTGGAACTAACGGGTCGAGCCCAACCCTGAAAAACGACCCAACACCATAACCCTCCCTTCACCAAACTTGCTTTTGCAAGTTTCTGTTGTTCCGAGTTGCTTCCACTTTGTTATAATCCCACTAACTGTTGAGCGTGGAATATTTAGTAGCCAGGAAATGTCACGGATGGACTTATTGCCCAGGTGGCCACCTATCACGGGACCACGCTTGGAGTCACTGAGCTCCTGAGAGCGACCCCTTCTTTCACCAATGTTTGTAGAAGCTGTCTGCATGCCTGGGGGCTTGATTGTATACACCTGTGTCCATGGAGGGGATTGGAACACCTGAATCACATGATATGGAGGGGATTGGAACACCTGAATCACATGATAGGGAGGGTGGGGACAATATAGCACATCAATCTATCTATCTATCTATCTATCTATCTATCTATCTATCTATCTATTATCTATCTATTATCTATCTATCTATCTATTATCTATCTATCTATTATCTATCTATCTATTATCTATCTATCTATCTATCTATCTATTATCTATCTATCTATCTATCTATCTATCTATTATCTATCTATCTATCTATCTATCTATTATCTATCTATTATCTATCTATCTATCTATTATCTATCTATCTATTATCTATCTATTATCTATCTATCTATTATCTATCTATCTATCTATCTATCTATTATCTATCTATCTATCTATCTATCTATCTATTATCTATCTATTATCTATCTATCTATTATCTATCTATCTATCTATCTATCTATCTATCTATCTATCTATCTATCTATCTATCTATCTATCTATCTATTATCTATCTATTATCTATCTATCTATTATCTATCTATCTATTATCTATCTATCTACCTATCTATCTATCTATCTATCTATCTATTATCTATTATCTATCTATCTATCTATCTATCTATCTATCTATTATCTATTATCTATTATCTATTATCTATCTATCTATCTATCTATTATCTATCTATCTATTATCTATCTATTATCTATCTATTATCTATCTATCTATCTATCTATCTATCTATCTATCTATCTATCTATCTATCTATTATCTATCTATCTATCTATCTATCTATCTATCTATCTATCTATTATCTATCTATTATCTATCTATCTATTATCTATCTATCTATCTATCTATCTATCTATCTATCTATCTATCTATCTATCTATCTATTATCTATCTATTATCTATCTATCTATCTATTATCTATCTATTATCTATCTATCTATCTATCTATCTATCTATCTATCTATCTATCTATCTATCTATTATCTATCTATCTATCTATTATCTATCTATCTATTATCTATCTATTATCTATCTATCATCTATCTATCTATCTATCTATCTATCTATCTATTATCTATCTATCTATCTATCTATCTATCTATCTATTATCTATCTATCTATCTATCTATCTATCTATCTATCTATTATCTATCTATCTATTATCTATCTATTATCTATCTATTATCTATCTATCTATCTATCTATCTATCTATCAATCTATCAATCTATCTATCTATCTATCTATCTATTATCTATCTATTATCTATCTATCTATCTATCTATCTATCTATCTATCTATCTATCTATCTATCTATTATCTATCTATCTATCTATCTATTATCTATCTATCTATCTATCTATCTATCTATCTATCTATCTATTATCTATCTATCTATCTATCTATCTATCTATCTATCTATCTATTATCTATCTATCTATTATCTATCTATCTATCTATCTATCTATCTATCTATTATCTATCTATCTATCTATCTATCTATCTATCTATCTATTATCTATCTATCTATTATCTATCTATCTATCTATTATCTATCTATCTATCTATCTATCTATCTATCTATCTATCTATCTATCTATCTATTATCTATCTATTATCTATCTATCTATCTATCTATCTATCTATTATCTATCTATCTATCTATCTATTATCTATCTATCTATCTATCTATCTATCTATCTATCTATCTATCTATCTATCTATCTATCTATTATCTATCTATCTATCTATCTATCTATTATCTATCTATTATCTATCTATTATCTATCTATCTATCTATCTATCTATCTATTATCTATCTATCTATCTATCTATCTATCTATTATCTATCTATCTATCTATCTATCTATCTATCTATTATCTATCTATCTATCTATCTATCTATCTATCTATCTATCTATCTATTATCTATCTATCTATTATCTATCTATCTATTATCTATCTATTATCTATCTATCTATTATCTATCTATTATCTATCTATCTATCTATCTATCTATCTATCTATCTATCTATCTATCTATCTATCTATTATCTATCTATTATCTATCTATCTATCTATTATCTATCTATCTATCTATCTATCTATCTATTATCTATCTATCTATCTATCTATCTATCTATCTATCTATCTATCTATCTATCTATTATCTATCTATCAATCTATCTATCTATTATCTATCTATCAATCTATCTATCTATTATCTATCAATCTATCTATCTATTATCTATCTATCTATCTATCTATCTATCTATCTACCTATCTATCTATCTATCTATCTATCTATCTATCTATCTATCTATTATCTATCTATCTATCTATCTATCTATCTATCTATCTATTATCTATCTATTATCTATCTATCTATCTATCTATCTATTATCTATCTATCTATCTATCTATTATCTATCTATCTATCTATCTATTATCTATCTATCTATCTATCTATCTATCTATCTATCTATCTATCTATCTATTATCTATCTATCTATTATCTATCTATCTATTATCTATCTATCTATTATCTATCTATCTATCTATCTATCTATCTATCTATCTATTATCTATCTATCTATCTATCTATCTATCTATCTATCTATCTATCTATATTCTGCATGGTGCCCAAACTTTTGCAGACGCCATTTTTTGTTTTCTGTTATTTTGAAAGTGTAAATGATGGAAATAAAATCTAACTTTTGTTGACATATTATAAGAATGTCTAATCTGTAATTTGATGCCTTTTGGAGATTTTTCCATCTTTCCTTGGCTTCTTTATAAACATTAATACAAATTTTTAGCTGGGGTGCCCAAACTTTCGATCTCCACTGTACACTTGCAATCAGTGGAGCCATAAAAATACGGAGCTGAGCCACAGTTTTACTCCCCCCTGATATCTCACCTTAAAATAACATGACAGCCAGATTAAATTGTACATATATTGCTGCAGCAAGAATTATACCCTCTGCCACATTCGGCAGGTAATACTGCCGCCAAACAAGACCCATGTGAGCTAATAGTGAACATCTCATCATAAACAGCAGGTACAGCTTATAACAGACAGACGTGTTCCGGAACATTGCGAGGCACAACCTTGGATGACATGAGACCCATAGCTGACATATTGCTCCAACATGGTGCTCAGATCCCTTCCCCGACGCGTTTCGCAGAACAATTCCCCATTAGTTTCCTCTAGTTAGGGTTTCCATGTTTTTCAGTGTCTTGTTAATAAGGGGCGTGGCACCAGTAAAATCCACTAATAAGGGGCAGGACCTTATCGTAGACCTCCCCTCCCCCTCCCTCTGTTACTAAAAGCTCCTTCACACCTGACTCATTTCTAACTCTTCCCAAACGCCCCTATAGTGTTACACAGGCATTTGTGGTGCATTTTTAATGCTCTTCAAACACTCTCCAAATGCCCTATGTGCGTTTTTGAGGCGTTTGATTGGTGTTTTCCAAGCGTTAAAACCGCACCACAAACGCCTATAATGAAGTTAATGGCATTAATGCCCAGCAAATGCCTGCCAGGTGTTTGAAGAGCATCACCATAGACTTGAGTGGGAGGTCTTGATAGGCTTAAATTCCTCCTGACTCCACACGAGGCGTCAATTTTGCCGCAACATTAACGCTTCAGTGTGAACAGCGCTGTGTTCTGCCATGTGTATCATTTTCATAGGCATTTGAGGAGCAAATATCCTGTATTAATGTATTAATGCCCCGCAAACACCTCACAAACGTCCCACAAATACCTGCCAGGCATTTGGGGAGCATCACAATAGACTTGAATGGGAGGCATTGAAAGGCTTCAACACCTCCTGACTCAACACGAGGCGTCAATTTTGCTGTGATAAGACCTTAACGCTTCAGTGTGAACAGCTCTGTGGGCTGCCATGTGTATCATTTTCATAGGCATTTGAGGAGTGTTAAAAGTGCCCCTCGCACGCCTGCAAAACGCGCTGCCTACAAAGCCAGTGTGAACTGAGCCTAGTACTGTAGGTGAAGCCTCGGTTAGCTCGCCAGCGGATGTGGTTGATCTTCGTGGTGTGAGTCCCACAATGTTGCTTTTATAATGTAAGAATGTGATATATTACAAGAAATCATTTTTTTCCCCGTTTATTTAAGAACTAAAAAATATTTTTTTTCCCTTGCAGGCGGTGTTTTCCATCATCGGCGGACTGGTCCTCATTTTGTTGATTGTCCTGATTGTTGTCCTGTGTGTCGCGTTATAGTAGAATGAGCAGGGCCAGTGCGAGACCATTTTGTGCCCTAGACAAGACCAGCTACTTCCACCCCCCCCCCCCAAAAAAAAAAAAGAAAAACAATTTTTTTTTAAAAAACAGTGGAAAATATTAAATCAACAAGACATGAAACTGCTAAATTTCTTTTAATTAGCCAAAAATAAATGCCATGCGATGCCACCAGCACCAATATTACAGACAAGATCAGCGTCCCGGATGGACTGTATCTGTGGCTGGCAGGGTGACAGTTCATGGAGCCACACTCCAGATCCCAGGCTAGAATTCCCCAGGGGGGCGATAAAACACTGTGACAGCAGGCAGCTGAAATGAGCGATCCCACACAGTGACAGATCCGACACAACACACCACCACCGACACTGACACAGGTCAGCAGGCACCAGGGGCGGACTGACAACTCATGGGGCCCCCGGGCAATAGGGGATCATGGGGCCCCTGTGTCCTTGCCTAAACTCAAAAAAACCTATGAAAAAGGTACCAGGGGCATCTCATGGGGCCCCCTACTGACCCCGGGCCCTCAGGCATTGCCCGAGTTTCCAAATGGTCAGTCCGCCCCTGGCAGGCACTAGAAGAGCAGGCTGGGGATGGTGATGATGTCATCACTCACGGACACATTGCACATGTGATGGATGGCCAGCCGGGTCACACTCACACAGACAGGAGACATCAGAGTAACATATGACCTTCCTCCTTTCTTTTCTTTTCTTTTCTTCTGTATTCTATTCTGTTTAACTCTTTTCTTTTATTTTCTTTTTCATTTTATTCTGTTCTTTTTTACTCTTTTCTTTTATCTTATATTCAATTCTATTCTGTTTTACTCTTTTACTTTATTTTGTTTCCTGTTTTATCTATTTTACTTTTTTTTTTTAAATTATAATTTCAGAAGAAAGGTATGTTCTTTGTATTCTATTATTTTCTATTTTTTCCTCTTCTATTCCTTTATGTTCTATTTTTTTTTCTATTCTATTCTTTTTTTTAATTATTCATTTCTAGTCTTTTCTATTCCTTTTTTTTTCTATTTTATTCTATTCTTTAATTTTCCATTCTATTATGTTTTATTCCATTTTTTTTTTTCTTTTTGAAATTAGAATTTTGGAAGATGGCTTACTTCTTTCTACTTTATTTTATGTTATTCTATTCTATTCAAATTTATTCTTTTTTTTTTAATTCTATTTCATTCCTTTATTTTCTATTCTATTCTTTTATGTTCTGTTCTATTATTTTCTATTTTATTCCATTCTTTTTTTATGATACTCTATTTTTTTTCTAAATCTGAATTTTGGAAGACTGCTATATTCTAATACACATGGACTTTGCAGGAAATCAGCAATATGTTTATAACAAAACAAAAATAAATGATTGTGGCGCCAAATAACATGTGATAATATATTAACCCCCTAAGGGGGTGTTTCCAGCTGCCCCTAAAAAGTGAATGCGACACTTGAAAGTGAATTAGTGATAAATGGGTCGTCGCTGCGCTCAAATAGGGTAAGTAGCATAAAGTCCAAGGGCTCGTTCACACTTGACTGTTTTATTAACGCTTGCCAAACGCCCCTATAGCGTTTGGCAAGCATTGGTCCGGCGTTTGCGGAGCATTTTTTAACTCTCCACAAATGCTCCGCAAATGCCGCATGCGCGGTTTAGCTGTGGTTGCTAGGCGTTTGCCGAGCGTTAAAAACGCCACACAAACGCCTATAATGAAGTTTGAATGGTGTTACCGCACCACAAACGCCCTGCAACCGCGTCGCAACCGTACTGCAAACGCCCTGCAACCGCGTCGCAACCGTACTGCAAACGCCAGCTGGCGTTTGAGGAGCGTCACCATAGACTAGAATAGGAGGCTTCAACGCCTCCTGACTTGATCAGAGGCGTCCGTTTTGCCGCGACGCAAACGCTCCTGTTAGAACAGCACCATGTGCTGCAATGTGCAGAATTGGCCGAGGCGTTTGGGAAGCGGTAAAAATGCCTCTCTGCCGCCTGCACACAACGCTAGTGTGAACATAGCCTAAGTGTGCAGCCTATACACCCCGTATAATAACTATATGATGAGTTATGTGAATAGATGCCAATAATAAATATCAAACAATACATATACCAAACATACATGAATTCAAACATATAAAGTGACCGGATCTTCCCAATTTGATAAAACGTCCTGATGCTTCCACCAAGTGCTGGATGAATTCAAATTTTGTGACAGTCCTTGTTTGCCTTCAAGATTCGGTGACATAGAAATTCCTGTATCCACACCTCAGTGCAAAAAGCAAATGAATGGTTCACTCACCAGACCTATATGACCCCACCCCCCCCCCCGGGGCGGACTGACCATTTAGAGACTCAGGCACTGCCCGAGGGCCCGGGGTCAGTGGGGGGCCCCATGAGATGCCCTTGGTACCTTTTTCATAGGCTTTTTTGAGTTTGGGCAAGGACACAGGGGCCCCATGATTCCCTATTGCCTATTGGAGTTGTCAGTCCACCCCTGCCCCCCCCCAATTACAGTGGTCATATATGGCATTGTGTGTTCTAAATCTCTGGAGGTTCCTCCATGAATGATCATCAACATCCGCACTTCCAGGTTGTATAGCCAGAGGAACTGATATATAGTTTCCAATAAATTCCCCAAACGGTAGTTGAAGGGTTTCGAATAGATAATCCTGGCTTTCTATGCCATAAATCTCCAAAACCCACAACAGCAATAATGATGTAAGTGTAGTATTTAATATGCCAAGAATGGGAATATTAACAAACTCCATGCAGTCACATGATAAGGTGCCTAGGAAGCCGGCACCAGCATGTATTGCCTGTTTTGATTCAAAGATGGCCGATGTGCGCTCCAAGCCTGTGTCCCAGCTGGATGTGATGAGCCTGGATATGACGGTATCACGCTTTCTTCAACGTACATTTTGCCTGGCGGTGTCTTCAGGGAGTGACGTCCGCCATGTCCAGGCTGAATATATATAGGGAGATCCCTTGTTTGATTGGGCAAACCGTTGATTGGTCATATCATGATTGGATGGCTCCAGAAACATGGCCTCTAAGACTAAATATTAACAGGCTTAGCCAGGGGCAGACTGACAACTCATGGGGCCCCCAGGCACTAGGGGATCATGTGGCCCCTGTGTCCTTGCCCACATTCAAAGCACACCCAAAAAAGCCTATAATAGGTACCAGTGGCATTTCATGGGTTCCCCTAATGACCCCGGGCCCTCAGGCAGTGCCCGAGTGCTGGAATGGTCAGTCCGCCCCTGTGCTCAACATGCTGCTGCAACAAGTCTTATGTTCGGCTTCATACTCCAATGTAACAATACAGATTAAGTTGAAAGGCGCATTACTACACCAAAGAGTTAATTAGGTGCCATGAATGCAAAAACCATTAAAACAACCAATAATAGGTATAGGGGGTATTACCCCCCTATTTATATGGATCAACTCTAAAAAGCCTTGTTCACATCTATGTACGATACTTGGTTTACCACTTCCCGCCCGGCCCATGTACATAAACAGCCAGACGGGAGCAGTGCAGGGGTGGGTGGCCGTTCATAAATGTCCTACCCACTTCCCTGCCTGTACGTGCTCCCTGGGAGAGCATGGCACTGCGATACGGACACAGCGGAATGCCGATTGCTGTACAGGACCTCTGTGTAAGGTCCCGATCATGTGATCAGTGATTGGCCAATCAGTGATCACATGAACAGTAGTAAGCAAGATGTCACGTCCTGACATCATTGCTTACTACTAGTGAAATCTAGGATTGATCACAGAGGTCACATGGTACAGGGCCATTTACAACAGCCTTGTACCATGTGACAAGCTGTGACCAATCACAGCTCTCATAGTATTTCTCAATGGCTGCAGGAATGCAGGTTATCACTTTAGAGCAGGGGCAGACTGACCATTCGGGTGCTCAGGCACTGGGTCAGTAGGGGGCCCTATGAGATGCCCCTGGTAACTTTTATAGGCTTTTTTGGGTGTGGTTTGAGTGTGGGTGAGGACACAGGGGCCCTATGATCCCCTATTGCCCGGTGGCCCCATGAGTTGTCAGTCCACCCTTGCTTTAGAGTTACACAGGAGGTCCGGTGCTATAATTATTGCTCTTGCTGTAGAGTTCACAGAGATACCTCACATGTGTGACCATTCACATATGCATACACAACTACATATGCAATTGTCTTTGTATGTGAGCATGGGGGGGGGGGGTGAAGACACTTTAAATGTTTTATTGTTATTATTTATTTATTTTACACCATCTCTTTAACTTTGTTTATCACTTTTATTGTTATCACACAAAATGTAAACATCCCCTGTGATAGCAAAAAGCAGTGACAGGTACTCTTTACTGTGTCATTGGACACAACTGATTTATTTATTATTTTATTTTTTTCAGGTACTTACAGTTGTGTCCAAAATTATTCAACCCCCACTGAAATTGAGTGTTTTGGCCAGTTTGACATTGCTTTTGATCATTCAGTCATCTTGCTTACATTTACATTAAAGAGGCACTTGTAGGTCAGACAAATATAACATAACAGTTATAATGAAATAACCACAAATGTCTTTTCTGTGCTCACAGCATTATCAGTTTTATTCAACCCCCAAGTGACATTCAATCTTAGTACTTAGTACAGCATCCTTTTACAGTTATAACAGCTTTTAAACGTGAAGCATAGCTTGACACAAGTGTCTTGCAGCGATCTACGGGTATCTTCGCCCATTCTTCATGGGCAAAGGCCTCCAGTTCAGTCACATTCTTAGGCTTGCGCACTGCAACTGCTTTCTTTAAGTCCCACCAGAGGTTCTCAATCGGATTTAAGTCTGGTGACTGCGATGGCCACTCCAAAATGTTCCAGCCTTTCCTCTGCAACCATGCTCTAGTGGACTTGGAGGTATGCTTGGGATCATTGTCCTGTTGAAAGGTCCAACGTCTCCCAAGCCTCAGGTGTGTGACGGACTGCATCACGTTTCCATCCAATATCTCCTGGTACTGAAGAGAATTCATGGTACCTTGCACACGCTGAAGCTTCCCTGTACCTGCAGAAGCAAAACAGCCCCAAAGCATGATTGACCCTCCACCATGCTTCACAGTAGGCAAGGTGTTCTTTTCATCATAGGCCTTGTTCTTCCTCCTCCAAACATAGCGTTGATCCATGGGCCCAAACAGTTCTAATTTTGTTTCATCAGTCCACAGAACACTATCCCACAACTTTTGTGGTTTGTCCACATGGCTTTTGGCATATTGCAGTCGACTCTTCTTATTCTTTGGAGACAGCAAGGGGGTACGCCTGGGAGTTCTGGCACGGAGGCCTTCATTACGCAGTGTGCGTCTTATTGTCTGGGCTGAAACTTCTGTACCCACATCTGACAAATCTTTTCTCAGTTCCTCAGCAGTCACACGGGGACTTCTCTCCACTCTACGCTTCAGGTAGCGCACAGCAGTCGAAGTCAGCATCTTCTTTCTGCCACGACCAGGTAGCGTTTCAACAGTGCCCTTTGCCTTGAATTTGCGAATGATGCTTCCTAAGGTGTCTCTTGGTATGTTTAACATCTTTGCAATCTTCTTATAGCCATTGCCCTTCCTGTGAAGAGAAATCACCTCTTCTCTTGTCTTCCTGGACCATTCTCTTGCCTTCACCATGTTTGTAACCACACCAGTAAATGTCTAGAAGGAGCTGAGTATCACAGTCATTTTAAAGCTGCCTAATTGGTGCTTATTATGCTTGATTGCTGCTCGGTGACATCCACAGGTGTTTTCAATACCTGATGGAAAGCACCTGTATGAACCTCTGTTCTTCAGAGTGGTAGTCTTTAAGGGGTTGAATAATTGTGGCAATGAAGAAACCACATAAGAACCATTTACTACTGTATTACATAAACAATTGATGTCATTTTAGTTGCATTTGGGTAGTTACAACGTCCTTGTAGGATTTGATTCTGAATACAATTCCAAATGTACACTATAGTCCCTAAACCCCTTTACAGCATTGGGGGTTGAATAATTTTGGACACAACTGTATATAGCGCCGTTTATTTATGTAGTGCTTTACATATATATTGTACATTCACATCAGTCCCTAACCCTCAAGGGGCGTACAATCTAAGGTCCCTAACTCACATTCATACATACACATACTAGGGCCAATTTAGACAGGAGCCAATTAACCTACCAGCATGTCTTTGGAATGTGGGAGGAAACTGGAGTACCCGGAGGAAACCCATACAGGCACAGGGAGAACATGCAAACTCCGGGTGGTGCCGTGGTAGGGAATCGAACCAATGACCCGAGTACTGCCAGGCGGAAGTGCTAACCATTTAGCCACTGTGCTGCCCACATGACAAGGTTAAGAGCCAATCAAAGCAGCCTCTTACCACATGATCAGCTGTGTCATTGGACACAGCTGATCACAAAGTAAATACAGTTGCTGATTATTTGTAGCACTTTCCTCACACTTTCACAGCATGAGGAAAGTACTGCCAATAACCGACAAGTGTCACTGATGGGTGTATAAGAGCCACCAGTCACTGCCATCAGTCAGTGCCCATTATTGCCACCTATCAGTGCAGCATCATCAGTGCCTCCTCATCAATTCTCACCAGTGCAGCCTATCAGTGCCCATCAGTGCTGCCAATCAGTACCCATCAATGCTGCCTATCAATGCCCATCAGTGCTACCTATCAGTGCCCATCAGTGCTGCCAATCAGTACCCATCAGTGCTGCCAATCAGTACCCATCAGTGCTGCCTATCAGTGCCCATCAGTGCTGCCAATCAGTACCCATCAGTGCTGCCAATCAGTACCCATCAGTGCCGCCTATCAGTGCCCATCAGTGCGGCCTATCATTGCAGCCTCATCAATGCACATCAGTGAAGGAGAAAATGTATCTGTTTGCAACATTTTATAACAGAAACAAAGAAAAACTTTTATTTTTCAAATGTTTTGCTCTTTTTTTGTTTATAGTGCAAAATATGAAAAATTCAATGGCGAATAAATACTACCAAAAGAAAGCTTTATTTCTGTGAAAAAAAATGATACAAATTTCATATGGGTACAGTGTTGCATAACTGCACAATTGTCAAAGTGTAACAGCGCTGAAAGCTGACAATTGGCCTGGGCAGGAAGGGGTAAAAGTGCCCGGGAAGGGGTTAAGCACAGGATGGATATATTTGCATAGTTACAATAGTGTATGTGGTATCTCACACAACTGATGGATAGAAGTATTGGTGAGAAAAGTACCACTCTATATGCACTTCACATTCCAAAATACTATAGATGTCCTCAGGGGCGGACTGACAACTCATGGGGCCCCGGGCAATAGGGGGCCCCTGTGTCCTTGACCACACTAAAAAAAAAGCCTATAAAAAGATACCAGGGGCATTTCATGGGGCCCCCTACTGACGCCGGGCTCTCGGGTAGTGTTCGAGTGCTCGAATGGTCAGTCCGCCCCTGGAATAGTCCTAGAATAATCCTAGAATAGTACAACAAACACAATAAAGAAAAAAGTGTAAATAAAACCTGTTCATATTAAAATGAAAATCCAGGGCACTATTAAAGCTGTATAAGGCTCTTACCCATAATAAAGATAAAAAGGAGACCCTCCGCAATCCTCCAAGAGACCAGCAGCCAAGATGGACAACAGCTAATAATAACCAACATCCAGCAAAGAGACAACAATAAGAAGTGAACCAAGCTGCAGTATAAATGTACATCCTTCCAAGTCATGTGTGCCAAATCAAAAAAATGAACATCAACTGAAGGGCGCAAAAAAAAAACACGAGTGATGTCACTTCCGGGCACAGGAAGTTCCACAGTCGCGATATTAGAAAAGAAATATGGAGAAATGGCTGCGGAGCTGGCGTGATGCAAATCCCAGGGACAAAAGATGCTAAAAATATTCTAATAAATAATTGGTTGTGTCGCGCTCCACCTACTAAAAATAAGATATTTAAAATATTTTAACCATGCATATCATGCATTACTGTGTTAAATAATAAATAATGTAAATATATATTATTCCATGATCATATAAAAAAATTATAATAAAATAAAAATAAAAAAACTTCTGTGCTATAATTAATTATTGGACAATATTAAAAAATATATTATATAAATTATGAAATCAATAATGTGAAAACCCTAATGAATATAATAGAATGCTATTTCAGTGACATTAAATAAAACCACCATTTAAAGTGACATATATGTGCAAAACGCAATGTGTATGTGCAAATTGCAAAATACATCAATAAATTAATAATAATAATTAATGATAAATAATAAATAATATAAAATGAGCATAAAGATAAATGTGAAATATAATATTAATATCAAATAATTAATTATAAGTAATCAATAACACTTCTATATAATCTTACTGTGCAAGTGATATTGTATGTGCACCTCACTTGTACAGCCCAAAGTTCTAAATGGAGCTATGTATTTATTGTCCTTAGCTAGACACAATGCGAATGTCCCAATTTCGATCTTTATATATTGTAAACAATATATATATTGCTGTTGAGATGGACTATAATAATACTGTCCTTCCACTGGGTGGCCTCCCAGATACTTCTGAGCTGTAAGGGCTAGGTGGATGGATGCGGATATTCCCCTCGTCCTAGGGGGGGTCAATCTCCTATCTCCTCTTCTCCCCTTTTGCTCCTCCAGTTTAGGCCATGTAAAAGAAGAATTCCCACATAGTGCTTTATCTTTCAAATAAGAATTTAATTTGTCTCCGATAAAATGCGCACTTACATTTCTTAAGAAAATACAGAGCGTGTTTCAATGTGTGCCCGTGCAAAATAACAGTACTCGCCGTTCTGCTGACTGATGGCGTCGTGACGTCAGAGCCCCTCCCCTACGCGTTACGCCACAGGGTCACGTGGCTTCCTCATGGGGATTCAATGCACATACCACTGTAGTAGCTCACAAGTACACTTTATTATTATTTAATACTAAAAATATTCTAGTTTGTGACTCTAGTAGTCAAATGAGCAAAAGTACAAAAAGAAAAAAGCCAGAGACTACCACCACAGGGGCCAAAGAGAGGCCATCAATGCCTACGCGGCTTATAACCAACCAAACTAAGACACATTTCAAATTAGGTAAACTTTATTGTCACATTAAGAAATGTGCATACAATTTCAAAACTATATTGAAGAACAGTAAACCCTTCCCTATCACTAAATAAAAAGAATACAACATTGGTAGAAACCATCCAAATTAGTTAGGGGTGTAGTTGCCAACTGCATAAAAAATGGCAACCATCCCAACCTATAACCAGCCTTAGCAGTAAGGTGCACATGGAAGGGCAATGCACATCACAAGCAAACAAAGGATTTCCCAGCAGCACCTACCATCCAGCCACAAAACAACCAATGTGTCCCTGTCTAACAGTTTGCATTAAAAACGGAGGTTTTTGTTTGCACACATTTGCAAATACATACGTCAGTCACAATCCCGTATCAAGGGTCTACAGTATACTGTAGACCTAACCCTAAAATTTCCAGAGCCTCCATAATAGGAGCACAAGCATCAATGGATAGGTTATCGGCAGGTGTGCCTGGAGGAGCCCATCCCTCCATAGCCTCCCTGGCGGTCTGATTATGTCCATATTTCTGTGCTCAAAGCGGTACATTTTTTTGCATGGAAATATGTTGTTTTTTTTATTGTAAGCCTGTAATTTAGGAATAACTCACTGAAATCTGTCCGAACAAGAGTCTAGTAAACATCCCGGGAGGATAAAATTTGAAACCCAAAATTATAAATTATAATTTAATAAATAATCATACAAAATAATAATATAATAATAATAAATGTAATTCAATAATATAATCAAACCAAAAACACTGAAATGTGAAATATAGCGCCAAGTTCGCACGTCGCTGAGCTCAGTCGCAGAATCGTTTTCAGTGTCTGATGACGAATTTCCCCCACCAATCATTATCACTCAATTCTGCAAGTGGTTCTGATTTACTATCGCTGTTCTCTAGCCGGTCTAAAACCGCGTCTGACCTAAAGGGACGCTTTTTGGACGCCATGGACGTTTCTCAGTTTCCAGGCAGAAAGAACAGTAAAAATGCAGGCAGGGCGCCGGACAAAGCACTCGGGACACAATGTATGTGAAATGCTTTGATACAGGAATGTTATACTATGTGATTTTAGTGAATGCCACTTTTACAATTTTCAAATTTCCCGCCAGTTCCGTCCCCCAAACGTCCCGACGTCGCAGGGAACGGAACCCGGAAGACAGATGCCGGCATCGGCCGGAGGAGATGGCCGGAGATGCTGCAGGGGGGACATCGTAAGGACAAGGTCAGTGCAGAAGAGATCCCGGAGAAGCGCCGCATGGTATTCCCGAGTGTAGGTCGGGGTTACCGCTTGTGGTGCTGAGACTTTACCCCGAGCTACACTCGGGAATACCTCCAGGGGGGTTAAAGGTACAGGCATGCACATCATGCCCAGCTATACCAAGATGACAGCGAAGACACCCAGTACGTCCCTGCATCCAAATGAGCAAACTACACAAAAAAATGGCAACCGTCCCAACCTCTAACCAGCACATGGAAGGGCAATGCACATCACAAACAAGCAAACACAACCCTCTGTTTTGTAACACAACTTTTAGACAGGGCCAAATTGGTTGTTTTTCAGGCTGACTGGTAAGTGTTGCTGGGAAATCCTTTGTTTGTGCTGTAGTTACCAGAGTCGTGTTACAGTTCCCACCAATCAATCAGTAATAATTGCTAATGACATCAGTGCCTCAAGGGTAATCAAGGGTAGACAATAAAGTATTGTAACCTTCAGTCCAACAATAAGGCACGGACCCCCAAAATATAACATATCACAGAAGTCTCTGGTATCATGCCATTAGGTACAGGTGTTTACTGGGTTTCAAAACATTGGTTCATTTACCACCAACTGGCAAGCTGATTTTCTGGAGCCATCCACTACTTGAAATGCCCGTCAGTAAGTTAGCGACATTCAAATCACGTAGGCAGTCCGTATAAGTCAACAGCCTGTTGGCATCATCTCTTTAGTGTATGTTTGTGTCAAGAATGCATACATAGCAGAAGCAGGCAGTCAGAAAAGCAGACAGCTTGTATAGCAAGGAAGGAGCTGAAAAGACGTATGGGCATCAACAGATCACTCAGTTCATATATAGAAAAAATGAGAAAGTAGACGGCCGAGGTGGTAAGAGGTATGCCAAAGGGTATATAGGCAGCAGTATATACCTCAGTTCATATACGAAGAATAATATTGATTATTTGTTAACCAATAGCAAATCTTCTCACCATATAATAACTGCCTTTCCACTATAAAGAGTCCCATCAACAGATGGATCTTCCAAACACATTAACCAATCCTCTTCTATGCCATTAAAAGAGAAGTTTAGGAATATAAAACAAAATATATACTCACCTAGATGGCCTCAGCACCAATCCCAGCTGCAGCTGTTCCCTGCCTGCTCTACCCCAAGAGCTGATCGATCAAACATTACTGATGGCTCAGTTCTCCCCCTTTGCTCTGAGCAAGGAGTGGTGACTGTCAGGCAATGGCTTTCTGCTCTGACCCTCCGGTGCTCACTGGAGCGCTTGCCTGTGGAAATGGCAGGTGAGGCTGTCTCAGGCACTCAGTGGCATGCTGAGAGGCTGAACCAGACACTGGCCCAGGCACAAGGGTGGATCCGGATTGTAAAGTCAGGATGTTTCCCAAGCCTGGGCTGGCTGAGTGATGTTGCTTTAATGAACGAACTGCACTCTTGTGATCCATAGGAAAAGTGTAGTCACAACTTTGCATATACTTCTCCTTTCATTTGCTCACCAGGCTGCCTTTGTTTACAGTGTCAGGCTCTTCAGCTCCTTTCAAATGAACCGCTGTCCCTTGAGCATCTCTGTGCGTTCCCAGGTCACGGGGGGGGGGGGCATGGCCATGGCATGGCCCAGCATGACATCAGAACCTCATGAAGTGTTTTGCTGCACAAGGCATAGGGCAGGACTTGAGAATGTAAAAGTGTGACCAGCTACTGGCTGAAGATTTTCCAAATGATCTCAGAGATAATAGCACATCCAATAATTCCATCTCCGAGTCTGGCACTTCTGAATCTTGGAATCAGTGATATTCCTTACCCCTGTGACATAAAGTGACTCCTATCCTCATTGTGGCCAGATTAACTATTATGAGGCACTGGAGATCTAAGGCTACGTTCACACTAGCTCTGTCAGCAAGCGTCAGACAGGCATTTGGGAAGCGTTTTTAATGCTTCTCAAACGCCTCTGAAAATTCTGCACATAGCAGCACACAGTGCCGTTTGTACGAAAGCGTTAGTGTTGCGGCGCGGCAAAACGGATGCCTCTGGTCGAGTCAGGAGGAGTTGAAGCCTCCCATTCAAGTCTATGGTGCCACTCCATGCAGTTGCGACGCGTTTGCGAGGCATTTGTGGAGCGTTAATACCATTTAAACTTCATTATAGGCGTTTGTGGTGCGGTTTTAATGCTTGGCAAACGCCTACTAACTGCCGCAAAACCGCGCATAGGGCGTTTTGGGAGTGTTTGCAGAGCGTTAAAAACACTTCACAAACGCCTGTCTAATGCCTGTCAAACGCTATAGGGGCATTTGGCAAGAGTTAGAAATAAAGTCAAGTGTGAACGAACCCTAAGATCTAAGATCTCCCCTTCTTTTATTGACACACTCAATGTTGTGCAAACTCACTGTATCCTGTATATGAGCTCATGTTTGCAGCAAGCAAAGGGTTATATATGAAAACTGCATTGCTTTGTGTACCTTGGGTGAAATGGCATACCACTAGATGTACACATTATTGGCGCTATCAGGTGCAAAATAAAATCTCTGTTTCTGATATGGAACACCCCATTTATACAATTTGTAACCCTTCTGTTTATTCTTTCCAAATTTGTTGGTCTGTCTTTCTGTATTAAGCATAATAATGTGATTTGAAAAGCCAGATGTGCAGTGCGGTGATACTCATTCTTTGCATCTTGTTATGATGGATCCTGGAAACCCTGTTCTTCTGCTTGTTATTTGTTGTAGCTTTGCTCTTTTCTTGAAAAAACACAATCAAAATGAATAGAATTAAAACCAACATATTCTGCTGAAACCCAATCCCTGATTCTTCCCCCTCAGAGCAGTACAGTGTCACTATAGTAACACTGAACTAAACTACTCTGATAACAGGATGTAAAAAAAATATAGTAAAAAAGATGTAAAAAAAATTGAATACAAATTATTTATTTTTTACATACTCTTACCATTGGGCCTTAGTCAGTAGGGCTGAAACGAGTCAACATTTTTGAATTGCATTGAAATAAAGAAGATTTTATGTATGCTATGCCGTGTTGCCCACCTGTTTCAGGAAGATTGCTTAGTTCAATTACCTGTGCTCACTATTTCTATTTAAATCTTGTTATTGGTGCCTGCTTGATATTAGCAATGATCTGACTCTCTCTTTATGTTGTCACTGCTTGATAATTTTTTTGAAAACCTGAAGAAAGAAATACTGAAAAAAATGCTCAGTCAAAGCAATGATTAAAAAAATTTAAGAAAAAAGTAAAAAGTACTCACGCACCTTGCCTCCAGCAATCTCAACCTAATGATGGTGACGTCAAGGGGCCGCCCCCCCCCCCCCCCCAGAGTAGTACAGTGTCACTGAGCTAAACTACTTTGATAACAGGATGTAGAAAAAATACAGTAAAAAAAAATAAAAAAAAAATAAAAAAATTGAATGCAAATTATTTATTTTTTACACACTCTTACCATTCGGCCTTAGTCAGTAGGGCTGAAACGCGTCAACGTTTTTGCATTGTTCCCCTACCTAATGGATTGAAATAAAGAAGATTTTATTTATGCTATGCCGTGTTGCCCACTTGTTTCAAGAAGATTTCTTAGTTCAATTACCAGTGCTCACTATTTCTATTTAGATCTTGTTATTGGTGCCTGCTTGATATTAGCAATGATCTGACTATACCGACTCTTTCTCTATGTTGTCACTACTTGATAACTTTTTTGAAAACTTGAAGAAATACTGAAAAAAAATGCTCAGTCAAAGCAATGAAAAAAAGTAAAAAGTACTCATGCACCTTGCCTCCAGAATTCTCAGTGACGAGGAACGGGGGGCCAGGTCAAGCCCTGCTCTGGGTTACATAGTTACATAGTTAGTCTGGATGAAAAAAAGACAAATGTCCATCCAGTTCAACCATATTAACAAAAAAAAGTTATAATCCTCCACCCACAGTTGATCAAGAGGAAGGAAAAAAAACCCCCAGCAAAGTACGATCCAATTGGCTCCTGCAGGGGGAAAAATTCCTTCCTGACCCCCCGAGAGGCAATCGGATATTCCCTGGATCAACTTTCCCTATAAATGTTATATCCAGTTATATTCTGTGTATCCAAGAAAGAATCCAGGACTTTCCTACAGCAATCCACTGAGCTGGCCACAACCAACTCTGGAGGGAGTCTATTCCACATTCTCACAGCTCTTACTGTGACCTTTCTGAATTTAGAGATTATATTTCTTTTCCTCCAGACAAAAAGAGCGCCCCCTTGTCCTCTGTGATGACCTCAGGGGGAATAACTACACCGAGTTCACTATATGAACCACTGATGTATTTATACATGGAGGTCATATCCCCCCTTATGTATTATACATGGAGATCATATCCCCCCTTATGTATTATACATGGAGATCATATCCCCCCCTTATGTATTATACATGGAGATCATATCCCCCCTTATGTATTATACATGGAGATCATATCCCCCCCTTATGTATTATACATGGAGATCATATCCCCCCTTATGTATTATACATGGAGATCATATCCCCCCTTATGTATTATACATGGTGATCATACCCCCCCCCCTTATGTATTATACATGGAGATCATATCCCCCTTATGTATTATACATGGAGATCATATCCCCCTTATGTATTATACATGGAGATCCTATCCCCCCCTTATGTATTATACATGGAGATCATATCCCCCCCTTATATATTATACATGGAGATCATATCCCACCTTATGTATTATACATGGAGATCATATCCCCCCTTATGTATTATACATGGAGATCGTATCCCACCTTATGTATTATACATGGAGATCATATCCCCCCTTATGTATTATACATGGAGATCATATCCCCCCCCCTTATGTATTATACATGGAGATCATATCCCCCCTTATGTATTATACATGGAGATCATATCCCCCCTTATGTATTATACATGGAGATCATATCCCCCCTTATGTATTATACATGGAGATCATATCCCCCCCCTTATATATTATACATGGAGATCATATCCCCCCTTATGTATTATACATGGTGATCATATCCCCCCTTATGTATTATACATGGTGATCATATCCCCCCTTATGTATTATACATGGTGATCATATCCCCCCTTATGTATTATACATGGAGATCATATCCCTCCTTATGTATTATACATGGAGATCATATCCCTCCTTATGTATTATACATGGAGATCATATCCCCCTTATGTATTATACATGGAGATCATATCCCTCCTTATGTAATATACATGGAGATCATATCCCCCTTATGTATTATACATGGAGATCATATCCCCCCTTATGTATTATACATGGAGATCATATCCCCCCTTATGTATTATACATGGAGATCATATCCCCCCCTTATGTATTATACATGGTGATCAAATCCCCCCCTTTATGTATAATACATGGAGATCATATCCCCCTTATGTATTCTACATGGAGATCATATCCCCCCTTATGTATTCTACATGGAGATCATATCCCCCCTTATGTATTATACATGGAGATCATATCCCCCCCTTATGTATTATACATGGTGATCATATCCCCCCCCCTTATGTATTATGCATGGTGATCATATCCCCCTTATGTATTATACATGGAGATCACATCCCCCCTTATGTATTATACATGGAGATCATATCCCCCTTTATCTATTATACATGGAGATCATATCCCCCCTTATGTATTATACATGGAGATCATATCCCCCCTTATCTATTATACATGGTGATCATAACCCCCCTTATGTATTATGCATGGAGATCATATCCCCCCTTATGTATTATACATGGAGATCATATCCCCCCTTATGTATTATACATGGAGATCATATCCCCCCTTATGTATTATACATGGAGATCATATCCCCCCTTATGAATTATACATAGAGATCATATCCCCCCTTATGTATTATACATGGTGATCATATCCCCCCTTATGTGTTATGCATGGAGATCATATCCCCCCTTATGTATTATACATGGAGATCATATCCCCCTTATATATTATACATGCAGATCATATCCCCCTTATGAATTATACATGGAGATCATATCACCCCCTTATGTATTATACATGGAGATCATATCCCCCCCTTATGTATTATACATGGAGATCATATTCCCCCTTATGTATTATACACGGAGATCATATCCTCCTTATGTATTATACATGGAGATCATATCCCCCCTTATGTATTATACATGGAGATCATATCCCCCCTTATGTATTATACATGGAGATCATATCCCCCTTATATATAATACATGGTGATCATATCCCCCTTATGTAGTATACATAGAGGTCATATCCCCCCTTATGTATTATACATGGAGATCATATCCCCCCTTATGTATTATACATGGAGATCATATCCCCCCTTATGTATTATACATGGAGATCATATCCCCCTTTATGTATTATACATGGAGATCATATCCCCCTTTATGTATTATACATGGAGATCATATCCCCCCTTATGTATTATACATGGAGATCATATCCCCCCTTATGTATTATACATGGTGATCATATCCTCCCTTATGTATTATACATGGTGATCATACCCCCCCCCCTTATGTATTATACATGGAGATCATATCCCCCCTTATGTATTATACATGGAGATCATATCCCCCTTATGTATTATACATGGAGATCATATCCCCCTTATGTATTATACATGGAGATCATATCCCCCCCTTATGTATTATACATGGAGATCATATCCCCCCCTTATGTATTATACATGGAGATCATATCCTTCCTTATGTATTATACATGGAGATCACATCCCCCCCTAATGTATTATACATGGAGATCATATCCCCCCCTTATATATTATACATGGAGATCATATCCCACCTTATGTATTATACATGGAGATCATATCCCCCCTTATGTATTATACATGGAGATTGTATCCCCCCTTATGTATTATACATGGTGATCATATCCCCCCTTATGTATTATACATGGAGATCATATCCCCCCTTATGTATTATACATGAAGATCATATCCCCCCCCTTATGTATTATACATGGAGATCATATCCCCCCTTATGTATTATACATGGAGATCATATCCCCCCTTATCTATTATACATGGTGATCATATCCCCCCTTATGTATTATGCATGGAGATCATATCCCCCCTTATGTATTATACATGGAGATCATATCCCCCTTATGTATTATACATGGAGATCATATCCCCCCCTTATGTATTATACATGGAGATCATATCCCCCCCTTATGTATTATACATGGAGATCATATCCCCCTTATGTATTATACATGGAGATCATATCCCCCCTTATCTATTATACATTGAGATCATATCCCCCCTTATGTATTATGCATGGAGATCATATCCCCCCTTATGTATTATACATGGAGATCATATCCCCCTTATGTATTATACATGGAGATCATATCCCCCCCTTATGTATTATACATGGTGATCATATCCCCCCTTATGTATTATACATGGAGATCATATCACCCTTATGTATTATACATGGTGATCATATCCCCCTTATGTATTATACATGGAGATCATATCCCCCCCCTTATGTATTATACATGGAGATCATATCCCCCCCTTTTGTATTATATATGGAGATCATATCCCCCCTTATGTATTATACATGGAGATCATATCCCCCCCCCTTATGTATTATACATGGAGATCATATCCCCCCTTATGTATTATACATTGAGATCATATCCCCCCTTATGTATTATACATGGAGATCATATCCCCTTTATGTATTATACATGGAGATCATATCCCCCCTTATGTATTATACATGGAGATCATATCCCCCCTTATGTATTATACAAGGTGATCATATCCCCCCTTATGTATTATACATGGAGATCATATCACCCTTATGTATTATACATGGAGATCATATCCCCCCTTATGTATTATACATGGAGATCATACCCCCCTCTTATATATTATACATAGAGATCATATCCCCCCTTGTGTATTATACATAGAGATCATATCCCCCCTTATGTATTATACATGGAGATCATATCCCCCTTATGTATTATACATGGAGATCATATCCCTCCTTATGTATTATACATGGAGATCATATCCCCCCTTATGTATTATACATGGTGATCATATCCCCCCTTATGTATTATACATGGTGATCATATCCCCCTTATGTATTATACATGGAGATCATATCCCCCTTATGTATTATACATGGAGATCATATCCCTCCTTATGTATAATACATGGAGATCATATCCCCCTTATGTATTATACATGGAGATCATATCCCCCCTTATGTATTATACATGGAGATCATATCCCCCCCTTATGTATTATACATGGTGATCATATTCCCCCTTATGTATTATACATGGAGATCATATTCCCCCTTATGTATTATACATGGAGATCATATCCCCTCTTATGTGTTATACATGGAGATCATATCCCCTCTAATATATTATACACGGAGATCATATCCCCCCCTTATGTATTATACATGGAGATCATATCCCCCCTTATGTATTATACATGGAGATCATATCCCCCCTTATGTATTATACATGGAGATCATATCCCCCCTTATGTATTATACATTGAGATCATATCCCCCCTTATGTATTTTACATGGAGATCATATCCCCCTTATGTATTATACATGGAGATCATATCCCCCCTTATGTATTATACATGGAGATCATATCCTCCCTTATGTATTATACATGGAGATCATATCCCCCCTTATGTATTATATATGGTGATCATATCCCCCCTTATGTATTATACATTGAGATCATATCCCCCCTTATGTATTATACATGGAGATCATATCCCCCCCTTATGTATTTTACATGGAGATCATATCCCCCCTTATGTATTATACATGGAGATCATATCCCCCCTTATGTATTATACATGAAGATCATATCCCCCCCCTTATGTATTATACATGGAGATCATATCCCCCCTTATGTATTATACATGGAGATCATATCCCCCCTTATGTATTATACATGGAGATCATATCCCCTCTTATGTATTATACATGGAGAACATATCCACCCTTATGTATTATACATGGTGATCATATCCCCCCTTATGTATTATACATGGAGATCATATCACCCTTATGTATTATACATGGAGATCATATCCCCCCTTATGTATTATACATGGAGATCATACCCCCCTCTAATATATTATACATGGAGATCATATCCCCCCTTGTGTATTATACATAGAGATCATATCCCCCCTTATGTATTATACATGGAGATCATATCCCTCCTTATGTATTATACATGGAGATCATGTCCCCCTTATGTATTATACATGGAGATCATATCCCCCTTATGTATTATACATGGAGATCATATCCCTCCTTATGTATTATACATGGAGATCATATCCCCCTTATGTATTATACATGGAGATCATATCCCCCCTTATGTATTATACATGGTGATCAAATCCCCCCCCTTATGTATAATACATAGAGATCATATCCCCTTTATGTATTCTACATGGAGATCATATCCCCCCTTATGTATTATACATGGAGATCATATCCCCCCCTTATGTATTATACATGGTGATCATATCCCTCCCCTTATGTATTATGCATGGTGATCATATCCCCCTTATGTATTATACATGGAGATCACATCCCCCCTTATGTATTATACATGGTGATCATATCCCCCCTTATGTATTATACATGGAGATCATATCCCCCTTTATCTATTATACATGGAGATCATATCCCCACTTATGTATTATACATGGAGATCATATCCCCCCTTATATATTATACATGGTGATCATATCCCCCCTTATGTATTATGCATGGAGATCATATCCCCCCTTATGTATTATACATGGAGATCATATCCCCCTTTATGTATTATACATGGAGATCATATCCCCCCTTATGTATTATACATGGAGATCATATCCCCCCTTATGTATTATACATGGAGATCATATCCCCCCTTATGAATTATACATGGAGATCATATCCCCCTTATGTATTATACATGGTGATCATATCCCCCCTTATGTATTATGCATGGAGATCATATCCCCCCTTATGTATTATACATGGAGATCATATCCCCCTTATATATTATACATGGAGATCATATCCCCCTTATGAATTATACATGGAGATCATATCCCCCCCTTATGTATTATACATGGAGATCATATTCCCCTTATGTATTATACATGGAGATCATATCCCCCCTTATATATTATACATGGTGATCATATCCCCCTTATATATAATACATGGTGATCATATCCCGATTATTTAGTATACATAGAGGTCATATCCCCCCTTATGTATTATACATGGAGATCATATCCCCCCTTATGTATTATACATGGTGATCATATCCCCCCTTATGTATTATACATGGAGATCATATCACCCTTATGTATTATACATGGAGATCATATCCCCCCTTATGTATTATACATGGAGATCATACCCCCCTCTTATATATTATACATAGAGATCATATCCCCCCTTGTGTATTATACATAGAGATCATATCCCCCCTTATGTATTATACATGGAGATCATATCCCCCTTATGTATTATACATGGAGATCATATCCCTCCTTATGTATTATACATGGAGATCATATCCCCCTTGTGTATTATACATGGAGATCATATCCCCCCTTATGTATTATACATGGAGATCATATCCCCCCCTTATGTATTATACATGGTGATCATATTCCCCCTTATGTATTATACATGGAGATCATATTCCCCCTTATGTATTATACATGGAAATCATATCCCCTCTTATGTGTTATACATGGAGATCATATCCCCTCTAATATATTATACACGGAGATCATATCCCCCCCTTATGTATTATACATGGAGATCATATCCCCCCTTATGTATTATACATGGAGATCATATCCCCCCTTATGTATTATACATGGTGATCATATCCCCCCTTATGTATTATACATTGAGATCATATCCCCCCTTATGTATTATACATGGAGATCATATCACCCTTATGTATTATACATGGAGATCATATCCCCCCTTATGTATTATACATGGAGATCATATCCTCCCTTATGTATTATACATGGAGATCATATCCCCCCTTATGTATTATACATGGTGATCATATCCCCCCTTATGTATTATACATGGAGATCATACCCCCCCCCCTTATATATTATACATAGAGATCATATCCCCCCTTGTGTATTATACATAGAGATCATATCCCGCCTTATGTATTATACATGGAGATCATATCCCGCCTTATGTATTATACATGGAGATCATATCCCCCTTATGTATTATACATAGAGATCATATCCCCCTTATGTATTATACATGGTGATCATATCCCTCCTTATGTATTATATATGGAGATCATATCCCCCCTTATGTATTATACATGGAGATCATATTCCCCCTTATGTATTATACATGGAGATCATATCCCCCCCTTATGTATTATACATGGAGATCATATCCCCCCTTATGTGTTATACATGGAGATCATATCCCCTCTAATATATTATACACGGAGATCATATCCCCCCCTTATGTATTATACATGGAGATCATATCCCCTCTTATGTATTATACATGGAGATCATATCCCCCCCTTATGTATTATACATGGAGATCATATCCCCCTTATGTATTATACATGGAGATCATATCCCCCCTTATCTATTATACATGGTGATCATATCCCCCCTTATGTATTATGCATGGAGATCATATCCCCCCTTATGTATTATACATGGAGATCATATCCCCCTTATGTATTATACATGGAGATCATATCCCCCCCTTATGTATTATACATGGAGATCATATCCCCCCCTTATGTATTATACATGGAGATCATATCCCCCTTATGTATTATACATGGAGATCATATCCCCCCTTATCTATTATACATTGAGATCATATCCCCCCTTATGTATTATGCATGGAGATCATATCCCCCCTTATGTATTATACATGGAGATCATATCCCCCTTATGTATTATACATGGAGATCATATCCCCCCCTTATGTATTATACATGGAGATCATATCCCCCCTTATGTATTATACATGGAGATCATATCCCCCCTTATGTATTATACATGTTGTTCTTACTTAAGAATTAATTAGTAGCATTGTTTGGTAATGAAAAACCGGAACTTTTTGTTTTGTATTCTAGTTCCAAGCACTCCGTCTTCTGGTGGAGGTAAGGGAGGAAAGTAAATCAGTTGTATGTTAGTGGAAGTATATCAGACTTGGTTGGCTGCTGGAGTATTACATTGGGAGATACAAGGCTTAATAAGTAATCTGAGCCCCTATCCAAGGAAACATTTAAACCTGCCATAGATGGATCAAAATTCATCCGTTTATGCAGGAACCGGTCAAAGTGTGATTCATCTATGGGCAACTGGAGTTGATCTATCTATCTACTTCAGTACAATCGGCCTGTAAGGTTTTTTTTTTTCTGTGCGTTTACTGCCAGCAGCTATAGCCACCAACAGTGATCATTGTGTTTATTGTGGGGAAGGCTCTGCACTGGCAGAACACTACAGCACTACAAGAGGGATTCCTCCATCAACACTGACTGCGTTGATCGGAGAATCTAGATATTTTCTTACCTTCAACCCGTTGTTGAACCAAAGAAAATTGTAAAATGTGTAGTCTGCCTTAGTCGAGGTTCGCTGAATTTCCAAAATATGGAGGTTTTCCTTTGTATAGAGGGATCAGGGTTGTTCATCCTATGAGACAAATTAAGAATTTTATCTGAGGAAGCCCCTTCCGAAGGTTGCTTCTCTGACCCAAAACCATCCCAAGGTCTCATGTAAAGGTCTGTTTGGAGACCATCTGGAAGCCCGGTCAAGCTTTAGCTGCTCTCAGTATATTTCATTCTCCAAGTAAATCATTTTCACACAAGCTTTATAGCAAACACTGATATGAGTTATAGGTAGGATACTTGAAGCAACACACCACCGCCAGTCTATCGGATCAGCTGATACCCTGATGACCTCATTGCACTACATCCAGACAGCAATGACAGCCCACACAGAGCAATAATTCCCAAACCTGTCCTTAAGTCCCTCCAAAAGGTCTTGTTTTGTGGATATCCATACAGATATTTCACACACAGACTTCAGTGATTTTTCTCTATATAGTAAGGTGATCTTAGAATATAAATGTATTGTAAGTGTTGAATGTGTTTAAATAAAGGTGCCCATAGACACTAGAGGGGGGTGGGATGTAGACAAGACCTTACATTTGAATAGTTGGTATTGGTATACACAGACAGTTGGTGGGAGGTTCACAGTAGATTTCTCTGGTAATGTCTACCGAGAAGCCTCATCTAGAAGTTCCTCTTATCTGCCAGACCTGATACCTAAATATGTAAAGATTGGGCGATTGTCATCTAATGATTATGAATACTTTTTAAAATGACCATTCACATTTATTTTTCTTTTCCAGGCACTGCTGTACCAAAAGCAAAGCTGTTCATCTCCGCCATTGTTTTCCTGTTCCTATTGTACTAGTATTATAGGGACCCACCCATGTGAATTGGTATCAGATTTGTAGATCAGTGACAGTATACATTTTGGGGAAAGGGACCTTTAAATCATCTCCTAGATCAGGGGTGGGCAAACTTTTTGACTTGAGGGCCGCAATGGGTTCATATATTGGACCCGGGGGCCGGACCAAGAGTAGATGAATGATGTGTATGTGTCATCCATAGTAAGTATAGTAATATTCCCCCATAGTAAACATAGTAATTAATCCCCCATATAGTAATTCATCCCCCATATAGTAATTCATCCCCCATATAGTAATTCATCCCCCATAGTAATTCATCCCCCCTATAGTAATTCATCCCCTATAGTAATTCATCCCCTATAGTAATTCATCCCCCCTATAGTAATTCATCCCCCATAGTAATTCATCCCCCATAGTAATTCATCCCCCATATAGTAATTCATCCCCCATAGTAATTCATCCCCCACATAGTAATTCATCCCCCATAGTAATTCATCCCCCATATAGTAATTCATCCCCCATATAGTAATTCATCCCCCCTATAGTAATTAATCCCCCATATAGTAATTAATCCCCCATATAGTAATTCATCCCCCATATAGTAATTCATCCCCCATATAGTAGTTCATCCCCCATAGTAATTCATCCCCCATATAGTAATTCATCCCCCCTATAGTAATTCATCCCCCCTATAGTAATTCATCCCCCCTATAGTAATTCATCCCCCATATAGTAATTCATCCCCCAGAGTAATTCATCCCCCATAGTAATTCATCCCCCATATAGTAATTCATCCCCCATAGTTATTCATCCCCCATAGTAATTCATTCCCAATATAGTAATTCATTCCCCATATTAATTCATCCCCCATATTAAGTCCCCAAGTCCCCCCTGTGTCAATTAACTTACCTTTGCTCTGCGCGTTCCTCTCGCCGTGTTCCCGTGCCGTTCCGGTGTAGCATGAAAATCTGTCTCCTATGAGGATCTGTCCCCCTCGACGTATCTGCGCATGTGCCAGTTTCAGGCATTAGCAGCCGATCGGCGATCTCCGGCACATGCGCAGATACGTCGAGGGGGACAGATCCTCATAGGAGACAGATTTTCATGCTACACCGGTCTTCAGGGCGGACTGTGAGAGGAGCCTAGCGGGAGCCTAGCTCCGCGGGCCGGATTAAAAGGTCCGCCGGGCCGTAGTTTGCCCATAGCTGTCCTAGATTGTAAGCTCGAAAGAGCAGGGCCCTCGATCCCCTCATGTTTTGCATTGTATTGGTATTGTTCTGTCACATGTTCTGTCCCCCTTTGTAATGTACAGCGCTGAGCGAACTATTGGCGCTTTATAAATACTGTATAATAATAATGTAGATTTTCTAAATACAAGCACACAACATCAGATGGTACTGCAGCCAATGCCTCAGCAAGACGGTAAATTTCGAGAGAACTGCTACAGTCAGAGTTCTCAATATACTGATGAACTCCTCTATGATTGAAAACATTAGCATGTTATTAAATGTACATTGGAACATACAGAGGGAAAAGAGAAGCGCAATAACCTGCTTAGAGAGGAAAGTCAAAAGTAATAAAAACACAAAGGCAGGTCAAACGTGACGTCTACAAGACTATAAACTTCCCCAGAGCCGGGCCTTTTCTCCCACATATAATTTAGTCCTCGATATAACAAGTGGGGCCGATAGGAGATATATATGGGTTAAGGGGAAGCTCAAGTACTTTAGAGTATATTGATTATAAGGTTTCATAATGTTATTTTATGTTATTAATTTCCATATCGAATTTAATAAAATTATCATCAATTACAAAGTATTTTAGAATAACAACAAATCATATGGAAATGCCTTTCAAATATATCATACAAGTTTAATAAATAATATCTGAGCAGATATAAATGTGATGGGTAGACTGTTCTTTTGACAAAGGTAGACCACGGGACACTCCAGATGTGTAATCTGCATCATGTATTGAGCCACACATTTCATACATAATTTATAATAAATACCGTTTATTACATTAAAACAAAATAAAGGACGTCGGCTAGCTTGTAGTGAAGGTGTAGTGGAACTCCCAGCACCCCAGGGAAGGGGATAGTTCTAAAGGCACCAGCAGAGGGAACCAGTGCAGAGAATCCAATAGTATAGTAAGTTAAAACATGGTACAATGGAATAAATCATCATAAAATAGACTCACAAAGGAGGTAGTCTGTGTATGAGAACAGAACAGCAGTGTGTGAAGGTAGCCAGTTTCCTCTATAGGTAGCACAGCAGGGATGGCAACTGAGGTCACTGGATTGATTCTGGGTTGGTGCAGGAGCCTTGAAGCCATAGGAAAGCAACTTCCAGGCTCAATTAAATAAAGTCCCGATCTGGAAAGTTATGTCAGCTGTGTAGCTGTGGATGGATGTAGAGACACGTTTCAGGGAAATTCTCTCTTTCTTTAGCCTGCCTAGGAAACTACCTGTGTCTTCTGAAATAGCTGAAGACTGCACTGAACAGAGTGAGTAGAGAGGGAACCGTACATGAGTAAGTGTAACCCCTAGACACCGAGCGCACGTCAATATGCAGCCTCTCGGCATCTGGGCCTTCATGCCAAGCGGACGCATATTTGCATACCATTAGAAAATACATATGTGCTGAGATCGCACGCCCTGCATGCTTCAAGTGCATATGTCCATGACTCACAGAAAGGTCCGATCTCCCCTTGTGATCAGGACCTTTTCCAATCATGTGACCGCCGTGACAGCGAATCATGGCCCGAAAACCCCGCCTCCCGGCTTCTGAAACTCTTAAAGGGCCGGGAGGCGCCGGCGCCAAGGGGTTAAATAGCTGAAGACTGCACTGAACAGAGTGAGTATAGAGGGAACCGTACATGAGTAAGTAAACCTTTAGCACGGTGGACAAAATTCACTAAAGATTATCGAATGAGTTAAGTCAGTCACATGACCACATATCGCATGCGATACAGAAAATGTCAATTTACCATTGCTAGTATGTGGTATGTACTGGTATCTGTCAGTGCTGTCATGCCTGTGGTATGTACTGGTATCTGTCAGTGCTGTCATGCCTGTGGTATGTACTGGTATTTGTCAGTACTGTCATGCCCGTGGTATGTACTGGTATCTGTCAGTACTGTCATGCCTGTGGTATGTATTGGTATCTGTCAGTACTGTCATGCCTGTGGTATGTACTGGCATCTGTCAGTGCTGTCATGCCCGTGGTATGTACTGGTATCTGTCAGTACTGTCATGCCTGTGGTATGTACTGGCATCTGTCAGTGCTGTCATGCCCGTGGTATGTACTGGCATCTGTCAGTGCTGTCATGCCCGTGGTATGTACTGGTATCTGTCAGTGCTGTCATGCCTGTGGTATGTACTGGTATCTGTCAGTACTGTCATCTGTCAGTACTGTCATGCCTGTGGTATGTACTGGTATCTGTCAGTGCTGTCATGCCCGTGGTATGTACTGGTATCTGTCAGTACTGTCATGCCTGTGGTATGTACTGGTATCTGTCAGTACTGTCATGCCTGTGGTATGTATTGGTATCTGTCAGTACTGTCATGCCTGTGGTATGTATTGGTATCTGTCAGTGCTGTCATGCCTGTGGTATGTATTGGTATCTGTCAGTACTGTCATGGGGTGTGAAGACTCGGGGACTGCCCTGAGGGACATGAATCAGTGCAATAAAAATTTCAAAAAGTAGCGTTTTTAAAGGAGCAGTCATTTTTCATTGCTTAAAGTAAACAAAAAAAAAATTCCTGTAAATATCATGCCTGGGCAGTTCCCTTAACCACTTGCCTACCAGGCACTTATACCCCCTTATTTACCAGGCCAATTTTCAGCTTTCAGCGCTGCCTCACTTTGATTGACAGTTGCGCGGTCATGCAACATTGTACCCATATGAAATTTTGATCATTTTTATCTCACAAATAGAGCTTTCTTTTGGTGGTATTTAATCGCCACTGGGCACTTTACTCTTTGCGCTATAAACAAAAAAATTGCAAAAAATTTTAAAAAAAAAAATTTCTTTGTTTCTATTATAACATTTTTCAAACAGGTAATTTTTCTCCTTCACTGATGTGCGTTGATGAAGCAGCACTGATGGGCACTGATAGGCGGCACTGATGGGCACTGATAGGCAGCACTAAAGGGCACTGATAGGCAGTACTAATGAGGTGGCACGGATAGGCGGCACTGATAGGCAGCACTAATGAGGTGTCACGGATAGGCGGCACTAATATGCAGCACTGATAGGCGGCACTGATAGGTGACACTGATGATGGGTACTGATAGACGGCACTGACTGGCATCACTGCTGGGCACTGACTGGTGGCACTGACTGGCACAACCGCTGGGCACTGACTGGTGGCACTGACTGGCAGCACTGCTGGGCTGCACTGGTGGGTGGCACTGGTGGGCGGCACTGGTGGGTGGGCACAGGTGGGTGGCACTGGTGGGCACAGGTGGGTGGGCACTGGTGGGTGGCACTGCTGGGCACAGGTAGGTGGCACTTCTGGGCACAGGTGTGTGACACTGCAGAGTGGCACAGGTGGGTGCACTGCTGGGCACAGGTGGGTGATCTGCTGGGCACAGGTGGGTGATCTGCTGGGCACAGGTGGGCGGAGCTAGTGGGCGCACTGCTGGGCACAGGTGGGCAGAACTTGCGGGTGGCACTGCTGGGCACCGATCATCAGGGCACAGATCATCAGTGCCCTGATGATCGGTGCCGATCCCTGCTCTGACAACTGCCGGTTCTCGGCAGTACTTTCCTCACGATCTGACAGCGTGAGGAAAGTGCAGCCGAGAACCGGCAATTGAATTTCCCGGTGATCAGCGTGTCATTGGACACGGCTGATCACGTGGTAAAAGGCCGCTGTGATTGGCCTTTTACCACATCACATGATCAGCTGTGTCCGTAGGACACAACGATCACGGAGATCGCTGGGTGCGCACCCCCTGGGGTGCGCAGGAGAGCGCGTTCTGGGAGGACGTCATATGACGTCCACCAAGAACTTGCCGGCCGCAGTGCAGCCATCATTTGGCTATCTGCAGTCGGCAACTAGTTAAACTACCTGCAAATGTATAGAACCTGCTGCAACAGGACTGACATTTAAAAAAAAAAAAAACTTGTTGGGTTACATTTGAGTCCCTTTTTGTAGTATTATTAAATAATACATTGCAGCAGGGCAAATAAAAATTAATGCAACTTGATTTTATCACAAGAATTAATTGAAATAATGCAATACAATATGCACTTGCTATCTATTGCAACATTATTTACAGGTCAAGTGATACACGATTAAATACCACAACTAAATATACTGCACCTACAGCAAATGCCTGAAGATTTGTCCATTGTATGAAGTGCTAAACATAAATATAATGATAAAAAAAAAAATAAAGTAAAAACATTAAACAATGTAAATACAAATATAACAATATATACAAAATATTAATCAATTATATAAATAATTAAAAAATAAAGTACAAAAAGTAAAAAAAAAAAAAAAGTGAAAAAAATTGAGATGAGGAAGTTAAAAGGTTATAAGTGACAATAGAACCAGAATTTAGAGTTAGGTGTGCATGTATGACTTAAGGTTATTGCGTGGAAAAAAAAAAAACCTGTTGGGTTGGATTTGTAACCAAAAAAGTCCCTTTTTTAATATTATTATGTGATAAATTGCAGCAGTTTGGCAATGAATGCAACTTGATTACAAAACACAAATCCATTGAATTACTGTAATAAAATAAGATTCTTGGTGTAACATGACTATTATTCTTAAAATATCTTTTGGTAATTACAGGTCAGGTGATCAATTATTAATACTACAAATAAATATGCTACACCTATAGCAAATGCCTGAAGATCTGCCCATTCTGTGAAGTGCTAAAATAAATATAATAATAATAAATAAATAAATACAATTAAATAATGTAAATTCAAATATATACAAAATAATAAATCATATTTTAAAAATAGAGATAAAAAAAGTAAAAACAAATGTAAAATATGTGTGAGAAAAAGAGGGATGAGGAAGTTGTACAGTTATATGAGCACACAGAAAGTGGTGGCATGACTGCAATACACAGTTATGTGATCATGTATTACTATATGGGCGATTAATTACTATATGGGGGATGAATTACTATATGGGGGATGAATTACTATGAGGGATGAATTACTATGGGGGATGAATTACTATATGGGGGATGAATTACTATGGGGGATGAATTACTATAGGGGGGATGAATTACTATATGGGGGATGAATTACTATATGGGGGATGAATTACTATGGGGGATGAATTACTATAGGGGGATGAATTACTATATGGGGGATGAATTACTATATGGGGGATGAATTACTATGGGGGATGAATTACTATATGGGGGATGAATTACTATGGGGGATGAATTACTATAGGGGGGATGAATTACTATATGGGGGATGAATTACTATATGGGGGATGAATTACTATATGGGGGATGTATTACTATGGGGGATGAATTACTATATGGGGATGAATTACTATATGGGGGATGAATTACTATATGGGGGATGAATTACTATGGGGGATGAATTACTATATGGGGGATGAATTACTATGGGGGATGAATTACTATGGGGGATGAATTACTATGGGGGATGAATTACTATATGGGGGATGAATTACAATATGGGGGATGAATTACTATATGGGGGATGAATTACTATGGGGGATGAATTACTATGGGGGATGAATTACTATATGGGGGATGAATTACTATGGGGGATGAATTACTATATGGGGGGTGAATTACTATGGGGGATGAATTACTATATGGGGGATGAATTACTATATGGGGGATGAATTACTATAGGGGGGTTGAATTACTATGGGGGATGAATTACTATATGGGGGATGAATTACTATATGGGGGATGAATTACTATGCTTACTATGGGGGAATATTACTATACTTACTATGGATGACACATACACATCATTCATCTATTCTTGGTCCGGCCCCCGGGTCCAATATATGAACCCATTGCGGCCCTCAAGTCAAAAAGTTTGCCCACCCCTGGTATAGAGGATTTGTCAGGACACCTGAACCATCCTAGGACAGCCGGCTTCACTTCCTCATCATTGTGTTCACCGTTCCCACAGAGAGATTCGTCTCTTGTGCATTTTCAGACAAGTCGATGATAGTTCAGCGAAGCTGGCCCCCCGGCAATCAGCACAAACAACTCCAGTGTGTTTCTTTAGTTCTACATTTGTGCTGTTTTGTGCCGTACAAAATTCAATTTGTGCTGCTTTTATTTTTAGGATATAAGCAATATTTTTCTTTCAGATGATCACCCAGCCTCAAGGAGGAGGATTCTGGGTATAAACTGATCACTATGCATAAAATATCCTTTGGTAATTACTGGTCAGGTGGTACATTATTAAATATTAATACTACATATGATAGGCCTTCAAAACAAGGACATTTGAGTTCATATCATAAAAGAACCAATTTCAGGGAGTGGATACTGCATTTATTTATTTCAACATACTCCCCTGCTACATTTATACACTTATCCCAGCGTGTAACTAATGCCTGGAAAGCTTCAGTATAGAGCAGCAATGGGCAAACTACGGCCCGCGGGCCATATACGGCCCGGTGGACCTTTTTAATCCGGCCTGCGGAGCGTGATACTGTCAGCATGGCTGTCAGGATGTGTGTAGGCGGGGCAGCGTGACGAACATGAGGGGAGCTAGGCTCCTCTCACAGTCCGCCCTGAAGACAGGAACGGCGCGGGAACACGGCGAGAGGAACGCGCGGAGCAAAGGTAAGTGAATTGAATTACTATATGGGGGATGAATTACTATATGGGGGATGAATTACTATGGGGGGATGAATTACTATATGGGGGATGAATTACTATAGGGGGGATGAATTACTATATGGGGGATGAATTACTATAGGGGGGATGAATTACTATAGGGGGGATGAATTACTATATGGGGGATGAATTACTATAGGGGGGATGAATTACTATATGGGGGATGAATTACTATGGGGGATGAATTACTATATGGGGGATGAATTACTATGAGGGATGAATTACTATGGGGGATGAATTACTATATGGGGGATGAATTACTATGGGGGATGAATTACTATAGGGGGGATGAATTACTATATGGGGGATGAATTACTATGGGGGATGAATTACTATATGGGGGATGAATTACTATGGGGGATGAATTACTATGGGGGATGAATTACTATGGGGGATGAATTACTATATGGGGGATGAATTACTATATGGGGGATGAATTACTATATGGGGGATGAATTACTATATGGGGGATGAATTACTATGGGGGATGTATTACTATGGGGGATGAATTACTATGGGGGATGAATTACTATATGGGGGATGAATTACAATATGGGGGATGAATTAC
The DNA here is from genome assembly GCF_062004578.1 of Staurois parvus. Classification (NCBI taxonomy): domain Eukaryota; kingdom Metazoa; phylum Chordata; class Amphibia; order Anura; family Ranidae; genus Staurois; species Staurois parvus. Next base: position 2,228,081 of record NW_028317830.1, read on the forward strand.
TATATGGGGGATGAATTACTATGGGGGATGAATTACTATGGGGGATGAATTACTATGGGGGATGAATTACTATATGGGGGATGAATTACTATGGGGGATGAATTACTACATGGGGGATGAATTACTATATGGGGGATGAATTACTATGCTTACTATGGGGGAATATTACTATACTTACTATGGATGACACATACACATCATTCATCTATTCTTGGTCCGGCCCCGGGTCCAATATATGAACCCATTGCGGCCCTCAAGTCAAAAAGTTTGCCCACCCCTGGTATAGAGGATTTGTCAGGACACCTGAACCATCCTAGGACAGCTGGCTTCACTTCCTCATCATTGTGTTCACCGTTCCCACAGAGAGATTCGTCTCTTGTGCATTTTCAGACAAGTCGATGATAGTTCAGCGAAGCTGGCCCCCCGGCAATCAGCACAAACAACTCCAGTGTGTTTCTTTAGTTCTACATTTGTGCTGTTTTGTGCCGTACAAAATTCAATTTGTGCTGCTTTTATTTTTAGGATATAAGCAATATTTTTCTTTCAGATGATCACCCAGCCTCAAGGATGTGATACAGACAATTTCCCACAATTCCTCTAACCCAAGAACCCCCTCAGGACTCATGTAAAGGTGTGTTTGGAACCATCTGGAAGACTGGCCAAGCTCCAGCTTCTCTCGGTCTATTTCCTTCTCCAAGTAAATCAGTTACACATGTATTTGACAACAGATGAAAATACAAGTTTATAGGAAGGATAGGTGAAGCAAACTGCCAACTGACAGTCCCTCAAACAGGCTGTACACTGCTATGTGCATGAGCTCTTGTCATACATACTGTAAGGCATCCAGACAGAAATGACAGTCCTCACAAAACAATATTTCACAAACCTGCCCATAAGTCCCACAATCAGGTCTTATCTTGTGGATATCCATACAAATAGTTCCCTCTCTGTATTCAATGATTTTCACTGTATAGCTACGTGATCTTGGCATGTAAATCATCATATAAGTTTAAGTTTACTTAACTAAAGGTGCCTATAGACACTAGAGAGGGGTGGGATGTCCTTGTAGGCAGGCCTGGATTGGCCATAGGGCACACGGGGCATTTGGTGGACCAGGGCCGCCGGGCTTAAGGAGAGTGGCCTGTTGATGACCGGCTGCACAGCAGGAGGAAAGTGGCGACCACAATCTGGACACAGACCGCGGGAACTGCTTACCTCCCGCTATACGGCTATGCCCAAAGCAGAGCCGACAGGAGGAGTGGCAGTCAGGGCTCCCCTCTCCTTCACCCGGCGGCACTGTCTCTTTGCTGGATGAGCTGTCTCTTTGCTGGGTGAGCTGTCTCTTTGCTGGGTGAGCTGTCTCTTTGCTGGACGAGCTGTCTCTTTGCTGAGTGGGCTGTCTCTTTGCTGGGTGAGCTGTCTATTTGCTGGGTGAGCTGTCTCTTTGCTGGATGGGCTGTCTCTTTGCTGAAAGGACTGTCTCTTTGCTGGATGGGGCTGTCTCTTTCCTGAATGTGCTGTCTCTTTGCTGAATGGACTGTCTATTTGCTGGATGGGCTGTCTCTTTGCTGGGTGAGCTGTCTCTTTGCTGGGTGGGTTGTGTCTATGCTGGGTGAGCTGTCTCTTTGCTGGATGGGCTGTCTCTTTGCTGGGTGAGCTGTCTCTTTGCTGGGTGGGTTGTGTCTTTGCAGGGTGAGCTGTCTCTTTGCTGGATGGGCTGTCTCTTTGCTGGATGGGCTGTCTCTTTGCTGGTTGAGCTGTCTCTTTGCTGAACGGACTGTCTCTTTGCTGGATGGGCTGTTTTTTTGCTGGGAGGGCTGTGCCTTTGCTGGATGAGCTGTCTCTTTGCTGGATGGGCTGTCTCTTTGCTGGATGGGCTGTCTCTTTGCTGAACGGGCTGTCTCTTTGCTGAACAGGCTGTTTTATTTGCTGGACAGGCTTTCTCTTTGCTGGCTGAGCTGTCTCTTTGCTGGATGGGCTGGATCTTTGCTGGATGGGCTGGATCTTTGCTGGATGGGCTGTCTCTTTGCTGGATGACTGCCTATTTGCTGTATGGGGCTGTCTCTTTGCTGGATGGGGCTGTCTCTTTGCTGAATGGACTGTCTCTTTGCTGAATGGACTGTCTCTTTGCTGGGTGAGCTGTCTCTTTGCTGGGTGAGCTGTCTCTTTGCTGGGTGGGTTGTGTCTATGCTGGGTGAGCTGTCTCTTTGCTGGATGGGCTGTCTCTTTGCTGGGTGAGCTGTCTCTTTGCTGGGTGGGTTGTGTCTTTGCAGGGTGAGCTGTCTCTTTGCTGGATGGGCTGTCTCTTTGCTGGATGGGCTGTCTCTTTGCTGGTTGAGCTGTCTCTTTGCTGAACGGACTGTCTCTTTGCTGGATGGGCTGTTTTTTTGCTGGGAGGGCTGTGCCTTTGCTGGATGGGCTGTCTCTTTGCTGGATGGGCTGTCTCTTTGCTGAACGGGCTGTCTCTTTGCTGAACGGGCTGTCTCTTTGCTGAACAGGCTGTTTTATTTGCTGGACAGGCTTTCTCTTTGCTGGCTGAGCTGTATCTTTGCTGGATGGGCTGTATCTTTGCTGGATGGGCTGGATCTTTGCTGGATGGGCTGTCTCTTTGCTGGATGACTGCCTATTTGCTGTATGGGGCTGTCTCTTTGCTGGATGATCTGTCTCTTTGCTGGGTGAGCTGTGGCTTTGCTGAATGGCCTGTCTCTTTGCTGGGTGAGCTGTGTCTTTGCTGAATGGGCTGTGTCTTTGCTGGAAGGGCTGTCTGGTTGCTAGTTGGGATGTATCTTTGCTATATGTGGATGTCTGTTCGCTGGATTGGTCTGTCTGTTTGCTATATGGGGATGGCTGTTTGCTGGACTGGGCTGTCTCTTTGCTATATGGGGATGTTTCTTTGTTGGATTGGGATATCTCTTTGCTGGATTGAGCCATATCTTTGAATATATAGGGGGCACTGTTATTAGATCTCTAGGGGCACTGTAATGTAAAGGGGCACTATGATATAAAGGGGACTGTGCTGTAAAAGGGCACTGTAATCAATACAGTGCCCCTATATATAACAGTGCTCCTTTACATTACAGTGCGGAGGACCGACTCTGTGAATATTCCATCACCAACTGCCCCATGTAAGCACCCTTGCCACCCCCCCCAAAAAAAATTGGCTGCCCAGTCTAAAATGCCTGGGCCTATTTTTGTCCCAGTCCAAGCCTGCTTGTATGATCTTACCATCCAAGAAACATTACTCTGTAGGTAAGGGCTTACATTTGAATAGTAGAACCTGGTATACACAGACTGCTAAGAGGAGGTTTGCTGCAGACTTTTCTGGTACTGCCTTACTGGGGAAAGATAGCTGTTGTCATGCTGGAAATGCCTCTTATCTGCCAAATTTGAAGGCACATGAAGGTTGAGTAACTGCCGTCTAATGTTTATGAGCATTTCTTTTAAATGACCATTTCTTTTTTGTCTTCCAGGCACTGATGTACCAACTGCAAAGCTTTTCATCTCCGCCATTGTTTTCCTGTTCCTATTGTACTAGTCTTATAAGGACCCATCCCTGTGAATTGCTGTCAGATTTGTAGATCAGTGACACTATACACATTGTGGAAGGGTCTATAAATACTCAAAGTAGATTTTCTAAAAGCCAACATACAGTCTGAGCTGGTGCTGCAGCCAAAGCTTCAGCAAACAGGAGTTCCCAGTATATGGATTAAGGCTTACATGACTGAAAACATAAACACATTATGAAATGCACATTGGGACATATAGAGGGAAAAGAGAAGTCTATTGACCGGCATAAACAGGAAAGTCAGACGAAAGAAACAATGATCAGAATGTCAAACAGGTCTATAAACTTCTCCAACACAGGGCGTTTCCACGAGGATAATTATATCTGTGATGAATAAGTAATATTTATGGGTTAAGAGGAATCTTAGGCACTTTAATAGTTGTGACAGTATGAACGGCGAGGTGATAGAGGGACGCTATGGGGTTTATTTACTAAAGCTGGAGAGTCCAAAATCAGACTCCCTTCTGCATAGAAACCAATCAGCTTCCAGGTTTCATTGCCAAAGCTTCATTGAACAAGCTGAGGTTAGAAGCTGATTGGTTTCTATGCAGAAGGGAGTCTGATTTTGGACTCTCCAGCTTTAGTAAATAAACCCCTATGTGTCACCTCACATACGCTCATACCTGACAGTTTAGGTGGAGTACACTCCGGGTTTTCGGGGCCACAGTTAAGCAGGTGGGTCCGGACCAGAGTTTGGGCTCCACTGATGACCACCAACAGGTGATATAAAAAGGGCAGGGCTGGAGCAAGGAGTTGCTCGTGGCCTGGGACTCAGAGAGGTATTCTGAGAGAGCTGTGTGTGTACGATACCTACAAGAAAAGGTTTGTGTTTGTTTTGTTTTTGGTGACAGGGAGAAGCCCTTCACCTCTGAGAGAGGAAACATCTTCTGTTTAGTTAGTGCCTGGATGGTGAGGGTTTATTTTGATGTTTTGTTTATTTTGATATTTTTGCAAACCTTTTAAATAAAACTGACAACCAGTCAGATTTTGACGAAAGCCTGCTGTGTGGTCTACCTTTTTCCCAGGGAAGGAGATCCCCCACCTGAGCTAACCCCACATAGTATACAGTGATTTGAGTTTCAGAAACATATTTTTGATGGTATTTTATATTTTTATTTTCTATCTCTGATTATTAAATTATTATTAAACATTACTAAATTAAAGGAGAAACCTGGCCAAACCTCATACTTCTCCTGTGGGTCAGTGAAGGGCACTTAGTTCTGTACTCCTGTGACACAGATTCAGCCAACAGAGGGCTAAAGCCCACTGTCAGCTGATGTCACTGAGCCGGTCCCAGACTCTGGAGGGAACCAGACTTTAATGTTAGGATCCACCCGGATGCCTGACCAGCAGCAAGCCGGCCGCACCAGCCACCTTCAGTAAGTACTGGAGGGGCAGAGAACGAGTGACTGACAGTCATTGCTCTGGTCACTGAAGTCCAAGAAGTGAGTGGTCATGTGATTACTCAGTTCTCGGTGTCAGAGATGGCTGTGGTGGGGGGGGGGGGGGGGGCAGATGCTGGATCCATCTAGGTGAGTATGAATGTTTATTTTTTTAATCCCGCAATATGCAAAATCATGTGAAAATGATTTTCAAAAATATAATACAAATATAATAAATTGTATCTGAGCAGCTTTTAATGTGATGGATTGATTGTTCTTCTGACAAAGGTAGACCATACGATTCTCAAACTAACTGTTGTGTAGTCCACAAGGATGTATTGGACCAATGATTTCACGTGTAATATAATGTATAATACATAAAAACAAATAATACATTTGAACAGGACGTGTGCTTGCTTCTGTATGGGTGTGGACACTCAACAACTGCTGTGTCCTCAAAATAAACCAGAAGGTGTTCACTGCTACGTGATTTATACCTATTTACAGTTTTTCCTGAAGCAATAGTCAACCTTCCATAGCAACTACATAAGTATCAAAACTGCTAACTCATTTTATAAGGTTCTACATTATATTATGGAAAAAATGAAGAAACTTCAGCAAATACGGCACTTCTTTAAACATTTGATAAACTGACAAATACCTTCTGTCCCATGAAAAAACGTGTAGTAGAAAGGATTGTGAAGCCATTGGTCGGTTCCCACTTCAGTTGTACTGTCTGGACTTTTGCTAACGTCTCATTGCTTCTTCTGAGTGCCTACAATGAATAAACACACAAGATGTTGTTAAATAGAATAGGTGGGGGTCTCTAGCTTTCCTTTGGCTCCATGCTTCTTTGCCAACAGTTCAGGATGAATATTTATTTATTTTATTATTATAATTATACAGGATTTATATAGCACCAACAGTTTGCTCAGCGCTTTACAATCTATAGGGAGACAATACAGCAACAATACAGTTCAATATGTAAATATACTATCAACATCTGTGCTGGTTCAGATAGGTCATAAGCTGCCAACACTAAATTCTGATATGAAGAATTTGCAAGACATACAAATAATAGTGTAAATAAACAATAATAATGCAATCCTTAGCTGAACATTCGTGAAGCTAGATGTGACATTGCTTCCAATACAATATAAAGGGGAAAATAAAGTGAGTCCCAATTCCAAAAAAATTGGAAAATATCAAAGGTGCAACGTGAATCTTCAATTGCTGGATGGCCAAACGTTATGCATGTGAAACACATATCACCTCACTCTCTGCTCAAAGAAGGCTTACCAGATGAACAGCATTTGACCATCATTTTATAAAGTAAATCAGCTCAAGCATTTGGTCATCTGGTCATTAAGAAACCTCTCCAGACTCCTCCATAGCATCCAAATGTGGTTCAAATAGCGTTTGCCCACTCCATACTGACTGTCTATGCATGCGTTGTCAGCCATAAAAGTGGCATGTGCATGCATGAAATGAGAAAGCAAGCCAACATCCACTAACACTCCTCGAGAGCAACTTTACCCGCCAAATACAAATGTCCCGCCTCCACAGCTGGCCAATCGCCACTGCAATAGTCCGATACATTTCAATACAAGAGGGTTAGGAGGGCCCTGCTTCTTGGAGCTTACAATCTAAGAGGAGGGGCTGGCGGTACAAAAGGAAATAACTGTGGGGGATGGACTGATAGGAGGAATAGAAGATTGGGTTATTAGCTAAAGGAGGATAGGCTTCCATGAAGAAAGAGGTTTTCAGAGATCACCTAAAAGTGGGCAGAGTAGGTGATAATAGATTGGGTTAGAGAGTAACATATCACCACTGGCAATGATGACAGCTTTTAATAGCTAACAACACAACATAATTTAAGAAATAAAAACTGATTTAGTCTGCGGAGAGGAATTTCAATGCAAAGCCTTCTATCAAGATGATCTGTGATCCAGGAGTGGAAAGTTGGCTGACATTGGAATTGTTCAGACTCGTGCTCCCCCCTTCTCACTTGCTGGTGGGGTGATCTTCTTCCTTCCATCCATAGCTTGGAGAGTCACCATGAGGTATACTTTTCCCCATTAGAGAAACGCAATGTTTGTCTTGGTCTATTGATCACATTGTCACTGGGGCAGAAAAACGAGGGGGGAAATGCTTTCCAGTAAGCAAACAGACAGCAATGCAATTGACAGTTGTGATGAGCCCTTCCTCACTTTCTAAAAACTAAAGCAAAAATAGAGGAAAATTCTATATTAAAATCAATGGAAAATTAATCTATCATTTTCCAGGAAGGATTCCTGTCTATGAGGCTACAAGGAGGGATGTCATGGGTATAATGCCATTGGTAAACCTTCTACAAGAGGTGGTAAGAGAGGGGTGGTTGTCAGAGATATGGTCATTATATGTAAGAAATGTTCTGTTCAGTTTTATGTACCTTTTTTTTGTAAATTCTTTATTTAAATAACATTCAGGGGAAATTTACTAAAACTGGAGCACACAGTCTGTTGCAGGTGTGCATAGTAACCAATAAGTTTCCAGGTTTTATTCTCAAAGTTTAATTGAACAAGCTAAAGTTAGAAGCTGATTGGTTACTATGCGCAGCTGCACCAGATTGTGTGTGCTCCAGTGTTAGCACAGTCAATTTAAAACATGGGACAATTTCATGGCTCATTCACAATATTCTCAATTGAATAGTCATAGAGTGTCATAACTTTCTATTGTGATCAACAGCCTAGGTATCAAGATATGTCTGTACATTCAACATATAAATATGTACAGGTACTGTATATAATAAGTGTGGAGGTTATTGGTGTAATATCCTTGAGGTATTTTTGTTAAAGTGGTTGTAAAGCTTTGACTTTTTTTAACTAAAATAATAAATATGCCATACTTACCTGCCCTGTGTAATGATTTTGCACAGAGCAGCTCTGGTCCTTCTCTTCTAAGTGCCCCCACTGGCGCTTCTGGCTCCTCCTCTGCTGAGTGCCTCTTGGAGGCATGCATGCATGCTCACTCCTGAGTCGGGTTGTTTGCATCTATTCAGACACACAGCAGGGCTCTGCCCCTCCCTCACTGCTCACAAGTTTTGACTAACAGCAGCAGGAACCAATGGCTCCCATTGCACTCTGCAAAGACTCTGAGAGTGGGGAAAGGGGAGAAGAGCTGCTACAGATGTGCACAGCACTGGACTGAGATCAATCTCAGGTGAGTATTTAGAGGGGTCAAGGTAGGAGCTACTATTAAAAGGTTTTTTTACCTTAATACAGAGAATGCATTAGGTTAAAAATCCTTTCACCTTTACAACCCCTTTAAGTAAGGGCAGGGCAGTTGGTGGTAGAAAATATAGGTCAAGAACATAGAAATTAAAAATGAAAGGTACGGAAAGCACAGAGTTTAGGAGAAGGCAGGGACATGGGAGAAAGAGGAAAGATAGTAAAAATACTTGATGGGACTTGCCAAGAAAATGGAAAAAAATAAAGGATGAGGGGATGATGATTGGGAGGAAGGTGTCCACTTGGGTCTGTGTTGGGGGAGGTTACCCAAGTTCATTTATTATCATTTATTATAGTTTTGCCCCATCTAAAAAAGGGAAATTGATCCAATAAAATCAGGAGATCCTTCATCCTTCTAATCTCCACCACTATGTTAATCATATAGCTTTGGAGGGGGATAAAGGATCCTCCCATCCCAGTGGAATACAAATTTAAGGGGCATTGAAAAGCTGACAAAGGATTGGTAGATTTCATCAGGGAGTTGCATAGAAGAGAAAAAAGGGGCCTCAGGAAGTGAATAACTTGGTAATGTTTGGGAAATGTTCTTTTGGGCAAGAAGGAAACGTGAAGAATAGTACCCTAACCTAAGTTGCACAGCCAACAGTGTTCAGAGACATCTGGATATAATTTCTGAATGGATGCTGATGTCCTGTAGTATCTGGTCACTTTAAATTGTCTTTGCAAGAAAACTATATATATATATATATATATATATATATATATATATATATATATATATATAAATAAATAAAATGAAGGCTGTCTGTCTATGATAAAACACAAATGCATTTATACTTTAAAATGTGCTTTGATGTTTAAAAGTTTCTAGCTGTGAAAGTTATCCTTATATTTGAAATGGGAGATGTTGAGACAAAGTTTCGGCAAGGAACATCTTTGGTTTGAATGTTTGGCTCTCAAGAGTTTTATCTCATTTCAGACATATCCTTTCAGTTTTTATAGCCTCTTTAGCTGGTATGCAAACAAAAAGGGATGTGACATGATAGGACACCATTGTCTCCTCTGCTTCTAAATTCAATCCATGTACTTTTGTTGACAAATTCTTTAGCATTTGGAATATGGTGTAGGTTGCTAACTAAGGGTGATAGGATAGTAGCTAGTTACTTATCAATGTTATATATGACACAGATGCTATTGCTGACAATCGTTCTTAAGGTGACACCTTCCTTGCTCATCTTAGAGAATCCATATAGGCCTGATGTTGCTTTTTCAGAATAGAGACAGTGGATCTACATCAAATCAAAGTTTTTTTTGTAACTTTGTTAGCTGATTTAAACAGTCCACCACTTCTTTCTTTTAACAGCTTTGGTGTGTGTGTGTGTGTGTGTGTGTGTGGGGGGGGGGGGGGGGGGGGTTCCCTCTTTACTGATTCTAAAGTATCTGCATCACTGAGAAGAATGGATGCCTCCGAATGGTAATCAAATGTATTATCCTAACCCTGACACCTAGGATGGGATTATAGAACTAGACAAATTTGGTTCCATGACTGTTTAATCTCCAATCCTGTTCATGAATCAATATCTCCCATTACACATTCCATGGTGATTGGATTAGCCTCTTTCCGCCTGCTGCATGTTGATAAACGTCCGAATGGGAGCGCTGCATCCATTTCCTGTGCCTGCTCCCTGGGAGCGATCTGTGCCCGCTGTGTCCACAGAACACATATCACTGTACGGGACCACTGTGAGGTCCCAATTCATGTGATCACTGATTAACCAATCAGTGATCACATGAACAGTAGCAAACAAGATGTCACTGCCCGGCATCATTGTTTATTACTTGTGAAATCTATGAATGATCACAGAGATCACATGGTACAGGGCTATTCACAACAACCTTATACCATGTGACAAGCTGTGACCAATCACAGCTCTCATAGTATTTCTCAATGGCTGCAGGAATGCAGCTAGAGAGAAGGAGAAATGATTGTTTTTACACCCATAAAGGCTGCAAAAGCAATCAGTGACAACAAAAAAAATCTTCATAACCCCCTACAAGTAGTATAGTGCCATTATGGTGACACTGTACTTCTACAGTGACAGTATGTAAAAAAAATAAATACATACATAAATAATAATATAAAAAAAAATAAAAATGTAAAAATATTTTTTTCATAAACTAATTTGGGTTATTTTTTTTTTTACAAAAAAGATAGCTGAATATATTTTGGTGAAGATTTATGCTGAAAGATTATTTATTTGAAACATTTTATAAGAAAAACATTTTTTTCAACATTTTTGGTCTTTTTCATTAATATAGCAAGAAAACAAAAATCCCAGTGGTGAATAAATACCAGCAAAAAAAATGTAAAAATGTAATATGGATACAGTGTTGCATGACCGCTCAATTGTCATTGAAAGTGTGATAGTGCTGAAAGCTGAAAATTGTCCTGGACTGGGAGGGGGTGAAAGTGTCCGGACTTGAAGTGGTTAAGGTGCCTGTGCTACCACTGTGGATATAAATACTGGGGTATGCTCCTGACACTTATGAGAACTGAAGAAGTGTCTTGGATAACCCCTTCCATACCGGGCACTTTTACCCCCCCCCCCCCAGGCCATTTTTCAGGTTTCAGCTCTCTCACACTTTGAATAACAATTGCGCGGTCATACAACATTGTACCCAAACTAAAATTTTATCATTTTCTTCACACAACTAGAGATTTCTTTTGGTGGTATTTAATCACCGCTGGGGTTTTTATTTTTTGCCAAATTAACAAAAAAAGACTGAAAATTCTGAAAAAAAAACATGTTTTTCTTTGTTACTGTTATAAAAGTTTGCAAATAAATAATTGTTCTTCATAAATTTAGGCCGAGATGTATTCTGCTACATGTCTTTGGTGACAATAAACCAAATTAGGATGTATTATTTAGTTTGTAGGAAATTTATAGAGTTCACAAACTATGGTATAGATCTGAAAATTGATCAATCCTGAAGTATTGACAGCCAATATAATTTCTTGAGGGTCAAGAATGTCAGGACGGGACAGATATCCCCCAAATGTCAGGACGGGACAGATATCCCCCAAATGTCAGGACGGGACAGATATCCCCCAAATGTCAGGACGGGACAGATATCCCCCAAATGTCAGGACGGGACAGATATCCCCCAAATGACCTCTTTTTGCAAAGTAGACAGTCCAACGTACTTCATAAGAGGCATGGTGAGTTTTTGAAGTTGTATTTTTTTTTTCCATAATTTTTCTAAAAATGAAAACTATTTTCACAATTTTTTTTCACATACTGTCACCAGTGCAGTACAGCGTCATCATATAACTGGCATGACGGTGATCACGGACACTGACTGGTGACATTACAAAAAAAAAATTATAATTTGTTTTATTTTTTTATTATTTATTTTATTATCTTCAATTTTTTATTACTTTTTTTTTTTTTAGATCTTTTTTCATATTTAACTATGACCAAAGTAGTACAATGTTACCATAGTAACATTGTACTACTTTAGGGAAGTGATCAGTATTTTTTTTTTTCTTACACAATTTGCTCATAGCAAAGAATTACTTTGCTATAAGCAAGCATTTACCTGAATGACATCGATTCATTCAGGGTTTATTTTTTTGCGTGCTTAGCTGTGATTTGGCCATGGCTAATCACATGACACAGCTGGGCTGTGATTGGCCCAGCTTGTGCATGTGATCGCTGTGACCATTCACAGCTAGACACACTTGTATACAATGGATGGTGTGAATGAAGCCATCCATTGTATACAACTGTCATGTGACCTGCTGTGATTGGTCACAGCAGTTCACATGGTACCGGCAACGGGGCCGGTACTCAGATCTGTCATTGGCCGTGTCCGAGGTACATGGCCGGTGACAGATCGCGCCGCTGCGTGGCTCTGTGGGCATGCAAACTGCGCATGCCCGAAAGGACGCCATAAGGCGTCCACCCAGAGGGGTGAGGGGTTTTGCAGGCCGCCATCTGGCTATAGCCCGTGCGAGAACCTGATAAACTTCCTAATGACTTCAACATTACCGAACAAGTCTAGCTGAATGTGGCCAACAACTACTAAGGCTGTCCTTAAAACTTCAATACCATGAAATGATGCAGCGCTAGTGAATATCACAAAAACATACAAACAAATAAACAGTATTCAATGTGCCAAATATGAAGTCTATCATAAATCAAAGTCCATATAAATTCAGATAAATAGATCTTCCACCATCCAGTAGATCCGTGTAGTGTAATGAAAACACTGAGTGCCACCGTCTGAATCAAATGCACACTCACCAGACCATGAGCTGTAATAAGTACAGCAGACACAGAATTTACTTAGGCACAGATCCTCCCCAGTTGTATGCACTTCCACTCTGGAATCACTTCCTCTTTGGCATCAGCCAAGTACAACTGGAACAGATAGAACTCACCAAGGAGCCGATAGAAAGCCAAGGATAGTGTAGTAGTTCACCTTCAGGGGCAGACTGACCATTTGGAAACTCGGGCACTGCCCGAGGGCTCGGGGTCAGTGGGGGCCCAATGGGATGCCCCTGGTACCTTTTTCATAGGCTTTTTTTGAGTTTGGGAAAGGACACAGGGGCCCCATGATCCCTATTGCCTGGGGTCCCCATGAGTTGTCACCTTTTAACAAAGTTATTTTTTACCTGCCAGGTAAAAAAATTTGCATTCAAATCTTCACCCCACAACCTCTATTTCTAAAACCCAATTTAAACTTCTACAAATTACCACAGCAGCCAATCAGATCATGGCCAAAGTATGGAAGCCCCCATCTTTGAGTATTCTTGCAGTTAAGCATAAAGTTACCCAAGCCATGATCCATGTCAAAGTGGAAGCAACCGTCCTAGATTCGGTCCCCAAGTCTCTGTTGATATGGACCCCATGGGTGGATCAGTTCCTTCTGCCAAACTTTGATGATACGCTACTTCTCCCTTAGTGCTATCTAGTCCCTCCTTGTGAAGAGACTACCATTTCCATTTAAATAATACATTGGTTTGGTGAGGAGAACCTCCTCTCTCCCCCAGAAGTCACACACCTCCCCCTCTTCTTCCTTTTGTTTCTTTCTATTCTCCTCCCCTCCTCTCTTTCTCCTACCTTAATTATTTCCCCTTGGCTTTACGCGGAATCCTCATGCAGTTCTAGGAAATATTTCTCTCCTCCCAGAGCTTGACCGTGTCTCATCTTCCTTCGCTATACAAAACTTCTGTTGCTTCTAAGGGTACCTAGTTAAATGTTTATCGCACTGTAATCCCTTTCTGTGGTAGGCAATCTGCCCTCCCATTTCTTCCCTCTTTCCTCCTTTTTTTTTAACTTTTTGTGTTTTTCTTTGTTTTGTTCATGTACTTGTATTTGAGATGCCTTATGTTTGTTCTCTTGGCTCTGAAAATTAATAAAATGTTTGAAAAAGAAAAAAAAATAGCATTTAATATTTTTTGTTTGTGGAGCCTCTAAAGCAGGGGTGTCAAACTGGCAGCCCTCCAGCTGTTGCAAAACTACAAGTCCCATCATGCCTCTGCCTTTGGGAGTCATGCTTGTAACTGTCAATCGTGTAATGCCTCATGGGACTTGTAGTTTGTCAACAGCTGGAGGGCCGTCAGTTTGACACCCGTGTTCTAAAGCATTGCACCAGCAATCATCACATGGCTGGTGCCATGCAGGCCTCCCTCTGACCTGTCATTTTATCTGTTTTGCTTGTACATCCCATAAGAGCAAGCAGATAATTCTGACAGGAAGGCTGTGGAGTGCCATGGTAGTTCATTAAAAACTACAAACCGACAGCCACAAAGGCTGCTGGGACGTGTAGTTTTCCCATTCACAGAATACTGTGAATGAATGACACAGCAGAGTGGGCGGAGCACCACACGGCCACGTTTTTTAAAAAATTGTGACAGCTAGCAGGGAGAAGATCCCTGCTAGATGTCACAATGGGGATTGGGGGCAGCAGGGGCTGGTCCAATCGTAACATGTTACACTCTGAATATGGGTGTTACTTGTAACATGTTACAAAAGGTGAACTTACCCTTTAAATAAAAGTTTATCACAGCAAATAGCTAGTCATCCAGGTAAAACAAGTAAAAAATAAACTGACGTAAGGAGCCGCTGACAACCTGTCCCAACTGTGTCCCAAATCCTTTGTGGATGGACACTACAAATGTTAGATATATCCCAGATTTGCCAGTTACATGCATACATTAGCATTACGGCAGTTTACACCTCCCTTCTGACAATTTGTTTTTGTCTTTATTGAGGATATGAGACTATATGAATGTGAAGGAAACTAAAACCAAACCAGCACTGTGGTGGGGGGGGGGGGGGAGATGTATCCTTTATCTGCCAGATAAGGTTTTTTTTTAATTTTCAGTGATTTTGGTTGTTTTCATTTGTCCTAAAACTACACATTCATATTTGATTTAAAGTAGGCATGAGCCTAAATACAGACCAAATATTGGCTGATCAAGCATTCAGATGAATCCCAAACTTCGGCAGCAATTGTTTCATCAAACATACGATATTGAATTGCTGGGTTAATTGTGAAACGTTTTCCTGATTTCACATAAAGATATAGAGAAACCAATAAAGGTCAGGTGACACTTGAGCCTTATATAACCCAATAATAGATAAGGGGGTGGTTGGAGATAAAGATGGATTTTCATTGAGAGATCTTTCTGCCAGGGTGTCAGAGTGACCAACTGCCCACAATTACTCAGATCTCCTTTTGCCTGCAAACTATTTCTATCACCTATTTCAACAAATTCACAAACAACCGCTTCATAGGAACATTAGCTATAAAAGCATACACGTTTATAAATACTTTTATACAAACAGTAGAATAAATTGTATAAAAAGTTATTTTTAAAACTTTTATGAAAATAGTTTGACACAAAGATACAGTATCTCAGGGGGTCTATTTCCAAAGTACTGTATTTGCGGCATAATGTATACAATGAATCCTGTAGGGCTATTCACCCAAGTGACATTCTTTGGCATTCACCTGTCATGACCCAGTCGCATTCACCTTAATTGTGTCAGCAGTCTATTTATAGTATATGTGGTAGTTCTATTTATATTATAGATGGCAGTCAGCTGTCAAAATAGCTATCAGGCCAGCAAGTTGCAAACATGAGCTCTCCATGGTGCTGAAAAAGTCCATGCTCCATAGCTTCCCTCTCTCACATCCTCCTCCCCCAAACATTGCCCTCCAGGGCTTTCTGGGCATCCTTGAACTCAATTATTGTGAGCCCAGGCTGTCAATAGCAGGACCCCTGGGGGTATGTCCTCACACAGTCTGGGTTCACAATGGAGTGATAAATAGGTTGGCTCTCACACTTCATAAGTATTCACTAGTGATTGCTGGAAGAGCAAAAGAATTCTATTGATCACATGAGCATACAGAAAACCCTTGTATGTAAGTATACATTACTTTATAAAACTGGAGGTGTAAGGAATTCATGGAGGAAGTGCAGAAATGGCTTGGATGAGGGGGAGAGGGTAAGCTAAAGGGAAAATGGTTAACTGAGCCAAAAATATTCACCCTGAATATTAGCAACTAATGTGTGTGTTAGAGAGATCATGTTTTATAACTATAAAAATGGCCCATTGACAAAATGTTTACTCACACATTTTTAAGGCTTGGATAATTTGGAATTTATTTAAAATACACCGCCCCATCCTTTATACACTATATTGCCAAAAGTATTGGGCCACCTGCCTTTACATGTACATGAACTTTAATTGCCTCCCGTAAGGTTCAATATTGAGTTGGCTCGGCCTTTCCACACACATGACCTTTAATGGCCCCCCAGTCTTAGTCCGTAGGGTTCAATATCGAGTTGGCCCCGCCCTTTCCACACACATGACCTTTAATGGCCTCCCAGTCTTAGTCTGTAGGGTTCAAAATTGAGTTGGCCCCGCCCTTTCCACACACATGACCTTTAATAGCCCCCCAGTCTTAGTCCGTAGGGTGCAATATTGATTTGGCCTCGCCCTTTGCAGCTATAACAGCTTCAACTCTTCTGGGAAGGCCGTCCACAAGGTTTAGGAGGGTGTCTATGGGAAGGTTGGACCATTCTTCCAGAAGCACATTTGTCAGGTCAGGCACTGATGTCGGGGGAGGAGGCCTGGCTCGCAGTCTCCACTCTAATTCATCCCAAAGGTGTTCTATGGGGTTGAGGTCAGGACTCTGTGCAGGCCAGTCAAGTTCCTCCACCCCAAACTGGCTCCTCCATCTTTATGGACCTTGCTTTGTGCACTGGTGGGCAGTCATGTTGGAACAGGAAGGGGCCATCCCCAAACTCTTCCCACAAAGTCGGGAGCATGAAATTGTGCAAAATGTCTTGGTATGCTGACATCTTAAGAGTTCCCTTCACTGGAACTAAGGGGCCAATCCCAACCCCTGAAAAACAACCCCACACCATAACCACCCCCTCGACCAAACTTTATACTTGGCACAATGCAGTCATGCAAGTACTTTTCTCCTGGCAACCACCAAATCCAGACACATCCATCAGATTTCTAGTCAGGAAAGCGTAATTCATCACTCCAGAGTACATGTTTCCACTGTTCTAGAGTCCAGTGGTGGCATGCTTTACACCACGGCATCCGATGCTTTCCACTGCAATTGGTGATGTAAGGCTTGGATGCAGCTGCTCGGCCATGGAAACCCATTCCATGAAGCTCTCTACACACTGTTGTGCTCATCTGAAGGCCACACCAAGTCTGGAGGTCTTTAGCTATTGACTCTGCAGACAGTTGGTGACTTCTGCGCACTGTGCGCTTCAGCATGCGCTGACCCCGCTCTGTCATGTGACGTGGCCTACCACTTGGTGGCTGAGTGGCTGTTGTTCCCAGTGGCTTCCACTTTGTTATAATCCCACTAACAGTTGAGCGTGGAATATTTAGTAACCAGGAAATGTCACGGATGGACTTATTGCCCAGATGGCCACCTATCACGGGACCACGCTTGGAGTCACTGAGCTCCTGAGAGCGACCCATTCTTTCACCAATGTTTGTAGAAGCCGCCTGCATGCCTAGGGGCTTGATTGTATACACCTGTGTCCATGGAGGGGATTGGAACACCTGAATCACATGATTTGGAGGGGATTGGAACACCTGAATCACATGACTTGGAGGGGATTGGAACAACTGAATCACATGATTTAGAGGGCTGGCCCAATACTTTTGGCAATATAGTGTGTTTTACTAAAATGTTGGGTATTATATTGTATCTATGTGCACTAAAATTCATTTTAGCATATTTTTTCCTAAAAAATATGCATTTGTTAATAGCTGTGCAATTTTTTTTGGTGGTTTAACCTCCTCCCGTCTGCCATATAAGGAAATGACAAATGGGCGGCAGTTCTCTTGTTCTGGGAGGATGTCATATGACGTTCTCCCACTCTAACTGCACATGTGTGCCCCCAGGACACAGCAGATCACGTGAGGAGAGAAGAGCCAGTAAGCGGCATTCCTCAGAGGGGACATATACACCGATCATCAGGGCACTGATGATCAGTGTAGCCCCATCAGTGCCACCTGTCAGTGCCCATCAATGGCAGCTGCCAGTGCCCATCAAGGATAGCTGCCAGTGCCCATCAGTGCCACATCAATGCCACATATCAGTGCCTACCAGTGCACATCAATGCCACATATCAGTCCCTACCAGTGCACATCAATGCCACATATTAGTGCCCATCTGAGCTGCCTATCAGTGCCAACTATCAGTGTCTGTCAGTGCCATCTATCAGTGCCAGTCAGTGCTGCCAATCAGTGCTGCCTATCAGTGCCCTTCAGTGCTGCCTATCAGTGCCATTCAGGGCAGCCTAACAGTTCCAGTCAGTGTTGCCTATCAGTGCCAGTCAGTGCCACCTATCAGTGCCATATATGAGTGCTGCCTTTCACTGCCCATCAGTGATGCCTGTCAATGCACATCAGTGCCACCTACCAGTGCCTCCTCATCAGTGCCCATCAGTAGCGACTATCAGTGCCTATCAGTGCAGCCTATCAGTGCCCATCACTGCAGCCTCATTAGCGTACATCAGTGAAGGAGAAAAGTTAATTATTTACAAATAAACTAAGAAACTAAGAGAGAAACTTTTTTTAAACTTTTCAGTCTTTTTTAGTTTGTTTAGCAAAAAATTAAAAACACCAAGGTGATTAAAAACCACCAAAAAAAGCTCTATCTGTCTCAAAAAATGATAAGAAAGCCATAAGGGTATAGTGTTGCATGACCGCGCAATTGTCATTCAAAGTGCAACAGTGATGAAAGCTGAAAATTGTCCTGGACAGGAAGGGGGTGAAAGTGCCTGGCAGGCAAGGCGTTAAAGTAATTTTAGCAAACAAATGCTGATTTTAATACGTGTATGGGAAATGAAAAAATAGAATAGTGGTTCCGGATGGGAGGGTCTGCCTCCAGTTGAGCCTGCAAGACAGTCTGCAACACAGAAAGCTCTCCTTTGGTTTGGACCAGCCAGGCAGCATTCCGCACTCCTTGAAAGTCGCTGTCTACAGCTTGGGCCTACACACCTCTGACTCTGCTCCAACTATTGTGGGTTCCCCGGTTGGGTGTACTCCCCTGCCTGGCTGTTGTACTGTTTTACAAGTTCTGCAATACATCGTTTTCTGTAACCCGGGACTCTGTGCGTCTTCAGTCACCGCACCATGCTGCTTATACTCAACACACAGCTGATATGAGTTTATAGATGTCTCAAAGTTGGGGATTCAGATAACTTTCAATTATTAAACATGCTTTGTAAAGGTGCTTTGGCATGTCTGTGTGGCTTTGACATTTATTTGCAAATGTATGCAATTAAAGCCAATTTTGTAGCATAACTCGTTGAGACAGTTTAGTTCGTTTTTCAATTTTTCTGGGTAGTAAATTTGCCTATTCATTACCTGCAGGTAGTACAATATAGTCATTTACTGGAAATATTTAACTTATTTACCCCAAAGAATCAAGGCGTGTTCAGCTATTTCGTAAGGAATGCTTTGGTAAATCTCTTAAGTATAATCCATCAGGTGCCCAGAGGCCTTTTACGTTTTTCCCCATTTGTAATTAAACTTTATAAAAAGGCAGCAACAAAGCTGATGTCACATTTGTTAGCAAATCGTTGTTGGGAGCAGTTTGTGTACATGAAGGGTCGATACAGAAAGGAGAATCCACGATGAAAAGCTGGATGTCTCTCCTCCTGGTCCTGTTGTGTGCTTCCCATTGGATAGTTGGTGAGTAGATTTGGGTCACCTCATGTGGTCAAGCCTGGATGGGAGGGTTAGGGGTGATCTATGGCATAGTGATTGATGGGGGAGAGCAGACACCATATGGAGGACCTAGATCCATTCCTCAATAAAACATCTACAGACCCAACAAGGGAGATGTAGATCCTTCACTTAGATTGTGTGTAAGGTGCTCACTATTCCCCTTTATATATAATTTTCAGTTTCCCAGAAAACTTGATAATATAATGTGTATTAAATCACCAGCAAACCACCATATATTCTTTAACTAAGTGTAAAATGATCAGATATTACATGACAGCTGACCGTTGGTGACTGGGGACAAAAACAAGAAAAATCTGCTAAATACCTTCTTCAGCTTTGTGAACTCAAGTCTTTAATGGGGATCAGTGGTGTATTTAGCTCATGTACAGTACTGCCCTAGGCAACACTAAAATAAAAAGCTCAGTGTTATTAGTGGGGGACCCCAAGGTTCAGTGTTATTAGTGGGGGACCCCAAGGTTCAGTGTTATTAGTGGGGGACCCCAAGGCTCAGTGTTATTAGTGGTGTACCCCAAGTTTCAGTGTTATTAGTGGGGGACCCCAAGGTTCAGTGTTATTATTAGTGTACCCCAGGGTTCAGTGTTATTAGTGGGGGACCCCAAGGTTCAGTGTTATTAGTGGGGGACCCCAAGGCTCAGTGTTATTAGTGGGGGACCCCAAGGCTCAGTGTTATTAGTGGTGTACCCCAAGGTTCAGTGTTATTAGTGGTGTACCCCAAGGTTCAGTGTTATTAGTGGTGTACCCCAAGGTTCAGTGTTATTAGTGGGGTACCCCAAAGCTCATGTTTTTATTGGTGTACCCCAAGGTTCAGAGGCATTAGTGGTGTACCCCAAAGCTCAGTGTTTTTATTGGTGTACCCTAAGGTTCAGTGTTATTAATGAGGTGTACCCTAAGATTCAGTGTTATTAGTGGTGTACCCCAAGGTTCAGAGTTATTAGTGTGGTACCCCAAGACTCAGTGCTATTAGTGGGGTACCCCAATGTTCAGTGTTATTAGTGGGGTACGCCAAGGTTCAGTGTTATTAGTGGGGTACGCCATGGCTCAGTGTTATTAGTGGGGTACCCCAAGGCTCAGTGTTATTAGTGGTGCACCCCAAGATTGAGTGTTATTAGTGGGGTACCCCAAGGTAAGTGATGTATATACAAAACCAGGATGGAGGGAACATGGATTTTCTTGGTTTGTCTTTATTCAAACACATGTCACAATGAAGAAAGAATGACCATTTCTCAAGTTCAAGTGATCAGACATGGAAAGCACACACAGGAAGAAGAAATCAAACCCCCACCAGAGGAGAAAATTAAGTAAACAATTACAAATACATAATAACAATTACATTCATTATCTCAGTTCCCTTTGAAGATTAAACACAAACATTTGGTACCAATTGATACAAAGTAACAAACTCTTCAGGAAAGCAAACATGTTACACAATTGTAAATATTACCCCCTTGTCCTCGAGAGGATTCCCCTCCTTCCTGGCCAGGCCATTTTTTGCATTACGGCACTGTGTTAAGTTGACTGACAATTGCGTGGTCATGCAACACTGCACCCTAATGAAATTAACACCCCTTTTTTCCCCATGAATAGAGCTTTCTTTTGATCACCTGTGCATATTTAATTTTTTCCCTATAAGCAAAAAAAGACTGACAATTTTGAGATAAAAAATTTTTTTGGACTTTTTGCTATTAAACATATCCAGTAAAAAAAAAATTAAAAATCAAATTTCATCATAAATTTCGGCCAGAATGTATTCTGCTCCATGTCTTTGCTAAAAAAAAATCCCAATACGTGTAAATTAATCGGTTTACGTGTAAGTTATAGCATTTACAAATGGTAGTATAGATACCGGGATTTTTTTTTTTCGGCTAGTAATGGCGGTGATCAGCGACTTTTAGCAAGACTGCGGTGGGCATTCTGACATGGGGGGGGGACTGACTTGTTGTCACTGCCATCCCCAGTGACACCAATACAGTGATCAGTGCTAAAAAAAAGCACTGACACTGTATTATTGGCACTGGGAAAGAAGGGGTTAATGGGGAGTGTTTTACTAGGGGCCGGGGGATGTGTGCTTCACTGTACTCACACTGTCTGGGATGGCTGTACTGTGCAGTGTGCCCCAACTGACAGGGAGGAGGACTGTTTGTAAACAAAACAGTCTTCCTCCCTGTCAGTGATTGCCGGCTGGCGGGTAATTACTGGCCGGGACCCATGTGTGTCCCTTACTCTGAAATGCAAAATCACATATATATACGTGATTTTGCGCACAGGTGCCACCGTGTAGCAGTATATCTGCTATACGGCGGTGTGATGAATGTTAATGACAAATAATAAGTTATTAATTATTATTTATTATGGGAATAGAAGTGCACAGGGGTGTGTAAAAAGCAACTTCAGTTCCCTTTTATAAAACACATTTTAGTCAATCGCAGAGCATAGCGATTATTGGATCTCAGCAACAGATGACAAGTCCAAGAGAGTATAGGTGACATAATACAAAAATCAGAAGCCTTCAGAGTCTTCACTATACCCAGGTCTTCTATCATATTATTAGAAAAGGATATGGACACACCACACATCCAGTATACCGTGTATGTCCAATCTATATACACCAATGTGTCTTTTGTGTAAGGCATACATCTATATACCCTAAACTATCGCTTCCACCATCCTTTCCAACTTAGCAGATAAAATCTTCCCCTTGATATACAGATAATACCAATGATTCTACCCTACCTACAGCTATTGAAAGTATATTACGCATGCACAGGGGCAGACTGACCATTGGGGAACTCGGGCACTGCCCGAGGGCCCAGGGTTAGTAGGGGGCCACATGAGATGTCCCTGGTACCTTTAATAGGCTTTTTTGGGTGTGATTTGAGTTTGGGCAAGGACACAGGGGCCCCATGATCCCCTATTGCCCGGGGGCCCCATGAGTTGTCAGTCCGCCCCTGTGCATGCATTATACCTATCCTACAACAATAAAACAGTAGCGAGGTGTAATGAAATCTCATTTGCACACTAATTTAGCTAGGACAATTCTTCACATGCTAAAAGAATCCCGTATTACTAAAATGTACCACAAACTCTTAAAATATAAATATAAATCGTAATCCTTATTTAACCCAGTTGGATAATGCGATGACAATTCATGAATTCGTATCAACCGGGCCAGGGTTGTGGGAAAGAGGCCCTTGTCCTCATCAACATAGGGGCCTACTAGTTTGTATGCTCAGTTTAGGGTCTAATGTAGATTTTGGGGGGACCCCTACATCATTTTTTTTTTTTTTTTGCATGGAGATCCCCTTTAAATTCATAATAGGTCCACTGGGTCTAGCAATGTTTTTAGTCGGGACTATTACCCTAAAACCCATACCATATCCAAAGGGTCTGTTATGGATTTGGGGGGAACCCAGCACTTTCTTTTTAAAGCAAATGTGGCAGAAAGATCCCTGATTAGGGTCTGGTATGTATATTGGGAGGGATCCTCATGCTCTTATTCTATAAAATCAATATAGCATTCAGGACAATATTAATGTCACTTTTTTATTTCTAAATGGCAATTTTGCTCTAGAGCTTTGTGCCAGTAGAGATGTGCTGCTTCATAGGCAAGTTTAAGGAAGTTCAAATGCAAAATTTTAAAAGGGATTTTGCATTTTAAATTTTTAAATTGTAAGCAATATTAAATTTACTGCTCCTTGCAAAATTGTAAAAAAAAGGGCCATGTCTAATTCCTCATGCCCTTTTTTACACCCTTTGCTTATTAGCCTCAAAAATGGGGATACTTCACTTTACAGATACAGATCCCATTGACTTCATAGGGTTTGGTTTCAGATTCTATATTTCTGATAAATTCACTGATGTCCCAAGAACTGAACCCACATATGTCTGGTCTATCCCTACTTACTGGACATCAAAAGTATCAGGGCAGAATTGACCCAGCCTACACCTCAGTGGATTAGTAATTGATCCATTTCCTTTTCATAGGTCCAAAATATTGTGTAAATTGATTTATTTTTCCAATAGAAAGAAAAAGATTTTATAAACAATATATATACAGTATATATATATATATATATATATATATATATATATATATATATATATATACTCACTATATTGCCAAAAGTATTGGGAAACCTGCCTTTAATGGCCTCCCAGCCTTAGTCCGTAAGGTTCAATATTGAGTTGGCCCCGCCCTTTCCACACACATGACCTTTAATGGCTCCCCAGTCTTAGTCCGTAAGGTTCAATATTGAGTTGGCCCCGCCCTTTCCACACACATGACCTTTAATGGCTCCCCAGTCTTAGTCCGTAAGGTTCAATATTGAGTTGGCCCCGCCCTTTCCACACACATGACCTTTAATGGCTCCCCAGTCTTAGTCCGTAAGGTTCAATATTGAGTTGGCCCCACCCTTTCCACGCACATGACCTTTAATGCCCCCCAGTCTTAGTCCATAGGGTTCAATATTGAGTTGGCCCCGCCCTCTCCACACACATGACCTGTAATGGCCCCCCAGTCTTAGTCTGTAGGGTTCAATATTGAGTTGGCCCCGCCCTTTCCACGCACATGACCTTTAATGGCCCCCCAGTCTTAGTCCATAGGGTTCAATATTGAGTTGGCCCCGCCCCGTGCAGCTATAACAGCTCCAACTCTTCTGGGAAGGCCGTCCACAAGGTTTAGGAGGGTGTCTATGGGAAGGTTGGACCAGTCTTCCAGAAGCACATTTGTCAGGTCAGGCACTGATGTCGGGGGAGGAGGCCTGGCTCGCAGTCTCCGCTCTAATTCATCCCAAAGGTGTTCTATGGGGTTGAGGTCAGGACTCTGTGCAGGCCAGTCAAGTTCCTCCACCCCAAACTGGCTCCTCCATGTCTTTATGGACCTTGCTTTGTGCACTGGTGGGCAGTCATGTTGGAACAGGAAGGGGCCATCCCCAAACTCTTCCCACAAAGTTGGTAGCATTAAATTGTCCAAAATGTCTTGGTATGCTGACGCCTTAAGAGTTCCCTTCACTGGAACTAGGGGACCAAGCCCAACAACCCCTGAAAAACAACCCCACAGCTTAATTCCCCCTCCACCAAATTTTACATTTGGAAAAATGCAGTCAGGCAAGTACCGTTCTCCTGGTAACCAACAAACCCAGACACGTCCATCAGATTGCCAGACAGAGAAGTGTGATTTGTCACTCCAGAGAATACGTCTCCACTACTCTAGAGTCCAGTGGCGGCGTGCTTTACATCACGTCATCCGACGCTTTGCATTGCACTTGGTGATGGAAGGCTTGGATGCAGCTGCTCGGCCATGGAAACCCATTCCATGAAGCTCTCTACGCACTGTTGTTGGGCTCATCTGAAGGCCACACCAAGTTTGGAGGTCTTTAGCTATTGACTCTGCAGACAGTTGCACTGTGCGCTTCAGCATGCACTGACCCCGCTCTGTCATGTGACGTGGCCTACCACTTGGTGGCTGAGTGGCTGTTGTTCCCAGTTGCTTCCACTTTGTTATAATCCCACTAACAGTTGAGCGTGGAATATTTAGTAGCCAGGAAATGTCACGGATGGACTTATTGCCCAGGTGGCCACCTATCACGGGACCACGCTTGGAGTCACTGAGCTCCTGAGAGCGACCCATTCTTTCACCAATGTTTGTAGAAGCAGTCTGCTGTCAAGGTCCTACCTTTCTTCAAAGCTTGTGCATCTCCATGAGCTGGCATCCATCTTGGTTTTCTGCAAAGCATGGTGGGAACCTTTATGCCTTCAGGCTTCTGCGGCTCCTCCTCAGAAGGGTGTGGTTGAGCACATTTAAACCTGCTGTCTGCAAGTGTGCTCTGCACTTGTGTCCTGTATGTTGCCCTGTTGCAAGCGCTTGTGTTGTTCCCATTGCTCTCCTGGTAACTGACTCGGCTTGGACAAGACTACTCTCTGCGTTAACCCTTTACCTGACCTTCCGTTGCTGAACCCGGCCCGTGACCTGATTATTCTTTGCCTACCGTCTAGTACTGTCTGCTCCGTTGTTATTGACCCGGCTTGTCTGACTACTCTACTCGTGTTCCCATCTAGCTCCCACCAGCTGTACGCCATTGGCAGCAGTCGTTATCGCAGCTGGGGTCACTCGGGGGCCGCGACCTGGTCTCAGGCTGCGTCAAGTCCATCCCCACCATCAGGGGCCCTGGTGAAGGGTAGCCTGGGGCTTAGACTCCACGCCCTGAGGGGCTCTGGTCTGTGGGTAGTGGCTGTCGTCAGTCGCAGCATGACCGTACCATAGGCCTGCCTGCCCATTCCAGCGTTCCTGCCCTGACATCTGCATGCCTAGGGGCTGGATTGTATACACCTGTGGCCATGGAGGGGATTGGAACACCTGAATCACATGATTGGAGGGGATTGGAACACCTGAATCACATGATTTGGAGGGGATTGGAACACCTGAATCACATGATTTGGAGGGCTGGTCCAATACATTTGGAAATATAGTGTATACAGTATATATCTATATATATATATATATATATATATATATATATATATATATATACTATATATACATACACTCCCCATCCACTTTAAGTCAACCTTGCTAGTGCCAAGAAAATCTCCACCACACCATGACACCACCAGCCTGGACCATTGATACAAGGCAGGATGAATCCATGCTTTCATGTTGTTTATGCCAAATTCTGACCCTACCATCCAAATGTCGCAGCAACCAGTCTGTCCATTCTCCTCTGACTTCTGACATCAACAAGGCATTTTCCTTCACACAACTGCCGCTCAATAGATATTTTCTCTTTTTTTCAGACCATTCTCTGAAAACCCTAGAGATGGTTGTGTGTGAAAATCCCAGTAGATCAGTCGGTTTTGAAATACTCAGACCAGCCCGTCTGGCACCAACCACCATGCCACGTTCAAAGTCACTTAAATCCTCTTTCTTCCCCATTCTGATGCTCGGTTTGAACTTCAGCAAGTCGTCTTCACCACGTCTAGATGCCTAAATGCATTGAGTTGCTGCCATGTGATTGGCTGATTAGCAATTTGTGTTACCAAGCAATTGAACAGGTGGCCCTAATAATGTGGCCAGTGAGTGTATATATCTAATTTTTTAAATGTATTTATTTATTTTAATTTTATTTGATATAATATCTATACTTATTATGAAGCGTAAGGGGGTAGTTGAGAGAAATTGAAGTTGTTACCCTTTCTGCATTCATTTGTTTTTGTAGAGATGAATACTTTGCAGGAATCTCACATAATAATTTTGTCATTTCTTTAGGCACTGATGGCTACAAATGTAAACAGAGAGGTAAGTCACCAAGTGAGGAATCTCTGATACAAGAACTCAGTCAGACAAGCAAAAATGTTAATCATTTTGTTTTAAAACATGTAAATTATTTTTGGCTGAAGTAAGCAAGAAAATTTTTTTTTTTTTTTTTTTTTAGATTTGGACTTTTTGGTTGCACAACAAAACATTCTTCATACTGATTTGATCTGTCT
Organism: Staurois parvus; assembly: GCF_062004578.1. Taxonomy (NCBI): domain Eukaryota; kingdom Metazoa; phylum Chordata; class Amphibia; order Anura; family Ranidae; genus Staurois; species Staurois parvus. The sequence continues at coordinate 2,255,043 of NW_028317830.1, forward strand.
GAATAAAACCAATTGACTTATACACTGTCTGGTACAGAAACTAAAAAACCTTCAGTCCCAGGTCACACTGGGTGTGACTTGGCATGTGATTTGCATGCCATGTGGATTGCAAATCGCATTGCAAGTAGCACCCTATTGTCCGCAATTAGAGTGGTCATATCAGTTCGGTTCCATCTTGGCCAAAGCCACACAGATTTCTAAAGTAGCTCATGCACAAATTTTGGTGCGATTTGCATAGACATTTGTGTCAGACGTCTTGAAAATCGCACCTCAAATCGCAATGACATTCCGACTTTGAAATCGTGCAAATTATAGTGAAGTTGCGCAATTTCAAAGTCGGGATCGGGGGGTAAGTCTTAAAAATAAACGAGATATCATGAAAGCCTATTGCTAGGGTCGATTTACTAAAGCAGGGGTCTCCAAACTCTCCAAACAGAGGGCCAGTTTACTGTCCATCGGACTTTAGGAGGGCTGGACTGTGGCCATTGGGAGTAGAAAAGGTCCTGACGTCAGTTGGAAAAATCAATGTCCCATTTTTGGTGTCATTGGAAGGTATTGTGCCTCATCATTGGTGTCACTGGGCCCTATTGTTAGTGTCACTGGGAGAAATTGGGCCACACCATTGTTGTCATTGGGAGGAATTGTTCCCCTTCATTGGTGTCAGTGGAGGGGAATTATGCCCCATTGTTGGTATCAGTGGATGAAATAGTGCCCCAAGGGCGGGATAAAAGCAAGTAAAGGGCCGCATCTGGCGACCATCTGCAACCGTGCCGCAGTTTGGAGACCACTGGACTAAAGGAATAGAGATTTGAAAAGTGAAGGATCATTTAGCTTAGCAAGTAAGGCAATTCTGTGTTCATTTTAACCATCCAATCATGGAGAAGTACTATAATTACATAAAAGCCACACATAAATGCAGTCCTGTAATCGTTACTGTAGTTTTTTTAAAGCAAGCGGTATAAGTACCTGAATTTGACTTGGGATCGGCCACCTTAAGTCCCTTGTAAAGCAGAGCTCAGTTTAGGAGAGGGACAAGGAGCCAGTCGGGTGTGCTGTAGTGTGTGGAGCATGCAGATAGGAAAAGAGCGAAGAGTGACATAGAGGCGGGCCTATTTGTGTGATGCTTCTCCTACACTGTCCAGTCACAGGGAGGAGATGGGTGCAGATGAGTCGGCTGGATGAATGGGTTTTTTCTTTTGATGGACAGGGGAGGAGGTGTAGTCATTGTGATTGGCAAGGATCTGCATTGTTGGATGACATGCTTGACAATAGAATTACAACACTGTTTTTTAAATAATTGATTTTCCAAATGTTTGTGTGTCTTTATTTACTATGTTCAGTATATTTAAAAGAGTTGGGGTACTACGGTATGTCCCACATATGGGGGGGGGGCAATAACTGAGGTCCCCCTATCTTAATGGTGGCTTCCAGATTCCAATAAGCCCCCCGCCCCCACACCCACAACTACTGGGCCAGAAAAAAATTGCATTGGCACATGTCCCCCAGGGCCGCGCCCAACCCCCCCAGTACCCTATTTTTCCAATCCTTTGCCTCTAAGACTTAAACACGGGGATATTTGAATTTACAGATTCCAGACTTCGCTCAGCCACCAGAAAAGCCATTTTACACACAAATTGTCAAATCTTATCAACTTCTCCACTGCTGAACTGTCTAGACAGAAAAAAAGGAATATGTCACCCCCCCCCCATCTTTACCCATCTTAAAGGAGAAGTATGGGACTTTTTTTTTTTTTTTAATTTCCAAATCATACTAACCTAGGTGGATGCTGCATCTGTCCCCCGCTGGTGTGTGTGAGTGTGAGAATTCAGAGATCACATGTCTGCTGATTGCTGAGTTCTCACAGCTGCTGTGAGCAGAGAGCATTGACTGTCAGTCACCACTCTCTGCTCTACCCCCAGTGCTCACTGGAGTGCTGGGCTGTGAAGGGGAAGGGAGCAACTGGCTCTGGCTCTCAGCAGATGACTGAGAGGATGTGCTAGGTGCTGCTCAAGACTTTGGGGTGGATCTTGACTTTAAAGTCGGGATCTTTCCCCAGCCTGGACTAGCTGAGTGCTGTCCGCTGAAAACAGGTCACTGGAGTGCAGAGCGAACTTCACTCCTGTGATCTACAGGAGAAGTACAACCAAAAGAACTTTGGCTGTACTTCTCCATTAAAGCTCCACCAAATTAAGCACCAACATAGACAAAGAGATTTTGTTACAATGTTACCAGTGATCCAAAATGTATATTAAATAATATCAATAGAATATTGTTTTAACTGATGGATTTGTGTCACAGAGGGGACCTCCCTTACCGTATTAATGGATGTATTACTGACCTATTGGCCTTATTCAGTCTTTGTGCAAGAAGCTCTGAATTTGTTATCAGCCAGATTCCCCTGCGTCACACGGCAATATACTTCACTAATCCTGGACTATGCAGGTAAATACAAAAATCAGTACGTTAGCTGTTTGAACATTTAAATTTATTTGCAATGTTTCATTTTTGAAAAATTATTTCATTGGTATCCCTCTAGCAGTATATGTAAGCTGACCACTGAGATACATTTCACAAAGTATTCATCCTAAACCAACATTCAGTTCTTCCATTTCCACCACGAACCAACAAGCATTTCTTTACACTCTGTCCTTGCACTGATGCAATCTCCCCGCAGAGATGTTGTTCTGACAGGGGAACTGCCCGCCCCCCAGAACACACTGGTCAGCGCTCGCAGCCATTGGCTGAGAGCGCTAATTGAATGTCGATCATCTGCTCAATTTTCAGCATGCCCATGAGATCTGCGTCTGTCGGACAAGGACCTGTACACATTAGCCAAACGTCAGCAGGTATCTACTGTACTGGCAGATTTTGGCTGATATTTGACCCATGTGTATGGGGGTTTTCACTATATGCAATGATTATTCGAATACCTATGTTTTTCTTTGCCTGCTACTTCTCTCTGATGTGCTGGAAGGCAGGGGACAGACTGACCATTTTATAAACTCGGGCACTGCCTGAGGGCCCGGGGTCAGTAGGGGGCCCCATTGGATGCTCCTGGTACCTTTTTCATGGCCCCATGATCCCCTATTGCCCGGGGACACCATGAGTTGTCAGTCCGCCCCTGCTGGAGAGATTTATGAAATGACACCACTTCCCAAAGATATATGGAGGTACGGTGACCCATAAATGTAACTTTTTCAGGGCATTTCTGGGGCCCTAAAAACCATAGGTCCAAGGGTAATTTTAAAAATAATGAAACTCTTCCATTACACTGATCTGCAACCAGAGTATAGACATAAGGCTAGCACTAAAGTGTATAGGCAATTTTTTTGTCTTTAATACATTCTTTTTATTGAGTTTTGTAGAGGGTGTTACAAAACAGAGCCTTGTGGCAGACCACACCAATGTCTGCTCAGTGCAATGCAAATACGCATAGTGCATAGCTACATAGTTAGTCTGGATGGAAAAAGACAAAAGTTCATCTAGTTCAACCATAAAAGGAAAAATAAAAAAACAAACTATAATCCTACACCCACAGCTGATACAGAGGAAGGCAAAAGAAACTCAGTTAAACATAATCCAATCTGCTCCTGCAGGGAAAAAAAATCCTTCCTGATCCCCCAAGAGTCAATCGGATATTCCCTGGATCACCTTTCCCTATAAATGTTATATCCAGTTATATTCTGTGTATCCAAGAAAGAATCCAGGACTTTCCTACAGCAATCCACTGAGCTGGCCACACCCAACTCTGGAGGGAGTCTATTCCACATTCTCACAGCTCTCACTGTGAAGAAACATTTCCATATTTGCAGATTACATTTCTTTTACTCCAAACGTAAAGAGCGCCCCCTTGTCCTCTGTGATGACCTCAGGGGGAATGACTACACCGAGTTCACTATATGAACCACTGATGTATTATACATGGAGATCATATCCCCCCTTATATATTATACATGGAGATCATATCCCCCCTTATGTATTATACATGGAGATCATATCCCCCCTTATGTATTATACATGGTGATCATATCCCCCCTTATGTATTATACATGGAGATAATATCCCCCCTTATGTATTATACATGGAGATAATATCCCCCCCTTATGTATTATACGTGGAGATCATACCCCCCCTTATGTATTATACGTGGAGATCATACCCCCCCTTATGTATTATACATGGAGATCATACCCCCCTTATGTATTATACATGGAGATCATACCCCCCTTATGTATTATACATGGAGATCATATCCCCCCTTATGTATTATACATGGAGATCATATCCCCCCTTATGTATTATACATGGAGATCATATCCCCCCTTATGTATTATACATGGAGATCATATCCCCCCTTATGTATTATACATGGAGATCATATCCCCCCTTATGTATTATACATGGAGATCATACCCCCCCCCCCCTTATGTATTATACATGGAGATCATACCCCCCTTATGTATTATACATGGAGATCATATCCCCCCCTTATGTATTATACATGGAGATCATATCCCCCCTTATGTATTATACATGGAGATCATATCCCCCCCTTATGTATTATACATGGAGATCATATCCCCCCTTATGTATTATACATGGAGATCATATCCCCCCTTATGTATTATACATGGAGATCATATCCCCCCTTATGTATTATACATGGAGATCATATCCCCCCTTATGTATTATACATGGAGATCATATCCCCCCTTATGTATTATACATGGAGATCATATCCCCCCTTATGTATTATACATGGAGATCATATCCCCCCTTATGTATTATACATGGAGATCATATCCCCCCCTTATGTATTATACATGGAGATCATTCCCCCCTTATGTATTATACATGGAGATCATTCCCCCCTTATGTATTATACATGGAGATCATTCCCCCCTTATGTATTATACATGGAGGTCATATCCCTCCTTATGTATTATACATGGAGATCATATCCCCCCCCCTTATGTATTATACATGGAGATCATATCCCCCCCCCTTATGTATTATACATGGAGATCATATCCCCCCTTGTGTATTATACATGGAGATCATATCCCCCCTTATGTATTATACATGGAGATCATATCCCCCCCTTATGTATTATACATGGAGATCATATCCCCCCCTTATGTATTATACATGGAGATCATATCCCCCCCTTATGTATTATACATGGAGATCATATCCCCCCCTTATGTATTATACATGGAGATCATATCCCCCCCTTATGTATTATACATGGAGATCATATCCCCCCCTTATGTATTATACATGGAGATCATATCCCCCCCTTATGTATTATACATGGAGATCATATCCCCCCCTTATGTATTATACATGGAGATCATATCCCCCCTTATGTATTATACATGGAGATCATATCCCCCCCTTATGTATTATACATGGAGATCATATCCCCCCCTTATGTATTATACATGGAGATCATATCCCCCCCTTATGTATTATACATGGAGATCATATCCCCCCTTATATCTTTCTGGAGTCTATACCTCTTTTAGTACAAGAAATGATTGCGTTTGCTTTAAACCTCATTTGCCACATAGTTTCCAAATTATATTGTGTATGGAGGTTGGAGTGTAAGTTGGAGACATCCTGTAAGGATGTCCACTGTAGCTTGGTGTCATCTACAAACATGGAAATGGTACTTTTAATCCCCGACCCTATATCAATTATAAGTATATTAAAAAGTAAGAGTCCCAACACTGAACCTTGGGGAACACCACTGATAACACTGAGCCTTGGGGTACCCCACTGATAACACTGAACCTTGGGGTACCCCACTAATAACACTGAGCCTTGGGGAACACCACTGATAACACTGAGCCTTGGGGAACCCCACTAATAACACTGAGCCTTGGGGAACCCCACTAATAACACTGAGCCTTGGGGTACCCCACTAATAACACTGAACCTTGGGGTACACCACTAACAACACTGAGCCTTGGGGTACCCTACTAATAACACTGAACCTTGGGGTACACCACTAACAACACTGAGCCTTGGGGTACCCTACTAATAACACTGAACCTTGGGGTACCCCACTAATAACACTGAACCTTGGGGTACCCCACTAATAACACTGAACCTTGGGGTACACCACTAATAACACTGAACCTTGGGGTACACCACTAATAACACGGAACCTTGGGGTCCCCCACTAATAACACTGAACCTTGGGGTACACCACTAATAACACTGAGCCTTGGGGTACCCCACTAATAACACTGAACCTTGGGGTACCCCACTAATAACACTGAACCCTGGGGTACACCACTAATAACACTGAACCTTGGGGTACCCCACTAATAACACTGAACCTTGGGGTACCCCAGTAATAACACTGAACCTTGGGGTCCACAACTAATAACACTGAACCTTGGGGTACCCCACTAATAACACTGAACCTTGGGGTACACAACTAATAACACTGAACCTTGGGGTACCCCACTAATAACACTGAACCTTGGGGTACCCCACTAACAACACTGAACCTTGGGGTACCCCACTAATAACACTAAGCCTTGGGGTACCCCACTAATAACACTGAGCCTTGGGGTACCCCACTACTAACACTGAGCCTTGGGGTACCCCACTACTAACATTGAACCTTGGGGTACCCCACTACTAACATTGAACCTTGGGGTACCCCACTACTAACACTGAACCTTGGGGTACCCCACTAATAACACTGAACCTTGGGGTACACCCCTAACACCATAACTAGACCATTAAGAGTATGAATCATTAACCACTACTCTCTGAATTCGGCCTTTTAGCCAGTTTTCTATCCATTTAAAAACTGTTTTTTCCATGCCTGTAGACTTTACCTTACACATTAGCCGTGCACAATATTAGAATTCAAGAACTGTAGAAAGATTTTTCTCTATTACTGGGGACAACCCCCCCCGAGCTACACTCGGGAATACACTGCAGCGTTGCTCCGGGATCTCTTCTGCACTTACCTTGTCCTGCGCTCCTGCGATGTCCCCCCTGCAGTGTCCCCAGCCATCTCCTCCGGCTGATGCCGGCATCTGTCTTCCGGGTTCCGCTCCCTGCGACGTCGGGACGTACGGGGGAGGGAACGGCGGGAAATTTGAAAATAACAAAAAGTGACATTCACTAAATTCACTAAAATCACATAGTATAACATTCCTGTATCAAACCATTTCACATACATTTTGTCCCGAGTGCTTTGTCCGGCGCCCTGCCTGCATTTTTACTGTTCTTTCTGCCAGGAAACTGAGAAACGTCCATGGCGTCCAAAAAGCGTTCCTTTAGGTCAGACGCGGTTTTAGACCGGCTAGAGAACAGCGATAGTAAATCAGAACCACTTGCAGAATTGAGTGATAATGATTGGTGGAGGAAATTCCTCATCAGACACTGAAAACGATTCTGCGACTGAGCTCAGCGATGTGAGAACTTGGCGCTCTATTTCACATTTCAGTGTTTTTGGTTTGATTATATTATTGAATTAAATTTATTAATATATTATTTTTTATGATTATTTATTAAATTATAATTTATGATTTTGCGTTTCAAATTTTATCCTCCCCGGGATGTTTACTAGACTCTTGTTCGGACAGATTTCAGTGAGTTATTCATACAAATTACAGACCGACAATATAAAACGCCAAATTTCCATGCAAAATAATGTACCGCTTTCAGCATCAAAAATCTGAAATAATCAGACCGCCAGGGAGGTTAAGAAGTACTTTAGGAGTAACTCCACTTTTGTTCAGAAAAAAATCCCTCCCCTCTGGGTGAACTCTGTACACTGGGGGAATTTTAACAATCTTTGTTGCAGATTTCTACCTTTTATTATTGTAAAGATCTGGCTGTTTGTTTGTCTGTGTCCATATGCAGTGTGAATATGTATGAGCTGCTTCACCTACAGGGTTTTCATGAGGAAAGTGGCAGGGTGGCTGCATCCCTTTAGAAGTGATTTCCCTTTGGGAGTATCTCACCAAAAATGACACGTTTGTGTGCCTGTGATGCTTAAAATCTGACCTGTATCTTAGTTCAGACTTCTGGGAATATCAGTAAGCCAATCACACAAGCAGGAAATTACATTTTCAGGGATGTTCTGTACACCATTTGTGCACTGAATACCTCCAGGTAGCCTTATTGCATTTTACAGAAAATTACAGTCCTACAAAAGAAAGGTAATTTTTTTTATAAAATTCTGTTACAATATGATTTGAGTCTCAATTGTATGCGCTATATTATTTTTTAAATTTGCTAATTTTTTTTCCATAAAAGTGGGGTTACCCTATGAAATAGCTGGAGTACTAAGCAAGCATTGACTGTTAAGACAATAGACACTTTAGCCAGGTGTAAGTAATGTATAGCACAGCTTACAGAGAGCAGTGGTCGGGAGTATGTATTATAGAGCACAGCTGACAGATGTCAGATGTCAGGAATATGTAATGTATAGCACAGCTTATAAGGTGCAGTGATCAGGATTATGTAACAAAAAACATGTACTGCAGTCACGAGTACAACATAAAGCACAGCATACAGAGTACAGCAGTCACGAGTACAACATAAAGCACAGCATACAGAGTACAGCAGTCACCAGTACAACATAAAGCACGGCATACAGAGTACAGCAGTCATGAGTACAACATAAAGCACGGCATACAGAGTACAGCAGTCACGAGTACAACATAAAGCACAGCATAGAGTACAGCAGTCACGAGTACAACATAAAGCACAGCATACAGAGTACAGCAGTCACGAGTACAACATAAAGCACGGCATACAGAGTACAGCAGTCACGAGTACAACATAAAGCACAGCATACAGAGTACAGCAGTCACGAGTACAACATAAAGCACGGCATACAGAGTACAGCAGTCATGAGTACAACATAAAGCACGGCATACAGAGTACAGCAGTCACGAGTACAACATAAAGCACAGCATACAGAGTACAGCAGTCACGAGTACAACATAAAGCACGGCATACAGAGTACAGCAGTCATGAGTACAACATAAAGCACGGCATACAGAGTACAGCAGTCACGAGTACAACATAAAGCACAGCATACAGAGTACAGCAGTCATGAGTACAACATAAAGCACAGCATACAGAGTACAGCAGTCACAAGTACAACATAAAGCACAGCATACAGAGTACAGCAGTCACAAGTACAACATAAAGCACAGCATACAGAGTACAGCAGTCATGAGTACAACATAAAGCACAGCACACAGAGGACAGCAGTCACGAGTACAACATAAAGCACAGCATAGAGTACAGCAGTCACGAGTACAACATAAAGCACAGCATACAGAGTACAGCAGTCATGAGTACAACATAAAGCACGGCATACAGAGTACAGCAGTCAGGAGTACAACATAAAGCACGGCATACAGAGTACAGCAGTCATGAGTGCAACATAAAGCACGGCATACAGAGTACAGCAGTCACGACTACAACATAAAGCACAGCATACAGAGTACAGCAGTCACGACTACAACATAAAGCACAGCATACAGAGTACAGCAGTCACGAGTACAACATAAAGCACAGCATACAGAGTACAGCAGTCACGACTACAACATAAAGCACAGCATACAGAGTACAGCAGTCACGAGTACAACATAAAGCACGGCATACAGAGTACAGCAGTCACGAGTACAACATAAAGCACGGCATACAGAGTACAGCAGTCACGAGTACAACATAAAGCACGGCATACAGAGTACAGCAGTCACGAGTACAACATAAAGCACGGCATACAGAGTACAGCAGTCACGAGTACAACATAAAGCACAGCATAGAGTACAGCAGTCACGAGTACAACATAAAGCACAGCATACAGAGAGCAGCAGTCACGAGTACAACATAAAGCACAGCATACAGAGAGCAGCAGTACGGGGCAGGTGGCAGGTATTGAACAATCCTGCATTTATTGTGCAGGATGCAGTAGTTCAGATTATACCATAAACAACATTTTAAATGGAGTCCTTGTTTGGGCCAATCAAATCACAGCAATATTTGGCAGTCACGAACAGGTGAGTAGCCGACGACCATTTGCATATATGTGACCACTTAGAGGGTGATCGTTAACACTGAGAGGCTGCATATATGCGTCCCGATGTAAGCATTTTCTGTGCTGAGAGCATGCACCCTGTGCATTCCCATTGCAGTTACCAGTGGGTACCAGAGAGCTCCTAATGCCTACTTGTGATCAGGAACCAATCACAGCAAATCACAGCGGTCACATGATCAGAATGCCTGCATCTGCCTCCCTCTGCATTTAGAACCTCTTGAAGGATTGGGAGGTGGCTGTAGGAATTGGTTAAACTGGGTATACTTGGGCTCTTTGTGTGCAAAGAATCTTTTTTCCTGAGCACAGCTGATATTAACAAACTACATTGCATTCAAGCCTTTGATGGGTGATTTTGATCTCTTACCATTTATTAGGCATTGATTGATGTTTATTTTGAGCATACATTATTTTTTTAATAAAATATTGCTTTTTTTCAGAAATAAATGAACTCATCACTCATGACACAAGTTATTTCATTCAAAGCATAACAAAAAACAATTGGGATGACACTGCTAATAATTATTATAACCACACATTAAACTGCAATCAGGCCCTCCTCTATGGGCTGAAGAGAGCTCTGGAGATTTCCCCCGCTGAGTCCATCATTTTGGTTTTTACATTTGGCTCCATGACAGATTATGATGACTCTCAGCTCCTGTCTGATATTCATACATTGCTGGAGGAAAAGAAGTCCCAAGTAAGAGTCTTCCATGTAAAGTCATACATCGTCTACGTATCTTTGATCCGTAGCTAAACATTTTATTTTTCTCTACAGGTTTATTTTCTGTGGTACGAAGGGTGGTTTTGCACAGTGAGTGCTTCCCAGCAAGATATATTTAACACCATTTCATCTCTTAGTTATGGAGAATTTAATAATTTATATGCAACCGATACTGAGGTAAGAATCACACTGGAAGCCTAGAAAACATACCTTTATTAGTGAAGATACAATCATTTTGATGATGAATCCTTTATGTACTGAGCTGAATTCCAGTTATACTCTGTATGTCTGCAGACTGCTTTAGAGGTGATAATACAAGGAATAAATTGTTTCAGATCAAAATGTGAACATTGGCAACAGATAGGAGGAGAGAGAAGAGTGACAGAGAGATGAGCCTATGTGTGCTATAGGGGTACAGAAAAGACAATAGGACTCCCTCAATGCTTATTTGCTTTCATACATGTCACCAGAGATGGGGGAGCACAAGTCACCATGTCACTGACAGCTGCAGTCACCTAGCACCACAGTATTGAGGTCAGCAAGGTGGCCAGCATGCCTCAGAATTGTTTAGTCATGCAGAGCAGTGCTTCTGGGAGGTGGCTGTCACCTGGGCAGAGAAGGTGTGCGGATGCAGCTGCAGGGAATTTTGCGCTCAGCAGGTGAGGGGGAGCTGTGGACATGGTGTCTGTCACGATCGCGGCGTCAGACCCCAGACCTTCTCTCCAAACTCGTGACCGAAGGACTAGCCGATCTAAAACCGCAATGTCACGTGCATAACAATGCCACACTCAGCTGCACCATGCACAACGATTTTCCAGCTAATTGGACCACGATCGATGCACCGGAAGCCTGAATCGATTGTTATTGGGTCAGGTTAATTACACAATTAATCCTTCACACTGCCACCACCTCCTTTTTGTACAGAGAAAGTGGAAACTCTGCAGCTATAACGCTATAATAGTTGAGATAATCATCTGTATAACACAGACACCGCAGGCAGGTTATACAGAGGGTTAGACAAACACAGTAGCATCTCTTTAGAGGCAGGAATTCGTAAATTGCAATAAAGCACTATGGAAAGAGTTCAACACTTTCAGAAGGAAAGATTTATTACTAAAAGGTCAAAGGGGTACAATAAAAATATTTACAGAAAAAGATGTAACTAACATAAATATATAAATATACAGAGACCAACAGTACAGCAAAAAGATATCAGAGGTGAAAGGGTTAAGGTACTTGCCAAAGTCCTGGGTTAGCAGATCCAAGTTTCAGAGCGAAAGGGTACGGGTCTCCCCAGGTGGTACTGATGTTAAAATGGGAGATGCCTTCAACTCACTCTTCTTAGGCCTGACAGCCTAATTTGTAGTTCCCCAGCAGGGGGTGTCTCTGAAGTCAAGGACCAATACCCCGTTTAGGGCGTGGAGGTCTGGGCGTGGACCTAAACTAGAGCCAAAATCTTGTGTAGTTCATATTTTGGCTGATAACTTTTCCTATGCACAAGTGACATTCCACCCATGGGTAGATTATCATGCAGACACGTCTGAGGATTGTTTAGATATGAATTAGTAAATTATACACTGAACTGTTCACGAGATCTATTTTTCGGTTTCCAATGTATTCGAGACAAGGCGAGTGACCCATCAAATTGTTTGTCTTCTCTTAGCCAATCTAACGATATGTCTGGTTTTTCTTGTTCAAACATTTTTATTAACACAAAACCATAATGACACAAACAAGGAGACTTTGTTAATGTACATTGGACATTGAAGTGGCAGTAGGACATGGAAAAAAATGGATGACGATCACATTACAAATGTCTATACTTTTCAATTGGAAACAGGTACATAAGAGTTGACAACAGATGACATTATTGTCCCAGCCAATCAGAGTAACGTCTCCCAAGTGCATTAAAGAAATAGGGGGAAGTTCGGATTGGGGTCAGACGGTGGTGGTAGGGAGGGAAGGGGAAGAGGAACAACAACAATGACTCCAGGAGCATTCATCAAATTTACAGCAGACCCCACGTGTTGCCTGCGAAGGGCTATTGACAGTATCTTGGCGCACAGTATACAAATCAAGGGAGAAGGAGTGATTCATCAAAGTTAGACGGGAGGAAGCGCTCTACCCAGGGGCTCCATATGCGCAAGAATTTAGGAATCTTGTCTAGAATTGTGGCTTCCACCTTTGCATGTATCATGGCTTGTGTTATTCTGGTTTTGACGGCCGCAACACTTAGGGTGGGGGATTTCCAGGATTTTGCTATAACCTGTTTAGCTGCCGTCGTAACTTGCATAAGGAGTAGAGATGAGCGAATTATTCAAAAATTTGGTTCGGCTGATTCGCCAAATTCGCCGAATAAATTCGCTTCGAGCCGAATATATTCGCTGCGAATTTAACTTATAAAAAGGGTGTTTCTAGGCTTCAGAGAGCCTTTATATTAGTACAGAAAACTGTACCTTTAATTTAAATGCCCTTGGAGTCTGCTGGGGAAGAGAAATAATACTGTCAGTCAGTATGACATGCAGATGAGTGCCGTCGATCTTAGAATCACCGCACACTTCACTCATTTGGGCAGTCACGGGGCCAAAACCAGAGTGTGGAGCCACAGTGTGGCGGTGGAGGCAGCAGCAATGGGAGGCCATACAGCACCCTATGACAAAATGGAACCCACCAGCAGTGTGAGGAGACCTGAAAGTGGCACATGGCAGAGTGTGGCGATGGAGACAGCAGCAATGGGAGGCCGTACAGGGACCCATGACACACTCTGGACCTGGCAGCAGCATGAGGAGGCGGTACGGGGGCCCATGACAGATTACGGGCCTGGCAGCAGCATGAGGAGTCGGTACGGGGGCCCATGGCAGATTACGGGCCTGGCAGCAGCATGAGGAGGCGGTACAGGGGCCCATGGCAGAGTGGCGAAGCGTAAGCAGCTAAAATTGAAGGCCATACAGAGGCCTATGTTAAAAAGTCCCCCCAGCAGCAGCGTGGGGAGACGACTATCAAGAGTCCAATGGCAGAGTGGCGGAGCGGAAGCAGCTTCAATTGAAGGCCATACACAGGCCTATGTTTAAAAGTCCCTCACAGTTAATTCCAATAACGAACTCTACTCCTCCGTGCAATCTAGTTACGAGACCCTGGGCAGGTCTGGGTCCAATTTGTGGTAGAGACTGGTTTTGTTCAGCCATGCTTGAGCGAGTAATAACAGGTCTGTGCTGCCCTTTGGTGTCTGGCTTAATGCGCACAACACTGAACGTCCCAGCGTTTGTCAACGATTTGCCGTTAAGTGATGCAAACCCGCTGAACCACGTTCATGAGGAGCCGGTACAGGGGGCCATGAATCAGTATGGACCTGGCAGCAGCGTGAGCAGACGACAGAGGCACATGGCGCAGGGTGGCGGTGTAGGCAGCATTATTCTGAAGCCATACACAGGCCTAGGTTAAAAAGCGGAAGCCGTCAGCAGCGTGAGCAGACGACAGAGACACATGGCGCAGGGTGGCGGTGGATGCAGCAGTATTCGGAAGCCAAACACAGGCCTCGGTTAAAAAGCGGAAGCCGTCAGCAGCGTGAGCAGACGACAGAGGCACATGGCGCAGGGTGGCGGTGGAGGCAGCAGCAATGGAAGGCCATACAGCACCCTATCACAAAATGGAACCCACCAACAGTGTAAGGAGACCTGAAAGTGGCACATGGCAGAGTCTGGCGATGAAGTCAGCAGCAATGGGAGGCCGTACAGGGACCCATGACACACTCTGGACCTGGCAGCAGCAAGAGGAGGCGGTACAGGGGCCCATGGCAGAGTGGCGAAGCGTAAGCAGCTTAAATTGAAGGCCATACAGAGGCCTATGTTAAAAAGTCCCCCCAGCAGCAGCGTGGGGAGACGACTATCAAGAGTCCAATGGCAGAGTGGCGGAGCAGAAGCAGCTTCAATTGAAGGCCATACACAGGCCTAGGTTAAAAAGTCCCCCCAGCAGCAGCGTGGGGAGACGACTATCAAGAGTCCAATGGCTGAGTGGCGATCCGGGAAGTCAGCGTTGTGATTGCAGATGCAATGCAGAAATTCTACGAAGTGATGCCGTGGGTGCGAAGAAGATCATATACCGTCGTACTTCCATCCATAAGATGGAACAACCTGCGAACCGGGAGCTTTATTGCCCTGACCCACTGAGCAGCTTCTGGGATACCCAAGAGGCCCATGGCAGAGTGGCGGAGCGGAAGCAGCTTCAATTGAAGGCCATACACAGGCCTAGGTTAAAAAGTCCCCCCAGCAGCAGTGTGGGGAGACGACTATCAAGAGTCCAATGGCTGAGTGGCGATCCGGGAAGTCAGCGTTGTGATTGCAGATGCAATGCAGAGATTCTATGAGGTGATGCCGTGGGTGCAAAGAAGATCATATACCGTCGTACTTCCATCCATAAGACGGAACAACCTGCGAACCGGGAGCTTTATTGCCCTGACCCGCTGAGCAGCTTCTGGGATACCCAAGAGTTTGGCTTCTGTGGGGAATATGGTTGAAAACTGAAACTTAAAGGCATGTTGACGGAAGGGCACCAGTGTCAGTGCTCCGGAGGGAATATAGCTTCAAAGCTGACACTTAAAGGTATATCGACGGTCAGAGACCACAGGAAGTGGAGCTTGCATCTTAAATCGACTGAATGTGGCAGACGTGAAACGTCTACGGGCCGTATATGAAATGGGTTGTTCCTCTTTCTGGAATAAGTGTTGGAAATGGCCACTCTTTTTGGTGTGGCGTTTTGTCTATTTAATTCCGATAACGGACTCTACTCCTCCGTGCAATCTAGTTACGAGACCCTGGGCAGGTCTGGGTCCAATTTGTGGTAGAGACTGGTTTTGTTCAGCCATGCTTGAGCGAGTAATAACAGGTCTGTGCTGCCCTTTGGTGTCTGGCTTAATGCGCACAACACTGAATGTCCCAGCATTTGTCAACGATTTGCCGTTAAGTGATGCAAACCCGCTGAACCACGTTCATGAGGAGCCGGTACAGGGGGCCATGAATCAGTATGGACCTGGCAGCAGTGTGAGGAGACCCGAAAGTGGCACATGGCGCAGGGTGGCGGTGGAGGCAGCAGTATTCGGAAGACATACAGAGGACTAGTTTAAAAAGCGGAAGCCGTCAGCAGCGTGAGCAGACGACAGAGGCACATGGCGCAGGGTGGCGGTGGAGGCAGCAGTATTCGGAAGCCATACACAGGCCTAGGTTGAAAAGCGGAAGCCGTCAGCAGCGTGAGCAGACGACAGAGGCACATGGCGCAGGGTGGCGGTGGAGGCAGCAGTATTCGGAAGCCATACACAGGCCTAGGTTTAAAACTGGAACCCAGCAGCGTGAGCAGACGACAAAGACGCACATGGCAGAGGATGGATCTGGCAGCAGTATGAGAAGGCGGTACAGGGGCCCGTGGCACAGTGTGGTGATGGGGGCTACAGCAACTGGATGCCAGAAAGTGGCCGATAGGGCTATATACTGCATGGAATTATAAAGTTGTAAAGACAGCGGCCTATAAGGCTATACACAGCATGAATATCATGACTTATTCTGAGAGTGGTTTGGAAGGCTATATACAAAAAGTAATTCATGAGCTGTCCGGACAGCGGACAATAAGTACATATATACAAATCAATTCATCAGCTGTCCAGCCAGCGGCCTCAAAGGCGACACATATAGAAAGCAATTCATGAGCTGTTCAGACAGCGGCCTCTAAGGCGACAGATATACAAATCAATTCCCGAGGTGTTCAGGGAGCGGCCTGAACGGCTGGGTTATTACTAAATATATTTTTGTGGCCAAACATCGGCCTATAAATAGATGTCTACACAGTGACAAAAAATTATGTCGCCAGACAGCGGCCCCTAAGGTGACAGATATACAAAGCAATTCCCGAGGTGTTCAGTGAGCGGCTTGAACGGCTAGGTTATTACTAAATATATCTTTCTGGCCAAACATCGGCCTATAAATAGATGTCTACACAGTGACAAAAAAGTAGGTCGCCTTACAGCGGTGTATCCTACAAATTGACATTATAAGAAATGGTTTAGACCAAAAAAAAAAAAAAAACTTTGATGCGATGCTATACCTTAGTAGATTGTGGAAAGTCGACAAGTCAAGCGTAACTGTGTACATTACAGAAAATCTTAACAAGACAACCAAACATGTGGCCAAACCGTGACCGATACAACAAGTTAACAATGTAAGAAACAGGAGGGGGCCAAACTGTGGCCAATAAATAAACAGTCCACCTCATTGATGAGATGGACAACACGTGTCAAATAAATATTTAAAAAAATTGCTATTCCATCGGTCTGGAACTGGTCGACTATAAATAATTAAAAAGTTTAAATTCATGTGACAGTCGTCCAGCGACGTATAAATAATTTAAAAACACCAATTCATGAGGGGCCCGACCTGCAGAGTATAAGTCATTAAAAATGTGCAAAACATGAGTCGGCCGACCAGCAGCCTCTCAATAAAATATATATACAAATGTACGGATCAGGTGGAGGTCTTCCATTTGTCCCTAATAACATGTTTGGGGCATGATTCATGGCGGATTTAGTCAGTTGTGTCAGGAACTGGTGGTTTGAAATCCAGACTAATCCACACCTGATTCATTTTCACAAAAGTGAGTCTCTCCACACTTTGGGTGGACAGTCGTGTCCTCCGCGGAGTTACAATACCTCCTGCCGCACTAAACACGCGCTCCGATGCCACGCTACTGGCCGGGCATGACAGCCTTTCAAGGGCAAATTCAGCTAGTTGGGGCCAAAGGTCAAGTTTCGTTGCCCAGTAGTCAAGGGGATTGTCTACCTCGGTTGGCAGGGTGCTGTCCAAGTAGGCCCAAGCCTGTTGTTTGAGCTCCTGCTCCAGGTCCACCTGATGCTGCTGCTGCTGCTGCTGCTGCTGCTGCTGCGGCTGGTTAGTAGCTTCCTCACTGCGCTGGTGAAGAAAGCTACTCATCATCGACTGCAGACTGAGGCAGCCGCTGCTGGTGGAGCTGCCACTGCTCCTACCACCCCACCCCTCCCCTGCTGCCATGGCAGCGGAACGCGAGCGCACAGGGCCCACAGTGTCTGAGGATGGACGTTGGCGCAGAAAGGCAGAGACCAACTGACTACATAGGTGGTTTTTATAGTACTTTATTTTGGCCTCCCTCTCAGCAGGTGTGAAAAAGGCCACCATTTTTGAACGGTAGCGAGGGTCCAACAAGGTGGACAGCCAAAAGTCATCCCTCTGTCTGATGGTTATTATTCGGCTGTCGCTACGCAAGCAACCGAGCATGCTATGGGCCATTTGTGCCAAGGAATGCGAGGGACTCCCTGCCTCCATCTCCACAGCATACTGCCACGGTGCATCTGGGTCCTCTGTCTCCTCCTCCTCCTCCTCTACCAGATGCTCCTGCTCCTCCACTCCTGTCCGCTGAGTGGAAAAACCACCCATTTCACTCAATAATTCCTGAGCACCAATGTCCTCCTCTACCTCCTCCTCTTCTTCCTGTCCTGCCCCCACAGGGGTCATGTGGCGTTGAGATTTGTGCGCCACGTCTACCGCACCCTGACCAGCCATTGTTAACAGCATTTGTTCCAGGACGTGCAACAGAGGAATGACGTCGTTCATCCCATAGTCCTGCCGACTCACGAATAGCGTGGCCTCCTCAAAGATCCTGAGCAAGCGGCAGGTGTCACGCATGAGCTGCCAATGGCTGACATCTAAGTTACACAGGCGAGTACCTTTATCCGCTTGTAACATCAGGAAATCGGTGATGGCCTTTCGCTGTTCGTAAAGGCGGTCTAACATGTGTAGGGTTGAGTTCCACCTTGTTGCAACGTCGCAGATCAGGTGATGCTGTGGAATTCCGTTCTGCCGCTGCAGCTCAAGGAGGGTGTGCTTTGCGGTGTAGGAATGGCTGAAATGCATGCAAAGTTTACGTGACATTTTAAGGATGTCTTGCAGTGGGATGGTGGATTTTAGGAACCGCTTGACAACCAGATTGAACACGTGAGCCATGCATGGCGCATGGCACAACCTTCCTTGACACAGAGCAGACACCATGTTCTTTCCGTTGTCGGTCAACATGGTTCCGATTTTCAGTTTGCGCGGAGACAGCCATCTGTCGATTTCTCTGTTCATTACACTCAGAAGTTCCTCCCCTGTCTGACTACGTTCGCCAAGGCATACCAGGTGCAGCACAGCGTGACACCGTTGCGCCCTGCACATGTGATATGCCGGTCGGGTAATGGGACTTGGCACGGGGGTGGCGGCTGACGACACGGCGGAAGAAGAGGTGGTAGAGGCGGACATCTTTGCTGGACCAAGGACGTGCAAACGTGGAGGCAAAAGCGGCGTGACCTGTCCAAGTTGCTGGTGCGGCTGTGCCAGCACCACATTCACCCAGTGGGCCGTAAATGACATGTACTGTCCCTGACCGTAGTTACAGCTCCACACGTCGGCGCTGCCGTGCACTTTGGCAGAGACCGACATGCTCAAAGACTGGCCCACCATCTCTTCTACATGTGAATGCAGGGCTGGCACTGCCTTTTTGGTGAAGAAATGCCGGCTTGGCACTCTCCACCGCGGCGCGGCACAAGCCATCATTTCTCGGAAAGGTGCTGAGTCCACCACTTGGAAAGGGAGGGACTGCAGCACCAGCAACTTGGACAGGAGGACGTTCAGCTTTTGCACCGTCGGGTGCGTGCTCGCAAACTGTTGTCTCTTGGAAACGGATTCCAAGAAAGACTGCTGACGGAATCCGTGAAGAGGAGTAGCAGGAGAAGGAGCATCTGAACGAGTGTAAGATGCCAACGAGCGACAACTCCCCTCAGCAGAGGTGTTGGAGCCTTGACTGGCTGATAGAGGGCGATTGACGTCGGGTGACGGAGCAAGTAACGGAGCGGTTGATGGAGCGGGGGCTGGGGCAGGCAGAACCGCCGTATCTTTATCACGGTTTTCCCAGGCCACCGAATGGCGATGCTGCATATGCTGACGCAACGCTGTAGTCCCAACATTGGCCCCCTGGCCACGCTTGACTTTCTGGCCACATAGTCGACATACGGCTACGTTTACTTCCTCGGGCGGCTTGACGAAAAATTGCCACACCGCCGAGTAGGAAACTTTGCCCCCGCTACTCCTCACTGGCTGACTGCTACTTCCTCCGTGCACACCGGCACCACTACTGGCCGTGGTGGTAGGCTGCAGTGGAGCTGGTGCTCTACTCCGTGGCCGTTTGGCTCCACTGACACTGCTGCGACCCTGCTGCCTCCTGGGCAACCCACCGACTGTTTTGCTCGCTGCCAAGCTGGCACCCTCTTCTCCTGATGATGCGGAAGCAATAGCCTGATGACGACGAGGCTGCCAAGTGCGATCAGCCTCATCATCATCAATTAGGGTCTCCGCGTCACTACTAGCCCCCTCGGCTGCGTGTGGGTCAGGAGACAGACCTGTCTCTAGACCGGCTACCGAGCCACTCTCCTCGCCAGTACTTCTTCGCCTGGCTGCTGAAGAGGCGGATGTCTCCCCCCGTTCCTGACCGCCCTCTGTTAGCTCTTCCTCACTGTACAGTGGGGCTGAGCCCACAGCATGCGATACTTCGCTTGGTGAGGGAACACCAAAGGACAGGGGCAGGTAGAGGACATGTGATTTCAGTGGGCTTGCTCCCGGGCCATGCCAACTAACGGTTGTGTCTGACGTACCCACCGACCGTTGGCTGTAGGTGTCAGAGGTGACCTGGGAAGAGGAAGACGACCGAGTCAACCAATCGATGACGGCAGGGTTGTCGGTGGAGACACGACCGCTGGATGACACCGGGAGCACTGGCCTCTGGCTGCGACTAGTGCTGCCTCGACCCCTTCCTCTGCTGCCACGTCTGCTCGCTCCTGAAACATTGCCTCCTCTGCCACTCCTCTGCGTGTTGTCTGACATACTCTTTAATTCAATAAGCACCCCAAAAATAAAACCGGATTTAACTCTTTGAACGTACAATAGTGGTTGTGAAGCAGAAAGTCAGTTTATTGTACACAATCGGTCAATTGCAGCTTGCCGTTGGCTGGAAACTGTACGTTTCTGTCACTGGAATGCACTAATCACCCAAAAAATATTACCGCCACCCGGCGTGTAAATGGATCTAACTCTTTGAACGTACAATAGTGGTTGTGAAGCAGAAAGTCAGTTTATTTTGCACAATCGGCAAACTGCAGCACCAACTGTGCACGACAGCCACCAAAAAAAAAAAGGGTGTATGTCACTTTAAATTTTCGATTCTTTGATCGCTGTGGCCCTAAGTAACGATTCTGTGTCCCTGAGTAACGATTCTGTGTCCCTGAGTAACGATTCTGTGGCCCTAAAGTCTCTGTGGCCCTAACTCTGTCCCTTAATACACACAGGTCTGTCTCTCTTGAATGACCGGAGGCTAATGGAGAATTCTAAGATGGCCGCGATTTATAGCTCCACCATTACACAGTGCTAGCTGGCTGCTGATTGGCTAATGCGATCACATGCATGTCATGAATGCATTATGGGTCAGCGCGCCTTGTCTGCGCGCCTTCCCATAGATCCCCGCCCCATCTTCCCTGTCCATTTTCTCCGTCGCCACACATGTCGCCGCCATTTTTGTGAAAATTTGATTCGTGCATCCGAAGTTTGCTAATCTTCTGATTCGTCGCGAATTGACTTTTTCCAAATCTTCGGAACGAATTCCACTTCGTCATGTTCGATTCGCTCATCTCTAATAAGGAGCTTGAATTGCGAGTTGGAGACATCAAGGGGGCACTGATTCAGTAGGGCTGTTGTTGGGTCGGGTTGTAGGGTGATAGTGCTAAGTGTAGATATCATGGTGAAAATTTCATCCCAAAAGATTCGGGCCACTGGGCATTCCCACCACATATGGAAGTGTGTTCCTGGGTCCGTACAGCCTCTAAAACAGTTGGGCGAGTAATTAGGGGTAAATTTTGCGATTCTCGCTGGGACCAGGTACCAGCGGGTTAAAACTTTATAATTTGTTTCCAAAGCTACAATGTTCTGCGAAGATGATTTTGTGTTGGCCCAAATGTGATCCCAATCAGACAGGTCAAGTTTCTTACCTAAATCAACTTCCCACTTACGAGTATACCGAGGGGGGACGTGGTAATCGAAGTAGTGAAGAGTGAATATAAGCAAGAGATAAGCCCACGTCTATGAGGGTCTTTGTAGCACGCTCGTTCGAAGAGAGACATGGTGTCTGGCCGATTGGTTGTTGTAGTGTAGGGGGCGTAAAAGTGTTGTAGCTGCAAGTATCAAAATATCTCGGAGGCCGGGAGGCTATGCGTTTCCCGCAGCGAGGCAAAGGATTTAAACTTATTCCTCTGCAGGAAATGATGCGTGCGGAGCAAATTAGCAGAGGACCAGGCTTTGAATAAAAGGGGTGTCTGCCAGGCCGAGGAAAAGCTGGGTTTCGTAGACACGAGAGCATAGGATTATGTAGTGATTGGAGGAGATATCGGGTTTTCAGTTTATCCCATAAGGATAAAAAGTGAGAAGTGATGGGGTTGGTTATAGAGCGGCGGTCTATTGACCAGAGTAAGTTAGCTGTAGATAAGGGGTCACATTCTATCGATTCAAGTGCAACCCATTGAGGGATTTCAAAGGTTGCATGATATTTAGGTAATTGGGCTAAATGCGCTGCTTGATAGTATTTGCTGATATCAGGTAGGCCTAGACCACCATTGAGCTTAGAACGGTATAAGGTGGAGCGAGGTATACGAGAGCGAGTATCGCCCCATACATAGGAAAAAATGCGACGCTGCAGTGTGTGGAGGTAGTGAGGGGGGACTGGGACAGGGAGGACTCTAAATAGATATAGAATTTTTGGGAGGATTGACATCTTGATAACTGCTATTCTGCCTAGCCATGCGAGGGGTAGGGAAGACCATCTGGTCAAAAGGGCAGAAAGATGGTTTAGCATCGGAAGATAGTTAGCTGCGTAAAGGTCTGATAACTTAGGGGTCAGTTTAATACCCAGGAACGGGATATGACAGTGCGACCAAGGGAATGGTAGAATCTGCTTTGGGTGCGTCAACTCTAAAGGGGGGAGAGAGATGTTGAGTGCTGTTGATTTATTGGGGTTTATTATTAAACCAGAGAGTGAGCCAAACGCCTTGAGAAGCCGGAATAGGGAAGGATAAGAAGTCAATGGAGACGTGAGAGAGCAAGACGTCATCCGCAAAGAGACATAGCTTATGATGCGTGCCCCCTATCTCGAGTCCCCTGATATCCGGGTTAGCTCTAATTAAGAGGGCCAAAGGCTCTATAGCCAGGGCAAAGAGCAAAGGGGACAGAGGGCAGCCTTGTCTCGTGCCTCTGGAGATCGGGAACTGAGCCGACCTGAGTCCCAGATACCTAATTCTGGCCGAGGGCTCTCGATATAACGAGAAGATCCAGGTTAAGAAATGTGGGCCAAAACCCCAACGACGCAATATATATCTGAGGTAAGGCCATAAGACTGTATCAAATGCTTTCTGGATATCCAGGGACAGGAAACAGGCTGGAATATTGCGAAACCTGGCTAAATTAGCCAAAAGGGATGCACGTCTGATGTTATCTCCCGCTTGTCTAGTTGGGATAAAGCCCACTTGGTCGTTATGAATTAGAGAGCCAATACACAGGTTAAGACGTGAAGAGAGGATTTTGGCTAACAGTTTGATGTCAATGTTGAGGAGAGAGATTGGCCTATAATTGGACCACTGCGTGTCGTCAGAATTCGGCTTTGGGATCATTGAAATGTTCGCTTGCACTGTTTCATGGTTAAAGGCTTGACCAGATAGTAAAGCATTAAAAGCATTAGTGAGGATAGGTGTAAGGAGATGAGCAAATTTTTTATAATAAGTGGCTGAGAAGCCATCTGATCCTGGGCGTTTACGTAGTATTAGGTTTTTAATTGCATCTAAAGTTTTGGCTGGGGAGATGGGTCGCTCAAGTGCACTAACTGGCACTCTGAAAGTTTCGGGAAGGAAATGGAAGTTAGAAGGGTATCAGCTTGTGCGGGGTCAAAAGGTGTGGAATAAAGCTGTGACAGGTGTTCATGGAAAGTCTGTAGAATGTGTTCTGGATTACTAGTGAGGTTGCCAGAGGAGGTGCGTATCTGGATAGGTCTAGTGAGCTAGTCAAGCCTGCGAAGTGAGAGGACCAGGAATGTGTTGGGTTTATTCGCCTTGGTGTAATATTTGTGCCTAGATCTATGGAGTGAGAGTTCCGCTTGATCAGTGAGAAAGATCTAGAGCCAATCTAGATCGCTCCAGGGCCTCACGGTAGGCGTAGGAGCCGACTGGAAGGCTTGATGGGAACAATCATATGTTTGCTCCAGTGAGAGACATTGTTGCCTTTTGCTTTTATTTAAGAAGGATGCTTTGCTAATGCAAAACCCTCGCAATACCGGTTTATGCGCTTCCCATAACAGGAGAGGAGAAATATCAGGTGATTGGTTAAGAGAAAAATAGTCTTTAAGGGCTGCTTCGATTTCTAGACAGTGAGCTGGGTTTGCAAGCAGGTTATCATTAATAATCCAAGAGGGTTCAGCGGGGGATGGGGCTAACGAGGTCATAGCCGTGAATACGGCGCAATGGTCAGACCAGGGGATTGGAATTATTTCAGAAGTCAGGAGCCGGGAGGTAGAGGCGGTGGTAATGAAAATATGATCTATCCTGGAGAATGACTGGTGGGGATGAGAATAAAAGGTGTATTGGCGTCTGTCCGGGTTAAGTTCCCGCCATGTACAGTGGGGCAAAAAAGTATTTAGTCACCACCAATTGTGCAAGTTCTCCCACTTACAAAGATGAGAGAGGCCTGTAATTGGCATCATAGGTAGACCTCAACTATGAGAGATAAAATGAGAAAACAAATCCAGACAATCACATTGGCTGATTTGGAAAGAATTTATTTGCAAATTATGGTGGAAAATAAGTATTTGGTCGATATCAAAAGTTCATGTCAATACTTTGTTATATATCCTTTGTTGGCAATGACAGAGGTCAGACGTTTCCTGGAAGTCTTCACAAGGTTGGCACACACTGTTGCTGGTATGTTGGCCCATCCTCCATGCAGATCTCCTCTAGAGCAGTGATGTTTTGGGGCTGTCGCTGGGCAACACGGACTTTCAACTCCCTCCAAAGGTTTTCTATGGGGTTGAGATCTGGAGACTGACTAGGCCACTCCAGGACCTTGAAATGCTTCTTACGAAGCCACTCCTTCGTTGTCCAGGCGGTATGTTTGGGATCATTGTCATGTTGGAAGACCCAGCCACGTTTCATCTTCAATGCGCTTGTTGATGGAAGGTTTGCACTAAAAATCTCACGATACATGGCCCCATTCATTCTGTCCTTTACATGGATCAGTCATCCTGGTCCCTTTGCGGAGAAACCGCCCCAAAGCATGATGTTGCCACCCCCATGCTTCACAGTAGGTATGGTGTTCTTTGGATGCAACTCAGCATTCTCTCTCCTCCAAACACGACGAGTTGTGTTTCTACCAAACAGTTCTATTTTGGTTTCATCTGACCATATGACATTCTCCCAATCCTCTTCTGGATCATCCAAATGCTCTCTAGCAAACTTCAGACGGGCCTGGACATGTACTGGCTTAAGCAAGGGGACACGTCTGGCACTGCAGGATCTGAGTCCCTGGCGGCGTAGTGTGTTACTGATGGTAGCCTTTGTTATGTTGGTCCCAGCTCTCTGCAGGTCCTTCACTAGGTCCCCCCGTGTGGTCCTGGGATTTTTGCTCACCGTTCTTGTGATCATTTTGACCCCACAGGGTGAGATCTTGCGTGGAGCCCCAGATCGAGGGAGATTATCAGTGGTCTTGTATGTCTTCCATTTTCTAATTATTGCTCCCACAGTTGATTTATTCACACCAAGCTGCTTGCCTATTGCAGATTCAGTCTTCCCAGCCTGGTGCAGGTCTACAATTTTGTTTCTGGTGTCCTTCGACAGCTCTCTGATCTTCACCATAGTGGAGTTTGGAGTGTGACTGTTTGAGGTTGTGGACAGGTGTCTTTTATACTGATAACAAGTTTAAACAGGTGCCATTGATACAGGTAATGAGTTCAGGACAGAGGAGCCTCTTAAAGAAGAAGGTCCAGGTCTGTGAGAGCCAGAAATCTTGCTTGTTTGTAGGTCACCAAATACTTATTTTCCACCATAATTTGCAAATAAATTCTTTCCAGATCAGCCAATGTGATTGTCTGGATTTGTTTTCTCATTTTGTCTCTCATAGTTGAGGTCTCCCTATGATGCCAATTACAGGCCTCTCATCTTTTTAAGTGGGAGAACTTGCACAATTGGTGGTGACTAAATAATTTTTTGCCCCACTGTATCTATCAAAGAATAACGATGTAGTATGGCTTGGAAAGTTTGTTTAGAGGCAGGGACTGGGGATGGTTGAGGAGATTTGTCAAGAAAGGGATATATTACATTGTTAGAGTCTCCGCTAACAATTAAAGTTCCGCGCTTATGGTGGTCTATAACCGAGAGTATGTGGGAAAGGAATGGTAAAGGGTCTTGGTTTGGGGCATAGTATGCAACAATGGTGACATCTACGTCAAGGAGTTGCCCTACTAACAGGAGGTAACGACCCTCTGGGTCTTTGATTTCGGTGCATAGCGTGAAAGGTGTTGTGCGATGAAAGGCAATCAGTACCCCCCTGCGTTTGGTGGCGGCAGAGGCTGTATAGACCTGAGGATATCGAGGGCCAAAAAATATAGGAGTGGAGTTGGGAGTGAAGTGTGTTTCCTGTAGACAAACCACGTAAGCTTTAAGTGTAGCAAAGGTTCGGAAAGCCTTATTACGTTTCTGTGGAATATTGAGACCCTGTACATTCAGGGTAAGGATATTTAACGAGCCCATGGGGAAAGTGCATAGTGGTTAGGATAGCATGTCACTACCTCCCCGGGGTAGAGCCTGACGGTTACTGTGAGGGATGAGAACGTAGTGGGGTGTGTTGTGCAGAGTCATGGAGTCATGTTGGAGGGAGGGAGGAGGGGTACGGTATGAGAGGGGTAAGGTCAGGCATCAGGGCATGTGCAGAGATATCCGTTTCAGTGTCAGACTCACCCTCAGATGTGCAGGGATGGCTGGGCTGCATATGCCCCTGCAGCCTGCTTGCTTCCATGAGCTGGAGCGGCGGCCATCTTTGCGGAGGCCTTTGCCAGGGCCTCCTTAATTGTTTTGGTTGGAGGGGGACCTGATGCCGGGGTGCCCCTTTAACCATTTTGCTGTTTGCAAGAAGGGGGGGCTGTTATGCAGATCTCAGCCCCCCTGCTCTCTCGTTCCCTCTCCTCTGCCTCAGAAAGTGCAGGCGTTAGTGGGCGGGCCTGTGTGCGGCTCAGTATGGGGACAGAGTCCCCTGTTGGATTTCTCCGACCAGCTGCGGCAAATCCGCTGTTGGTCAGGGTGGATCAGACCCTGGGTTAGGTGTCGTGGGGATCGGATCCCCCTGAGCTGTATCGCGGGCCGGGTCCCTCTGCTCCACGGCGCTGTCACCCGACGGGGAGCCGGAGCCTCATCGGGACATGTCCGTCCCGCCGGCCGCGCATGCGCACTCTGATATGTCTGTTTTTTATGTAAGTCTCTCATATTCCAAGATATGAGACATAGGGAAAAATGGATTTTGAAAAGTGTTTATCTGATTCGTGCTTTGTTGGAATGCTTTGAACTCCTGGAAAGGCTCCATTATCTTTTTACGAGGTGTTAAATGGCACAGGTTGCTCATACAGCCAGGCACCTTGCTCAGAGAGGTGTTTTATAGCTCTGGGCTCCCTGCCGTGCTCTAGCCTGCCTGTGACCCTTCCAACACACATATGTCCCTTTGGATTAACAGAGAGGAAAGGAGGAAAAATGAGGGACAACATGGAGATTCTTAACAAAATGGAGAACTGCGTCAGTCTCTGGTGCGCACGTTTGCGACAGTGCCCACCTCCTCTTCCTCCACCTGCCCAGATGTCCTCGGACTCACAAGAGCTGGGTTGGTGTCACCCTCTTCATGCACTGACCTCTTGCTGATCTCCTCCACAGCTCCCATGCCGGGAGTCTGCCTCGGCTGCTGCTTTTTCTGGATTGGCCAGCAGAGAGTCAGTCAGCACCCCAGTCTCATATAGAGTGGGGGTCTTCAGTCCCTCATGTTCCAGGCTAATAGGTAAACCAGTGGCCAT
This sequence comes from Staurois parvus, assembly GCF_062004578.1. NCBI lineage: Eukaryota > Metazoa > Chordata > Amphibia > Anura > Ranidae > Staurois > Staurois parvus. The sequence goes on from NW_028317830.1 coordinate 2,283,035, forward strand.
GACTGAACCCTAGGCAGCATCGCGCCCTAGGCAGCTGCCTAGTTTGCCTAGTGGTAGTGCTGTCCCTGCCCATCTGTATGATGTATACAATCTGCTATAGTTATTTTGACATTAGGAAAAAAAACATCAAATTGCTGCTAAATGACATCTCCTGGATTTTTTGTTTTGTTTGAAATCAAATGGGCCATAGATTCCTTTCAACTATATCAAATGATCTGATTTAGATTGTAAAGGGGACCCTCATGAATTTTTTTAAGGGGACACAAAATTACCATTATTTCTGTCCCTTTGTTTGCATTCATTTTAGCTAAGAATCCCAGGTTGACAGCTGACTGGGCCAGATGAGCTTACATCACTGATTGTGAACATACTGACATGTTTAGCAGCTGTAGCAATATATACCACTTCCTGCTGCCACCAGCGATTCAACATGGCTGAACACCTATTTTGTTCAGCTGTTTGCCAAGCCTCCTGAACAGCCAAACTTCAGTCTGAATCAGGGTTTGTACTGAAAGCTCATCCTGAGTTAGAGGCAATAATGCAAAACAGGTTCATGATGCAAAGAGCATGCATACACTGTAGAATTAAACAAAGCAGATTAGGAAATCTACACAAACATGGATTCTTCACAGAAATGTCTCTGTGGCTCATTTGGGATATTATGTGGCTGCATAAAATAGTCTGTATAAGAGTCTATAACAGCAGAGAGTCTAATCAAGAAACCCTACATTTAAAAAAAGAAAAAAAACCATCAGAAAACAGCTACTTGCTTCATAAAGAGCATCCCTTACACTGAAGACCAGGGAATACAGGTGAACAGCTGGAAGGATCCAAAGACCACTAACAAAGGGTAACCCCACTGGAGTTTGAGTACTCTGGTAGCAAAAGGAAATAGGTTCACCACAATAGTTTTTTGAAGAAGATGCAAGCGTTTAGGCTTCTGTCCAACTGCCCTAACGGGGCTCACATATCACTTCTGACTCATCAGATATGGCTGCTTCGAGCTATCAATGGAGGAAGGTGGTGTACCTGGGCATGTCTAGGAACAAAGGAGGTTATGGGAAATGCAGCTAAAGGGGCCTGTACCCAGAGGTACCCATGAGGCAAACAAGAAGTTTGCCTAGGGTGGCAATTTTCAGAGGGTGAAGCCACTCCCTGAAGAAGGGAAACAAGGGGCAGGGATGGGGACCTGGTGTGCTCCACCATGAGATCTGGAGGAGGGCAGGGATGGCAGGCTGCATCTTTCATTTGGTATCCAAAGGTTAGTTGGGTGGATAGGGTGGTCGAGGCTGGGGATGTGTGTTGGACGGTGGTGCCGACGGCAGGTGGTGGAGGCATGGGGATGGGGGGAGGATTGCGTTAATGGTCTGTGGTGGTGGGGGGTGCTGGCAGGGGGTCCCTTAGGGGGGGTCCTGGTGGGGTGGGAGGCACCTGATGTTAGTGTTGCCTTGGGCAGCACATGAACTACAGTAAATACATGATTGACTGCACCTACATCTATGTATGGTGAGCAAAAGTGACCTAAACAATTGAGAAATTGTAGGTGAAAATATAGACTGGAAGTGATATAAATGTGTAGTGATAAACAGTAGCACTTCATAAAGAGATCCTTGGCAACCAGTGATGATTCAGTTATAAATGTCAGAGATTCAGCTTTTAAAAACTGACTTTCTTAAAATGTAACACCAGCCATATACAACGTAAGAAATTCATCAAATCTTACAGAGGCTGTGGCTTTAGAGGGAGTGATCCTGGTGTTCAGTAAATATTTGGAAATGTTGCCGATGGACAAATATGAATGGTGAATGTCTTTTTTAAATGGTGCATAGCTTTGAACAGTCAACAAACTGTGAATAATTAGTTTATCAAGTGTCACTTCTACCAATATATGTCTTTCTATTTTCTCCCTTAAAGCACATCAGAGCAGGCTGGGGAACCAATATGTTCTTAACTATTTAACCCAAATGTTGCCTATATCCCTCAAAGTTCTGCGAGAATGTAGTGTTACATTGTGGGATTTAGAGCTTTCCATATTAAACAACATCCAGACTAAAGGAATGGCCAACCCAGAGCTCCTTGGTGGTTCCCAGATCAGTATATGGAGCACTAAGGTCTGGGATAACCAAGAGACATATCAGTAGTGACCACTGGACTAATTATTGTAGGACAAGGAACCAATTATCATAGCTCAATCGTATCTTTAGCCCTTGATGTACTAAGATAGACTGCCATGTCTGGGTGCCTATCGGATGTAAATGGGGGTTTCAATGATAGCAGAGGGTTTGTACCCATAAATGTATTATGTGTTTGATTTTAAATAATACTGTATGTTTTCTTTCTCTCTTATATTTGGCAGCTAATACGCTCATTGGAATTATTGTTGGCTAAACCTCTAAATTCATCTGTGCGCATCCTGAACATCAACCTAAATGTTAAAAATGCACATACTGAAGCATTTAATGTTCCAGCTTCCTTAACATATTTACTGATCACAGGCAATCGAATGTTCACTCTTAATTTTACTGATCCAATTGGTACGTTCATGACTGTAGATTTGCAATAAGAATTTCTGAATATTTATCATTTATAGCGGAAGAAGATAAAACTGACATCTATTATTTCTACAATGAAATCAATCAGAGTCCTTGCTTTTGCATTTCACAGAAAGTGTGAGTCAGCGGGTTTCACATTATTTAGAAAGTCAGAACTAAATCTAGTAAATGGGAATTCTCCTCTTGGTTCACCAGAAAACTTGAGATGTGAACTCATTTAATTGATTAGTGACACTGGGTCCAGTTCATTCTATGAGCCTTTGTTGATGAGATTTAAGATCCTTTTGATGGCTTCACTTTGAGACCAGTCTAAAACACTTCTGAGATCATGTAAAATTCATTGACAGTTACATTTGACCTGCAGTGGACCTTCTTCTGACCTGCTTCAATCAGATTTTGCATTACCATAGATTCGAATAGGGATACAAAACCCACTTAAAGCAAACAAAAGCCCTTCAACATTGACTTGTCTAAATTCCAGGAAAATTCTCTTTCTTGCTATAGTACAAGTCTACACTTTCCTCTACATATGTTTAAGAAAAAAGTCTCTTTACTGACTGTGTGCCTGGCAGGATGTATAAGAATTTCCTGCAAGTTGGGAATATACTACAGTTGCTAGTTTTTGACTTTGGCATAACAATACTTTTTACTTTTATAATATATTGACTTTGAGAACACAATTTACATCATGCTACCAGTTGTGACAACCCAATAATTTTTTTGATATTTAGAACCTTAATGGTGATATCTTAAATGAGACTGTGATATTACCATGCCATTTAAAGTACCACACAAAACTGAATCATTAAACCATGCTGTGGGTGTTTTTGAGTTCCCTTGTTTTCTGACTAGACATGTGCAATTTAGTTTCTTCAGATTTGCTTTTTGGATTAAAATTCCATTTTTGAAGGTTTGGATGTGTCCAAATTTCAAAATGGACATTCATCATATTGCCAAAAGTATTGGGACTCCTGCCTTTACATACACATGAAGTTTAATGGCCTCCCAGTCTTAGTCCGTAGGGTTCAATATTGAGTTGGCCCCGCCCTTTGCACACACATGACCTTTAATGGCCTCCCAGTCTTAGTCCGTAGGGTTCAATATTGAGTTGGCCCCGCCCTTTGCAGCTATAACAGCTTCAACTCTTCTGGGAAGGCCGTCCACAAGGTTTAGGAGGGTGTCTATGGGAAGGTTGGACCATTCTTCCAGAAGCACATTTGTCAGGTCAGGCACTGATGTCGGGGGAGGAGGCCTGGCTCGCAGTCTCTGCTCTAATTCATCCCAAAGGTGTTCTATGGGGTTGAGGTCAGGACTCTGTGCAGGACAGTCAAGTTCCTCCACCCCAAACTGGGTCCTCCATGTCTTTATGGACCTTGCTTTGTGCACTGGTGGAACAGGAAGGGGCCATCCCCAAACTGTTCCCACAAAGTTGAGAGCATGAAATTTTCCAAAATATCTTGGTATGCCGACGGCTAGAGTTCCCTTCATTGAAACTAGGGGGCCAAGCCCAACCTCTGAAAAACAAACCCTACACCAGCATGCGCTGACACCGCCCTGTCATGTGATGTGGCCTACCACTTGGTGGCTGAGTGACTGTTGTTCCCAGTTGCTTCCACTTTGTTATAATCCCACTAACAGCTGAGCGTGGATAATTTAGTAGCCAGGAAATGTCATGGATGGACTGTTTGTAGAAGCACTCTGCATGCCTAGGTGCTCGATTTATGGAGGGCTAGCCCAATATGTTTGGCAATATAGTGTAGTAATGAATCTGAACAAATCCCAAAAAAGTTGAAACAAAATTTTTGGATGCATTAAGAAGCTGGTTATTATGGAGCGGGTGGCCACCATGTCCTTAACAACCATGTCTCACCTGCTGTCAGAAGAATGAATGTTTTGTTTTGGTTGAACAAAAAAAAGGGTGAGGGTCCCCCCTCAATCCATACCAGGACTTTACAATGTAATAAAAAAAAAAACAGCATGGGATTCCCCAAAAATCCATACCAGACCCTTGGGTCTGGCATGGATTTTCAGGGGAACTCCACATCAAAATAAAAAAAATGTGTTATCCTTTCCAAATTACATGTTAGTTCCTTATCCGAAAGATCAAGCACCCCCCTCCTGAACTATACCAGGTCACATACCCTCAACAAGGGGGGTAATTGGGGGGATCTTGTCCCCATGTTGATGAAGACAAGGGCCTCTTTTCTACAACCCTGGCCTAGTGGTTGTGGGGGTCTGAGTGTGGGGGACTTTTTGGAATCTGGAAGCCCCCTTTAACAAGGGGGCCCCCAGATCCCACCCCCTTCATATGAGTGAGTATAGAGTACATAGTATCCCTACACATTCACCAAAAAAAAAATTAAAAACAAAGCAGAGACCATTTTTTTTACAAGTCCTTTATTTAAAAAAAAACAAAAATATAATTATCTCTCGAAGTAGATCCAACATCAATCATGATGAACGCTGGCTGCTGATCCGCACACAACTGCTCCCATGTCCAGTCGAATGAGAGGAAAACAGGGGGTGGAGTCATCCAGTGACCCCTCCAAATTAAACTATATGAATGTCAGACACAAAACAAATTCCAAAAATGTACAAAGTCCATTAATGAATGCACTTGAAAGCAAATTCTACAATTAACAAATAGATCCAAAAATGAAACTAAACAAAATGTACCGGTGTGCACGTACAGTATCTATTTCTCACTATGGACTTGTTGGGATTGGAGTTCCACCTATCTGATATTCATCATCTCAAACCCTAAAACTTTTAACTGAAATTCTTTAACTAGAGAAAAATTTAATCTGTCTGCAACCCCCCCCCCCCCCCCCCCCCCCACACACACACACACACACTTCTCTGCAAATTGAAAGATTGAATGAGTGTTTAAATATTACACTTACAAATGTTTGATAACAAAATATGTTTTAAGTTGTATCATTGTTTTCAATTTATTTATTTATTTACTCTTGCTTATTTTAGGAAACATATTTACATTTGAAGAAAATCCTTTTTTTGATAAAGCTAATTACTCTGAAGATCCCAACTATTTGTATACTATTCTAAGTTCCCATTTGGTAAAAAGCCCAGCTGCGGGATCCTGGACTCTGAACGCTCAGGGGAATTCATCACTTTCTGTTCAAATATTGGGATTTACCGGTAAGTTCTATCATCTCGGTGTATATGAATAATTCTGACTCTGATAGGTCCTCTCTAATAAACTGTCTAATAAAGTATTTATAGATTCAGGGGGTCAAATATACAGTTGCAAGAAAAAGTATGTGAACCCCTTGGGATTACGAGTTTTGCATGAATTGGGCATAAAATGTGCTCTGAACGTCATCTAAGTCACAACAATAGAAGAACACAGTCTGCTGAACATAATACTACACAAACATTAGATGTTGCCATGGTTTAATTGCACATAACATGTAAACATTCACAGTGCAGGGAGGAAAAAGTATGTGAACCTTTGGACTTAATAACTGGTTGACCCTCCTTTGGCAGCAATAACCTCAACCAAACGTTTCCTGTAGTTGCAGATCAGACCTGCACAACGATCTGGAGTCATTTTGGACCACTCCTCTTCACAAAACTGTTTCAGTGTAGCAATATTCTTGGGATGTCTGGTGTGAATCGCTCTCTTAAGGTCATGCCACAGCATTTCAATGGGGTTGAGGTCAGGACTCTGACTGGGCCACTCCAGAAGGCGTATTCTGTGCTGTTGTAGCCATTGTTTTGTTGAATTACTTGTATGCTTTGGGTCATTGTCCTGTTGCATCACCCATCCTCTGCGGAGCTTCAGTTGGCGGACAGATGGTCGTACGTTTTCCTGCAAAATGTCTTGATAAACTCTGGAATTCATATTCCCATCAATGACAACAATCCGTCCAGGCCCTGAGGCAGCAAAGCAGCCCCAAACCATGATGCTCCCTCCGCCATGTTTCACAGTGGGGATGAGGTTTTGATGTTGGTGTGCTGTGCCTTTTTTTCTCCAAACATAGTGTTGTGTGTTCTTCCCAAACAACTCAATCTTGGTGTCATCTGTCCACAGTATATTCTGCCAGTAGTGCTGTGGAACATCCAGGTGCTCTTTTGCAAACTTCAAACGTGCTGCAATATTCTTTTTGGACAGCAATGGCTTCCTCCGTGGTGTCCTCCCATGTACTCCATTCTTGTTTAATGTTTTCCTTATTGTAGATGTGTCAACAAAAATGTTAGCATGTGCCAGAGATTTCTGTAGGTCTTTAGCTGACACTCTGGGATTCTTCTTTACCTCATGCAGCTTTCTGCGCTGTGCTCTTGCAGTCATTTTTATAGGACGACCACGCCTAGGGAGAGTAGCAACAGTGCTAAACTTTCTCCATTTGTAGACAGTCTGTCTTACCGTGGGCACATGAACATCAAGGCTTTTGGAGATACTTTTGTAACCCTTTCCAGCTTCATGCAAGTCAACAATTCTTGATCGTAGGTCTTCTGAGAGCTCTTTTCTGCGAGGCATGGTTCACATCAGACAGTGCTTCTTGAAACCAGTAAACCCAAAACAGGTGTGTGTTTTTTAAGGGCAGGACAGCTGTCAGCAACACATCCAATATCATCACACTGATTGGAGTCAAGGTTGGCTCACTCCTGGCTCCAATTAGCTCTGGGAGAAGTCATTAAGCTAGGGCCTCACATACTTTTTCCTCCCTGCACTGTGAATGTTTACATGTTATGTGCAATTGAACCATGGCAACATCTAATGTTTGTGTAGTATTATGTTCAGCAGACTGTGTTCTTCTTATGTTGTGACTTAGATGACGTTCAGAGCACATTTTATGCCCAATTCATGCAAAACTCCACGTAATCCCAAGGGGTTCACATACTTTTTCTTGCAACTGTAGATCCAGATTTCAGTGTGTTTGGCAGTTCATATTACCAAATGTCTTCTGGGAGCCGTGCAACCTCTATAAGACCAATGTTGGCTACAGTGAGGGCATCAAAGGCTAATGTTACTTTTTCTTTATTTAACCACTTGCCCTCCAGAAGGTTTTACCCCCTTCATGACCGGGGCATTATTTGTTATTCAACACTGCGCTACTTTAATTGGCAATTGCTCAGCCATGCAACACTGTACACAAATAAAATGCATATTTTTTTAAAAAACAAATAGAGCTTTCTTTTGGTGGTATTTGTTATTATATAAATAAAAGATTACGAAAAAAAAAAAAAAAATAAACAATATTTTCTACATTCTGTTATAAAACACATCTAATAAAACATTTTTAAAAAAATCAAATGTCTTCATAAACTTTTGCCAACATGTATTCTGCTACATGTCTTTGGTAAAAAAATCCAAATAAGTGTATATTAATTTGTTTGTGTGAAAGTGTCTACACAATATGGTATATACAGGGCTCAAATTTCAGGCCCTGAGCTGCTAGCCAGGCCTTAAGAGTTACTCACCACCAGTTGCCCCACCAAACCCCTACCCTTCCCCATCCCTATTTCCACCCCTAAACACCTCATAAATTATCTCATGAAATGACACTATTAAATGTTTTATGCAGAATAAAATGACAAAAATAAATATTACCAACAACAACTTTAACAATATTAACATAAAACATGCAAACATAAAAGTAAAATTCAGTTCACACACCACCACCCCCCACAGCCATGTCCTCTACCCCCCTTTATACCCTCCTCCCCCTCACAGCCATGTTCTCTACCCCCCTTCACCCCCTCCCCCCACAGCCATGTCCTCTACCCCCCTTTATACCCTCCTCCCCCTCACAGCCATGTTCTCTACCCCCCTTCACCCCCTCCCCCCACAGCCATGTTCTCTACCCTCCTTAACACTCCTCTCCCCCCACAGCTACATCTTCTATCCCCCTTCACACAACTCTAACCCCCACAGTTATGTCCTCTACCCCTCTTTACACTCTCCCACCCCCCACAGCCATCTGCTCTACCACCTTCACACACACACACCCCCCACAGCCGTGTCCTCTACCCCTTTCACATCCCCCTCCTCCTGCAGCCATGTCCTTTTACTCTCACTTTACAACCCCCTCCCTCCAACAGCCATGTCCTCTACCCCCCTTCACACCTTACAGAACACAGTGGTTAGATTAGTGGGTGCACTTACTGGCTTTGCTCGCCTTTGGTCTCTGCAGCAGCTTCTGCACCATGTCCAAATCCTCAACCTTAACAGCCTGGAGCAGCTCCTTGACCTTCCCCATCCACAGTGCTGCACCCTGGGGGAACACAGTCCTGGGTACTGGAGAGGAAGGGCAGATCCTGGGAGATCTTGATTGGTCCTCACATCCCTAGCATACTTCCCTGGAGAGGAGGATGGGAGATGGGGACAACGGGTCAGTTAAACTGCTGGGAGGAGAGCACTCCACCAACTGGGAAGAGCCAGGAACACCTGGGGGTGATCACCATACTCGGGAGAGAGGCTTGGGAGGCAGGGCCGCAGGGGAGAGTTAGGAACATCTGGGGGCAATCACCTACTTGGAAACCAGGCCAGGGAGGCAGGTCCACCGGCTGGTAGAAGCCAGGAACATTCTGGGTGCAATCACCTACTCAGGATTCAGGCTGGCAGGGCTGCTGAAATGAGCCGGGGGAGAACAGCTGGGGGAGTATAGTGGACACACATGCCCCCTCGTTATTTGCCACTCGCCAAATTCCAGCAGGCAAGTGGAAATTTTGAGGCCTGGTATATATACTGGAATTTACGCAGATATGACGCTATAATGGTAATGGAAGTAATCAGCAACATATAGTGCAACTGTGATAGGGTGGAGGGCAATTTGATGCTAACAGACCCTCACTGGAAGGTACACTAACTAACTGACACGGACATCAATAGTGACATTAATACAGTGATTAGATATAATACTGTACACTGTCACTGTACTAATGACAGTGGCTGGGAAGAGGTTAACATTAGGGGCAATCAAAGGGTTAACTGTGTGGCTAACAAGTGTAATGTGTGCTGCTTTTACTTACAGATCTGGCTGCATTTTTCTCCCTGCTTTGCTGGAAGAAGCAACAGCCAGATCACTTATCTGAACGCAATATTCCCAGTGCACAAGTTCCTGCAGATGGCTATTTAGTATTGCTGGGTGCTGTAAGGACCACAGGCTTGGAACCACAGAAAATCCAAGTGAGGAGATGTCACCAGCACACCAAGGATTTCTCAAAATGGGCCCAAAGCTTTATTTTGTGATCACATGATACACACAGGATAGGCTTTTCAGAAAACAAGGGTTTTCAGGGATCTCCTACTAGGAGATAGCTGGACAGATTTTGGTAGGGAGTTCAATAGGATGGGAGAGGCTCAGGAGAAGTCCTGGAGGTGAGCATGGGAGGAGATGACAAGGGAGCTAGCGAGCAGGAGGTCTTGAGAGGAATGAAGAGAATGATTTGGTTGGTATTTTGAGACCAGGTTAGTGATGTAGCTGGGGGCCGAGTTGTGGATGGCTTTGTAAGTTGTTGTTAGTTTTTTTAATTTAATTTAATTTGTTGGGTGAGAGGCAGCCAGTGGAGGCATTGGCAAAGAGGGTGGCAGAAACTGAACGATTGGTAAGGTGGATGAGTCTGGCAGCAGCGTTCATGATGGACTGAAGGGGAGAAAGCCTATGCAAAGGTCAGCCAATGAGGAGCTGCATTTTTACTGCTCTACCCTCCACCCCATCAACTTCTCCCCCTTGAAGGAAGGAAGGATAGGTGGAAATAAGGAAGGGATGGATGGAAGGAAAGAAGGAAGGGAGATGTGGGTGGAAGGAAGGAAGGAAGGAAGGAGTGGGTGGAGGGATGGAAGAGGTGGATGAAAGGAAGAAAGGGATGGGTTGAAGGAAGGAAGGAGTGAAAGGAAGGAAAGGAGGGGAGAGTGTGTGAAAGGAAGGGGTGAGTGGAAGGAAGGAAGGAAGGACGAAAGGAAAAAATGGGTGGATGGAATGAAGGGGAGGAAGGAAGGAAGGAAGGAATGGTGGTTGGAAGGATAGAAGGGTGGGTGGAAGGAATAGTTGGATGGAAGGAAGGGAGGGGTGGTTGGAAGGGAGGGGTGGGTGGAAGGAATGAAGGGGTGGGTGAAAGAAAGGAAGGGTTGGGTGGAAGGAGGAAAGGAAGGAAGGGTGGGTGGAAGGAAGGGAGGGAGGGAGGTAGGGAGGGGTGGAAAGAGGAAAGGAAAGGTTGGGTGGAAGGAAGGGAGGGGCTATAGGAAGGAAGGGAGGGGTTATAGGAAGGAAGGGGTTGGTGGAAGGAAAGAAGGGAGGGAGTGGTGGAGGAAGGAAGGAAGGGGTGGGTGGAAGGAAGGGAGGGGTGGGTGGAAGTAAGGAAGGGAGGGGTGGAAGGAAGGTACTGTAGATTGAACTCACATGCTTATTCAGATGCATAAGAACTTCAGTTTCCCTCCCACACCTCCTCTGAAGCTGCACAGACTGGTGTGTGGGAGGGCACAGGGGGAGGCAGAGTAGATCCAGCCTCTCTCCCCTCTTCTACTATTGGTGCGGAGGATGGAGGGAGGGGCTGGGCAGTGAGAAGTACACAACGGCGATGGGGGGGAGGCAGAAAGAAAACGGAACCATAAGGTATGTTCTTTGCAGCAGTGGGGGCGGTTACAAGCAGCGATATCCTGTATGGCTTTCAATAAAGCAGCTGGAAGCCGATTCTCCTCCTCTCTCTCCTGTGGCTTTCAGTTGCTTCATTGAAAGCCATACAGGAGATCACTGCTTGTTACTGCCCTACCGCCGCCCCTCTCACACACCCCGGCACTGCTATTTTGGAGATGTTGCAGAGAGTGAGGTGGCAAGCTTTGGACAGGGATTGAATGTGAGGCTGAAAAGAGATTTCAGAGTCCAGGAATAGACCTAGAACCTTGGCATGCAGGTACGAGTTGATAATTGAGCCATTTATCTTGATGGAGCAGTAAGGGAAAGGGGCGTGAGGGAGGAAATATGAGCTTGGTTTTGGAAAGATGTCTGTTAGTAAAGAGAAAGATTTGAGTGTCATCGGCATAGAATGATATTGAAAGCCATGAGAGGTGTAGATCAAGAATAGGAGAGGTCCAAGAACAGAATCTTGGGGGACCCTGATGGAGAAAGGTTTGAATATATTTTTGAATATAGGAGAGAAAATAGTTGTAGAGGATGTAATATATCTTTGAATGTGATCTACACATCTGTATCAGATCTAATATTTTAAAGCACAACATTGTTTCCAGAACTACAAGCCAGAGCCACTAACGCTGTTGAGACTTGTAGTGAATGAATGACGTGGCCATGCAGTCGGAGCCCCTGGCGGCTGCGCTATTTAAAAAAAGTGATGCTTAGTATGTGGAACTTCTCCCCATACTGCTGTCACAGGTGGGAGAAGGGGGAGGGTGTCAGCAAAGGCCTGCCCAGCCCATAGTGCAGGTGAAGTTCCGCGGCGCACAAATATGCGCATGTGCAGAGTCCTTATGAGCCAAACAGATGTGCAGGCACTTGGACATAGGTGTGCACATGTGCGTGCGCATGCGCACTCAAGCATATGGGTGCGCGCCTGTCACTAATGCTGGCACCAAAAGGGCTATTTAAACTGGCTGCAGCAATTTTTCCATTGCCGTATGGTCTTTTCCCTGCTTGTGTTTCCTGATGCCAGTGATTGTCTCCTGATACCGAACTAGCTTGTTCCTAATCTCCACTTGATTGCTTCCTGCCCTGACCTCTGGCTTGTCTTGGATTATTCTTCTGTCTCTGCTCCTGTCTGATTGATCTTCCGTTACTGATCTGGCCTGTGACCTGACTACTCTTCCTCCTGCCGCTTAAGCCTGATTTGCTTGACCGATACCAAACCGGGCTTGTCTGACCCTGCATCCTCAGCACGCAGCTCTCAAGTATCCATCCATCCATCCATCCAGCATGGCTACATCAGAACCCTGCTCCCTGCACACAACTCATCAGCTCATCAGCTATTACTGGACTGATCACAGGCACTCATATCCCACCATGCCCCTGCGACTGCTGTCTCACCATCAGCGGTCCTTGAGCCGGAGTTGTACAGGAGGCCTGCCTCTTCACATCAGGCTCACTATACAGGTACGTGACAGTACTATACGGCCATGTCTGAGCCTGCAAGAGGATCTTTGCCTCTGGATTAAATATGTCAACACCTGACAGCACTGACCCAAGCAGTCAAAACTCTGCAGAAAGGATATGTACACCTGGAGGAACGCATGCAAACCCTGGCTACACCTGCTCCTGTGTCTGCGGCTCCCTCTGTCCCAGCCACAGCTGGGACTCCCACAGAATCTCTCGCTAATGCTGTTGGCATGATGCCGCCTCCTGAACCTCATGTACCCACTCCTGAGCGGTTCACAAGAGACCGAAGCAAGTTTAGAGCGTTCTGCAACGCATGCCAGCTTTACTTCAACCTCCAGCCAACAACCTTCTCCACAGAAACTGTTAAAGTGGGGTTCATTATTTCTCTGCTTCAAGGTGAACCACAAGCTTGGGCCCATCGTCTGCTGGAAAGTAATCACTCACACCTGAATACTATGTCTACATTCTTTGACTCAATGGCCCAGCTGTATGATGATCCACAGCGGACCGCTACAGCAGAAGCAACCTTACATGCACTCTAACAGGGTTGCCGCGTGGCCGAGGACAATGTCACGGACTTTAGACGTTGGAGTGCAGACACTAATTGGAATGATGCTGCCCTGCGTCACCAGTTCAGCTTGGGTCTTGCTGAGGGCCTCAAGGACAGCTTGCCCGAGCTGGCATACCAAATTCTCTGGAGGACTTAATCACCCTATCCATTCAGATTGACCGTTGACTATGTGAACGCAGGTTAGAGAGGTCCACCCAAGTTCCTAGGCCTACATGGATGCTACCCAAGATTCCGGTCCAGCCCAGTCCATTACCCAGAAATTCTGACCCTGAGACATCAGGCGCACCCGAACCCATGCAGCTTGGTCTGATTCGTCCATAACTAACTCCCGAGGAAGGCCAACACCGTCGAGTAAACAAACAATCTCTGCCTGTACTGTGGAGAAACTGGCCATTATGTGCGTTCCTGCACAGCCAAGCTGCGTAAGTGCATCTCCTTCTCTTCAGCTTGAGTGATTCATTAGCCACCAGTTCAACTCATATGGCTGTTACCAGTTCAACTCATATGGCTGTTCCCATTTCCTTCCAGCTTCCAGGAAGAATTGTATCGGTGACTGCAATTATTGATTCTGGAGCCTGTAGCTGCTTCATTGATCTATCCTTTACAGCCCAGCAACACATCCCTCTGCAGCTAAAGGAACAAGGGCTTAACATATTTCTAGCTAACGGGTCTTGAATCAAATCTGCACTGGTAAATAAAGAGACCCCGCCACTTCTGACTACCATAACCACTCACCATCAGGAACTATTACGCCTAGACGTAATTGCCTCTCCCTTGTTTCCTGTCATCTTGGGCCTACAATGGCTACAGGCTCACAACCCACAGATTGATTGGAAGACCGAGAAAATTAAGTTATAATCCCCATACTGCAAAATACACTGCCCATCCATAGCACCTTCATCCACCTCTACACTACTTTGCATAGACTCAGATGCTGAACTTGCCCAAATAGTCCCGCAAGCCTACCATGGATACTTGGATGTCTTCAGCAAACGAGAAGCAGATACCCTTCCTCCTCACTGACCTTGCCCGATCTATCTATTTCCAGGATCTAAAATTTCCTTTGGGCGCATTTTTCCCTTATCTGAATGGGAATTAGGGGTATTGAAGGAATACATTGAGGAAAACCTTCAAAAAGGATTCATTTGCCCTTCTACATCTCCGGCAGGGGTTGGAATATTCCTTGTGGAAAAGAAGGACCAATCCCTACGGCCTTGTGTGGATTATCGAGAACTAAACAAAATTACGGTAAAGAATCGTTACCCCCTTCCCTTGGTTCCCAAAGTCTTTCAAAGACCTAAAACTGCAGTCATCTTTACAAAACTAGACTTAAGAGGAGCCTATAACTTGGTTCGTATCCGGGAAAGGAATGAATGGAAAACTGTTTTTTGTACCCAATTCGGCCATTTCGAGTATTTGGTTGGATTGTGCAACGCACCTGCTACCTTCCAACATTTCATCAATGATATCTTCAGAGATTACCTTGACATTTTTGTCATAGTCTATCTGGATGACATCCTAATATTTTCCACTTCCTTGGAGATCCATCGAGGGCATGTTAAAAATGTCTTAGGACGACTTTGTCAGCAAGGACTTTATGCCAAGGCCAAGAAATGCAATTTTGAGCAACAGAGTATTCCATTTCTCAAGCTGATCATTTCCACAGCTGGAATTAAAATGGATCCACAGAAAGTCTCAGCAATCCTGGACTGGCCAGTCCCCTCAGATAAAAAACGTATCTAACGGTTTCGAGGCTTCGCCAACTTTTACCGAAAGTTCATTAAAAACTTCTCAGCCCTCATCTCGCCCATTACCTAGCTCACCAAACTAGAGGTCCACTTCCACTGGACAACTGAAGCACAGGCCGTCTTCGAACCTCTGAAGGAACTATTCACAGCTGCTCCTATTCTGAGCCATCCAGACTCTACACTGCCTTATATCCTAGAGGTAGACGCATCAGAAAACACAGTTGGGGCATTTCTTTCCCAACGGAAAGGACTCAAGGAATTAATGCGTCCAGTAGCATTCTTCTCAAGGAAACTCTCTCCAGCTGAAAGGAACTATGACGTAGGGGACCAGGAGCTTCTGGAAATTAAAGTAGCCCTGGAAGAATGGAGATACCTGCTAGAAGGAGCCACACATCTGATTTTAATATATACTGACCACAAAAATCTTGAGTACTTAAGGACTGCTAGATGCCTTAAACTACATCAGGCCCGATGGGCATTATTCTTATCGAGATTTACTTTTCACATTACCTATTGGCCTGGATTCAAGAACACCAAACCCGATGCATTATCAAGCATGTTCGAGGATCCAAAAGATACCCCAATACCAGGCACCATTTTGCTAGCAGGGAACTTCCTGCTACTACAGACCAGCCTATTATCCCAACTACAGCAGGCATCAGCAGGAGCATCCAACCCACTCGGAGTTACAGTACAAAGCAAGGATGGACTGCTATGGAGAGGTGAGCAAAATTGTGGTACCTAAAGAGATGCGGAACCTTGTCCTTGGATATTGCCATGACCATCCTTTAGCGAGCCACTTCGGGGTCTCCAAGACAATAGAGCTAGCACAACGCACAATCTGGTGGCCAGATATCGGACAAGACTGTAAAGCTTATGTAAATGCATACACCATCTGTACCCGAAATAAGAGTACCCGAAATAAAGACTGGGGATTGCTCAGACCTTTGCCAGTACCTGACAGACCATGGAAGATGATTTTGATGGATTTTGTAGTGGAGCTCCCACCTTCAGAAGGATTTACCTCCATCTTCGTGGTAGTAGACCAACTATCTAAGATGGCCCATTTCTTGCCCCTGAAAAATACACCCTCTGTTTTTTAAACCGGTCAGGTCTTTAATAAAGAAATTGTCAGGCTTCATGGAATTCCCGTAAACATTGTTTCAGAGCGAGGGGTGCAGTTCACATCAAGATTCTGGAGGGCACTATGTGAAACCTTGAAAATAGAACTATCTTTTTCTTCGGCCTATCACCCACAAACCAATGGACAGACTGAACGGACTAATCAGACCCTGGAACAGTACATCCGGTGTTATACTTCTTTTGTTCAAGATGATTGGGTATTGCTCCTGCCATTGGCAGAGTTTGCATATAATAACTCCAACCATTCTGCCACCAAACAATCCCCATTTTTTGCTGATTATGGGTTTCACCCTACCTTCCTACCTGATCTTGTGCCGGAAACTTCTGTCCATGCTGCTCAAGATACACTAAGTTTTTTTTTTTACTGACAACAAATTGTTACAGGAGACTGTCACAAAAGCCCAGGAGGACAACAAGAGGGTTTTCGAAAGAAGGAGAAGGGGAGAACTGATTATGCACCCAGGAGACCAGGTCTGGCTCACCACAACCAACCTGAAGATGGCATGTCCTTCAAGGAAGCTGGCACCTAAGTTTGTGGGACCATTTCTGGTAAGACGTAAAATTAATGATGTCTCTTACAAATTAGCATTACCGGAATCCCTTAAAGTTCACCCAATTTTTCGTGTGTCATTACTAAAACCTGCAGTACCAGACCCCTTTTCTGATAGAAGGTTAAGGCCTCCTGAGCCTATAATTATTGATGGAAAGGAGGAATTTGAGGTCGAGGCTGTGGTGGATTATAGGAAAAGGAGGGGCCTGATGCAATACCTAATTAAATCGAAGGGGTATGGACCAGAGGAGAATTCCTGGGATCCTGCACAAAATGTGCATGCTAGGAACTTAATTTGTGAGTTCTTTCTCAATCATCCACAAAAAAGGAGCCAATTAGGCATCCGGAGGCTGCCCATAGGCAGGGGGCAATGTCAGGAAAGGCCTGCCCATAGTGCAGGTGAAGTTCTTTGGGGCACAAAATATGTGCATGTGCAGAGTCCTTATGAGCCAAACAGATGTGCAGGCACTTAGACTTAGGCACGCACACATGCGCGCGCTCACGCGCACTCGTGCGCGCCTGTCACTAATGCTGGCGCCAAAAGGGCTATTTAAACTGGCTGTAGTAGTTGTCCCATTGCTGTATAGTCTTTTCCCTGCTCATTATTCCTGATTCCTGTGATTGTCTGCTGATACCAAACCAGCCTGTTCCTGATCTCCCCTTTATTGCTACCTGCCCTGACCTCTGGCTTGTCTTGGATTATTCTTCTGTCTCTGCTCCTGTCTGATTGATCTTCCATTGCTGACCTGGGCTGTGACCTGACTACTCTTCCTCCTGCCGCTTAAGCCTGATCTGCCTGACCAATACCGAACCCGGCTTGTCTAAACCCTTCTCCCTGCCTACAACTCATCAGCTCATCAGCTATTACTGGACTGATCACAGGCACTTATACTCCACCGTGCCCCTGCAACCGCTGTCTCACCATCAGCAGTCCTTGTGCCGGAGTTGTACGGGAGGCCTGCCTCTTCATGTCAGGCTCATTATCCAGGTATGTGACAGAGGGGCATCAGGCCGCAACTGCAGCATTGGGACCGTGTTACATGTTCCACCCTAAAAATAGGTGGAAAATATAACATGTTCCCAAAGGTTCTGTTATACTACAGTTATGTGTAGACATCATCCATATGTAGATACGGTCAGCACCCCAAAGCCATAGAAAACAAAACTTCTGCTTTTACTTTACTTTGTTTTCTACCAAATGACCTCAATCTTGTTGATACTTTTTCAAGTTTGGATGTTTCCTGTACACTCTGATTGTCAGAAATGTATTGAGCGACATATGTTAAGACAATTAGATTGTATCTGTATTCGTGACCCCTACAGAAGAGTGCAAAAGTTTCATTCTGTAGGTTGGGAATCCTCCAAACACATCACTAGTGGAACCCGAAACTTAAACTTTTTCTTCTTCAATGATCTGTAGGATCAGTTATTCCTATCCCAAAGCCCACCTCTTTACATACTGTATGTGAGCTGCAGGCAGAAATGGCCTGGCCCACAGCTCATTGGGATTTAAAAAATGGCTTTGTTTCAGAGTTTGGCCAGTTTTGGTTCTAAAACAAATCTATCATTTATAATTTGCTTGTGTTGGAGACTTTTGGTCACTGGTCCTGGATGGGTATTCATGTGGGCAAAAAGGAAGGAATTCCTTCTGGTGGATAGTGTCCAGGGAAGGATAATGACAATGAACCTTCTTGGGGATTGGGCTGCTGGCTTTTCTGTGCGACTTTACTATTGTTTCAGCATGTAGACTTGGATAAAAAGAAAGGAGCGCCCAGTGTCTAAAGAAATGCAACACCTCAAGTATGGTCCATAGATGTTTATTAAAAAGTCGCAACATGTGCATCAAGCGAACATGTTTTGGGGGAATAGACACCCCATTCTTCAGGGATGTGGTTAGGGTCAGGTTGTATTCTATTGAAGTGCTATTTTAGAGCAGCTGAAGGAAGCATTAATGAATAAGGCTGTTTACAAATAAAAAAATCTGTCTCAAATGTTCCTCATATCTACTTTATATCTGCCTCATTGCTCCTGCTTAGTATTGCTTAGATGTGCAATAGAACTGATGTTAGTGACAAGTGGCAGTGGAGACACACAAAATGTAATGTTTGGGGGGGGGGGGTTCAGGGGGGGGTCACTATACCTGTCCAAAAAAGTATGTTATGGAACCCAACTTATTAAAATATATATGTGTCCATACATTGGTACATCTTTTTTTTCATAGAAACCCATACCCCCAGGCAAAAAGTTTTTTCTCTTCTCTTTTTTAGGAAATTGTTCAGAGTCTGGTTGCCACCTGAATGCCACTTGTTCAGAATTTGGAGGATACGGGGAGTGCACATGTAAGAAGGGATTTGCTGGGGACGGAATAACTTGTAATGAAGTAAATGAATGTCAGGATAATTACGCCAACAATTGTAATTATTTTTATTATGGTTCCTGTGTGAACACTGTCGGATCTTACACCTGCAATTGTTCCAAAGGATATGAATATAAAAAAGAATTTGGCTGTGTTGATATTGATGAGTGTGCGGACAGATCTCTGAATGACTGTCATCCAGTAGCTATATGTACAAATATTATTGGATCTTACAACTGTACTTGTCCCTATGGATATTATGGAGATGGAAGACACTGTGAGGTCATCGGATGCCAACAAGAGACAACATGTGGCTCCAGCAAAGACTGCATTAGGTACAATGGATCCTATTCCTGTATTGACCCTTGCTCCAACCACACCGTACTCAATGATCCCTGGCGCAGTAGTTCTAATACATATAATTACAATAACTGGTATGACTGGTATCATTGTGACAATGACTTGTTTGGCTGGTATCGGTTTAAAGGAACATATGACCAGAAAATCCCTGAGCACTGTGTGGCAGAAAACAGCTGTGGGACTAGTATGCCCATCTGGATGAACGGCTTCCACCCTACAGTCAGTGATGGCATTGTGAATCGTACAATGTGTTCCAACTGGAATGCCAGATGCTGTGGACAACCTTATAATATTTCTGTGAAAATGTGTCCGGGAGGATTTTATATCTATAAGCTACAGAGTCCACCAAGCTGCTACTCTGCCTATTGTACAGGTAAGAATTGACACAAAAAAAGTAATTCAGCATTTGTCTTTTTTTATAAAACATTATAGACTCTTATGTCAGTTTATAAAACATTCTTTGTGTTCCTTCCCCTCCAGAAACTATTCACAGCTGCTCAGGGGTGGACTGCTCACCGGATGAGGAATGTACAATCGTGGACAATGTTCCTGGCTGTTACTGTAAAAATTCATTATCCACTACTAATGGGATGCAAGTGGAAAATCAAGCAAGTAAGTCATAAAATCATGAGGTTTTCCATTCAAAGAAAATGAGAAGGGAGCTCTCATAACTTTTCTAATGGATTCAATAATAAAGGATTCACTAGGAAATTGGCTCAGTGAATCCTTTGGGACTGTTCATCCTTGTGGTAGCCAGTACAATAAGTACACAAGTACAGTTCAGTCAAAGCAGCTTTTAACCCCTTAGTGACTGAGGGTAAAACAAATGTTAACGCCTAGACACAATTTTGCAACTTTGACACGTGTTAGTAATACTGTACACCATCATAACTAGAGATGAGCGAATTATTCAAAAATTAGATTTGGCTGATTCGCCGAATTTGCGGAATAAATTCGATTCGATGCGAATTTATTCGCTGCGAATTTAACTTATTAAAAGGGTTTCTAGGCTTCAGAGAGCCTTTATATTAGTGCAGAACACTGTACCTTTAATTTAAATGCCCTTGGAGTCTGCTGGGGAAGAGAAATAATACTGTCAGTCAGTATGACATGCAGATGAGTGCCGTCCATCTTAGAATCACCGCACACTTCACTCATTTGGGCAGTCACGGGGCCAAAGAAGAAGAAGAAGAAGAAGAAGAAGAATGAGAAGAAGAAGAAGAAGAATGAAACGAAGAAGAATGAAAAGAAGAATGAAAAGAAGAAGAATGAGAAGAAGAAGAAGAAGAATGAAAAGAAGAAGAAGAAGAATGAGAAGAAGAAGAAGAAGAATGAAAAGAAGAAGAAGAAGAATGAGAAGAAGAAGAAGAAGAATGAGAAGAAGAAGAAGAAGAATGAGAAGAAGAAGAAGAATGAAAAGAAGAAGAAGAAGAATGAAAAGAAGAAGAAGAAGAATGAAAAGAAGAATGAAAAGAAGAATGAAAAGAAGAAGAAGAAGAATGAGAAGAAGAAGAAGAAGAATGAAGAGAAGAAGAAGAAGAATGAAGAGAAGAAGAAGAAGAATGAAAAGAAGAAGAAGAATGAAAAGAAGAAGAAGAAGAAGAATGAAAAGAAGAAGAAGAAGAAGAAGAAGAATGAAAAGAAGAATGAAAAGAAGAAGAAGAAGAAGAAGAAGAATGAAAAGAAGAAGAAGAAGAAGAAGAATGAAAAGAAGAATGAAAAGAAGAAGAAGAATGAAAAGAAGAAGAAGAAGAAAAATGAAAAGAAGAAGAAGAAGAAGAATGAAAAGAAGAATGAAAAGAAGAAGAAGAAGAATGAAAAGAAGAAGAAGAAGAAGAAGAATGAAAAGAAGAATGAAAAGAAGAAGAAGAAGAAGAATGAAAAGAAGAAGAAGAAGAAGAAAAATGAAAAGAAGAATGAAAAGAAGAAGAATGAAAAGAAGAAGAAGAAGAAGAATGAAGAGGAGAAGAAGAAGAAGAATGAAAAGAAGAATGAAAAGAAGAAGAATGAAAAGAATGAAAAGAAGAAGAAAAATGAAAAGAAGAAGAAGAAGAATGAAAAGAAGAAGAAGAAGAAGAAGAAGAAGAAGAAGAAGAATGAAAAGAAAAAGAAGAAGAAGAAGAAGAATGAAAAGAAAAAGAAGAAGAAGAAGAAGAATGAAAAGAAAAAGAAGAAGAAGAAGAATGAAAAGAAGAAGAAGAAGAATGAAAAGAAGAATGAAAAGAAGAAGAAGAAGAATGAAAAGAAGAATGAAAAGAAGAAGAAGAAGAATGAAAAGAAGAAGAAGAAGAATGAAAAGAAGAATGAAAAGAAGAAGAAGAAGAATGAAAAGAAGAATGAAAAGAAGAAGAATGAAGAAAAGAAGAAGAAGAAGAATGAAGAAAAGAAGAAGAAGAAGAATGAAAAGAAGAATGAAAAGAAGAAGAATGAAAAGAAGAAGAAGAAGAATGAAAAGAAGAATGAAAAGAAGAAGAAGAATGAAAAGAAGAAGAAGAAGAATGAAAAGAAGAAGAAGAAGAATGAAAAGAAGAAGAAGAAGAATGAAAAGAAGAATGAAAAGAAGAAGAAGAAGAATGAGAAGAAGAAGAAGAAGAAGAATGAAAAGAAGAATGAAAAGAAGAAGAAGAATGAAAAGAAGAATGAAAAGAAGAAGAAGAAGAAGAATGAAAAGAAGAAGAAGAAGAAGAATGAAAAGAAGAAGAAGAAGAAGAATGAAAAGAAGAAGAAGAATGAAAAGAAGAAGAAGAATGAAAAGAAGAAGAAGAATGAAAAGAAGAAGAAGAATGAAAAGAAGAATGAAAAGAAGAAGAAGAATGAAAAGAAGAAGAAGAATGAAAAGAAGAAGAAGAATGAAAAGAAGAATGAAAAGAAGAAGAAGAAGAATGAAAAGAAGAAGAAGAAGAATGAAAAGAAGAAGAAGAATGAAAAGAAGAAGAAGAAGAATGAAAAGAAGAAGAAGAAGAATGAAAAGAAGAAGAAGAAGAATGAAAAGAAGAAGAAGAATGAAAAGAAGAAGAATTCCAGTACAGCAAAAAGTGTATCTGCAGAGAGCTCCGCTATTTCTGACAGTTCTCTGACAGTTCCTTCACATTGAAACATTGTATCTATTTGTTTCCGAATAAAAACATCTGTATCCTAAATGGAAACAAATAGATACAATGTTTCAACCGCTGTAAATGTGAAGGAACTGTCAGAGAACTGTCAGAAATAGCAGAGCTCTCTGCAGGGACACTTTTTGCCGGCTGTAGAAGGGATGAAAATCGGCCGATCGGGAAAAATTCGATTCGTGCATCCGAAGTTTGCTAATTTTCGGATTCGGTGCGAATCAAATTTTTCCTAATATTCAAAACGAATTCCACTTCGCCAAGTTCGATTCGCTCATCTCTAATCATAACAACTACTTTCTGTGTCCAAGTGGATTATACCTTTTTTTTTTCAGGACAAACTGGGCTTTCTTTTGGAGGTAAATGTTAGTGGATATCAAATAATTTTTTTTATTATCAAAAGAAACTGGCCCAAAATAGTAAAAAAAAAGTTTTTTTATTTAGCTGTATATTATATGCAGTTATCAAAACTCACCACCAAACAGTTACCCAAAGTAAATTCTGCTCCTGACGATCGCAGTGATACTGTTTTTTTTCCCCATTTGTACCTGCAGGTGGGCCCGGAAACAACAGTGCGCATTTTTCTTTTTTTTTTTATCGTACCTAAAAGACACAAACACTGTTACTGATACAAAATTTAAAAAAATGCTGCAAAGGAAAAATCTTTAACCTACTCATAGCAAGGATTTAACTTATAGCTTGACAAAGAGGTCAGATAGAATCCTTGTGTGTATAGTTATATCCTTGTAGTATCGGACTCATTCTCCATCCTTACCCAAATTCTCAAACAATAAAACTACAAAAACAACCCCCCTAGACTGATCATTGAAGACAACAAGCGAAAATGTGTGCATGTCCCTGGCTGTGAAACTGCTGAAAAGGGAAGGCTTGGACAATATTCATAGCAGCTCCTACGAGGGTAGTATTACATTTAGGGGCTTGTCCGGGATATTCCCTGAAAATACAGCAGTGAGGTAAATGTGTACTAGAGACTGTCAAGTGTCACTGTGTAGATTGTGGGGTGGCATTTGGAGTGCAAAAGTGTTATGCAGTAGGGGATTTATAAGAGAAATAGTGCAGCACTAAAAAAATACTACCCCTACACAAAAAAATGAAATTGAAGTCAATATATATACATATATTATATATCCAACTCAATCCATGATTATTAGTGATAATTAGAGATGAGCGAATCGAACTTGGTGAAGTGGAATTCGTTTCGAATATTAGGAAAAATTTGATTCGCACCGAATCCGAAAATTAGCAAACTTCGGATGCGCGAATCGAATTTTTCCCGATCGGCCGATTTTCATCCCTTCTACAGACGGCAAAAAGTGTCCCTGCAGAGAGCTCCGCTATTTCTGACAGTTCTCTGACAGTTCCTTCACATTTACAGCGGTTGAAACATTGTATCTATTTGTTTCCATTTAGGATACAGATGTTTTTATTCGGAAACAAATAGATACAATGTTTCAACCGCTGTAAATGTGAAGGAACTGTCAGAGAACTGTCAGAAATAGCGGAGCTCTCTGCAGATACACTTTTTGCTGTACTGGAATTCTTCTTCATCCTCATCCTTCTTCATCCTCATCCTTCTTCTTCTTCTTCATCCTCATCCTTCTTCTTCTTCTTCTTCTTCATCCTCATCCTTCTTCTTCTTCTTCATCCTCATCCTTCTTCTTCTTCTTCTTCTTCTTCTTCATCCTCATCCTTCTTCTTCTTCTTCTTCTTCTTCTTCATCCTCATCCTTCTTCTTCTTCTTCTTCTTCTTCTTCATCCTCATCCTTCTTCTTCTTCTTCTTCTTCATCCTCATCCTTCTTCTTCTTCTTCTTCTTCTTCTTCATCCTTCTTCTTCTTCTTCTTCTTCTTCATCCTCATCCTTCTTCTTCTTCTTCTTCTTCTTCTTCTTCTTCTTCTTCTTCATCCTCATCCTTCTTCTTCTTCTTCTTCTTCTTCTTCTTCTTCTTCTTCTTCATCCTCATCCTTCTTCTTCTTCATCTTCATCTTCATCTTCATCCTTCTTCTTCTTCTTCATCCTCATCCTTCTTCTTCATCTTCTTCTTCTTCTTCTTCATCCTCATCCTTCTTCTTCTTCATCCTCATCCTTCTTCTTCTTCATCCTCATCCTTCTTCTTCTTCTTCTTCATCCTCATCCTTCTTCTTCTTCTTCTTCATCCTCATCCTTCTTCTTCTTCTTCATCCTCATCCTTCTTCTTCTTCTTCTTCTTCTTCTTCTTTTTCATCCTCATCCTTCTTCTTCTTCTTCTTCTTCTTTTTCATCCTCATCCTTCTTCTTCTTCTTCTTCTTCTTCTTCTTCTTCTTCTTCATCCTCATCCTCATCCTTCTTCTTCTTCTTCTTCTTCTTTTTCATCCTCATCCTTCTTCTTCTTCTTCTTCTTCTTCTTCTTCTTCTTCTTCTTCTTCTTCTTCTTCTTCTTCTTCTTCTTCTTTTTCATCCTCATCCTTCTTCTTCTTCTTCTTCTTCTTCTTCTTTTTCATCCTTCTTCTTCTTCTTCTTTTTCATCCTCATCCTTCTTCTTCTTCTTCTTCTTCTTCTTCATCCTCATCCTTCTTCTTCTTCTTCTTCTTCTTCTTTTTCATCCTCATCCTTCTTCTTCTTCTTCTTCATCCTCATCCTTCTTCTTCTTCTTCTTCATCCTCATCCTTCTTCTTCTTCTTCTTCATCCTCATCCTTCTTCTTCTTCTTCTTCTTCTTCATCCTCATCCTTCTTCTTCTTCTTCTTCTTCATCCTCATCCTTCTTCTTCATCCTCATCCTCATCCTTCTTCTTCTTCCTCTTCTTCTTCATCCTTCTTCTTCTTCTTTTTCTTCTTCATCCTCATCCTTCTTCTTCTTCTTCTTCTTCTTCATCCTCATCCTCCTTCTTCTTCTTCTTCTTCTTCATCCTCATCCTCCTTCTTCTTCTTCTTCATCCTCATCCTCCTTCTTCTTCTTCCTCATCCTCCTTCTTCTTCTTCTTCTTCTTCCTCATCCTCCTTCTTCCTTCTTCCTTCTTCCTTCTTCCTTCTTCCTTCTTCTTCTTCGTCGTGCCCCGTGACTGCCCAAATGAGTGAAGTGTGCGGTGATTCTAAGATGGACGGCACTCATCTGCATGTCATACTGACTGACAGTATTATTTCTCTTCCCCAGCAGACTCCAAGGACATTTACATTAAAGGTACAGTGTTCTGCACTAATATAAAGGCTCTCTGAAGCCTAGAAACCCTTTTAATAAGTTAAATTCACAGCGAATAAATTCGCATCGAATCGAATTTCTCCCGCAAATTCGGCGAATCAGCCGAATCGAATTTTTGAATAATTCGCTCATCTCTAGTGACAATGACCTTATTAAAGAGAAAAAAAATTGTAAAAATGTGTAATACCACACAAATATTAGTGACACAAACCAAATAGTGTAAATAAGGTCCAAATATAGAATATATTATAATAATATAAAATATATATAATCATGTAGAAACGGTGGTCACTGAGAGCTCCACATCATCGGAACCAATAGGATATCATGTATGGGTAAATAAGAGAAAGGGGCCCCAAAATGCAGTAAAGTTAATTCATAAAAACAACACTCACAAGAGTAAAGGGGCTATTCGCCCTCAAACAGCATGGATACTTGTAAACAAAGATAGCAGTGATCGTCGTCCATAACCGGAAATTACGTCACCACGCTTCCATCCGACGCGTTGCGTCACGTGACTTCACCAATATCCAATTGGTTCCGGTGATGTGTAGCTCTCAGTGACCAGGACACACAGAGGAAAGGAGGATTTGGATTATTGCCATATTTGACCTATGTGATGTGGGTCAATCGGTGGAAGTGAGCGTGCATGCCTGGTGGTGGTGGATATCACACATATATATTAAAAGGAGAAGATTCATGGAATTACACCTCTGTTATTCACTTTATTATGGACTGTCACTTTGTATTTATTCTCAGTTTCTATATGATTATATATTCTATATTTATTGTATAATTTTTATTGTTTGTTTATTGTGTCTATTAGGTATGTTCATTAGTATATCATGGATTAGTGGTTGTATGCCCCATGCTAGGGGACTATTTGAGCCTTCTTTACATTATTCAGTTTGGGTCATTAATATTTATGTGGTATCATACTTTTTACACATTTTTCTTTCTTTAATAAGGACATTATTACTAATAATAACAGATTGAGTTGGATACAATATATATATATATATATATATATATATATATACACAGTCAGGTCCATGGGACAGCGACACAATTCTAACATTTTTGGCTCTATACACCACGACTATGGATTTGAAATGAAACGAACAAGATGTGCTTTAACTGCAGACTGTCAGCTTTAATTTGAGGGTATTTACATCCAAATCAGGTGAACGGTGTAGGAATTACAACAGTTTGCATATGTGCCTCCCACTTGTTAAGGGACCAAAAGTAATGGGACAGAATAATAATCATAAATCAAACTTTCAATTTTTAATACTTGGTTGCAAATCCTTTGCAGTCAATGACAGCCTGAAGTGTGGAACGCATAGACATCACCAGACGCTGGGTGTCATCCCTGGTGATGCTCTGCCAGGCCTCTACTGCAACTGTCTTCAGTTCCTTTAAATTAAATAAACAGTGCAGCGCTAATAAATAATATATATATAACTAGAAAATCTACAATTTCTGGGGAAATTGTGTGAAGTGTTCTTGCATCCAACCCTAACCAAGTGATTGATGAAATGTAAGCAGTGCACATGGCAAGCCTGATAGAGTGAGAAATGCATTTCAACTTGGTGACTCAGCTGCGTGTGACTCATGTTTGGTTGCTATAGCAACTCACTCAGTCAGGAATGTGAGAAGGTCTGTTCTAAACACGCTGCTGCAACTTGACAACTTCACTGGCGATTGCCATCTTCAAACACTTGTAGTTTTAAAAGTATAAATGCTACTGCGAAGAGCTTGATTTTGCAAGAATCACAAGAAACAGACCTACATTTTGTCTCTGAAATATTAAAAATGAAGGCACAGTCGCAGTTTAAAAATGTCCCTTAAAATTTCAGGTGGCTGTGAGTGAAGTTTCAATGAAAGTCAATGGGAGGGGTGAGTTGCAAACAAATGAAGTCACGTGCTGAATGTGACACAACGCGTCGGTACGTTGGGAGGAGCTTCTGTTAACGCAGTGACGTCATTTCCGGCGTTGGGGCCATATTAGATCACCCTGTTGTATTACCCATGCAGTACACCCATAGCATGCGGTAGGAAGCTGGATTGAATCATTACTAATGTGAGTGGAACTCTATCTGTATCTGTTTATTGCATAATAAAACTGGTTGCACAATGGAGGGTCTCTGTTTGTGTTTCACTATGACCCTGGGAAGAGCTGGCTGCTAGTCTGGTGGATGCTGGAGGTGGAAGGCGAAACCCAGAGAGGATTCCAGTCTGATAGGATTGTTTGATCCTTAAAGCGTGCTGGCCCTGTGGGGTCTAAGTAAGGAGGTGAGGGGGCATTTTGGCCGTTAAAGGATTGGCGCGTGTGAATCACGCACACTGCACACTGTTTTTTGCATGAAGAGTGGAGTGGGAAGATTACCACAAAGCATTGAATTATATATTTTTTATCAATTGTTTGGACTTTTTTTGCAACTGAATATTGGTTCAATTATTTTGGCCACTGTACGTTTTTTGCCACTCTATTGTTTTATGTTTATATTTGTCACCTTTTTGCACTAGATATTCCCTACGAGGGATTACACGCATGACACTATTATATAATTATTGATGAGTTTGGATATATACTCCTAGGGGGTGTATATTGAGTATATTTATTGAGTTTATTTATTGTATCACCTATTCACTGGATATTTATATATATATTATTTATTAGCGCTGCACTGTTTATTTAATTGATCATTCACTTATTTTGGGTATAAGTTTAGTGTCAGCAGCTTTCTTTTAAGGTTAGGATTCCATATAAGCGCAGGAGGTCCTTTGTAATTATTTTGTGTCTTCAGTTCCTGCTTGTTCTTGGGGCATTTTCCCTTCAGTTGTGTCTTCAGCAAGTGAAATGCTCAATCGGATTCAGGTCAGGTGATTGGCCATTGCAGAACATTCCACTTCTTTGGTGGCTTTTGCAGTCTGCTTTGGGTCATTGTCCATCTGCACTGTGAAGCGTCCAATGAGTTGTGAAGCATTTGGCTGAATATGAGCCGATAATATTCCCGAAACACTTCACAATTCATCCGGCTGCTTCTGTCAGCAGTCACATCATCAATAAATACAAGAGAAGCAGTTCCATTGGCAGCCATACATGCCCACGCCATGACACTACCACCACCATGATCACTGATGAGGTGGTATGCTGAGGACCATGAGCAGTTCCTTCTCCATACTCTTCTCTTCCCATCACTCTGGTACAAGTTGATGTCGGTCTCCTCTGTCCATAGGATGTTGTTCCAGAACTGTGAAGGCTTTTTTTACATGTCGTTTGGCAAACTCTAATCTGGCCTTCCTGTGTTTGAGGCTCACCAATGGTTTCCATCTTGTGGTGAACCCTCTGTATTCACTCTGGTGAAGTCTTCTCTTGATTGGTGACTTTGACACACATACACCTACCTCCTGGAGAGTGTTCTTGATCTGGCCAACTGTTGTGAAGGGTGTTTTCTTCACCAGGGAAAGAATTCTTCGCTCATCCACCACAGTTGTTTTCCGTGGTCTTCCGGGTCTTTTGGTGTTGCTGGGCTCACCGGTGCGTTCCTTCTTTTTAAGAATGTTCCAAACAGTTGTTTTGGCCACGCCTAATGTTTTTGCTATCTCTCTGATGGGTTTGTTTTGTTTTTTCAGCCTAATGATGGCTTCACTGATAGTGACAGCTCTTTGGATCTCATCTTGAGAGTTGACAGCAACAGATTCCAAATGCAAATAGCACACTTGAAATGAACTCTGGACCTTTTATCTGCTCATTGTAATTGGGATAATGAGGGAATAACACACACCTGGCCATGGAACAGCTGAGAAGCCAATTGTCCCATTACTTTTGGTCCCTTAACAAGTGGGAGGCACATATGCAAACTGTTGTAATTCCTACACCGTTCACCTGATTTGGATGTAAATACCCTCAAATTAAAGCTGACAGTCTGCAGTTAAAGCACATCTTGTTCGTTTAATTTCATATCCATTGTGGTGGTGTATAGAGCCAAAAATGTTATTGTGTCCATGTCCCAATATTTATGGACCTGACTGTGTATATATATATATGCGTGTTTGCCCCCCTCTGATGGTGAATGTTCGCCCCTCACACAGAAATGATCGGTCTAACAATGGAATGTTCGGTGTAACACTGAGAGACTGATCTGCATGTTCATGAGGGAAAGAAGGATTTGATCCCCTTCACAAAACATGACTTAGTACTTGGTGGCCAATCCCTTGTTGGCAATCACAGAGGTCAGACGTTTCCTGGAGTTGGCCCCCAGGTTCGCACACATCTCAGGAGGGATTTTGGCCCATTCCTCTTGGCAGATCCTCTCCAAGTCATTAAGGTTTGGTGGCTGACATTTGGCAACTCAAACTTTCAGCTCCCTCCACAGATTTTCAATTGGATTAAGGTCTGGATGAAGGTGTGGAGACTGGCTAGGCCACTCCAGGACCTTAATGTGCTTCTTCTTGAGCCGCTCCTTTGTTGCCTTGGCCGTGTGTTTTATGTCATTGTCATGCTGGAACACCCATCCACCACCCATTTTCACTGCCCTGGCTAAGGGAAGAAGGTTCTTACCCAAGATTTGAGGGTACATTGCCCCATCCATTGTTCCTTTGATGTGGTGCAGTTGTCCTGTCCCCTTAGCAGAAAAACACCCCCAAAGCAGAATGTTTCCACCACCAGGTTTCACAGTTGGGATGGTGTTCTTGGGATCATAGGCAGCATTCCTCCTCCTCCAAACATGGTGAGTTGAGTTGATGCCAAAGAGCTGGATTTTGGTCTCATCTGACCACAACACTTTCAACCAGTCCTCCTCTGCATCATTCAGATGTTCATTCAGATGTTCAGTGGCAAACATCAGATGGGCCTGGACAACTCATGGGGCCCCCGGGCAATAGGGGATCATGGGGCCCCTATGTCCTTGCCCAAACTCAAAAAAGCCTATGAAAAAGGTACCAGGGGCATCTCATGGGGCCCCCTACTGACCCTGGGCCCTCAGCGTAGTGTGTTACCAATTGTTTTCTTGGTGACTGTGGTCCCAGCTGCCTGGAGATCATCGACAAGATCCTCCCGTGTAGTTCTGGGATGATTCCTCACTGTTCTCATGATCATTGACACTCCACGAGGTGAGATCTTGCATGGTGCACCAGACCTAGGGAGACTGACACTTGTTTTGTGTTTCTTCCATTTGTGAATGATTGCACCAACTGTTGTCACCTTCTCACCAAGCTGCTTGGCCATAGTTTGGTAGCCCAGTCCAGCCTTGTGTAGGTCTACAATCTTGTCCCTTGATTATGGATTATGAATATTAACCTCCTTCCACCCGGCCTATGGCCGAATGGCGGCAGGCAAAAACACTCACCTTTCCGGGCGGACGCCATATGGCTTCCTTTTGGGCATGCGCAGGTTGCGCGCCTGCAGAGCCGCACAGCAGTGCGATCTGTCACCGGCCGTGTACTTCGGACACGGCTGATGGCAGATCTGAGTACCGGCCCCATTGCCGGCACCATGTGACCTGCTGTGACCAATCACAGCAGGTCACATTATAGTTGTATACAATAGATGGCTTCATTCATGCCATCCATTGTATACTAGTGTGTCTAGCTGTGAATGGTAACAGTGATCACATGTACAAGCTGGGCCAATCACAGCCCAGCTGTGTCATGTGATTAGCCGTGGCCAACTCACAGCTAAGCACAAAAAAAAAAAAACCCTGAATGAATCTGTCATTCAGGTACAGTGAGGAACAGAAGTATTTGAACCCCCTGCGATTTTGCAAGTTCTCCCACTTCTCCATCATGGAGGGGTCTGAAATTCACATTGTAGGTGCATTCCCACTCTGAGAGATAGAATTTAAAAAAAAATTCAGGAGATCACATTGTATGATTTGTAAAGAATGTATTTGTCTCGCACTGCTGAACAGAAGTATTTGAACACCTAAGAAACAGCAAGAATTCTGCCTCTCAAAGACCTGTTACTGCGCCTTTATAAAGTCCCCCTCTACTCCACTCATTCATCTCACTTAGTAGCACCTGTCTGAGCTCTTTAAAGACACCTGTCCATCTCACAGTCAGTCAGACGCCAACTACTACCATGGGCAAGACCAAAGAGCTGTCAAAAGACACCAGAGACAAAATTGTGGACCTCCACAAGGCTGGAAAGGGCTACGGGGCAATTGCCAAGCAGCTTGGTGAAAATAGATCAACTGTTGGAGCAATTGTTAGAAAATGGAAGAGGATAAAGACTGTCAGTCTCCCTTGGACTGGGGCTCCATGCAAGATGTCACCTTGTGGGGTATCACTGATGATAAGAAAGGTGAGGAATCAGCCCAGAACTACAAGGGAGGAGCTGGTCAATGACATGAAGAGAGCTGGGACCACAGTTTCAAAGGTCACTGTCGGTAGAACACTACGCCGTCATGGTTTCCAATAATGCATTGCACGGAAGGTTCCCCTGCTCCAGTCATCACATGTCCAGGCCCGTCTGAAGTTTTCTAAGGACCATCTGGATGATCCAGAGGTGGCATGGGAGAAAGTCATGTGGTCAGATGAGACCAAAGGAGAACTTTTTGGTCTAAACCTCACTTGTCAAGTTTGGAGGAAAAAGAAGGATTAGTTGCATCCCAAGAACACCATCCCTACTGTGAAGCATGGGGGTGGTAACATCATGCTTTGGGGGTGCTTTTCTGCGAAGGGGACAGGATGACTGCACTGTATTAAGGAGAGGATGAATGGGGCCATTTATGGTGAGATTTTGAGCAACAAGCTCCTTCTCTCAGTCAGAGCATTGAAGATGGGTCGTGGCTGGGTCTTCCAACATGACAACGACCCGAAGCACACAGCCAGGAGAACCAAGGAGTTGCTCCGTAAGAAGCATATCGAGGTTCTGGAGTGGCCTAGCCAGTCTCCACACCTGAATCCAATAGAACGTCTTTGGAGGGAGCTGAAACTCTGTGTTGCCCAGTGACAGCCCTGAAACCTGACAGATCTAGAGGAGATCGGTGTGGAGGAGTCGGCCAAAATCCCTGTTGCAGTGCAAACCTGGTCAAGGAACTACAGGAAACGTCTGACCTCTGTAATTGCAGACAAAGGCTTCTGTACCAGATATTAACACGGATCTTCTCAGGGGTTCATATACTTCTGTTCAGCAGTGCGAGACAAATACATTCTTTACAAATCATACAATGGGATTTCCTGAAATTTGTTTTAAATTCTGTCTCTCAGAGTGGGAATGCACCTACAATGTGAATGTCAGACCCCTCCATGATTTTTAAGTGGGAGAACTTGCAAAATCGCAGGGGGTTCAAATACTTCTGTTCCTCACTGTATGTTGGGCCATTTGGTGTGTTGGGGGTGGAAGCTTGAACATTGAAGATTGTTGTGCAGCTTGTCATCCCTGATGTATACTTTGGTCTCTCTCTCTCTCTATATATACAGTTGTGACCAAAATTATTCAACCCCCACTGAAATTGAGTGTTTTGGCCAGTTTGACATTGCTTTTGATCATTCAGTCATCTTGCTTACATTTACATTAAAGAGGCACTTGTAGGTCAGACAAATATAACATAACAGTTATAATGAAATAACCACAAATGTCTTTTCTGTGCTCACAGCATTATCAGTTTTATTCAACCCCCAAGTGACATTCAATCTTAGTACTTAGTACAGCATCCTTTTACAGTTATAACAGCTTTTAAACGTGAAGCATAGCTTGACACAAGTGTCTTGCAGCGATCTACGGGTATCTTCGCCCATTCTTCATGGGCAAAGGCCTCCAGTTCAGTCACATTCTTAGGCTTGCGCACTGCAACTGCTTTCTTTAAGTCCCACCAGAGGTTCTCAATCGGATTTAAGTCTGGTGACTGCGATGGCCACTCCAAAATGTTCCAGCCTTTCCTCTGCAACCATGCTCTAGTGGACTTGGAGGTATGCTTGGGATCATTGTCCTGTTGAAAGGTCCAACGTCTCCCAAGCCTCAGGTGTGTGACGGACTGCATCACGTTTCCATCCAATATCTCCTGGTACTGAAGAGAATTCATGGTACCTTGCACACGCTGAAGCTTCCCTGTACCTGCAGAAGCAAAACAGCCCCAAAGCATGATTGACCCTCCACCATGCTTCACAGTAGGCAAGGTGTTCTTTTCATCATAGGCCTTGTTCTTCCTCCTCCAAACATAGCGTTGATCCATGGGCCCAAACAGTTCTAATTTTGTTTCATCAGTCCACAGAACACTATCCCACAACTTTTGTGGTTTGTCCACATGGCTTTTGGCATACTGCAGTCGACTCTTCTTATTCTTTGGAGACAGCAAGGGGGTACGCCTGGGAGTTCTGGCACGGAGGCCTTCATTACGCAGTGTGCGTCTTATTGTCTGGGCTGAAACTTCTGTACCCACATCTGACAAATCTTTTCTCAGTTCCTCAGCAGTCACACGGGGACTTCTCTCCACTCTACGCTTCAGGTAGCGCACAGCAGTCGAAGTCAGCATCTTCTTTCTGCCACGACCAGGTAGCGTTTCAACAGTGCCCTTTGCCTTGAATTTGCGAATGATGCTTCCTAAGGTGTCTCTTGGTATGTTTAACATCTTTGCAATCTTCTTATAGCCATTGCCCTTCCTGTGAAGAGAAATCACCTCTTCTCTTGTCTTCCTGGACCATTCTCTTGCCTTCACCATGTTTGTAACCACACCAGTAAATGTCTAGAAGGAGCTGAGTATCACAGTCATTTTAAAGCTGCCTAATTGGTGCTTATTATGCTTGATTGCTGCTCGGTGACATCCACAGGTGTTTTCAATACCTGATGGAAAGCACCTGTATGAACCTCTGTTCTTCAGAGTGGTAGTCTTTAAGGGGTTGAATAATTGTGGCAATGAAGAAACCACATAAGAACCATTTACTACTGTATTACATAAACAATTGATGTCATTTTAGTTGCATTTGGGTAGTTACAACGTCCTTGTAGGATTTGATTCTGAATACAATTCCAAATGTACACTATAGTCCCTAAACCCCTTTACAGCATTGGGGGTTGAATAATTTTGGTCACAACTGTATATATTTGTAGTTTGCAGTGTAAACCTCAATACAGCATGGTAAAAAGGCCCAAAATGGAACCAGTGTTTGGTTAGCAGAGGCGTCCATTCAATAAAAAAGGTGCTTCATTCCAAAGGGTGGAAGATATATACCATAAAAAAATGTATGTAATTGTTTATATCTTCCACCCTTTGTATCTACTGTTTTATTAATTTAATCCAGTGTACTGTATACCTTGCCTGATGAAGTAGTGAATAAAGAGACACCACTTTATCAGAGATCAGTTTTATGATCAATAAATACTGACCTTTTTGAAGAATCCAATTGGAAGCATCTTTTGAGTGAATAATGGGTGAATCCACTAACCATATATTGATTACATCTTGGGTCCTCTTTTTTTTTTTATTATTATTGTTCACTGGTTGCATTCTAGCATGGTACAAGAACTTCCAGACAATCAAGATGGGCATCAAGCGTGCCTGCCCACAGTTTGCATGGAGACAGTCATGTTCTCCACATGTGCTAATATAGGTTGCTTGACTCTAGAACAGGTAGCCAGCAACCTTATGAATGTGAGTATATGCTTCTTGCACATTTGGTCCTACTTTTCCCATGCACACAACTAAATGCTATCCTTAGAAGGATCTATCTTGTGGCTTTGTATTCCTCTTTTCTCCTTGTCTCTGCTCATCCAGAGCACCACTGACTCAATACAGTATGGTTCTCTTTTCTATTTATGTAGATGGCCGTACACCACAAGTGACCTGTGGCCTGGAGAATATAGAAGTGAGGTTCAACAAATGTCTTCTAGAGCAACTGGGATATAACACCTCATCCATTCATCTGAAAGACAATTCCTGCTTAGGAATCATTGAAAGAATGGGTACAAGTTACATCACTTTCATCAGACGGCCAGCAGATGGTAGTTGTGGGGGACACATTTTGGTACGTATAGGCCCAATATCATTTTATTTTATATCTTAGGTCACCTGCTACACAGACTTGAATGTTATATTCATACAATGTTTCAATGACCAGTGTCTCTTGAGGTTGTTTCAGAAGCCTTTAAACTTTAATTAAATAGCTTCTCAATTGCAATTTAATAGGGATTTAAAGTAAGTAAAAAATGCCCTTTCTTGTACTGAATGTAAATAAACACATCCTCATTACCATGTTCTTATATCACATTTTTCACAGTGCATTCAAAGAGATGTGTTTACTGTAAAGCTCATTAATTGAGTCAATTCATACTTTTTTCACTGGACTTCCTTATCAATGAACGTTTTTGCTAACTTAACATAATTAAAATAATCAAGAAGGTGATTTGAGGACATAGAATGACCTTGTTAAACACACCCAGTACACATAAAACTTATAGAGATGGTGCAGCCTTTGCAGCATGGCCAACATTTGGTTCCAGCATGTGGACGTGTCATGGATGAGGCAGTTGGCAAGCAGTTTATGTTGACAGGTGAACACTGGCTGGGTATGACCACCTAACAAAGCAGCAAGCATTTCTGACCTCAGAAAGGAGCTCCTGGAAGAAATGGAACTTTATGGTGAACTGATACACCACCAGGTTGATGACATGTGTCAAGCAAGGTATGTTTGTGAGGTTTCTTTGATGAAGGGATGCCAGCAGATTGGTACTATTGTTACACATTCATTACCTTCATTGGCTAAAGATAGTATGGGGTCAGCCATCTCTTGGATTCTGGCCTGGAGAGCTAACAATAGGTCTGGTCTATTGTGGCTTCTGTACCCAAGGCATACAAGATGCAACATGGTACAATGGCAGAGTTTAGTCTGGGACATTGCATATGCTCTAGGGTGCTTGGGGAACAGATGACTGCACTATCACTATCAGATAAGAGATGTTTCCTGTACTGCGTCCTTCAAAGCCACCAGAAGATTACTCCAGTGTGCCATGAGGGATATATAGCATTCCAGCTCATGGCTACGGGACCACGTGTCTGGGGTTATGTGTACCCTGTTGCTGACAGCGTAGTCCATTGACACAGATAGGTTATATTCCTCATTCTGGAAGGAGGGCAGTGATGGTATTCTGGGAGAAATAATGGCAGCTAAGTACATGCCACTTTGGTGTAGCACAGACTATACACCTACAGAATGGAATTGATTCCATGAACCATGGCATTAAGACTCTGGACATGGGGTTATTTGGGAACATTTTTTGTTCCATTCCAGGTGCTGTGGAATATACACCTGCCATGGGCAGGGTGCTGCTGGGGACTGTGGGGTGGGTAAGGATTCTTCAAGGGTTTAATCTTTTCAGTGACCCTCCTCAGCATGGCCCAATGACCCTTTTTGCCACTTCACGTGGTTTATCCTAAGCCTTTGAAACCATTATGTGGCTTCCTTGTCTGCCACTAGAGGGCTCAAATGTTGCAGTAGATGCAGCAGGAGAAACAGGTGGAGGGGAAGAGGCAAACATTAATAAGCAAGGAAGAGGAATGTGAGACTTTTGCTGCCTTTTGCTGCCAATTTGTTTCATTAAGGTACTCTTACTAAGCCCTGTAATGCAGAGTCATGTCTTTCCTTAGGCATGTGGTACCAATATGGCTGGCTCCCAAATGTGGTACCCAAATGGCTGATACACTGCAGGCAGAGACTGCAGACCACAGGCCACAGTGGTGCTGCAACTACTGTGCTATTGGTAGAAGGTAGATTAAAACGTCCAACACTGCAGAGCTCTGTGGACCAGCCATTGGGAAAGCTGTGGTAGTAGTGAGGCAGCGCTGTCAGATGGATTAGAATGGCTGCTCCCTCCAGTCTGCTGCAAGCTGCCCCTATACCTGGGCAAAATACTCTTTCATTGCTGTTCTACCTTTCCCTCAGAACTTTCAAACTTTCATAATGGTGACAGCTACACTGTTCTTTTGGTAGTAAGATCCAGCGGAAGTTGCTGGAACATAACTGCTTCTTGCTACTCCCTGCCTGATGCCCCCTCCCCCTATAGTCCTGTTGCTGTCTTCCTCATCCTCAATATCCAGATACTTGTGCATAACCTCACAAGACCTCCTTCTCTCTAGTTCCCTGGTCTCCTCCTCCCATGCCCGCCTCCAGGACTTCTCCAGGGTGTCACCCATCCTCTGGAACTCCCTGCCCCAACCCATCAAATTATCACCTACTCTCCTCTCCTTTAGGCGCACCCTGAAAACCCATCTCTTCAGGGAAGCCTACCCCACCCCCTGCTAACTTGCCGACCTCCTCCACTCTTCCTACCACTCCATCCCCCACAGCTATCTCCTCCTGTGCCACTATCCCCTCCCTCCTAGATTGTAAGCTCGAAAGAGCAGGGTCCTCGATCCCCTCATGTATTGCATTGTATTGGTATTGTTCTGTCACATGTTCTGTCCCCCTCTGTAATGTACAGCGCTGAGCCAACTATTGGCGCTTTATAAATACTGTATAATAATAATAATAACCAAGGTTCTCCTCCAGGAAGTCAGAGATCATGTGATGAGGCAATTCTGTGGATTTCTCATTGCCATTTTTGGGGCTTTGCTGGTATTAGCAGAACAGGAGCAGGAGGTAGAAAAGTGTACAACTGACAACTGTGTGCCTGGGAGAAGGAAGAACAGGAAGGCATTGTTAGTCACTGTATAGCTGCATAGCATGACAACTGTGAGATAGAAAAGACAAACATGCCCTGCCAATGGATGGTGAGGTTGACCACCATTTTTTCCTGCAGAACCCCTTTGTACCTTACTACCTGCCTTTTACTTTATACCTGTTTGGCATTTCAATAAAGGGGATTGTCCAAACTGAATTCCAGCTTTGGTAATAGAAGGAATATAGATACTGTCTGCTAATGTATTGCACAAGTATGCAGTGATGTGCTGTAAACAAAGGGCAACTGTCCTATGTCAGTAACAGTTGCATACAGTGCGGTCCCCCTCCCTCAAAAGAAAAGGTCCTAATAAAATCAAATAAATTATACCTCCCTTCCAAAAATTACAAGCATATCCATTGAATACTAAACCCCAACCCATGGGGAGGGGGGAGGTGTCAGCAGCGAAACAGCAATTACAAATGTTGCTGACACTCAATAGTAGTCTTAAATAAGAAATATTTAGTCCATGAAGTATGAGCATAAAGGCCGGGGGGGGGGGGGGGAATCAAATATGTGTCAAAACTCCCTACTGATAAAAGGCTGATGGGAACCTGCCCTTTTATAGTGGAACATTATTAGTCCTTCTCTGCAAGCTGACCTGGTTTCGAAAGCCAAATAATATAATAAAAATGCAGCGCTCGTAACTAAAACTAATTGCTAAATATATTAAAAAATTGTTGCTAAAATAAACAATAAAAATAATAATGATGAATAAATAAAATGACAAGTGCAAAAGTGAACGGGTGATGGTATAGATACACAAGGTGAGTAAAAATGACTCAAAGTCCCAACTAGTACCATAAAAAACATAAAAGATATAAAGTTCTGGTGATCCAATAGACAGGTGAATGGATGATATCACTGTTCAATAAGCACAGGGTGTTCCGATTGATAACAAAATAAAGTGCAGGTGACTTCTTGGTGCTGTAACTGAAGTATGCTTGCACTTACCAGAAGCGCAAGGAATATGCGCATATAATGAATATCAAATCACAATCGGGGAACTCGCAGTCATCGTAATAATGGTCATCAGAAGGTTAGGGGGGTCACCAATGGTTCGCACACATCAGGTAGCTCTCCAAACAACATAATGGATCAAAATCCCATGAAGATGAAACACGCGGATACTCCCTTAAGCGATTCCAGTTGTTTAGGTGATTCACACCCGGCGGTATTATTTCAAATTTAGGGTGGCTCAAAAATGTTGAAAAAGCCACCCAAAAACAGAAAGTGTATAATAGTGTAGTCTTTTTATTATAAATCAATAAAAATCAACCTAAGGTCCATCACAAACATGAAACCATGATTGGATATCAAAAAGCAGAGTAATGGTATGAGACAAACAGAATATCATGGGTAAGCAGTACCAGTTTTGTCCACTAAGCCAAAGTAGAGATGAAAAAATAAAAGTAGTAACAGTAACTGGCCACTGGGCCCACATGTAGCTTCAGTAGAGAACGTCAGTCTACAGGGCTACTCCTTGACGCGTTTCGTGTAAAACACGTTATCAAAGGGGTAGCCCTGCCACTGACGTTGTGTCCCATTTATATCCGCACTGGGAAGCTCGTTATGAGCACCGCATTGCGGAAAATGCACTGACTTTTTCTCTTACTATTATTTTTCAGAA
This sequence comes from Staurois parvus, assembly GCF_062004578.1. Classification (NCBI taxonomy): domain Eukaryota; kingdom Metazoa; phylum Chordata; class Amphibia; order Anura; family Ranidae; genus Staurois; species Staurois parvus. The sequence continues at coordinate 2,322,974 of NW_028317830.1, forward strand.
CGATGGAACTGATATCACATATACAAATACTGCATACCTAACACTAAAAACTGACGGAGTGATTAAAAGAGATCCCTACCCAGTTGACTTTCATTGCTCTTTTCCATCAAATACGGAAACAAAGCTTCTAACTGCTGTCAGCACCTATGTAGCGTGAGTCACTTTCCTTTGGTGCATTGAGTATACAATATTGATGTAGTGCTCAATGAGCTAAGATTGTATTTAGACATTGTATCTGTCCAATTGGTGTCCAGTCCTGTACAAATGTATTTTCTTATGTCTGTATCCACTTGAAGACCAAGCATTTTCTGGCAATTTTTGTTTACAAGTTTAAATCAATATTTTTTGCTAGAAAATTACTTATAACCCCCAAACATTATATATACACAGTGAAGGAAATGCGTATTTGCTCCCCGGCTGATGTTGAATGTTCGCCCCTCACACAGAAATGATCGGTCTAACAATGGAATGTTCGCCCCTCACACAGAAATGATCGGTCTAACAATGGAATGTTCGATGTAACGCTGAGAGACAGAATACCACAACAAATTCAGCAGAAATGTGTCTAACAAATGATGACTGATCTGCATGTTCATGAGGGAAAGAAGGATTTGATCCCCTATCATTCAGCAGGATTTCTGGCTCCCAGGTGTCTCTCATACAGGTAACAAGCTGAGATTAGAAGCAGTCTCTTAAAGGGAGTGCTGCTAATCTAATTTTGTTACCTTTATACAGACACCTGTCCACAGGAGCAATCAAACCATCAGATTCCAAACTCTCCACCATGGCAAAGACCAAAGAGCTGTCCAAGGATGTCAGGGACAAGATGGTAGACCTTCACAAGGCTGGACTGGGCTACCAAACTATGGCCAAGCAGCTTGGTGAGAAGGTGACAACAGTTGGTGCAATCATTCACAAATGGAAGAAACACAAAACAAGTGTCAGTCTCCCTAGGTCTGGTGCACCATGCAAGATCTCACCTCGTGGAGTGTCAATGATCATGAGAACAGTGAGGAATCATCCCAGAACTACACGTGAGGATCTTGTCAATGATCTCCAGGCAGCTGGGACCACAGTCACCAAGAAAACAATTGGTAACACACTACGCCGACAAGGACTGAAATCCTGCAGTGCCGCAAGGTCCCTCTGCTCAAGAAAGCACATGTCCAGGCCCGTCTGAAGTCTGCCACTGAACATCTGAATGATGCAGAGGAGGACTGGTGGAAGTGTTGTGGTCAGATGAGAAAAAAATTGAACTCTTTGGCATCAACTCAACTCACCGTGTTTGGAGGAGGAGGAATGCTGCCTATGACCCCAAGAACACCATCCCAACTGTGAAACATGGTAGTGGAAATATTCTGCTTTGGGGGACAACTGCACCGCATCAAAGGGATGATGGACAGGGCAATGTACCCTCAAATCTTGGGTGAGAACCTTCTTCCCTCAGCCAGGGCATTGAAAAAGGGCGGTGGATGGGTGTTCCAGCATGACAATGACCCAAAACACATGGCCAAGGCAACAAAGACGTGGCTCAAGAAGAAAGAAGCACAGTAACCTCCCTAGCGGTCTGATTATGTCCATATTTCTGTGCTCAAAGCATTACATTTTTTTGCATGGAAATATGTTGTTTTTTTATTGTAGGCTGTAATTCTTAGGAATAACTCCCTGAAATCTGTCTGAACAAGAGTCTAGTAAACATCCCGGGGATGATAAAATTTGAAACACAAAATATTAAATTATAATTTAATAAATATTCATAAAAAATAAAAATATAATAATAATAAATTTTATTCAATAATATAATCAAACCAAAAACACTGAAATGTGAAATAGAGCGCCAAGTTCGCACATCGCTGAGCTCAGTCGCAGAATCGTTTTCAGTGTCTGATGAGGAATTTCCCCCACCAATCATTATCACTCAATTCTGCAAGTGGTTCTGATTTACTATCGCTGTTCTCTAGCCGGTCTAAAACCGCGTCTGACCTAAAGGGACGCTTTTTGGACGCCATGGACGTTTCTCAGTTTCCAGGCAGGAAGGGCGGTAACAATGCAGGCAGGGCGCCGGACAAAGCACTCGGGACACAATGTATGTGAAATGGTTTGATACAGGAATGTTATACTATGTGATTTTAGTGTATTTAGTGAATGTCACTTTTTGACATTTCCCGCCAGTTCCGTCCCCTGTATGTCCCGACGTTGCAGGGATCGGAACCCGGGTGACAAATGCCAGCATCGGCCGAGGAGATTGCTGAAGACACTGCAGGGGGGACATCGCGGGAGTGCAGGACAAGGTAAGTGCAAAAGGTATCCCGGAGCAACGCTTGTGGTGCTGAAACTTTACCCCGAACTACACTTGGGAATACCGCCAGGGGGGTTAAGGTCCTGGAGTGGCCTAGCCAGTCTCCAGACCTTAATCAGATTGAAAATCTGTGGAGGGAGATGAAAGTTCGAGTTGCCAAACGTCAGCCACCAAACCTTAATGACTTGGAGAGGATCTGCCAAGAGGAGTGGGCCAAAATCCCTCCTGAGATGTGTGCGAACCTGGGGGCCAACTCCAGGAAACGTCTGACCTCTGTGATTGCCAACAAGGGATTGGCCACCAAGTACTAAGTCATGTTTTGTGAAGGGGATCAAATCCTTCTTTCCCTCATGAACATGCAGATCAGTCATCATTTGTTAGATGCATTTCTGCTGAATTTGTTGTTGTATTCTGTCTCTCAGTCTTACACCGAACATTCCATTGTTAGACCGATCATTTCTGTGTGAGGGGCGAACATTCACCATCAGGGGGGAGAAAATACGCATTTCCTTCACTGCGTGTATGTGTATATATGTGTATATATATATATATATACTGTATATAAATATATATAAAATTATTATTATTATTTTTTAGAAAAGACCATAGTGAATCAAATGGCAATCGTTGTAATTTTTTTATGTTTTATGTCACATGGTATTTGCGCAGCAGCTTTTCAAGTGCATTTTTTTTAAAGAATACACCTTAATAAATAAAAAAAAACAAAATAAAAAAACAGTATTTACCCCATTTTGTTGATGATGTTACGGCGAGTAAATAGAAGCCAAACATGTAAAACTTAAAATTTGCTCAAGCTAGTGGAATGACCGCAAACTACGGTAATTAAAAATCTCCAAAGATGACACTTTAGAGTTACTCAGGAGGTCTAGTATTAGAATTTATGTTCTCGCTGTAACGGTCACGGCAATACCTCAGATGTGTGCGCGACCGACGTAGGGGGTTCACTTCTGCACGTGAGCTTGAGGGGATGGGGGAGCTTTATCATTTTTATTACTAAATTATTACTTATTTTACTTTTCATATTTTGTTTTTACACTGTCCCTTTGTTTTTTCTATCACTTTTATTTCTATTACAAGGAATGTAAATATCTTTTGTAACACAAATAAGCTTGACAGGTCCTATTTAAGGAGGGATTTGGGGTCAAAAAGACCTGAAATCTCTGCTTTTCCTTTAAAAGCAGAAGATAAAAAAGGTTTAATCTTTTGCTTTAAAATAAAAAAAAAAATTACATTGGTCTTGGAATAGAATTAACGTCATGACGTCACTCCGGTCTTCCAAGGCCATAGAGTCTCTCATTGTCTTTGTGACCAGCTGACCGCACCTTTGGATCATTTCTCATGCGTGCGTTTGAAACAGTAAGCCCGAGAAACATCGGTGAGCATTACTGAAAGCGATCTAATGAGCTGCTCAGACCGATTTCATGAGAAAGCCAGCCGCCAGCTGTAAAAAAGGATACCAAGGTTATGGCTGATATCTTCAGCCATAACCCAGGTAAACCAGTTGCAAACTGCAAAGTTTATATACGTATTGGGGTCAGAAAGTGGATATAGAACCAACATATTCCAGAGTGCTTTATACTTATATACTAAACTTCTTATACTATACTATATTTCTTAGGCTCCCCCTCCAAAAAGATCACAGTCTATCTACCAATCGAAGCCAGCCAGCAGTTCATAGCACCAATAACATTTGACAGTCTTTATCAAGCCATAAGTCAAATCATAGATCTTCTAAGGCATTTCATCATTATTATGTTTCAATGTTTTCATTGAAAATTAACATTAAATAGGCAAAGATACAGCTAAAGGCCCTTGATGGCCATGTGAATAGATCTTGCAGCGCAGGCGAAACACAGAAATGACATAAAAGCATTATACATTAACAACATGTAAAGTAGGTGTATTATTATTATACAGGATTTATGGCGCCAACAGTTTGCCCAGCACTTTACAATATAAAGGGAGACAATACAGCAACAATACAGTTCAATACAAGAGGGATAGGAGGGCCCTGATCCTGGGAGCTTACAATCTAAGAGGGAGGGGTGAATAGTACAATAGGTAAAACTGTGGGGGAAGGGGTGGTTGGAAGCGTAGAGGATTCCAGTATTAGCAGAGGGCGGGATAGGCTTCCCTGAAGAGATGGGTTTTCAGTGATCGCCTAAAGGTAAATAGAGTAGGTGATAGCCTTAAAGAATGGGGTTGGGAGTTCCACAGGATGGGTGACGCCCTGGAGAAGTCTTGGAGATGAGCATGAGAGGAGGAGATAAGGGAGCTAGAGAGTAGGAGGTCTTGCGAGGAGCGGAGTGTACGGTTTGGGTGATATTTAGAGATAAGATCGGATATGTAAATTGGGGCAGTGTTGTGGATGGCTTTATATGTCGTTGTTAGTGTTTCGAATTTTATCCGTTGGGCAACTGGGAGCCAGTGGAGGGATTGGCAGAGAGGGGTGGAGGCCAGTGAAGGGATTGGCAGAGGGGGGTGGAGGACACTGAGTGGAGGCCAGTGGAGGGATTGGCAGAGAGGGGTGGAGGACACTGAATGGAGACCAGTGGAGGGATTGGCAGAGAGGGGTGGAGGACACTGAATGGAGACCAGTGGAGGGATTGGCAGAGAGGGGTGGAGGACACTGAATGGAGACCAGTGGAGGGATTGGCAGAGAGGGGTGGAGGACACTGAATGGAGACCAGTGGAGGGATTGGCAGAGAGGGGTGGCAGATACAGAACGGTTAGTAAGGTGGATGAGTCTGGCAGCAGCATTCATGATAGACTGGAGGGGGGATAGCCTGCGATGAGGTCGGCCAATGAGGAGGGAGTTACAATAGTCAAGGCGAGAGATAACCAGGGAGGGAATAAGTTGCTTAGTGGTTTCCGAGGTTAGGAACGGTCGTATCTTGGAGATGTTGCGGAGGTGAAGTGTACAAGATTTTGTCAGTGATTGGATCTGGGGCTGGATTGACAGATGGGAGCAAATCCAAGTATCCCAATCTTCCTCTGAATGGGAACTATTAGGATATGTCAACAGCAGGAACAAAAGGATGTAAATGCTGATTCTGTGGGAGCAGTCCAAATGCGCCAGAGCCCGAGATCCGCTCCCCTATATATCAGGCTTAAGAAGAGCAGGGTGCTACACAATGTGTCTTTAAATCATAATATGACATCAAGCCAGCAAAGGGTGATCTGAGGAAGAAAAAATAGAAGAGTAGAAGAAAGAAAAAGGGACACCAACGCGACAGGTCCACCCAAGGAAGAGTTATTAAGATATAGTCTGTAATTAACAAGTTACTGGGTTCCAGACTCACTCAAACCCGGTAGAGGCATCATGTAGGATGCTGACTAGAGATGAGCAAATCGAAGTAGGCGAAGTGGAATTCGTTTCGAATATTAGGAAAATTTTTCCTAAAATGGCGGCGACATGTGCGGCGACGGAGTGGGGATCTCTGGGAAGGCGCGCAGACAAGGCGCGCTGACCCATAATGCATTTATTCATGACATGTGATCGCATTAGTCAATCAGCAGCCAGCCAGCCAGCACTGTGTAATGGTCGAGCTATAAATGGCGGCCATTTTAGAATTCTCCATTTGCCTCCAGTCATTCAACAGAGGCAGACCGCTCTGTATTCAGGGAGAGAGTTAGGGACACAAAAACGTTACTTAGGGACACAGAATCGTTACTTAGGGACACAAAAACGTTACTTAGGGACACAGAATCGTTACTTAGGGCCACAGAAACGTTACTTAGGGCCACAGAAACGTTACTTAGGGACACAGAAACGTTAGTTAGGGCCACAGAATCGTTACTTAGGGCCACAGAAACGTTACTTAGGGCAACAGAAACGTTACTTAGGGCCACAGAATCGTTAGTTAGGGCCACAGAAACATTACTTAGGGCCACAGAATCGTTAGTTAGGGCCACAGAATTGTTACTCAGGGACAGACAGAATTGTTACTGAGGGATACAGAATTGTTACTGAGGGCCACAGAATCGTTACTTGGGGCCACAGAAACGTTACTTAGGGCCACAGAATTGTTACTTAGGGACAGACACAGAATTGTTACTGAGGGACACAGATTTGTTACTGAGGGCCACAGAATCGTTACTTAGGGCCACAGAAACGTTACTTAGGGCCACAGAATTGTTACTTAGGGACAGACACAGAATTGTTATTGAGGGACACAGAATTGTTACTTAGGGCCACAGAACCGTTACTTAGGGCCACAGAAACGTTACTTAGGGGCACAGAATTGTTACTTAGGGACAGACACAGAATTGTTACTGAGGGACACAGATTTGTTACTGAGGGCCACAGAAACGTTACTTAGGGCCACAGAAACGTTACTTAGGGCCACAGAATCGTTAGTTAGGGCCACAGAAACGTTACTTAGGGCCACAGAATTGTTACTTAGGGACAGACACAGAATTGTTATTGAGGGACACAGAATTGTTACTGAGGGCCACAGAACCGTTACTTAGGGCCACAGAATTGTTACTTAGGGACAGACACAGAATTGTTACTGAGGGACACAGATTTGTTACTGAGGGCCACAGAAACGTTACTTAGGGCCACAGAAACGTTACTTAGGGCCACAGAATTGTTACTTAGGGCCACAGAAATGTTACTTAGGGCCACAGAATCGTTACTTAGGGCCACAGAAACGTTACTTAGGGCCACAGAAACTTTACTTAGGGCCACAGAATTGTTACTTAGGGAAAGACACAGAATTGTTACTGAGGGACACAGAATTGTTACTGAGGGCCACAGAACCGTTACTTAGGGCCACAGAACCGTTACTTAGGGCCACAGAAACGTTACTTAGGGACACAGAATTGTTACTCAGGGACAGACACAGAATTGTAACTGAGGGATACAGAATTGTTACTGAGGGACACAGAACCGTTATTTAGGGCCACAGAACCGTTACTTAGGGCCACAGAAACGTTACTTAGGGCCACAGAAACGTTACTTAGGGCCACAGAATTGTTACTTAGGGACAGACACAGAATTGTTACTGAGGGCCACAGAAACGTTACTTAGGGCCACAGAATCGTTACTTAGGGCCACAGAAACGTTACTTAGGGCCACAGAAACTTTACTTAGGGCCACAGAATTGTTACTTAGGGACAGACACAGAATTGTTACTGAGGGACACAGAATTGTTACTGAGGGCCACAGAACCGTTACTTAGGGCCACAGAAACGTTACTTAGGGCCACAGAATTGTTACTTAGGGACAGACACAGAATTGTTACTGAGGGACACAGAAACGTTACTTAGGGCCACAGAAACGTTATTTAGGGCCACAGAAACGTTACTTAGGGCCACATAATTGTTACTTAGGGACAGACACAGAATTGTTACTGAGGGCCACAGAACCGTTACTTAGGGCCACAGAAACATTACTTAGGGACACAGAATTGTTACTCAGGGACAGACACAGAATTGTTACTGAGGGATACAGAATTGTTACTGAGGGACACAGAACCGTTACTTAGGGACACAGAAACGTTACTTAGGGACACAGAATTGTTACTCAGGGACAGACACAGAATTGTTACTGAGGGATACAGAATTGTTACTGAGGGACACAGAAACGTTACTTAGGGCCACAGAAACGTTATTTAGGGCCACAGAAACGTTACTTAGGGCCACAGAATTGTTACTTGGGGACAGACACAGAATTGTTACTGAGGGCCACAGAACCGTTACTTAGGGCCACAGAAACATTACTTAGGGCCACAGAATCGTTAGTTAGGGCCACAGAAACGTTACTTAGGGCCACAGAATCGTTAGTTAGGGCCACAGAATTGTTACTCAGGGACAGACAGAATTGTTACTGAGGGATACAGAATTGTTACTCAGGGCCACAGAATCGTTACTTAGGGCCACAGAAACGTTACTTAGGGCCACAGAATTGTTACTTAGGGACAGACACAGAATTGTTACTGAGGGACACAGATTTGTTACTGAGGGCCACAGAATCGTTACTTAGGGCCACAGAAACGTTACTTAGGGCCACAGAAACGTTACTTAGGGCCACAGAATTGTTACTTAGGGACAGACACAGAATTGTTATTGAGGGACACAGAATTGTTACTGAGGGCCACAGAAACGTTACTTAGGGCCACAGAAACGTTACTTAGGGCCACAGAATTGTTACTTAGGGACAGACACAGAATTGTTACTGAGGGACACAGATTTGTTACTGAGGGCCACAGAAATGTTACTTAGGGCCACAGAAACGTTACTTAGGGCCACAGAATCGTTAGGGCCACAGAAACGTTACTTAGGGCCACAGAATTGTTACTTAGGGACAGACACAGAATTGTTATTGAGGGACACAGAATTGTTACTGAGGGCCACAGAACCGTTACTTAGGGCCACAGAATTGTTACTTAGGGACAGACACAGAATTGTTACTGAGGGACACAGATTTGTTACTGAGGGCCACAGAAACGTTACTTAGGGCCACAGAATCGTTACTTAGGGCCACAGAATCGTTACTTAGGGCCACAGAATCGTTACTTAGGGCCACAGAAACGTTACTTAGGGCCACAGAAACGTTACTTAGGGCCACAGAAACTTTACTTAGGGCCACAGAATTGTTACTTAGGGACAGACACAGAATTGTTACTGAGGGACACAGAATTGTTACTGAGGGACACAGAATTGTTACTGAGGGACACAGAATTGTTACTGAGGGACACAGAATTGTTACTGAGGGACACAGAATTGTTACTGAGGGCCACAGAACCGTTACTTAGGGCCACAGAAACGTTACTCAGGGACAGACACAGAATTGTAACTGAGGGATACAGAATTGTTACTGAGGGACACAGAACCGTTACTTAGGGCCACAGAACCGTTACTTAGGGCCACAGAACCGTTACTTAGGGCCACAGAAACGTTACTTAGGGCCACAGAATTGTTACTTAGGGACAGACACAGAATTGTTACTGAGGGCCACAGAACCGTTACTTAGGGCCACAGAAACATTACTTAGGGACACAGAAACGTTACTTAGGGCTACAGAAACGTTACTTAGGGCCACAGAATCGTTACTTAGGGCCACAGAAACGTTACTTAGGGCCACAGAATTGTTACTCAGGGACAGACACAGAATTGTTACTGAGGGACAGACACAGAATTGTTACTGAGGGACACAGAATTGTTACTGAGGGACACAGAATTGTTACTGAGGGACACAGAATTGTTACTGAGGGACACAGAATTGTTACTCAGGGACACAGAATTGTTACTCAGGGACACAGAATTGTTACTCAGGGACAGACACAGAATTGTTACTCAGGGACAGACACAGAATTGTTACTGAGGGACACAGAATTGTTACTGAGGGACACAGAATTGTTACTCAGGGACAGACACAGAATTGTTACTCAGGGACAGACACAGAATTGTTACTGAGGGACACAGAATTGTTACTGAGGGACACAGAATTGTTACTGAGGGACACAGAATTGTTACTGAGGGACACAGAATTGTTACTCAGGGACACAGACACAGAATTGTTACTGAGGGCCACAGAACTGTTACTCAGGGACACAGAATTGTTACTCAGGGACACAGAATTGTTACTCAGGGACACAGAATCGTTTAATTAAAGAGTATGTCAGACAACATGCAGAGGAGTGGCAGAGGAGGCAATGTTTTAGGAGCGAGCAGACGTGGCAGCACAGGAAGGGGTCGAGGCAGCACTAGTCGTAGCCAGAGGCCAGTGCTCCCGGTGTCATCCAGCGGTCGTGTCTCCACCGACAACCCTGCCGTCATCGATTGGTTGGCTCGGTCGTCTTCCTCTTCCCAGGTCACCTCTGACACCTACAGCCAACGGTCGGTGGGTACGTCAGACACAACCGTTAGTTGGCATGGCCCGGGAGCAAGCCCACTGAAATCACGTGTCCTCTACCTGCCCCTGTCCTTTGGTGTTCCCTCACCAAGCGAAGTATCGCATGCTGTGGGCTCAGCCCCACTGTACAGTGAGGAAGAGCTAACAGAGGGCGGTTAGGAACGGGGGGAGACATCCGCCTTTTCAGCAGCCAGGCGAAGAAGTACTGGCGAGGAGAGTGGCTCGGTAGCCGGTCTAGAGACAGGTCTGTCTCCTGACCCACACGCAGCCGAGGGGGCTAGTAGTGAGGCGGAGACCCTAATTGATGATGATGAGGCTGATCGCACTTGGCAGCCTTGTCGTCATCAGGCTATTGCTTCCGCATCATCAGGAGAAGAGGGTGCCAGCTTGGCAGCGAGCGAAACAGTCGGTGGGTTGTCTCCATCGCCACACTCTGCCATGTGCCACTTTCAGGTCTCCTCACACACTGCTGGTGTGTTCCATTTTTTGTCATAGGGTGCTGGCAGATTACGGGCCTCCCATAGCTGCTGCCAGGCCCGTAATCTGCCATGGGCCCCTGTACCGCCTCCTCATGCTGCTGCCAGGTCCACAGTCTCTCATGCCATGTGCCACTTTCAGGTCTCCTCACACTGCTGGTGTGTTCAATTTTTTGTCATAGGGTGCTGGCAGATTACGGGCCTCCCATAGCTGCTGCCAGGCCCCTAATCTGCCATGGGCCCCTGTACCGCCTCCTCATGCTGCTGCCAGGTCCAGAGTCTCTCATGGGTCCCTGTACGGCCTCCCATTGCTGCTGTCTCCATCGCCACACTCTGCCATGTGCCACTTTCAGGTCTCCTCACACACTGCTGGTGTGTTCCATTTTTTGTCATAGGGTGCTGGCAGATTACGGGCCTCCCATAGCTGCTGCCAGGCCCCTAATCTGCCATGGGCCCCTGTACCGCCTCCTCATGCTGCTGCCAGGTCCACAGTGTCTCATGCCATGTGCCACTTTCAGGTCTCCTCACACTGCTGGTGTGTTCCATTTTTTGTCATAGGGTGCTGGCAGATTACGGGCCTCCCATAGCTGCTGCCAGGCCCCTAATCTGCCATGGGCCCCTGTACCGCCTCCTCATGCTGCTGCCAGGTCCAGAGTCTCAGGAAGGTTGTGCCATGCGCCATGCATGGCTCACGTGTTCAATCTGGTTGTCAAGCGGTTCCTAAAATCCACCATCCCACTGCAAGACATCCTTAAAATGTCACGTAAACTTTGCATGCATTTCAGCCATTCCTACACCGCAAAGCACACCTTCCTTGAGCTGCAGCGGCAGAACGGAATTCCACAGCATCGCCTGATCTGCGACGTTGCAACAAGGTGGAATTCAACCCTATGCATGGTAGACCGCCTTTACGAACAGCGAAAGGCCATAACCGATTTCCTGATGTTACAAGCGGATAAAGGTACTCCTCTGTGTAACTTCGATGTCAGCCATTGGCAGCTCATGCGTGACACCTGCCGCTTGCTCAGGCCCTTTGAGGAGGCCACGCTATTTGTGAGTCGGCAGGACTATGGGATGAACGACGTCATTCCTCTGTTGCACGTCCTGGAACAAATGCTGTTAACAATGGCTGGTCAGGGTGCGGTAGACGTGGCGCACAGATCTCAACGCCACATGACCCCTGTGGGGGCAGGACAGGAAGAAGAGGAGGAGGTAGAGGAGGACATTGGTGCTCAGGAATTATTGAGTGAAATGGGTGGTTTTTCCACTCAGCGGACAGGAGTGGAGGAGCAGGAGCATCTGGTAGAGGAGGAGGAGGAGGAGACAGAGGACCCAGACGCACCGTGGCAGTATGCTGTGGAGATGGAGGCAGGGAGTCCCTCGCATTCCTTGGCACAAATGGCCCATAGCATGCTCGCTTGCTTGCGTAGCGACAGCCGAATAATAACCATCAGACAGAGGGATGACTTTTGGCTGTCCACCTTGTTGGACCCTCGCTACCGTTCAAAAATGGTGGCCTTTTTCACACCTGCTGAGAGGGAGGCCAAAATAAAGTACTATAAAAACCACCTATGCAGTCAATTGGTCTCTGCCTTTGTGCGCCAACGTCCATCTTCAGACACTGTGGGCCCTGTGCGCTCGCGTTCCGCTGCCATGGCAGCAGGGGAGGGGTGGGGTGGTAGGAGCAGTGGCAGCTCCACCAGCAGCAGCTGCCTCAGTCTGCAGTCGATGATGAGTAGCTTTCTTCACCAGCGCAGTGAGGAAACTACGAACCAGCCGCAGCAGCAGCAGCAGCATCAGGTGGACCTGGAGCAGGACCTCAAACAACAGGCTTAGGCCTACTTGGACAGCACCCTGCCAACCGAGGTAGACAATCCCCTTGACTACTGGGCAACGAAACTTGACCTTTGGCCCCAACTAGCTGAATTTGCCCTTGAAAGGCTGTCATGCCCGGCCAGTAGCGTGGCATCGGAGCGCGTGTTTAGTGCGGCAGGAGGTATAGTAACTCCGCGGAGGACACGACTGTCCACCCAAAGTGTGGAGAGACTCACGTTTGTGAAAATGAATCAGGCGTGGATTAGTCTGGATTTCAAACCACCAGTTCCTGACACAACTGACTAAATCCGCCATGAATCATGCCCCAAACATGTGCCACTTTCAGGTCTCCTCACACTGCTGTTGTGTTCCATTTTTTGTCATAGGGTGCTGGCAGATTACGGGCCTCCCATTGCTGCTGCCAGGCCCGTAATCTGCCATGGGCCCCTATATACCGCCTCCTCATGCTGCTGCCAGGTCCAGAGTCTCTCATGGGTCCCTGTACGGCCTCCCATTGCTGCTGTCTCCATCGCCACACTCTGCCATGTGCCACTTTCAGGTCTCCTCACGCACTGCTGGTGTGTTCCATTTTTTGTCATAGGGTGCTGGCAGATTACGGGCCTCCCATAGCTGCTGCCAGGCCCCTAATCTGCCATGGGCCCCTGTACCGCCTCCTCATGCTGCTGCCAGGTCCACAGTGTCTCATGCCATGTGCCACTTTCAGGTCTCCTCACACTGCTGGTGTGTTCCATTTTTTGTCATAGGGTGCTGGCAGATTACGGTCCTCCCATTGCTTCTGCCAGGCCCCTAATCTGCCATGGGCCCCTGTACCGCTTCCTCATGCTGCTGCCAGGTCCACAGTGTCTCATGCCATGTGCCACTTTCAGGTCTCCTCACACTGCTGGTGTGTTCCATTTTTTGTCATAGGGTGCTGGCAGATTACGGGCCTCCCATTGCTGCTGCCAGGCCCCTAATCTGCCATGGGCCCCTGTACCGCCTCCTCATGCTGCTGCCAGGTCCAGAGTCTCTCATGGGTCCCTGTACGGCCTCCCATTGCTGCTGTCTCCATCGCCACACTCTGCCATGTGCCACTTTCAGGTCTCCTCACACACTGCTGGTGTGTTCCATTTTTTGTCATAGGGTGCTGGCAGATTACGGGCCTCCCATTGCTGCTGCCAGGCCCGTAATCTGCCATGGGCCCCCGTACCGACTCCTCATGCTGCTGCCAGGCCCGTAATCTGTCATGGGCCCCTGTTGTCGCTTGTTGGCATATTCCGCTCGTTCAGATGCTCCTTCTCCTGCTACTCCTCTTCACGGATTCCGTCAGCAGTCTTTCTTGGAATCCGTTTCCAAGAGACAACAGTTTGCGAGCACGCACCCGACGGTGCAGAAGCTGAACGTCCTCCTGTCCAAGTTGCTGCTGCCAGGCTCGTAATCTGTCATGCACCCCTGTACCGCCTCCTCATGCTGCTGCCAGGTCCAGAGTGTGTCATGGGCCCCCGTACCGACTCCTCATGCTGCTGCCAGGCCCGTAATCTGTCATGGGCCCCTGTACCGCCTCCTCATGCTGCTGCCAGGTCCAGAGTGTGTCATGGGTCCCTGTACGGCCTCCCATTGCTGCTGTCTCCATCGCCACACTCTGCCATGTGCCACTTTCAGGTCTCCTCACACTGCTGGTGGTTTCCATTTTTGTCATAGGGTGCTGTATGGCCTCCCATTGCTGCTGCCTCCACCGCCACACTGTGGCTCCACACTCTGGTTTTGGCCCCGTGACTGCCCAAATGAGTGAAGTGTGCGGTGATTCTAAGATCGACGGCACTCATCTGCATGTCATACTGACTGTCAGTATTATTTCTCTTCCCCAGCAGACTCCAAGGGCATTTAAATTAAAGGTACAGTGTTCTGCACTAATATAAAGGCTCTCTGAAGCCTAGAAACACCCTTTTATAAGTTAAATTTGCAGCGAATATATTCGACTCGAATCAAAATTTTTCCACGAATTTGCCGAATCAGTCGAATCGAATTTTTGAATACTTCGCTCATCTCTAATGCTGACCATTTTCTCATTGATCATGATCCACAAAAGTTTAAGTTTGATCAATGGTAAGTCCACTACTGGACTCTTCCAGGCAGTTGCGATTGCAATTTTGGCTGCTCATCATTATTCTAATAACATCTGCTGCTCACACCCTGAAGAAGGGGGAAGGCCTTTCCCTCAGAAACATGTTGGCTGTATTTGATGCTCTTAACTTGAGTGATATGAACCTTTGTAGTTTGTACTCCTCAACACACACACCAGAGACCGCCTGCAAGCCACACCAGTAGGTGTGTACTGAACCTGGGGAAAATTTGATAACATACAAACTAATACGTATTTCAAACTTACAAAAAATCTGGAGAGAACTAGTCCTGCCATATTAGTACCTTCAAATTCTATTTACCCAGTGCCCATGGTTTGTCACCAAACTGCCTTTGGCTGGGAAGTTGTACGTAGAATGAGCCACAAATAAGTGCTGGTTTAAAGTTTAGGCCGTACACACTGACTTCAGTTCTCAATGTGACTTCTCTACCTTCAAGTCAGTGGTGCCTCCCTGAAACCAGACTAAGATCTATGAGACATAAAGCATTATTGTCATTGCTGGGTTCCCCAGTGTCACAGCTGTACACAATGTCTGTTATCAACCAGACTGGGCAGAACACAATGACTGCTGGCTGTAACTTTATTTTGCTTACGTAATTTCCTCTAGTATCTCTCCACAGATTCAGCATTTTAATACTAGAGCAAAGGAAAGGCCTAATAAGTGATCTTTGATTTGCCTTACTGCTTTATGTAGTGTATATTCTTACTTTGCTCTGTCATTGTCCAAGCCAAGCCTATGAATCTGTCAATAAGTGCCCAACCCTGTCCTCTTCTGATACAGACCATATTAATTTCAAAAGAAGGCGATAAGGAGTTATGGACTCCTCTAGTCAAATACCAGATTTAATTGCTAATGGTATTTTGTAGGGGAAGTTAAAACAGGCAGTTTCTCCAAGGAAATGAAATAATTTTGGAGGAGCAGTCAAAAATTATAAATCAGCCAGCAGCACAGACTGGGGGGCATTTATAAAAAAATAAAAACACAAGAAGTAATGTCTGCCAAATGAAGCAATGCCAACTTTTGATGGAAAAAGGTTGAATTAATTTCCCACAATTCCACATTACACCCATTTATATTATTGATATTCGATATTGATATATTGAATAAATGACTGAAAATGCACATTTTGCTTCTGTTCTTATTCAAGTGCATCACCTCCATCTGTAGGCAATTTTTGATTAAATATGTTGAAAAGCAGCAATTTGTATGGGGTTCCAAAAATGCTGTTAATGAAGAATGCTTTCAGAAATAGAAGTGTTAAGGCACATGGCCCTCCTATCCCTCTTGTGTTGAACTGTATTGTTGCTGTATTGTCTCCCTTTATATTGTAAAGCGCTGAGCAAACTGTTGGCGCCATTTAAATCAATAATAATCATCCATCATCATCCATCATCATCAATTTGATGTGACCCCACTTTGCCTTCTTCTAGGTAGACTTGTACACAGTTTTTGAAGGAACTCAGCAGGTAGCTTTTTCCAAACATCTTACAGAACTAAGCACAGATCTTCTGAGGATGTTGGCTGCCTTCTGTCTCTTTAGGTCATGACAGACTCCATGATGGTGAGATCAGGGCTCGGTGGGGGCCAAACCATCACTTTCAGGACTCCATGTTCTTTACAATAGTTCATGATGACATTGGCTGTATGTTTGGGTTTGTTGTCCTGCTGCAGAACACATTTGGGGCCAATCACATGCCTCCCTGATGGTATGGCTAAGTATCTGCCCGTATTTCTCAGCATTGAGGACAGCAGTGATCCTGACCAAATCTCCCACTTCATTTGCAGAAATGCAGCCCAAACTTGCAAGGAACCTCCACCATGCTTCACAGTTGCCGGCAGACACTAATTATTGTACCGCTTTCCAGCCCTTCACCAACAAACTGCCTCCTGCTACAGCCCAATAGTTCATATTTTGCCTCATTAGTCCAGAGCACCTGCTGCCATTTTTCTGCACCCCAGTTCCTATGTTTTCATGCATAGTTGCGTTGCTTAGCCTTGTTTCCGTGTTGAAGGTTTGGTTTTTTACCCATATTTCTTCCATGAAGACCACTTCTGGCGAGACTTCTCTGGACATTAGATGAGTGTATCTAGGTCCCATTAGTTTCCACCAGTTATTTGCTGATGCCACTTCTGGATATCTTCCGACGTGGAAGGGAAGTAAGCACGATGTGTCTTTCATCTGCTACATTAAATTTCCTTGGCCGACCATCGCATCTACGGTCCTCAACATTGCCCATTTCTTTGTGGTTCTTCAAAAGGGCTTGAACAGGACATCTTGTGACATGAAACTTAACTACCACAACTCACCTTAGCAGCAGCATTTTGCTGTTCCTTGCCCAGTTTTAAGCTTCCTACACAGCTGTTTCTGTTTTATTTAATGACTACGCTTAATCTACATATGAAATAATTGATGATTGTTTGCACCTGCTTGGTATAATTGGTTGATCATACACCTGACTCTAATCCTACAAGATCCCTGGCTCCATTCAGCTTTCCCTCAGTCCTGACCAGTTTCTCTGTCCCTGCTTCCGAAAACATCCCCACAGCATGATGCTGCCACCACTATGCTTCACTGTTGGGATGGTATTGGGTAGGTGATGAGCGGTGCCTGGTTTATTTCAGAGATAACATTTAGAATTGAGGTCAAACAGTTCATTCTTTGTTTCATCAGACCACATAATCTTGTTCCTCACAGTATGAGAGTTCTTCAGGTGTTTTTTGCAAAGTCTAGGTGGGAAAGGCTTCTGTCTAGCCATTCTGCCATAAAACCCAAATCAGTGATGGCTGAAGTAATAGTTGTCCTTCTGGAATTTTGTTGTACACTACATTGCAAAAAGTATTGGGACACCTGCCTTTACATGCACCACCCAAGTTGTCCCATACGTTGCAGCTATAACAGCTTCAACTCTTCTGGGAAGGCCGTCCACAAGGTTTAGGAGGGTGTCTATAGGAAGGTTGGACCATTCTTCCAGAAGCACATTTGTCAGGTCAGGCACTGATGTCGGGGGAGGAGGCCTGGCTCGCAGTCTGTGCTCTAATTCATCCCAAAGGTGTTCTATTGGGTTGAGATCAGGACTGTGTGCAGGACAGTCAAGTTCCTCCACCCCAAACTGGCTCCTCCATGTCTTTATGGAACTTGCTTTGTGCACTGGTGGGCAGTCATGTTGGAACAGGAAGGGGCCATCCCCAAACTCTTCCCACAAAGTTGGGAGCATAAAATTGTCCAAAATGTCTTGGCATGCTGATGCCTTAATAGTTACCTTTACTGGAACTAGAGGGCCAAGCCCAACCCCTGAAAAACAACCCCACACCATAATCCCCCCTCCGCCAAACTTTACACTTGGCACACTGCAAGTACCATTCTCCTGGCAACCGCCAAACCCAGATATGGCCACCTGATTGCCAGAGAAGCATGATTGGTCCCTCCAGAGAACATTTATCCCTGCTCTAGAGTCCAGTGGCAGTGTGCTTTACACCATGACATCCGACGCTTTGCATTGCACTTGGTGATGGAAGGCTTGGATGCAGCTGCTCGGCCATGGAAACCCATTCCATGAAGATCTCTACGCACTGTTGTTGGGCTCATCTGAAGGTAACACCAAGTTTGGAGGTCTTTAGCTATTGACTCTGCAGACAGTTGGTGACTTCTGCGCACTGTGCGCTTCAGCATGCACTGACCCCGCCCTGTCATGTGACGTGGCCTACCACTTGGTGGCTGAGTTGCTGATGTTCCCAGTTGCTTCCACTTTGTTATAATCCCACTACCAGTTGAGCGTGGAATATTTAGTAGCCAGGAAATGTCACGGATGGACTTATTGCCCAGGTGGCCACCTATCACGGGACCACGCTTGGAGTCACTGAGCTCCTGAGAGCGACCCATTCTTTCACCAATGTTTGTAGAAGCAGTCTGCATGCCTAGGGGCTTGATTGTATACACCTGTGTCCATGGAGGGGATTGGAACACCTGAATAACATGATTTGGAGGGCTGGCCCAATACCTTTGGCAGCATAGTGTATCTCCACACAAGATCTCTGGAGCTCATTCAGAGTGACCATATTCTTGGTCACCTCTCTTACTAAAGCCTTTTCTCCCCCAGTTGCTCAATTTGGCTGGGCAACCAATTCTTGCAAGAGTCCTGGTCGTGCCAAACTTTTAACAGTTTAAGCATTATGGAGGCCATTGTGCTCTTGGGAACCCTCGGTGTAGCAGAGTTTTTTTTGTAGCCTTCCCCAGATCTGTGCCTTGCAATAACCCTGTCTCTAAGCTCTGCAGGCAGTTCCTTTGACCTCATGGTTTTTGCTCTGATACAGTATGCATTGTCAGATGTGAGGCCTTTTATAGAGAGGTGTGAACCTTTACATTTTGTTTGGACTTTTTGTTCAGCATGCATCAATGCTTCTAATATTTGTGCAGCAAATGTTTTATAAATAGACCCCATAGACTCTGCTATTTGTATCCAATAACGAAAACTAACACATCTTCTCCTTACATTTTTGTTTAATAATGACTATATTCTGTTACAGCTCAGCTTCTATCAATGCAGCCGGAACAGTAAATTTCACAGTTACGATGGGTCTGTTCCAAGATTCCAGCTACACCACCCCATATACCGCCTCCCAGGTGTGGCTGAACTCCACCTCCATGCTATATGTTGGTGTCATTGTAACCAGAGCTACGGCTTCATCACCATTTGTGCTCGTCATGAAAAACTGCTACGCCACCCCAACAGCTGACAGCACTAATGGTCTCCGATATGATATCATTACCAACCAGTAAGTTCATTACATCATTCTTTTCAGACTATAATAAGGCTTTTCTTTTTTTCATTTCCCCTGATATATTAATTTCACACAGAGCACCCAATCAGATCTACAACGAGAAAAACAAATAATTTTCCTTTAGGATCAATAAAACATTTTGAATCTGTAAATGATCATTCTATATCAGGAATTGACAAATCCCATATTCCTCAGATATAGCTGAGTGATGACGATCACAGGATTCCCATCATTTTATCGGTGACATGGTTGGTTAGTACCTCCTGTCCTTGACGTCATTTATATACACTGAGTTCTATTTTATAAAGTGTAACAGCTTGGTTGCCCTTGCTAGTAAAAGAAAAGGAATAGGTAAATAATTCAGAAATGGTCCGTTAAAAGACAGGCCACTTAAGCCTACTGACACGTTTAACTCCTTGTTCAAACTATTTTATTGTTAACAATAAAGCAGAGTGGAACAAACAAGGAGACATTGTTAAAGTACAATGGACATGGAAATGGCAATAGAATATTTAAAAAAAAAATGAATGAGATTTACAGTACAAATGTCTATATGCTACTAGCAGAAACAGGTAGATAAAGGTTGACAATAACAGACAATATTGTTCCAGCCAATCAAGGTAATGTCTCCCGAGTGCATTAAAGAAATAAGGGGAAATTAGAAGGAGGGGTCAAACCGGGGTGGAAGGGGGGAGAGAGAGAGAGTGGAACAACAACCACGACTCCATGAACGTTCAACAAGTTTACAACCGCCTCTGCGTGCTGCGTACAAAGGGCTATTGAGTATATCCAAAGTGCATAGTATACAAATCAGGGGAGAAGGAGTGATTCGTCAAAGTTAGGGGGGAGGAAGTGCTCTACCCAGGGGCTCCATATGCGCAAGAGTTTAGGAATCGTGTCAAGAATTGTGGCTTCCACCTTTGCATGTATCATGGCTTGTGTTATTCTAGTTTTGACGGCCGCGATACTCAGGGTGGGGGATTTCCAGGATTTTGCTATGACCTGCTTAGCCGCCGTTGTAACTTGCATGATGAGCCTAAATTGTGAATTGGAGATGCCAGGGAGGCATTGATTAAGTAGGGCTATTGATGGGTCGGGTTGTAATGTGGTAGTGCTAAGTGTAGATATCATGGTGAAGATTTCACCCCAAAAGGTTCGGGCTATTGGACAGTCCCACCACATATGGTAATGCGTTCCTGGGTCCGTACAGCCTCTAAAACAGTTGGGTGAGTAATTAGGGGTAAATTTTGCTATTCTCGCCGGGACTAAGTACCAGCGGGTTAAGACTTTATAATTTGTTTCCAATGCTACAATGTTCTGTGAGGATGATTTTGTGTTGGCCCAAATGCGGTCCCATTCAGACGGGTCGAATGTCTTTCCCATATCCGCTTCCCACTTATGGGTATACAAAGGGGGGGACGTGGTAATCGAAGTAGTGAAGAGTGAATATAGGCAGGAGATAAGCCCACGTCTATGGGGGTCTTTGTAGCACGCTCGTTCAAAGAAAGACATGGTGTCTGGCCGATTGGTTATAGTGGTATAGGGAGCGTAAAAGTGTTGTAGCTGCAAGTATCGGAATATCTCGGAAGCTGGGAGGCTATGCGTTTCCCGCAGTGAGGCAAAGGATTTAAACTTATTCCTCTGTAGGAAATGTGTACGGAGTAAATTAGCGGAGGACCATGCTTTAAATAAAAGGGGTGTCTGCCAAGCTGGGGGGAAAGCTGGGTTTCGCAGGAACGAGAGCATAGGATTATGTGGTGATTGGAGAAGATAACGGGTTTTCAACTTGTCCCATAAGGATAGAAAGTGAGAAGTGATGGGGTTGGTTATAGAGCGGCGGTCCATCGGCCTCAACCAGAGTAAGTTTGCTGTAGATAAGGGGTCACATTCTATCGATTCAAGCGCAACCCATTGAGGGATTTCAAAAGTTGCATGATATTTAGGCAACTGGGCTAAATGCGCTGCCTGATAATATTTGCTAATATCGGGTAGGCCCAGACCTCCACTGAGCTTAGGGTGATAGAGGGTGGAGCGAGGTATACGAGGACGAGTATTGCCCCATACATAGGAAAAGATGCGACGCTGCAGTGTGCGGAGGTAATGGGGAGGTACTGGAACAGGGAGGACTCTAAACAGATATAGAATTTTTGGGAGGATTGACATCTTGATAACTGCTATTCTGCCTAGCCATGCGAGGGGAAGGGAAGACCATTTGGTCAGAAGGGTTGAGAGGTGGTTTAGCATCGGAAGATAGTTAGCTGCGTAGAGGTCTGATAGTCTAGGAGTCAGTTTGATACCCAAGAAAGGGATGTGACGCTGTGACCATGGGAATGGTAAAATCTGCTGCAAGTGCGACAACTCTAAAGGGGAGAGAGAAATGTTGAGTGCTGTCGATTTATTAGGGTTTACTATTAGGCCCGAAAGCGCGCCAAATGTCTCAAACGTTTAACTCCTTTTTAGTGTATTCATCCTTTTCAATTAACAGGTGGAAAGGTTCCCTTTTAGACAGATTGACCTAAAACAGCTGCAATTATTTAACAATCCACACACAGCAATTATAGATGGCATCATTACAAAAAGTCCCCCGTCCAATGGGAATGTTTCCAATGGCTGAACACATATATTAAATGTATCAAGTTGGTTTGTTCAAGGATGAATACAAAATGTCACATAGCGAATCATGCAGTGGAAGTAGCTATATCACTACAATACATGATTGGCAGGTGTGAAAGTGACTACGTCTCACATTGAAAGCAGAAGTGATGTAACAATCTTTGGCTTCTGCTGTGTGATGAGACACCTAACTTTGCTGTTACATTCAAACTAAATGAATACCTAAGAGCGCTACCAAACCTACACTAATGTCAAGTAACCAAGAGTTGCTGCATCGACTGGAAGTGATCCCACACCCAATCAATGAACAATGGATAATAAAGTGTTGCGCTACTCAATAAATATACCTTAATTCATGAATAATAAAGGACCATTCCCTGATGAAGCCACGTGCGTAGTGGCGTAACACATGGGGCGGAGGGTAGTGACGTCACTTCCGGCATGGAGCCATGGACCGGAAGTCTGGTTAGATGCAAAACCCTTTATACTTATTTTTACTGTGAGTGTGACTTTGGCACAATATATACTGTGTGTGTATATATACCGGTGTATATATATTTATTTATTTTTTTAATACATGGTATTATATGATCAGAGGCTATTTATTTCTCTTCCTTATGGGGAGGAGCAGAGGCACCACAAACTGGAATAGAGCAGGGGTGTCAAACTGGCGGCCCTCCAGCTGTTGCCAAACTACAAGTCCCATCATGCCTCTGCCTTTAGTAGTTATGCTTGTAACTGTCAGTATTGCAATGCCTCATGGGACTTGTAGTTTGGCAACAGATAGAGGGCTGCCAGTTTGACAGCCATGGAGTAGAGTGATTGCTAATGTGGAGGAAGTATACAGCACGAGACGCACTGCAATCCTTAGTGTATATCTGGGAATTAATTAGTGCATGTGGCTTGTATATTTTGGTATATAGGTCCTGGCTCTTAGGTGGGCAGCCATCCATAGGAGTGGTGGTAAGACATGTTGGTTATATAGTTTAAAGATCACTGAAGCAAATATATTTAAGAAGTGAATTGGAGCATGGCCAAAATGAACGTTGATCATGGATTTTGATTTTCCATTGTAAAGTGTGTATTTATGTAATTTATATATGCATGGATTATTTATTATATATTAATTAACCCCTTGCCTACCAGGCACTTATACCCCCTTATTTACCAGGCCAATTTTCAGCTTTTAGCGCTGCCGCACTTTGATTGGCAATTGCGCGGTCATGCAACATTGTACCCATATGAAATTTTCATCATATTTTTCTCACAAATAGAGCTTTCTTTTGGTGGTATTTAATCGCCACTGGGCGCTTTACTTTTTGCGCTATAAATAAAAAAAGTGCAAAAAATTTGAAAAAAAAAAAAAGTTTCTTTGTTTCTATTATAAAATTTTTCAAACAGGTAATTTTTCTCCTTCACTGATGTGCGTTGATGAAGCAGCACTGATGGGCACTGATAGGCAGCACTAAAGGGCACTGATAGGCAGTACTAATGAGGTGGCACGGATAGGCGGCACTGATAGGCAGCACTAATGAGGTGTCACGGATAGGCGGCACTAATATTCAGCACTGATAGGTGGCACTGATAGGTGACACTGATGATGGGTACTGATAGACGGCACTGACTGGCATCACTGCTGGGCACTGACTGGCGGCACTGACTGGCACAACCGCTGGGCACTGACTGGTGGCACTGACTGGCAGCACTGCTGGGCTGCACTGGTGGGCAGCACTGGTGGGTGGGCACAGGTGGGTGGCACTGGTGGGCACAGGTGGGTGGCACTGGTGGGCACAGGTGGGTGGCACTGGTGGGCACAGGTGGGTGGCACTGCTGGGCACAGGTAGGTGGCACTTCTGGGCACAGGTGTGTGACACTGCAGAGTGGCACAGGTGGGTGGCACTGCTGGGCACAGGTGAGTGCACTGCTGGGCACAGGTGGGTGATCTGCTGGGCACAGGTGGGCGGAGCTAGTGGGCGCACTGCTGGGCACAGGTGGGCGGAACTTGTGGGTGGCACTGCTGGGCACAGGTGAGTGCACTGCTGGGCACAGGTGGGTGATCTGCTGGGCACAGGTGGGCGGAGCTAGTGGGCGCACTGCTGGGCACAGGTGGGCGGAACTTGTGGGTGGCACTGCTGGGCACAGGTGAGTGCACTGCTGGGCACAGGTGGGTGATCTGCTGGGCACAGGTGGGCGGAGCTAGTGGGCGCACTGCTGGGCACAGGTGGGCGGAACTTGCGGGTGGCACTGCTGGGCACCGATCATCAGGGCACAGATCATCAGTGCCCTGATGATCGGTGCCGATCCCCGCTCTGACAACTGCCGGTTCTCGGCAGTACTTTCCTCACGATCTGACAGTGTGAGGAAAGTGCAGCCGAGAACCGGCACTTGCATTTCCCTGTGATCAGCGTGTCATTGGACACCGCTGATCACGTGGTAAAAGGCCGCTGTGATTGGCTTTTTACCACATCACGTGATCAGCTGTGTCCGTAGGACACAGCGATCAAGGAGATCGCCGGGTGCGCGCCCCCTGGGGCGCGCAGGAGAGCGCGTTCTGGGAGGCCGTCATATGACATCCACTCAGAACTGGCCGGCCGCAGTGCAGCCGTCATTCCGCTATCTGCGGTCGGCAACTAGTTAAGCTTTTTTATGATTTATATTTATTATTTATGAATTAAGGTATAGCTATTGAGTAGCACAATACTTTTTTTTTTCATCAATACATTTTTATTTGGATTTTTAAATAGTATAACAAAGTCAAAAGGAAACAATAACATAGTGAAAAATATCACAATATGACAATATAGGCATTGCAATGAAAGTTCAAAAGAAGGAGGTATTAGGTAATTCCTAACAGTCAGTAAAATTAGTATACAGAAATATTTAATTTTTGTGTAAAGGACCAAAAAGGTCTGTACATTTAACAAATGAAAAAGATAAGGTTTGTATAGGTTATACTGTAGTAGCGTATACCTGCTCTATATTTTAAAGATACTAAACACAGAATGTACAAGTAGTCACTAATGTCTTTATTATCCACTTTATTAGCCATTATTTGCTGTTACATTAATCTTCATTGTAACAACAAAGCATAATAAAAAAAATCACCGATCATGCCCCCCCCCCCCAAACTATTCTGATGAAAGTATGTTATGTAAAATAAAAAGTCAAAAATGTTAAAAAATGTTAAAAAAATGGAGAAACTGTTTAAAAAATGTTTTAACACACCAGTTAGTTTGCTTGATCACCGCCACACTAGTCATATAATGATGTTTTACTGCACAGGTGACAGGCTTGAAAAAAAATAAAAAACAAATTGTATTTAATTTCTTCATTTTCAAAAAAATTGTGAAAAAAATTATAACTTCAAAAAATCTTGCCATACTTTTTCGACTGTCTACTTTCCAGAAAGGGGTCATTTGGGGGGGGTATTTGTACTGTCCTCAAGAAATGAGATTGACCGTCAGTACATCAGGATTATTCAGCTTTCAAATATCTATACTAGAGATGAGCGAATCGAACCAGGCGAACCGGAATTCGATACGAATTTCAGGAAAAATTCGATTCGCGGCGAATCCGAATATTTGCCTACTTCGGGTGCGCGAATCGGATTTTTCCCGATCAGCCGGCAAAAGTGTCCCTGCAGAGAGCTCCGCTATTTCTGACAGTTCTCTGACAGAAGGAACACATGTACAGCGGTTGAAACATTGTATCTATTAGTTTCCATTTAGGATACAGATGTTTCAACCGCTGTACATGTGAAGAAGCTGTCAGAGAACTGTCAGAAATAGAGGAACTCTGCACATACACTTTTTGCCGGTTTGGAATTCTTATTTTCATCCTACTTCTTCTTCTTCTTCTTCTTCATCCTCATCCTCAGAAGAAGAAGAAGAGGATGAGGATGAAGAAGAAGAAGAAGAAGAAGAAGAAGTAGGATGAAAATAAGAATAATTCCAAGCCGGCAAAAAGTGTATCTGCAGAGCTCCTCTAAGTGTATCTGCAGAATGTCATTTATGGAAACAAATAGATACAATGTTTCAACCGCTGTATGGAGTGAATGTCCCAGAACTGTCAGAAATAGACAGAAACTGTCACAGAACTGTCCTTCTTCTCATCCTTCTCCTTCTTCTCATCCTTCTTCTCATCCTTCTTCTCATCCTTCTCCTTCTTCTCATCCTTCTCCTTCTTCTCATCCTTCTCCTTCTCCTTCTTCTCATCCTTCTCCTTCTTCTCATCCTTCTTCTCATCCTTCTCCTTCTTCTCATCCTTCTTCTCATCCTTCTCCTTCTTCTCATCCTTCTTCTCATCCTTCTCCTTCTTCTCATCCTTCTCCTTCTTCTCATCCTTCTTCTCATCCTTCTCCTTCTTCTCATCCTTCTCCTTCTTCTCATCCTTCTCCTTCTTCTCATCCTTCTCCTTCTTCTCATCCTTCTTCTCATCCTTCTCCTTCTTCTCATCCTTCTCCTTCTTCTCATCCTTCTCCTTCTTCTCATCCTTCTCCTTCTTCTCATCCTTCTCCTTCTCATCCTTCTCCTTCTCCTTCTTCTCATCCTTCTCCTTCTTCTCATCCTTCTCCTTCTCCTTTTTCTCATCCTTCTCCTTCTCCTTCTTCTCATCCTTCTCCTTCTATTTCTTCTCATCCTTCTCCTTCTTCTCATCCTTCTCCTTCTCCTCATCCTTCTCCTTCTCCTCCTTCTCATCCTTCTCCTTCTTCTCATCCTTCTCCTTCTCCTTCTTCTCATCCTTCTCCTTCTATTTCTTCTCATCCTTCTCCTTCTCCTTCTTCTCATCCTTCTCCTCCTTCTCCTTCTCCTTCTTCTCATCCTTCTCCTTCTTCTCATCCTTCTCCTTCTCCTTCTTCTCATCCTTCTCCTTCTTCTCATCCTTCTCCTTCTCCTTCTTCTCATCCTTCTCCTTCTCCTTCTTCTCATCCTTCTCCTTCTCCTTCCTCATCTCCAAGGGCATTTAAATTAAAGGTACAGTGTTCTGCACTAATTTAAAGGCTCTCTGAAGCCTAGAAACCCTTTTTATAAGTTAACTTCGTAGCGAATTAATTCGCATCGAATCGAATTTCTTCCTGGATCAGCCGGCAAAAGTGTCCCTGCAGAGAGCTCCGCTATTTCTGACAGTTCTCTGGAATTCGCCGAATCGAATTTTTGAAAAATTTGCTCATCTCTAATCTATACCATAGTTTGTAGACGCTATAAGTATCACACAAAGCAATTAATATACACTTACTGGGATGTCTTTTTACCAAAGATATGTAGCAGAATATATTTACTGTATGTCTAAATTTATGACAAAACTTGACTTCATTGGATAAAATTTGTTTTTTTTCCTTTTTTTTGTTTATATTGCAAAAATAAAATAACCCAGCGGTAAAAGGGGGTAAAACCTTCCGGAGCTGAGGTGGTAAAAAATTCAAAATGGTAGATAACGACCCAAAAATCACATAAACAGATCAGAAAAACTTTTGAATGAAAGAAAATACTGTATTGTATGGTAAATACTCAGATTTCTGAGTTTTGTTGAAAATATTCTAATTTTTGTCTGAACTTTAGATGCCCCAACATGAAAGATCCAACGCTCACTGTGGCAGAAAATGGAGTGTCCCTTAAAGGTCGCTTTTCACTTCAAGTTCTTACATTTAAAGGAAGCAAGGATCAAATCTATCTACACTGTCAGGTTGGCTTGTGTAATCCTACCAGCACCGCATGCTCAACTGTGAGTATTGATGGTTAAAATATATTTCTTTATTAAAAGTGTGTAAAGCGAGCGCTCAGATGTTTATAAAACTGACTAAAAATAATAGATATTAACCACTTCCAGTCCGGACACTTTTACCCCCTTCCTGACCAGGGCAATTTTTAGCTTTCAGCGCTATCACACTTTGAATGACAATTGCGCGATCATGCAACACTGTACCCAAATGAATTTTTTACCATTTTTTTGAGACAGATAAAGCTTTATTTTGGTGGTATTTATTCACCGCTGGGATTTGTATTTTTTTTGCTATGTAAATGAAATGTCCAAAAATTTTTAAAAAAAGTGTTTTTTTTAATAAAATTTTGCAAATAAATAATATTTCATCATAAATCTTAGCCAAAATTTATTCCGTTA
This sequence comes from Staurois parvus, assembly GCF_062004578.1. Lineage (NCBI taxonomy): Eukaryota > Metazoa > Chordata > Amphibia > Anura > Ranidae > Staurois > Staurois parvus. The sequence continues at coordinate 2,351,096 of NW_028317830.1, forward strand.
TCTTTTTAGTAAAAAAAAAAAAATCCAAATTAGTTTATAACCAAAAATTATAATTTTTAAACATTTTTTTGCTTACATTTTTATTTTATTTTTTTATATTATTATTTTTTTTTTTTTTTTTACATACTGTCACCCTAGCAGTACAGTGTCACCATGGGAACACTGTACTACTTGTGGGGGGTGATGAAGATTTTTTTTTTTTTTTTTTTACACTGATTGCTTTTACACCCATATAGGATGTAAAAGCAATCATTTCTCATTCTCTCTGTCTGCATTCTTGCACTCATTGAGAAGAACTGAGTGAGCTGTGATTGGTCACAGCTTGTCACATGGTACAAGGCTTTTGTGAATAGCCTTGTACCATGTGACCTCTGTGATCATTCACAGATTTCACACGTAGTAAGCAATGATGTCAGAAGTGACATCTTGCTTACTACTTTGCATGTGATCACTGATTGGCCAATCAGTTATCACATGATCGGGACCTCGTACAGAGGTCCCGTCCGACGATCGGTGTTTCACTGAGTCCGGAGGACACAGCGGGCACCGGATCGCGGTGCTGCGCGCTCCCAGGGAGCGCGCACAAGCAGGGTGCGGGGAGGCCGTTTATAAACGGCCACCCGACCCTGCAGTGCCACCGTCCGGCCGTTTATATACAACGGCCGGTCGGGAAGTGGTTAAACATACAGCAGTAATTGCACCAACATAGGATATCCTATAAGTATGAATATTTATAAACAAACGCAGTGCTAAAAAATGACCGATAATACAAACAAATAAAATAACTATACATTCAAGTGTACACGGTGCTCATGTATTGCACCAAAAATAGATACGAATACACAGTCTTAATATGCGTGAGAAAACATGCAGGCATGGCTCAGGAAGGTCAGCGATCTCAAGTAGTGAATTCCATCTTCATGGATAGTATTCATCCTTATGAAGTTACTCCGTGCATCTATTTATAAAATGCGCACTCACCAGAAGCACATAGAATATGCGCATTAAACCATCAAATATCCGTGATGTCCCCTTTAAGTGGATCAGCCAGGAGTAAGGATCCTTCGTTTGGACACCAGTCTCTTGTGCAGCTTTGCTTCCTCTGGGGGTCTCCAAGAGCAATTGGCTCAAAGCCAAGCCATATATGAAAAAAATCCATATAGCGTAGTATTTTTGTAAAAATTAAATTTATTGTGGATTGACATCCATAAAATACCGATATATCCAAAAAAATATAAGGAAATAGTAAATCGTAAAATTTTAAAATAGTATTCCAGTGCACAGATAAATCATGTCTCAATATGGCTGTGTCAGCCGCTATCCAAGATGGCAGCCAGACCTCCGTATGGCTCCAGTGGCGTGACGTCACAACGTTAGGGCTCCTCCTTAACGCGTTTCGTGCAATTACACTTTGTCAAAAGGGGTGTGCCTTTGTAAACAGCGGTTGCACCATGCATGTGAGGTATCGCCGTGAACGTCAGATCAAGAGCAGTAATTCTAGCACTAGACCTCTTCTGTAAATCTAAAATGATAGCTTGTAAAGGTTTTTAAAGCGTTGCCTATGGATATTAAAAATAGATGCAGTTTGTCACCATTGCACTGGGCATGCAGTTTTAAAGCATGTCATGTTTGGTATCTATTTACTCGGCATACCATCATCTTTTATAGTTTACCAAACAATTGGCTGATATATTGTGTTTTTGTGCATTAAAAGTAAAAAGTATTTTGTGCATTAAAAGTAAAAAGTATTTTTTGCAAAAAATCTGCATTTGAAAAATCACGGCGCGAGTAAAGTGTGACATAAAAAATAAAAATTTGCAGCACTCACCATTTTATTCACTAGGGTGTCTGCTTTAAAAAATATATAATATTTGGGGGTTCAAGGTAATTTCCTAGCAAAAAATACAGATTTTTTTCATGGGAACATTTTGCTTGAGGTGATTGTAGCCGCATTAGTGCACTTGCGACAGAAACAATTGAGTACTGATGTGATACTTTTTTTATTTGCATTAACATACAATTTTGAGGACAAGCTTTCGGGGAATGTTCCTTCTTCAAGGTCTAAGCAGTACTATTACAATGTTTTAGCAGAATGTTAGAAGTTGGAGATGAGAAAAAAAAAAAGCAGAAAGAAACACAAGCCTAGGGTTAAACTAGAGATAAGATACAGCAAAGCAAAAGCAAAGACTGGGGGGGGGATAATGATTGAGGAATCCCAGGTCCAAATTCAGGCCGTTATCTCTTGTGTCAAATAGAATTATCATTCTTAGTTCAAAAGTTTTTCTTTCCTGAATGGATTTGAAATTTCCTTTAAGAACTAAAATATTGAGGTCTCCCATTGTGTGGTCTGGTTGTGTGAAATGGTGTCCCCCAGGTGTGCAGAGGTCATCTCCTTTATGTTCCTGGATGGTATGTCTGTGCAGATTCATCCTTGTTTGCACCTTCTGTCCTGTCTCACCAACATAAGATCCTTTGTTACTTTGTTAACTAGTAGCCGACCGCAGATAGCCGAATGACGGCTGCACTGCGGCCGGCCAGTTCTGGGTGGACGTCATATGACGTCCCCCCAGAACGCGCTCTCCTGCGTGCCCCAGGGGGCGCGCACCCGGCGATCTCCGTGATCGCTGTGTCCTATGGACACAGCTGATCACGTGATGTGGTAAAAGGCCAATCACAGCGGCCTTTTACCACGTGATCAGCGGTGTCCAAGGGAAATCAGAGGGAAATGCAAGTGCCGGTTCTCGGCTGCACTTTCCTCACGCTGTCAGATCGTGAGGAAAGTACTGCCGAGAACCGGCAGTTGTCAGAGCGGGGATCGGCACCGATCATCAGGGCACTGATGATCGGTGCCCTGATGATCGGTGCCCAGCAGTGCCACCCGCAAGTTCTGCCCACCTGTGCCCAGCAGTGCGCCCACTAGCTCCGCCCACCTGTGCCCAGCAGTGCACCCACCTGTGCCCAGCAATGCACCCACCTGTGCCACTCTGCAATGTCACACACCTGTGCCCAGAAGTGCCACCTACCTGTGCCCAGCAGTGCCACCCACCTGTGCCCACCCACCTGTGCCCACCAGTGCCACCCACCTGTGCCCACCCACCAGTGCTGCCCACCAGTGCCACCCACCAGTGCAGCCCAGCAGTGCTGCCAGTCAGTGCCACCAGTCAGTGCCCAGCGGTTGTGCCAGTCAGTGCCGCCAGTCAGTGCCGTCTATCAGTACCCATCATCAGTGTCACCTATCAGTGCCGCCTATCAGTGCTGCATATTAGTGCCGCCTATCCGTGACACCTCATTAGTGCTGTCTATCAGTGCCGCCTATCCGTGCCACCTCATTAGTACTGCCTATCAGTGCCCTTTAGTGCTGCCTATCAGTGCCCATCAGTGCTGCCTCATCAACGTACATCAGTGAAGGAGAAAAATTACCTGTTTGAAAAATTTTATAATAGAAACAAAGAAACTTTTTTTTTTTTCAAATTTTTTGCACTTTTTTTATTTATAGCGCAAAAAGTAAAGCGCCCAGCGGCGATTAAATACCACCAAAAGAAAGCTCTATTTGTGAGAAAAAAATGATCAAAATTTCATATGGGTACAATGTTGCATAACCGCGCAATTGTCAATCAAAGTGCGGCAGTGCTGAAAGCTGAAAATTGGCCTGGTAAAGAAGGGGGTATAAGTGCCTGGTAGGCGAGGGGTTAATCATTATCCGACATTTTTATGACTCTCTCTGTGATTGTTGTCCCGCCCCCCAGTCTTTGCTTTGCTGTATCTTATTTCTAGTTTAACCCTAGGCTTGTGTTTCTTTCTGATTTTTTTTTTCTCATCTCCAACTTCTAACATTCTGCTAAAACATTGTAATAGTACTGCTCGGACCTTGAAGAAGGGGTTAGACCCCGCAAGCATGTCCTCAAAATTGTATGTTCGTGCAAATAAAAAAAGTATCACGTCAGTACTACATTGTTTCATGGGAACAAAAAGTGTCAGAAAAGGCTTGATCTTCAGGTGGTTAGAAGAGTGAGTGATGTGTGGCATAAACTTCTAATGCTGGGCATAGAATGCCCCCATCCCCCCAAAATGACCCCTTTTTGGAATGTAGACACCCCAAACTATTTGCTGAGAGGCATGTTGAGTCAATAAAATAATTTATTTTTTTACCACAAGTTTTTGGAAAAGGACAATTTTTTTTCACAAAATTGTCTCTTAAATGCCATGGATATATGTGGAATTACTCCCCAAAATACATTCTGCTACTTCTCCCGAGTATGGGGGTACCACATGTGAGAGACGTTTTGGCAGTCTAGCCGGGTACAGGACCCCAAAATCCAATAAGCACCTTCAGGCTTTTAAATGGCTTTATTTCCTCATTACACTTCCTGACTACCTATCAGTTTTGGAGGCACTGAAATGCCAGGATAGCACCTAACCCCCCCCCACCAAAATGATCCCTTTTTGGAAAGTAGACACCCCAAGGAATTTGATAAGAAGCATGGTGAGTATTTTGCAGATCTCGTTTGTTGCCACAAGTTTTTGGAAGATGAAGAAAGAAAACAAAAACATATTTTTTCTCACAAGGTTTTGAAATATTAAAAAAAGAAAAGAAAAAATTAGATCTGCAAAATACTCACCATGCCCCTTGTTAAATTTCTTGGTGCTATCCTGGCATTTCAGGGCCTCCAAAATTGTGATAGGTAGTGAGGAAGTGAAATGAGGAAGTTACGCACCTTCAGGCTTTCAAAGTGGTCATTGGATTTCAGGCTCCTGTATGTGACTAGGCTCCCAAAAAGTCTCATACGTAGTACCCCCATACTCATTAGAAATAGCAGAATGTATTTGGGGGGGGGGGGGTAATTCCACATATACCCATGGCTTGTGCGAGAAATATATCATTTAAATGACAACTTTGTGTATAAAAAAAAAGTTTTTTTTCATTTTCCAAAAATTTGTCGAAAAAAATAAATCTTTCATGGACTCAATATGCCTCTCAGCAGATAGCTTATGGTGTCTACTTTCAGAAAAGGGGTCGTTTGGGGGTGTTTGTACTATTCTGGTATTTTAGCACCTCAAGAAATGTGATGGGCAGTCAAAAAGTAAAAGCTGAGTAAATTCCATTATGTATCCCATAGTTTGTAGACGCTATAACTGTCACACAAAGCAATCAATATACACTTATTGGGATTTTTTTAGCCAAAAACATGGAGCAGAATACAGTTTGGTCTAAATGTATGACGAAATTAGATTTTTTTTGGATATTTTTTATGGCAGAAATGAGAAAATATCGTGTTTTTTTCAAAAACATTTTTTGCCACACCGGTCATATGTCTCTGGTGACAGTATGTAAAAAAGAAAATGATGAAATATAAACAAATCTTAGTCAACTCATTTTAAAATAAATTGTGACAAAAAATTACAACTTCAAAACACTCACTATGCCTCCCACTGAATTCCTCAGACTGTAACGTGTACACCCTATGTTAAATGTTTTTTACAAGAAACATTTTTCTAAAACTATTGGTGTAAAAAATGTGCAATTACAAAACAAAAATAAGGATAAAATTCAGTAAATAATAAAAAAAAAAAATGAAAAACAATGTAAAAATGTTTACAAAAATGAAATAAAAAATATTAATATTTTTATTTTTAACATACTATCACCAGTCAGTATCCCTGATCATTGCCACATTGGTCATATGATGATGCAGTACTGCTCTGGTGACAGTATTTTAAAAAATTGTGAAATTGAAAACAAATTTTATTCAAACAAACAAATTTCCCTCTTGTACTGAACTGTATTGTTGCTGTATTGTCTCCCATTATATTGTAAAGCGCTGAGTAAACTGCTGGCGCCATAAATCCTGAATAATAATAATAATAATAATACTTTCTTAATTTAAAAAAAAATTGTGACACAAAATGACTTGTCATGTGCATGCCCTATGTTAAATGTTTTTTTTTTTTTTTACAAAAAACATTTTTATTATAAAAATAACATTGGTGTAAACATTTGGAAATCTTCCCCAAAAATAAAGATAAAATTCAGCTAAAGCCTTAGATATTTTCTTTAATCCACACATGTCAAACACAAGGCCCATGGACTAAATAAGGGCCACCACTGGGGCCCTTGCACCAGTCCTGCAGCACTCCCCTTGTCTCTGCCCTCCTCCATCTTATCAGTTGGCAGCAGAGAAGCCACAGAACTCCTCCTACAGATCTTGAAACTCTATGTGCAGGGTTTGCCCCCCCCCCCCCCCATGTCCCTGCCTCCCCATGGTATCAGAATTCAGCAGACTCCAGTAGCTTACTCCAGCTCTCCAGCTTTTCCTCCAGACCCTGCGCTTTCTGCTTCCCATCTTCACCGCCAGCTTCTTCCTGGCAGCAGCACAAGGTAAGAGGGGTGCACTGATGTAAGGAAGGGTGGGGGAGGGATCCAGACTTTTGATGTAAGGGGGGTGGGGTACTTTGGACATCTAGACCTACAGATACAACTGGTCCTTTGTAGGCCATCATAATGCTGATGGGGCCCGGTGTTTGACATCCCTGCCCTAACCCAATATTCCGAGCATATTTTGCTGGTGATGGAAGGTGTCTTTAGGTGGAAGACCCTTAGACAAGAATTGTAGAGTATAGCTGTGATATAACACTTTTTTCTGGATTATGGATACATTGTGGATTTTGTGATCTTCCAATATTAAAGCAGAATTCTAGCTTTCAGTTTGGGAAGAGCTGGCTGTGTCCAAGCAGCGATATGGGTGACCCTATGTCTTTTCTTCACATTTTTTGTAGAATGATAGTAATGGTACCAGACTAAACAGAAATTTGGGTTCTTTTCTTCCAAAATGTTGGAACTATTATCTATACCAGTGATCTCCAAACTGGGGGCTGGATGCGACCCTTTGCTTGCTTTTATCTGGCTCTTGGGGCAATATTTCATCCTCAGACACCAACAATGGGGCATAATTCCCTCCACTAAAACCAACGAAGGGGCACAGTTCTTCTCAATGACATTAACAATGGGGCCCAATTTCTCCCAATGACACCAACGATGGGGCACAATTTCTCCCAATGACACCAATGATGGGGCACAATTTCTCCCAATGACACCAATGATGGGGCACAATTTCTCCCAATGACACCAACGATGGGGCACAATTTCTCCCAATGACACCAACGATGGGGCACAATTTCTCTCAATGACACCAACGATGGGGCACAATTTCTCCCAAAGACACCAACGATGGGGCACAATTTCTCCCAAAGACACCAACGATGGGGCACAATTTCTCTCAATGACACCAACAATGGGGCACAATTTCTCTCAAAGACACCAACGATGGGGCACAATTTCTCTCAATGACACCAACGATGGGGCACAATTTCTCCCAATGACACCAACGATGGGGCACAATTTCTCCCAATGACACCAACGATGGGGCACAATTTCTCCCAATGACACCAACGATGGGGCACAATTTCTCCCAATGACACCAACGATGGGGCACAATTTCTCCCAAAGACACCAACGATGGGGCACAATTTCTCTCAATGACAAAAACGATGGGGCACAATTTCTCCCAAAGACACCAACGATGGGGCACAATTTCTCCCAATGACACCAACGATGGGGCACAATTTCTGACAATGACACCAATGATGAGGCATGTTTCTTCCCACTCAATGACACAGAGGGTGCTCAATTCTGTATTGTTTACTCTCACTAATATCAGGGCATTTTCTACTTCCAGTAGTCTGGGCCCCCTAAAGTCTGAAGAACAGTGAACTGGCCCTTTGTTTAGAAAGTTTGGAGACCCCTGGTCTATACCATTATAACTACGAGCATTAAAACAGAAAAGCTTACAATTACAAACCCTTTGCTTGGCTTATAGCAAATTGAAACTAATTAGAGCAACAATGATTTTTTCTGAGTACAAATATGATGTCCTATTTTCTGATTGCAGTCATGTATTTCAATGAGTTCTGCTTTGAACAACAATGTGAATGTGAAAAGTTTGACCATTGGACCTATTAATCAGATAGGTAAGGACCATTCTCAATAAAAAATATCATATTGTGTGCGATATGAGTAAATGTGTACATTGCATTCTATTCCTTCTCAAAACATTTTTCTAACAGTTTTTTTTGCCAAAAGAAGTATTTCCCCTCTTATAATTAATATAATCAAAACACTTACACACATTTTATCTTATTAAGTCTTGTATTTTATAATTCAACTAAGAAGATGTATTTATATAAAGGTAACAGCTTGAAAGAAATCTGATTGTTGTATGTGGGTCTATTGCTGCTGGGGTGGATCTATTGTTGTATGTGGGTCTATTCCTGCTGGGGTGGAACTATTGTATGTGGGTCTATTGCTGCTGGGGTGGAACTATTGTTCTATGTGGGTCTATTGCTGCTGGGGTGGAACTATTGTTGTATGTGGGTCTATTCCTGCTGGGGTGGAACTATTGTTGTATATGGGTCTATTGCTGCTGGGGTGGAACTATTGTTCTATGTGGGTCTATTGCTGCTGGGGTGGAACTATTGTTGTATGTGGGTCTATTGCTTCTGGGGTGGAACTATTGTTGTATGTGGGTCTATTGCTGCTGGGGTGGAACTATTGTTCTATGTGGGTCTATTCCTGCTGGGGTGGAACTATTGTTGTATATGGGTCTATTGCTGCTGGGGTGGATCTATTGTTGTATGTGGGTCTATTGCTGCTGGGGTGGATCTATTGTTGTATGTGGGTCTATTGCTGCTGGGGTGGATCTATTGTTGTGTGTGGGTCTATTCCTGCTGGGGTGGAACTATTGTTGTATGTGGGTCTATTGCTGCTGGGGTGGAACTATTGTTGTATGTGGGTCTATTCCTGCTGGGGTGGAACTATTGTTGTATGTGGGTCTATTGCTGCTGGGGTGGATCTATTGTTGTATGTGGGTTTATTTATGCTGGGGTGGATCTATTGTTGTATGTGGGTCTATTGCTGCTGGGGTGGAACTATTGTTGTATGTGGGTCTATTGCTGCTGGGGTGGATCTATTGTTGTATCTGGGTCTATTGCTGCTATAAAATCATTTGCGTATTTTCATTATGATAGAAAGCTCAGTATTAATGATGTGTCTTTATTTTATTTCAGGTGCTGGGGCACCTCTTGGGACAACTGTTGTGGGTGAGCGTAACAGAATTATTGTAATAATTGTATAATTTAATCAAAGGTCAATCACACCTACATTGCTGCTGCAAGTTGATAGATTAAAAGTGATTGACAAGAAAAAGAAAATAAACAGCTACACATATATTACCATAAACATGATTAGTGGAAGAAAGAAAATATAATGTCACGCCTATCCTTAGCATGAGTGGTCAGACACTACAGCTGGCTTTGTGTTCTTTGCCTGTGGCAGCCCCCCTTCCCATAAGGCAAACAAGCCCACTGGTCCTTGATTGCCCCCAGGTCTTGCTATAGTGCCTGGTTACCACGTGGGGGCAATCACAAGCTAAGCACAGTAAATGGGTACTTGCAGTTGGCAGACCGGCAGAGTGGTCCAATGGCAGTCTGAGTTCAGGGCAGGAAACATTCAGAAAGTACTCAGGGTCAGAACTGTGATCAACAGGCAGGCTGAATTCAAAAAGTACTCAGGGTCAGATCTGTGGTCAACAGGCGGGCTAAATTCAGAAAGTACTCAGGGTCAGAACTGTGGTCAACAAACGGGCTGAGTTCAGAAAGTACTCAGGGTCAGAACTGTGATCAACAGGCGGGCTGAGTTCAGAAAGTACTCAGGGTCAGAACTGTGGTCAACAGGCGGGCTGAGTTCAGAAAGTATTCAGGGTCAGAACTGTGGTCAACAGGCAGGCTGAGTTCAGAAAGTACTCAGGGTAAGATCTGTGGTCAACAAACGGGCTGAGTTCAGAAAGTACTCAGGATCAGATCTGTGGTCAACAAACGGGCTGAGTTCAGAAAGTACTCAGGGTCAGAACTGTGGTCAACAGGCGGGCTGAGTTCAGAAAGTATTCAGGGTCAGAACTGTGGTCAACAGGCAGGCTGAGTTCAGAAAGTACTCAGGGTAAGATCTGTGGTCAACAAACGGGCTGAGTTCAGAAAGTACTCAGGATCAGATCTGTGGTCAACAAACGGGCTGAGTTCAGAAAGTACTCAGGGTCAGAACTGTGATCAACAGGCGGGCTGAGTTCAGAAAGTACTCAGGGTCAGATCTGTGGTCAACAGGCGGGCTGAGTTCAGAAAGTACTCAGGGTCAGAACTGTGATCAACAGGCGGGCTGAGTTCAGAAAGTACTCAGGGTCAGAACTGTGGTCAACAGGCGGGCTAAATTCAGAAAGTACTCAGGGTCAGAACTGTGATCAACAGGCGGGCTGAGTTCAGAAAGTATTCAGGGTCAGAACTGTGGTCAACAAACGGGCTGAGTTCAGAAAGTACTCAGGGTCAGAACTGTGGTCAACAGGCAGGCTGAGTTCAGAAAGTACTCAGGGTAAGATCTGTGGTCAACAAACGGGCTGAGTTCAGAAAGTACTCAGGATCAGATCTGTGGTCAACAAACGGGCTGAGTTCAGAAAGTACTCAGGATCAGATCTGTGGTCAACAAACGGGCTGAGTTCAGAAAGTACTCAGGGTCAGAACTGTGGTCAACAGGCAGGCTGAGTTCAGAAAGTACTCAGGATCAGATCTGTGGTCAGAGCAGGCATCAGGTGAAGGTAAAGTTCAAGGCATGGGAACAAGGCAGGCAAACAGGGAACTTGAGCACCTGTTACAAACACTATCACAAGCATGACACTAAGGGCTTGGCAGGCCTAAAGCAGGTTTGGACTCAACCCAGAGGATGTATCTGCACCAACCATCCTGCAGTTGAACAATCAGATGGGGGAGCTAAGCCCAAACCAGGATTCTGGAATGAGACCTGCAGCTGCCATGAAACAGACGTGTTACACGCTCCTGACATATAAAATATTGTTTTAAACAATTAAATTAAAAATCAATACATTTTTATAATTACAGTGAAGTAATAAAACAAATTGTGTATTTTCATTATGATAGAAAGTTAATTTAGTAATGATGTGTCTTTATTTCAGCTCCTGGGACATCTCGTGGGACATCTGTTGGGGGTGAGCTTGAAAACTTCATATAATCAGAATCATACCTGAACATTACTAGTATAATAAAAAAAAAAAAAATTGACAAGAAAAAAAAATGAAAAGCTAGACACACAGTAAGTTACCATAAACATTATTATTATTATACAGGACTTATATGGCGCTGACAGTTTGCTCAGCGCTTTACATTATGGAGGGAGACAGTACAGTTCAATACAAGAGGAATTAGAGGGCTCTGCTCCTTGGAGCTTACAATCTAGGAGGGAGGGGACAGTGGTACAGGAGGTAATTAGCTGTGGGGGATGGACTGGTAGGAGGGGTAGAAGATTCCAGTGTTAGCTGAGGGTGGGGTAGGCTTCCCTGAAGAGATAGGTTTTCAGAGTGCGCCTAAAGGTGAGCAGAGTAGGCGATAGCCTGATAGCTTGGGGTAGGGAGTTCCAGAGGATGGGTGAAGCCCTTGAGAAACCCTGGAGACGAGCATGGGAGGAGGAGACAAGGGAGCTAGAGAGTAGGAGGTCTTGCGAGGAGCGGAGAGTACGGTTTGGGTGGTATTTAGAGACAAGATCAGTGATGTAGTTTGGGTCGAAGTTATAAATGGCTTTATACGTTATTGTTAGTGTTTTGAATTTTATCCGTTGGGCAATTGGGAGCCAGTGGAGGGATTGGCAGAGAGGGGTGGAGGACACTGAGTGGAGGCCAGTGGAGGGATTGGCAAAGAGGGGTGGAGGACACTGAGTGGAGGCCAGTGGAGGGATTGGCAGAGAGGGGTGGAGGACACTGAGTGGAGGCCAGTGGAGGGATTGGCAGAGAGGGGTGGAGGACACTGAATGGAGGTCAGTGGAGGGATTGGCAGAGAGGGGTGGCAGATACAGAGCGGTTAGTAAGGTGGATGAGTCTGGCAGCATTCATGATGGACTGAAGAGGGGATAGCCTGCGATGAGGTAGGCCAATGAGGAGGGAGTTACAATAGTCAAGGCGAGATATAACCAGGGAGGGAATGGAGTTGCTTAGTGGTTTCCGAGGTTAGGAACGGGCGTATCTTGGAGATGTTGCGGAGGTGAAGTCTACAAGATTTGGACAGTGATTCGACCTGGGGCTGAAATGTCAGATTGGAGTCTAGGATTACACCTATTATCCTGGCGTGAGGGGTGGGGCTGATGGTAGTGTTGTTGATCTTGATGGAGAAGTCGGGGGAAGGGGCACGGGCTGGGGGGAATACTAGAAGCTCAGTTTTGGAAAGTTTGATTTTGAGGAAGTGGAGTGACATCCAGTCCGATATGTCACTTAGTAGGCTGGTGATGCGATTGGAGACTGAGCGGGTGAGGTGAGGGGTAGAGAGGTAGATTTGTGTGTCGTCGGCATAGAGATGGTAGTTGAAGCCGTGGGAGTTTATCAATTGGCCAAGGCAGGAGGTGTAGATGGAGAAGAGGAGGGGTCCAAGGACAGAGTCTTGAGGGACCCCGACAGAGAGAGGAAGTGAAGAGGAGGAGTCAGAGTTATAGGTAACGCTGAAGGAGCGCTGTGGTAGATAGGAGGAGAACCAGGAAAGAGCGGAGTCTCGGAGGACAAGAGAGTGCAGTTTTTTGAGGAGGAGGGGGTGGTCAACCGTGTCAAAAGCTGCAGAGAGGTCAAGTAGTAGGAGTATAGTATAATGGCCATTGGGTTTGGCGGTTAGCAGGTCATTGGAGAGTTTGAGTACGGCAGTTTCAGTGGAGTGTAGGGGGCGAAAGCCAGACTGTAAAGGGTCGAGAAGGTTGTTGTCGGTGAGATGGGAGCTCAGGTGATTGTAGACTAAGCATTCTAGGAGTTTAGAGGTAAATGGCAGCAGGGAGATGGGTCTTAGGTTGTTCAGGTCGGATGGGTCCAGGGAGGGTTTCTTAAGTATGGGAGTGATGTGCGCATGCTTTAGAGGGGAAGGGAAGGTACCGGTGGAGAGGGAAAGATTGAAGATGTGAGTAAGGGAGCATAGGATGGAAGAGGAGGGGGACCGCAGGAGTTGTGAGGGGACAGGGTCCAGGGGGCAGGTGGTGAGGCGGGCTTCGGAGAAAATCTTAGTGACCTCTTCGGTGGTAGAGGTCAAGGGAGCAAAGTGTTGAGGGGGTTATTGTGTGAGGAGTGCTAAGTGGGGTGGGTGTCTGAGCAGTGGCGAAGTCCCTACGAATTGCGTCAATCTTGTTTTTGAAGTGGTTGGCAATGTCGTGGGCGGTAAGTGAGGTACTGGGTGGAAGTGGAGGCGGAGAAAGTAGAGAGTTAAAAGTGGAGAAGAGCCGGCGAGGACTGGAGGAGAAGGTACTAATGAGGGTAATAAAGTAGGCTTGTTTGGCAGCGTGAAGGGAGGAAGTGTATGTTAAGAAGGCAGATTTGTAGCGAGTGAACGCTTGTTGGGATTTTGTTTTACGCCACAGTAGCTCCAGCGCACGACTATGTCGTTTGAGGTTTCTGGTGTGGTCGGTCTGCCAGGGTTGTAGCGGTCGGGGCCTAATGCTTCGTGTTGTTGGGGGTGCGAGCGAGTCTAGAGCAGCTGAAAGCGAGTTGTTGTAGACAGTAGTGGCCAGGTCAGGGCAGGACAGGGGATGGATGCTGTCGTAAAGTTGGTCAGTTGCAGAGTGGAAGGGAGCCGGGTTCCAATTCCAGAGGTTTCTGCTGGAAATTGTTTGCCGTTTGGAGGGATAGGTGTTTGAGGATGAGGAGATGGAGAAGGTGATGAGGATGTGATCAGAGAGAGGAAAGGGGGTGTTTGTGAGGTTGCAGGGAGTGCAAAGGTGAGAGAAGACAAGGTCAAGAGTGTTCCCGTCAGAGTGGGTGGAGGACTGTATGCACTGTGCTAGTGCAAAATAAAAGGTTATGTGGAGGAGTTGGGATGTAGCTGGGTTATTGGTGTTGATAGGGATGTTAAAGTCTCCGAGAATAAACATGATCAGTAGAGGAAAAAAAATGAAATATAAAATATTATTTTATAGAATTTAATGGTAATATATAAAATAATATTTATAATTACAATATAATTATAAAAAATGTGTAATTTTATTATGATGGAAAGCTAATTAGAGATGCACATGCGTGGGGCCATCGGAGCAGACATGTCCGCCTGAGGCACCACTGCATTGAGGGGAAAGCAGCCTCCCGGACACCGCTCCCGGCCAGCCCTGATCCCGTGACTGCTCCAGTCTCTGTGGCAACTCCCCTGGTACCTGTCACGATGGTCCGGGGAGCAGCCAAGCACCTGACACAGCTGCATAATAAACCTATTAAGGAGACTCTGGCATGGGCCTCCTCCAAGATAGCCGCCATCCCTGCTTCACATGCAAAGACACAGACACAGCCCTATGCTGCACTACAAGCTGCACAATCCAGTCCACTCTGTACATCTGATGGTGAGTCTGACTCTAACTGGGGACCCCCCTACATGCTTCTGCCTCTGACCTGTCTTCTTCTGACTTCCTCAAGCAGTTTGAAAGGATGCTGCACAAAGCCCTGAAACTAACATCCAACCGTATTACAGACAAGCTGTCTAAGGAAATCTGCGAATTGGGGCAATGTACCTCTGACCTTGAACACCGGGTCGATGACCTTGACACCTCGCTCCAAACACACTCGGACGATCTTGAACTCCTATGCAATGAGAACGTTACTCTGCACTCTAGCCTAGAGCAGTGGTCGGCAAGCCGCGGCTCGCGAGCCACATGCGGCTCTTTACCCAGTCTAATGCGGCTCTTCTGTGTGCCGGGCGCCTGCTCCCCTCCCTCCTCTCGGTCGGCCGCTCCCCTGCCTCCTCTCGGTTGGCAGCCCCAAAAGTCCGCGCGGACCTTTTAATCCGGCCTACGGATGTGGCTGTCAGGATGTGTGTAGGCGGGGCAGCGTGCCGAACGTGAGGGGAGGGGAGCTAGGCTCCTCTCACAGTCCGCCCTGAAGACCCGAACGGCGCGGGAAGACAGCGAGAGGAACGCAAAAGGTAAGTGAATTGACACGGGGGACTTGGCTTACTAGAAGGGGGGGGGGGAATAGTACTGTGGGGGATGAAATACTATATGAGGGATGAATTACTTTATGAGGGATGAAATACTATATGGGGGGATGAAATACTATATGAGGGATGAAATACTATATGAGGGATGAAATACTATATGAGGGATGAATTACTATATGAGGGATGAATTACTATATGAGGGATGAAATACTATATGGGGGGATGAAATACTATATGGGGGGATGAATTACTATATGAGGGATGAATTACTATATGAGGGATGAATTACTATATGAGGGATGAAATACTATATGGGGGGATGAAATACTATATGGGGGATGAATTACTTTATGAGGGATGAAATACTATATGGGGGGATGAAATACTATATGAGGGATGAAATACTATATGAGGGATGAATTACTATATGAGGGATGAAATACTATATGAGGGGATGAAATACTATGTGGGGGGATGAATTACTATATGGGGGATGAAATACTATATGAGGGATGAAATACTATATGAGGGATGAAATACTATATGAGGGATGAATTACTATATGAGGGATGAAATACTATATGGGGGGATGAAATACTATATGGGGGGATGAAATACTATATGGGGGGATGAAATACTATATGGGGGGATGAAATACTATATGAGGGATGAAATACTATATGGGGGGATGAAATACTATATGGGGGGATGAAATACTATATGAGGGATGAATTACTATATGAGGGATGAAATACTATATGGGGGGATGAAATACTATATGAGGGATGAATTACTATATGAGGGATGAAATACTATATGGGGGGATGAAATACTATATGAGGGATGAAATACTATATGGGGGGATGAAATACTATATGAGGGATGAAATACTATATGGGGGGATGAAATACTATATGAGGGATGAAATACTATATGAGGGATGAAATACTATATGGGGGATGAAATACTATATGGGGGATGAAATACTATATGGGGGATGAAATACTATATGGGGGATGAAATACTATACGGGGGATGAAATACTATACGGGGGATGAAATACTATACGAGGGATGAAATACTATACGGGGGATGAATTGCTATGGGGGATGAATTACTATATGGGGGATGAATTACTATATGGGGGATGAATTACTATATGGGGGATGAATTACTATATGGGGGATGAATTACTATGGGGGATGAATTACACCATGGGGGATGAATTACACTATGGGGGATGAATTACTATATGGGAGATGTATTTTCAGTTTTAAAAATGTGGCTCTCAAAATAAATTTCAATCATGGTTTTGGCGAGATTTGGCTCAGTTGAAAAAAAAGGTTGCCCACCACTGGCCTAGAGGATTTTGAAAACCAGACCCGCCGCTCAAATCTCTGCATACGCGGCCTTCCAGAATCTATCACAGATGTTCTGTCCACCTTCACGACCCTTTTTCAGGAGTTGGCCCCGGCAATCCCCATAGAGCGTTTAGAGATGGACAGAGTCCATAGGGCTCTGGCCCTACATCGCCCGAGTGGCCCGCCACGCTATATCATCGCCAAACTTCACTTCTTTTGTACCAAGGGACAGCTCCTACAGGCAGCATGCTCGGTGGGTTCCCTGATGTTCCAAGGCCATACTTATCAGCTTTTCCAGGACTTATGCCCCATAACGATTGCTAAACGATTATTGGAAGGAAAAAAATATAATGTCACGCCTATCCTTAGCATTAGTGGTCAGACACTACAGCTGGCTTTGTGTTCTTTGCCTGTGGCAGCCCCCTTTCTCATAAGGCAAACAAGCCCACTGGTCCTTGATTGCCCCCAGGTCTTGCTATAGTGCCTAGTTACCATGTGGGGGCAATCACAAGCTAAGCACAGTAAATGGGTACTTGCAGTTGACAAACTGGTAGAGTGGTCCAATGGCAGTCTGAGTTCAGGGCAGGAAACATTCAGAGAGTAGTACGGGTCAGATCTGTGGTCAACAGGCGGGCTGAGTCCAGAAAGTACTCGGGGTCAGATCTGTGGTCAACAGGCGGGCTGAGTTCAGAAAGTACTCAGGGTCAGATCTGCGGTCAACAGGCAGGCTGAGTTCAGAAAGTTCTCAGGATCAGATCTGTGTTCAGAGCAGGTATCAGGTGAAGGTAAAGTTCAAGGCATGGGAACAAGGCAGGCAAACAGGGAACTTGAGCACCTGTTACAAACACTATCACAAGCATGACACTAAGGGCTTGGCAGGCCTAAAGCAGGTTTGGACTCAACCCAGAGGCTGTATCTGCACCAACCATCCTGCAGTTGAACAATCAGATGGGGGAGCTAAGCCCAAACCAGAATTCTGGAATGAGACCTGCAGCTGCCATGAAACAGAAGTGTTACACGCTCCTGACCTATAAAATATTGTTTTAAACAATTAAATTAAAAATCAATACATTTTTATAATTACAGTGAAGTAATAAAACAAATTGTGTATTTTCATTATGATAGAAAGTTAATTTAGTAATAATGTGTCTTTATTTCAGCTCCTGGGACATCTCGTGGGACATCTGTTGGGGGTGAGCTTGAAAACTTCATATAATCAGAATCATACCTGAACATTACTAGTATAATAATAATAAAAAAAAAAAACAATTGACAGGAAAAAAAAATGAAAAGCTAGATACAGTAAGTTACCATAAACATAATCAGTAGATGAAAAAAATGAAATATAAAATATTATTTTATAGAATTAAATGGTAATATATAAAATAATATTTATAATTATAATAAAGTTATAAAAATGTGTATTTTTATTATGATGGAAAGCTAATTTGAGGTGCACATGCGCGGGGCCATCAGAACAGACATGTCCGCCTGAGGCACCACTGCATTGAGGGGAAAGCAGCCTCCCGGACACCGCTCCCGGCCAGCCCTGATCCCGTGACTGCTCCAGTCTCTGTGGCAACTGCCCTGGTACCTGTCACGATGGTCCGGGGAGCAGCCAAGCACCTGACACAGCTGCATAATAAACCTATTAAGGAGACTCTGGCATGGGCCTCCTCCAAGATAGCCGCCATCCCTGCTTCACATGCAAAGACACAGACACAGCCCTATGCTGCACTACAAGCTGCACAATCCAGTCCACTCTGTACATCTGATGGTGAGTTTGACTTTGACTGGGGACCCCCATACATGCTTCTGCCTCTGACCTGTCTTCTTCTGACCTCCTCAAGCACTTTGAAAGGATGCTGCACAAAGCCCTGAAACTAACTTCCGACCGTATTACAGACAAGCTGTCTAAGGAAATCTGCGAATTGGGGCAATGTACCTCTGACCTTGAACACCAGGTCAATGACCTTGACACCTCGCTCCAAACACACTCGGACTATCTTGAACTCCTGTGCAATGAGAACGTTACTCTGCACTCTAGCCTAGAGGATTTTGAAAACCAGACCCGCCGCTCAAATCTCTGCATACGAAGCCTTCCAGAATCTATCACAGATGTTCTGTCCACCTTCACAACCCTTTTTCAGGAGTTGGCCCCGGCAATCCCCATAGAGCGTTTAGAGATGGACAGAGTCCATAGGGCTCTGGCCCCACATTGCCCGGGTGGCCCGCCACGCTATATCATCGCCAAACTTCACTTCTTTTGTACCAAGGAACAGCTCCTACAGGCAGCATGCTCGGTGGGTTCCCTGATGTTCGAAGGCTATACTTATCAGCTTTTCCAGGACTTATGCCCCACAACAATTGCTAAACATAGAGCTATGAAACCGCACCTTCAGACCCTCCAGCAACATGGTATCGCCTATAGATGGAGCTTCCAATTTGAGGTCTGCTTTACCTTCCATTCCAGAGACTACACCTGTAAGACCCCTGAAGACCTTCTCGACACACTGCAGAATCTTCAGCTTCATCTGCCTGCGGCATTTCCAGACGGTTCTCGTCGACGGTCAGCATCCTGCTCTGCGCAAAGATCCATTCTTACCACTCCGCCACGGGTCACCTTAGTGCTCACAAAAGAGGTCGCTTCTCCTCCCCTACTCCAGCTCACCAAGACTCCATGGATTGAAGCATACATGAGTATTCTGATTTACCCCACTGCTTCTTATCGGACTGTGTCCACCCAGCAGATGACTTCCCTCGGCCCCTTTTCTCCTCAATTGGCTGAGGTTGTTCTTCACCCTCTAGATCGGTCATCACAGCTCTTTTTGGGAGTCTGTCCCAACCACTAGTTCACGACAATTCAGTTTTTGTCTGACTTTTTTTTCCCACTTTCAATGTTTATTAATGTCTTTATGCATTTGTGTGGGATCCCCGGTCCTAGCCAAACATGCTGCTCCACCCCCCTTTTTTTTTTGCTTCAACATTTTGACGCCCCTGTTGGACTACGTTGACGGCATGTGTTGCCGGAACCCAGGGCTTCCTTGATGTCCCGGGAGCATAGGCTCCTGCCAAACCGACAGGAACCTACCACTGTTTGTTTATATTTGTGCTGCCTTTCCACCAATGTTTGTTATTGTGTACCCACCACTAGCCCATGCAGTATCAAATTTTTGTACTGCATGGGCTACTCTTGCTCCCTGGGTCTCTCCGCTCTACAGGGGTCTCAGGGATCACTTCCTGGGCCATAGCAGCCTCTCACTGTTCTTCTTTGATGTCAGTTATTATTTTCTCCCCCCTTCCTGCTGCCCCGTGTGACTTCTCTGACCTCCTTGTTCTGCTTTATCTCTCCCTCCTTTCTTCTCGAGGCCATTCACTGTTCACCCAAACAAAGACTCACCGTTTTTCAGCCAACTACCCGTTCCCCCCGTGGATGCCTAAAATGTCCTTACCCTGAATGTTCAGGGCCTTAATACTCCACAGAAATGCAACAAAGCTTTTCGCTAATTTGCATCACATAAGGTGCATGTTGTTTGCCTACAAGAGACACACTTCTCCTCCACATCCACCCCCAAATTTTTTGGTCCCCACTATCCCCAAGTTTTCACTGCTTCTGCTACTACCAAACGCAGTGGTGTTCTTATAGCCTTCCATTGCACAACCCCCTTTACACCGCATTCTGAGATCAGGGATCCTGAAGGTCGCTATCTCCTGTTGTTGGGGTTACTTCTAGATTCAGAAATTACCATTGTTACACACTATGCTCCCAACCAGAGCCCATTACTGTTCCTCTTCCATCTTCTCACCATCACAGACAGCCATAAACACAGTACTGTTATTATTTGCTGAGACTCTAATTGTACCCTATATCCCTTTCTAGACAAGTCATCTCAACCACCCCTTCCGCTGACCCCTAAAATCTCCTTTCAAACCCTACTGCGTAGTTATTCCCTGGACAACACATGGGGAGAACACATCCCGGTGAAACGCCAATATACTTTTTACTCTCATCCCCACAAAATGCCACATCTTTACAACTGTTATCCCCTCCTCTCGGCTCCTCGCCTCCGATATTCTTCCCATAACTGGGTCTGATCATAGCGCCGTTCTCACGTCAATCATGTCTCTAGCACCCTCACCATCAGATCCCTCTTGTGTCATCAATGATACTTTACTTTCCCACCCATCTCACAGCCTAGACATCAAGACTGCTCTTAAAGAATACCTGTCACTCAATTCCACCCCAGACTTTTCCCCCTCCTCCTCTGGGAGGCACACAACCTGTTTTGCGGGGGGTCTGCATCAGCAAAGCATTCTTCCTATATATGGAGAAACGTTCCCGTCTTGAACAAGTTTAAAACCAGTCCCACTAGGCCTTTCAGTCCGCTCCGTCACATAGCACCCAGAAAACCTTGGAGCAATCACAGCTAGATCTCTTCCTCACAGACCAGGTGGAACTTTCTCTTTGTAGGTCCCGAAATAAACACTATACCAAATCAAACAAACCCAACACATTCCTAGTCCTTTCACTTTGCAGACTTGATCAAGCTACTAAACTGATCCAATTGTGTGTATCCCAAGGCAATTTTAGCAGTAATCCAGAATGTATCCTACAAGTTTTCCATAAGCACCTGTCAAAGCTGTACTCCCTTACGGATTCCTTTTATTAGCCCCAGGCTGAAGCTCTCTTAGCCCACCTTTCTTTCCCAAAACTATTGGATCACCAGTTGGAAGTCCTGGAACATCCAATCACCTCAACTGAAACCCTGAACGCCATCAAAGCCCTAAAGCTTTGTAAGCAGGCGGGCCCTGATGGCTTCTCCGCTACTTATTGCAAGACATTTGCCCACCTTCTCTCTCCTGTTTTAACAAATGCCTTTAACGCTATCCTAACTGGCCTGTCTTTTAACTCTGATACAGTGATGGCTAATATCTCTATGATACCAAAACCCAACTCAGATGACTCAGTCTGGTCAAACTATAGACCCATCTCCCTCCTCAATATAGATATTAAACTCCTCGTGAAAATCTTCTTCACTGGTCTCAACCCGTTTATCGGCTCCCTTATCCACAATGACCAAGTAGGTTTTATACCCACCTGCCAAGACGGAGATAATGTTAAATGTGCAGTTCTTCTTGCCCATCTAGCTCATTCCCACAACATCCCCACCTCCTTCTTATCCCTGGATATCAGGAAGGCTCTTTGATACGGCGTCGTGGCCATATCTTGACTATTCCCTGCATCGCTGGGGCTTTGGCCCCATTTTTTGTCCTGGATCTTCTCCTTTACATTGTGAGCCTTCGGCTAGAGACAGATATTTGGGACACATATCAGCTCCATTCCCAATCCTGTGTGGCACCCGCCAAGGTTGTCCACTTTCTCCCTTGCTCTTCACCCTAGCCATAGAACCTTTGGCCCTTCTGATTAGAGCTAACCCAGATATACGAGGACTTGAAATAGGTTTTACCACAAGCTTTGACTTTTTGCGGATGATGTGCTCCTCTTTCTAACCTCCCCTTTGACCTCTGCTCCCACCCTTGTCCGACTTCTCGAGGATTTCGGCTCTATTTCTCTGTGTCAACCCCCAGAAATTGTTAGCCCTCAATGTTTCCCTTCCCCCCCAGGACCTGACTCTCCTACAACAGGTTCTATCTTTTTCTTGGTCATGGCTCTCAGTCCCCTTCCTAGGCATTAAACTAACTCCTAGCCTATTGGATCTTTATGCAGCTAACTACTTACCCATGTTTACCCACCTTACAAATCTCATGACCAAATGGTCTTCTTTGCCATTGGCCTGGATGGACAGGATTACTGTAGTGAAAAATGTTTATTCTCCCTAAATTACTTTACCTGTTTAGAGCTCTGCCCATTCCAGTACCTACACATTATCTTCGTATCCTGCAACGGCGCATATACACCTATGTTTGGTTCTCCATCCGTGTTCTACCATTTACAAACCGAGACTCAGAGGCAGTCTTGGCATCCCGGACATATCTAAATATTATCAAGCAGCACATCTTGCACAAATGCCTAAATATCATGTGATACCTGAAATTCCTCAATGGGTCATCCTTGAATCAATTGATTATGACCTCCTTTCAACTGCTAATCTTCTATGGCTGCGACCATCGGATCTCCACCCGCTTTGTAACCCCATAACATCTCACTATATCTCTTTGGGATAAACTAAAATCCCGCTGCTCCCTTCAGTCACCACACAACCCCCTGCTCTCTTATCTTCGAAACCTGGCCTTCCCCCCAGCCTGTTCCTCCCTGCAATCCTTTAGACACTGGTCCTCGGCCAACCTCCTCCTTACCCACCACTTTTTGACCAATAGAGGTTTCAATTATTTCCCTTCCCTCCACAAGACACACTCTTTACCACCATCAGAAATCGTTAGATACCTCCAGTTATAACACCTCTACACACCGCATACTGCCCTACCCTGTTTGACTCACTTGATGTCCCTTTTTGAACGTTCTAGAGATAGAGCTCCGCATAGGCGAGGCCCAATCTCTGATATCTATGCTCTCCTCTCCACCCCTGAGTCCTCAATACACCCCGTCCGTGGGAGACGGATCTGGGTCATTAATTGGACCCTGCAGATTGGGACTGCATCTGGACTGCAACCAAGTCCACCTCACAAACGTAGTAGCCCTAGAGACTGTAAAGTTTTGACCTGATGGTACCTGGTCCCGGCAAGGATTGTTAAATATACACCCAGTTATTCCTCTGAATGCTTTCGGGGTTGTGTTATGGTAGGGACCTACTTTCACATCTGCTGGACTTGCCCGGTAGCACGAGCCTTCTGGGTTGAAATCGTTCATATGTTATCCAAGCTCTCCATGAAGTCAACACTACCTGACTCAATTATTGCCCTCCTAAATTTACACCCTCCCAGCATTTCTAAGCCTCAATATAAACTCCTCTTGCAAGTCACCATAGCAGCTAAACAGATCGTAGCCATATCTTGGAAATCTCCATCTTTGTGTACTGTAGCAGTTAGGACCAAGGTGACACAGGCTATGATTCATGCTAAAGTGGAAGCCACCATTCTAGACGCTGTTCCTAGATTTCTGTCAACCTGGAACCCATAGGTGGAACATTTCCTCCCACCGAATTTTAACGACTCATTACTCCTTCCTTACATTTCTAAATCCACACCTTTGTTCATCCAACATGCTGAGCTATGCACTAACATGGCCTCGAGTCTCTCTACTCCCCCCTGGAAGTCACACGCGCTTTCTCCCCTCTTCCAGCACCCTTTTTAAACTCTTTCACTTTCCTCCCTCCTACCATATTTCCCCCTGTTCTGTCTCTACTGCTTCATATGGAACCCCCATTTGATTACAGGGAGTGGAGCTCCCTATCAAGTATATACTCGGATTATTTTTGCCAACATACCGTTATAATTCTTCATGTTTTTCTGTGGTTTCACATAACGCATTTATATATGTATTCCCCCCCCCCCAGAGGACACCATTTCTAAATGTTTTCATTTGTATCCGTTTATATATATGGATTGTCCTAAACTTGTATTTCCTTGCCTTTGAGATAATAAAATATTTGAACAAGAAAGCTAATTATTAAAAATGTGTTTCTTGATTTTACTTTCAGCTCCTGGGACATCTGTTGGAGGTGAGCTTAAACAATTATTATACTCAGCCACCATCCATCACACCTGAAAGCTGATGGTGCAATTTGACAAATTAAAAGAAATTTACAAGAAAAAAAAACAGCTAAACATAAATTACCATAAAAAAACTAACAATATAAAATACATTTTATAATTACAATAAAATTTGTAAAGTTATATAAAAAAATTGTACTTTTTCATTATGAAAGTTGCTGGTGCAATTTGGTAATTTTCTTGGACATCTCTTGGAGGTGAGCTTGAAAAACGGGCTGAACATGGCTGAAAATATGGCTGAATAAATTATGAATTTCATTATATTCATGTTAATTGCACACAAGTGGCTGTAAAGACTGAAAGTTCATTCTATGCATGAAGGTAAAAAATCTTCAGTGGGCAGCTCCCTTTACAGCCCCCCCCACCCAATACCTGAGCCCGATCCTGATCCAGTAATGTGCATGAAAGCCGATGCTCTCCTGGGTCTCTCTCTCTCCTCATTGGCTGAGACACAGCCATTGGCTCCCACTGCTTTCAATCACAACCAGTGAGGAGGGAGGGACTGAACCACGCTCTGTGTGTTCTATAGACACACAGAGGCAGCTCAGGAGCGAGCACGTAGGAGTACCCCTAGAGCAAGCAGCTTGCTCTGGGGGCATTTGGCAAGGGGGAGGGGCCAGAAGTACCAGCAGAGGACCCAAGAATAGCAGGATCAAGGCTGCTTTGTGCAAAACCATTGCACAGAGCAAGTATGATATGTTGATTATTAAGTTGAGCCTTTAAAATCACGTCAGGCATACATCAGATTATATGCACGATCTTTCTGGCAGAAAGATAGAGGGAATGATTTACTAGAATTGGAGAGTGCAGAATCTGGTGCAGCTGTGCATGGCAGCCAATCAGCTTCTAAGTCCAGCTTGTTTATTGAAGCTCTGGCAATAAAACCTGGAAGCTGATTGGTTTCTGTGCAGAGCTGCACCAGATTTTGCACCCTCCAGTTTTAGTAAATCAAACCCACAATGCAACAAATGATCTGCGCGGCCTATGCAACTTACCTACTGATGTCATACAGGCAATTCTCAGTTTTCCAGTTTTCATTTAGAAAGAATAAAAAAAAATATCATTCTCATCTGAGCCATTGAGACTGTCTAGGGCAGGGGTGGGCAACTGTGGCCCTCCAGCTGTTGTAGAACTACAAGTCCCATGAGGCATTGCAAAACTGACAGTTAGAAGCATGACTCCCAAAGGCAGAGGCATGATGGGACTTGTAGTTCACCAACAGCTGGAGGGCCACAGTTGCCCACCCCTGGTCTAGGGAATTAATCTCTCAGGCCAAAGAAGTGAAGCAAACATAAACAAATGATATAAACGTAGAAATGTGATTGCTTTTTAACTGCTTCCCACCCGCCATATAAGAAAATGATGGGAGGATGGAGGTTCACTCATTCTGGGAGGACGTCATATGATGATCTTCCACTCTGAGTATGCACGCCCCGGGGGGCCTGATTGATGGTGCGCTGTGTCCCTGGGACACAACGGATCACTGATCATAGTAAAGAGCCAATGACACAGGCTCTGTCATGTGAACAGATGTGTCCAATCACAGCTGATCACATATAAACAAGGAAATGCAGGTTACAGGCAATCCTCTCCTCACGCTGATAGCATGTGATGAGAGGGGAGCCAATAATTGGCATTCCTCAGAGGGGACATTTACACTCTGTATACCTATCTGGTGTGTATATTTAATAATGAACATGCAGCATAAGTAACAGTTTTGCAACAACAAAAATCTGATTGTTTTTTATTTTATTTTCAGCTTCTCACTTGTCTAATGGAGGTAAGAGGAGGAAAGTAAATATTATAATCAATTGAATTTTAGGTAAAACACATCACACTTGGCTGGCTGGTGGAGTAACACATTGGATTATGGATTAAACAACTAATCTGTGCCCCTATTCCAGAGAAGGTGTGTTCCTTTCAAAAATTCAGATGAGTTAGGTGGAATTCCAGAAGTGTGGAGGTCTTCCTTTGTATTGTTCAGGCTGTCAGGGTCTGGATCTGAACCTGCAACCTCTGCTGTGTCTGGTGGTATCTCTTTTTGCTGAGCCATCTGAAATGCTGGGCAGCTCCCTGCCTGGTTCCTTAGCCCACCTTCCTTTGTGTTTTGTTTCTCTTGCACCAAGAACTCCTTGCTCCTACCACAGGGGTAGGCAACCTGAGAGCCGCAGGACTACAAGTTCCATCATGCCTTTGCAAGTCATAGCTGTAACTGTCAGTTTTGTAATCTTTGCAATGCCTCATGGGAAATGTAGTTCCACAACAGCTAGAGAGCCACAGGTTGCCTACCCCTGTCCTACCATGAACTTTCTATTAAGGCCAAGTCCTTTGGACTACCTGTTTGCCAGATTATTGTGCTCTTCTTCAGCCAGTATCCTGCTTTTGTCAGTCCTGCTGCTGTCTGTATCTTTGCTACCACTCATTACTGATCTTAGGCTTGTTCCTTGATCATGCTTTTGCTTGATCCCAACCTGCAACCACTTCTTGTTTACTGACTACTCTTCTTCTTGGTCCCTACCTACTATATTTGCTACTGAACCTTGCTTGCTCAACTCTCGGTGGGGCGATATTTATGACTGTGACCTGGTACTAACATGAAGAAAAACCCATCTCCACCATCAGGAGCTCTAGATCCCTGTATCTTGGGTGAGCCTGCATCATCCCCAGGGTGACACTGCAGACCTCTCTGGTAATGTCCTACTGGGGGAAAAATAGTTGTAGTGACTCCCAAGAAGCCTCACCTGGAAGTTCCTCTTATCTGCCAGACCTGGAGGCACCTGAAAATGTACAGATTGGGTGATTGTCATCTAATGTTTATGAACACTTTTTTAAAATGATCATTTATGTTTCTTTTTGTCTTCCAGGCACTGCTGTACCAACTGCAAAGCTTTTCATCTCCGCCATTGTTTTCCTGTTCCTATTGTACTAGTATTATACTGACCCATCCGTGTGAATCTGCATCAGATTTATAGATCAGTGTAACCATACATAGTTAGTCTGGCTGAAAAAAGACTAAAGTCCATCCAGTTCAACCATTAAAAAAAAATAAAAAGTTATACTCCTACACCCACAGTTGATCCAGAGGAAGGCAAAAACCCCCAGCAAAGCACGATCCAATTTGCTCCTGCGGGGGAACAATTTCCTTCCTGATCCCCCGAGAAGCAATCGGATGTTCCCTGGATCAACTTTCTCTATAAATGTTATATCCAGTTATATTCTGTGTATCCAAGAAAGAATCCAGGACTTTCCTACAGCAATCCACTGAGCCGGCCACAACCAACTCTGGAGGGAGTCTATTCCACATTCTCACAGCTCTTACTGTGAAGAAACCTTTCCGTGTTTAGAGATTACATTTCTTTTCCTCCAGATGTAAAGAGCGCCCCCTTGTCCTCTGTGATACATATTGTGGAAGGGTCTATAAATACTTAAAGTAGATTGTCCAAAAGCCAACATACAATGCAAGTTCTTATAGAAGCAAATGTCCACCCTTGGCCCAGCCTCCCCTGACCGAAATCATGAAATGTTGGCATTGAGATTGAAAATATGACTGCTCATGCCAAAAAAAAAAATGTCTTTTCTTTATTAATCTAACATGAAGCCATTTATTATCACATAGTTGTTTGGCTCCTTTTTAAATCCAAATGATAACAGAAATCCCCCAAATAGCCCGGATCAAGAGTTCCCCTCCCCTGGAATGTCTGGCCTTGGTACAGACACACAAGGTGACACACACACACAGGTTACAATGGTAATTAAAGCTTCATTTCCCACATTTGTGGCTATTTAAATTGCAATTAGTGTCTGTGTATAAATAGTCAATGTGTTTGTTTGCTCTCACATGGACGCACTGAGCTGGCTGGATACTGAGCCATGGGGAGCAGAAAAGAACTGTCATAAGACCTACTTAAAATATATATTGATGGAAAAAGAAATAAAAAGGTATGCAAAGCTTTGCATATGTCAGTCAGTGTTGTTCAATCACGTATTAAGAAGTGAAAAATTTGGGGATCTCTTGATACCAAGCCAAGGTCAGGTAGAAAGAAACACAGATAACCTCAGGAGAACTACAGGCCACTCTGGGAAAAAGATGGTGTGGTTGTTTCAAGGAGCAAAATACAACAATACTTGAACAAAAATGAGTTGCCAGAAAGAAGCCTTTACTGCGCCAATGCCACAAAAAAGCCCGGTTACAATATGCCCAACAACACCTTGACATGCCTCATCTGGACTTTTTTGAGGCTTTGTGCTTGAAACTCAATAAAAAGTTTGAACAAAGAAAAAAAAAAAGATCACAATAAAACTATTCTGGCAAGGATTCAGCCCTTCCCAGTCTCTGTGCTGGTTGTTTTTGTATTTTATTTGTTTGTTTAGCTGTTCCTCATTCACATAGTCGAAAACGATTAAATGCCGCCATAAAATAATAGAAGGCAGATGCCAATTCATTAACACTCATTTCTGTGTATACTTACTATAGGTGGGCTCTTTTTACATGTGTTGTGTTTCCATCCAATATAAGTATTGGGTTAAGGGTAACCTTATCTAGTAAAGAAAATAAAAAAGGCAGCACTTTAAAATAATAGTCAGATTTTATGTCTAATATATATACTAAGCAATACATAAATAAATCTAAAAAAACAAATAATGTGCAATTGATCAGTGTCTCAAAGTGCAATAAATGTATTTAACTTGAAAATGTCCATCAATTATTGTGCAAAATTCCACAAAAATAAAGTGATGAAAAAAATAAAGTGCATATGTAAAGTCTCTGTGCTTCTTTAATAAATATTCTCCATGTGCCACTCTGTGCTTAAAGCAGAACTCCACCCAAAAGGGGAAGTTCTGCTTGTCTGACCCCTCCCCCTCCACTGCCACATTTGGCACTGTCAAAGCCAGGTACCCGCTCCCGCTTCTAGTCAGTTTGCCACAGCAATTTGTGCTGGAAGTTCGCCCTCCCCTCTCCTAACCCCAGCAGCCTTCTGGGAAACTTCACAGGTCCCAAAACACTGCGGCCCATTCACATGCGCAGTAGGAAACCAGCTGTGACGTCCCAAGGTTTCATTTCTGGTTTCCTTACTGAAGATGCCAGCACCAGAAAGAATCGGCTCTGGGTGAGGACGTCGCTGGAAACTCCTGGACAGGTAAGTACCCTGGTATTACCATTCAGCAGCTACAGTATTTGTAGATGCTGACTTTTTGAGGGGGAGCCCAGAGTACTGCTTTAACACATGTAATAAAGGTGCTTTCAATACTCTCCCCATTACTGCAACCCACACAAGAGGTAATGGACTTTTTTAGTAAAAAAGGAAAGGTCTGATAGCGCTTGGTTTAGGCATCACATGCCAATAAGAGATTCCTTCACATTACCACTGCTCTCCATGGCTGTTTTGTTTCATACTCATGCTTACTTGGAAACACACAACTCACATAGAGGGGATCCCATAGTGTAAAAATATATTAAACTTTATTAAAACATCATTAAAAAAAGCACTCACTTATTCAGGTGCTGCCCTCTCTGGGCACGATATATATTGCTTGTATGTCCAAGAGTGCCACCGCTCCACTCAGATTGTTCCCAGAGTTGGGGTGCATTCCACTGCCCGGAAAGCTGAAAATCAGAAAAAACGTGCAGTAACCATGCCTCTACATGTTTCGTCCAAAGACAGGCATCCTCAGGAGGTTAGGTTAAGAGTCACCTTATTTAGTATATGTCTTATGAAGGTTCTCTTTCATCCAAGTCATGGTATATCTGAGTCTTTTCAACAAGGGTGCCTTGATGAAACCTGAAGGCACCCCAGAGTGCTTTGGAAAAATGGCTAAAAATTGCACAAAAATGGTATACAAGCCAATGAGTGATCAAGCACAAAGCCACAGGTTTTCAATGTGTACCATTGCAACCTTCTAGCCACTAGGGCAGTGGTTCTTAACCTGGGTTCGATCGAACCCCAGGGGTTCGGTGAGTCAGTCTCGCGGGTTCGGCGGAGGTGAAGACCCACACCCGACTCATATGATTCGTGCAGTAAATATTCATTATTATGTTTTTGTTTTTGTGTGAAAATCATGTCTTAATGGTTTTGTTCTTTGTTCTTAACGGTTTTGTTCATTTTGTGCACCTATGTATAAATATATACCTAAATATATACCTCTGTTTTGAATTTTAAAAATCATATTTTATTTTTCCAATTAAGAAGGGTTCGGTGAATGCGCATATGAAACTGGTGGGGTTAATACCTCCAACAAGGTTAAGAACCACTGCACTAGGGTCCTAACAGTCAATGTCAGTCATTTGCACAATACCCTTTTTTGCCCCGCTCCTCTCCGTCAGCACTGGGGTCACATCATCTGAGTGAGGGAAAGAAGCTGAGGGAGAAGAGAAACACTGAAATACTACTCAGTACCAGTGTGTACAGGTGTATTTGCTTTGAAACAATAAATCATCTCTAATGGCTGTCCTACAATTTTGGATGTTGCTGTGTTATGTTAAACTATATTTGTTTAGGGTTTTTTTTACATTTTAGAACTCAGTGCCTCAAGAATTAAAGGGTGCCTTTACTGGAAAAAGGTTGAGAAAAAACTAGTATACCTAGTTGTAGTTGGCCACATTCAGCTGGACTTGTTCCGTAATGTAAAGTCATTAAAGTGTAAGTTTACAGAAAATCTGAGGGGTGACCTTACAATGGACCCCCTCCCTATCCCTTGGTCCCGCTGTATGGCACTGGGATGCCACTTCACCGAAGATTTGAAATCCCCATGGCTTAATCTCCTATCTGTATCTCTCACCATGTACAGACAAGAAGCATTCTAATTGGTCAGCACCGTAATGTCCCATGAATGGCGTCGACCAATCAGAATCCCTCTAGCCCATCCTGTTAGTGCTGCGAGGAGAGAAAGCCAGGAGGAATTCACATCCCTGGACCAGTAAAGTGGAGTCCCAATGCCTGACAGTGGGTGACCATGGGACACTGGTACAGCCAGACCGGGGGGGGGGGGGGGGGGTCCAGTGTAATGTGACCTTATGGATTTTCTGTAACGGTGAACGTACACTTTAAGTAGCTTATATGAGCCACATATTCAGTTCTAATGAGTGTAAGGAACACGTCCCGTATTTATACCCAAGCAGGTAGTACAGTCACCTTCATCTAATCACCATGGAATGTGCAAGGTGGATATTGATTGTCCAAGAACAGGATGGTGTTGCAAATAGTTATTAACTAATAAGTTAATGAAATAATAATTATTGCAATGGAAACAGGAGTGTGCAGACAGTTATGAAACACAAACTACTCCAAACAAATCTTCAATTAGCAGTTTCAGTTCTTTCCCCAGAGAGACTAGCAAATTTTGGATCCCGGCAACAGACAACAAAGTCCAAGAGAGTACTTGCAAAATAATATAAGGCTCAGAAACCTTCAGAGTCTCATTTCTTTTTCCCTGTCATCAGGGGCGGACTGACAACTCATGGGGCCCCCGGGCAATATGGGATAATGGGGCCCCTGTGTCATTGCCCAAACTCAAAAAAGCCTATGAAAAAGATACCAGGGGCATCTCATGGGGCCCCCTACTGACCCCGGGCCGTGGGGCAGTACCCGAGTTCCCAAATGGTCAGTCCGCCCCTGCCTGTCATAACCATCACTAATATACACCTTTTCCCCATTGACTGGAATGTGGAATAATCTTATTGGTTAATTATACCAGCACTTTTGGCCTTATATTTGGGAAGTAATGATCCTTAGCCTAGGACAGCAGCCTGCATACACTTTCATTTGAAGTTACTCAAGTTACAAACATTGTAGTTTTCAAAATGCCACATCCAATTTTGCATACAAGAAAAATATACCAACAAATAGATTTGTACGATAGATGCTGGATTAGGAGAGGCATAGCATGAGACCAAACAAATTATATGTATAAACAAACTGTATTTTATTTATTTTACAAGTTTAAAAAACATGTTACGTTAAAAGAAATGATTACACACCATCAGGGGTACGTCCCCCCCCGGAAAGAAAGGTTCTTCCCTAGTGTTATCCTCTAACAGTATGGAATATAGATCACCACTAATGGTATTGGTAATATTTATATCACCAAGATGCTCTTATTGAGTTTTGACGGTTAATGCGTTTCGCTTATGCGTATAGCTTCTTCAGGACCGTTTATAGTCAAAAGGGAACAGAGATTTGCACATTTTGTTATAGGATATCAACTTTATATCCACCAGTTCATGCCTCTGCTTTACCTGTGGGTGTACTACATCTGGGTCACCTTTGTCCACCACCAAGACTGCTTTTTTTGGATCTTCTGCGATCATCACTATACCTGCGTAAGCTAAGCAGTCTTCTATGTATCACAGTTGGGATTTATTATGTAATATGTAATATAAATATAACTGGGTTTTTTTGTTTGTTTGGTAATATTAGTGCTGTTCTCCCTCTACTATAAACGGTCCTGTAGATCCTATAAGTAGAAGTGAAACGCATTGACCGTCAAGACTCAACAGGAGCATCTTGATGATATGAATATTGCCTATACCATTGTTTAACCACTTCCTGTCCGGACACTTTTACCCCCTTCCTGACCAGGGCAATTTTCAGCTTTTAGCGCTATCACACTTTGAATGACAATTGCGCGGTCATGCAACACTGTACCCAAATGAATTTTTTACCATTTTTTTTAGATAGATAAAGCTTTATTTTGGTGGTATTTATTCACCACTGGGATTTGTATTTTTTTTGCTATGTAAATGAAATGTCCAAAAATTTTTTAAAAAAAGTGTTTTTTTTTATAAAATTTTGCAAATAAATAATATTTCATCATAAATCTTAGCCAAAATTTATTCCGTTATCTTTTTAGTAAAAAAAAAAAAATCCAAATTAGTTTATAAGCAAAAATTATAATTTTTAACATTTTATTTTACATTTTTATTTTATTTTTTTATATTATTATTTTTTATTTTTTTTTTTTTTTTTTTTTACATACTGTCACCCTAGCAGTACAGTGTCACCATGGTGACACTGTACTACTTGTGAGGGGTGATAAAGATTTTTTTTTTTTTTTTTTTTACACTGATTGCTTTTACACCCATATAGGATGTAAAAGCAATCATTTCTCTTTCTCTCTGTCTGCATTCTTGCACTCATTGAGAAGTACTGAGTGAGCTGTGATTGGTCACAGCTTGTCACATGGTACAAGGCTTTTGTGAATAGCCTTGTACCATGTGACCTCTGTGTGAGCATTCACAGATTTCACACATAGTAAGCAATGATGTCACAAGTGACATCTTGCTTACTACTTTGCATGTGATCACTGATTGGCCAATCAGTGATCACATGATCGGGACCTCGTACAGAGGTCCCGTCCGACGATCGGTGTTTCACTGTGTCCGGAGGACACAGCGGGCACCGGATCGCGGTGCTGCGCGCTCCCAGGGAGCGCGCACAAGCAGGGTGCGGGGAGGCCGTTCATAAACGGCCACCCGACCCTGCACTGCCACCGTCCAGCCGTTTATATACAACGGCCGGTCGGGAAGTGGTTAAAGTGGTGATCTATATTTCATACTGTTAGAGGGTAATAATAGGGAAGAATCCCTCTTTCTTTCTGACTGTGTGTACTCATTTCTTTTAACCACTTGCCCACCAGAGGATTCCCCGCCCCCCCTTCCTGACCAAGCTATTTTTTGCTAAATGGCGCTGCGTTACTTTAACTGACAATTGCGCAGGCATGCAACGCTGCACATAAATTAAATTTATGTCCTCTTTTACCACAAATAGAGCTTTTTGTTGGTGGCATTTGATCACCTCTGCAGTTTTTAATTTTTGTGCTATAAACAAAAAAAAATGGTAATTTGGGAAAAAAAAACAATATTTGTGACTTATTGCTATGAAACATAGCCAGTAAAAAAATTAAAAAAAATCTAATTTCTTCATAAATTTAGGCCAAAATATATTCTGCTCCATGTCTTTGCTAACAAAAAAATTCCAATACAGTTGCAAGAAAAAGTATGTGAACCCCTTGGGATTACGTGGAGTTTTGCATGAATTGGGCATAAAATGTGCTCTGAAAGTCATCTAAGTCACAACAATAGAAGAACACAGTCTGCTGAACATAATACTACACAAACATTAGATGTTGCCATGGTTTAATTGCACATAACATGTAAACATTCACAGTGCAGGGAGGAAAAAGTATGTGAGGCCCTAGCTTAATGAATTCTCCCAGAGCTAATTGGAGCCAGGAGTGAGCCAACCTTGACTCCAATCAGTGTGATGATATTGGATGTGTTGCTGACACCTGTTTTTGGTTTACTGGTTTCAAGAAGCACTGTCTGATGTGAACCATGCCTCGCAGAAAAGAGCTCTCAGAAGACCTACCATCAAGAATTGTTGACTTGCATGAAGCTGGAAAGGGTTACAAAAGTATCTCCTTGAGCCTTGATGTTCATGTGTCCACGGTAAGACAGACTGTCTACAAATGGAGAAAGTTTAGCACTGTTGCTACTCTCCCTAGGCGTGGTTGTCCTGTAAAAATGACTGCAAGAGCACAGCGCAGAATGCTGCATGAGGTAAAGAAGAATCCCAGAGTGTCAGCTAAAGACCTACAGAAATCTCTGGCACATGCTAACATTTTTGTTGACACATCTACAATAAGGAAAACATTAAACAAGAATGGAGTACATGGGAGGACACCACGGAGGAAGCCATTGCTGTCCAAAAAGAAGATTGCAGCACGTTTGAAGTTTGCAAAAGAGCACCTGGATGTTCCACAGCACTACTGGCAGAATATACTGTGGACAGATGACACCAAGATTGAGTTGTTTGGGAAGAACACACAACACTATGTGTGGAGAAAAAAGGCTCAGCACACCAACATCAAAACCTCATCCCCACTGTGAAACATGGTGGAGGGAGCATCATGGTTAGGGGCTGCTTTGCTGCCTCAGGGCCTGGATGAATTGTTGTCATTGATGGGAAAATGAATTCCTGAGTTTATCAAGACATTTTGCAGTAAAACGTACGACCATCTGTCCGCCAACTGAAGCTCCACAGAGGATGGGTGATGCAACAGGACAATGACCCAAAGCATACAAGTAATTCAACAAAACAATGGCTGCAACAGCACAGAATACGCCTTCTGGAGTGGCCCAGTCAGAGTCCTGACCTCAACCCCATTGAAATGCTGTGGCATGACCTTAAGAGAGCGATTCACACCAGACATCCCAAGAATATTGCTACACTGAAACAGTTTTGTGAAGAGGAGTGGTCCAAAATGACTCCAGATCGTTGTGCAGGTCTGATCTGCAACTACAGGAAATGTTTGGTTGAGGTTATTGCTGCCAAAGGAGGGTCAACCAGTTATTAAGTCCAAAGGTTCACATACTTTTTCCTCCCTGCACTGTGAATGTTTACATGTTATGTGCAATTAAACCATGGCAACATCTAATGTTTGTGTAGTATTATGTTCAGCAGACTGTGTTCTTCTATTGTTGTGACTTAGATGACGTTCAGAGCACATTTTATGCCCAATTCATGCAAAACTCCACGTAATCCCAAGGGGTTCACATACTTTTTCTTGCAACTGTACATGTAAATTAATTGGTTTACATGAAAGTTATAGCGTCTACAAATGGCGGGATAGATACTGGATTTTTACTGTTATTTGTTTATACTAATAACGGTGGGGAGCAGCAACTTGTAATGGGGCTGCGGGACTGTGGGACTGCGGGACTGTGGGACTGTGGGACTGCGGAGGGCATTCTGAAAATGGGTGGGAACTGAATAACTGCCACTGACATCCCCAATTATACTAATACAGTGATCAGGGCTAATAAAAAGCACTGACACTGTACTAATGGCACTGGGCAGGAAGGGGTTAACATGTGGGGCAATCCAAGGGTTAACTGTGTGCTGTGTGTGTGTGTTATGAGGGAGACATGCTGTGCAGAGAAATACACAGCAGCATGTCCATGCTACAGGAAAAAGGGTCTGCCGCACACCGGCATATTGATGAATATAGTGTATATATTTATTGATCCATAGGACACCAGGACACGAATACAGGACCTGTTAACGCGTTTCACAAGATCTCATGCTTGATCACGATGATGTACATACTATATGTATGCCATATATATTTTATACTGTATACTTTATACATATGTCTGATGAAATATCCTACAAGTGGGAGGTGTGAGAGCTGTGGCATGACACTATTATTGTGCTATAATCCCATCTTTAGTGTCAGGGTTAGGATAATACACCTGGTTACCATTTTAGGGGGCCACGCTTCTCAGTGATGCCAATACTTACTAATATAGAGCTCTGTCAGCTATTACAAGAAAAAAAAAGAGATAGACTGTGAAACAGCTAGAAAAGGGGAAAAACCATTGGTCAGATCTTGCACCACCATCTCAATCCTAGCAAAGCTACACCATGCCTATACAGACTCCCCAAGATATAAACAAGGAAGGAGCCCTGTTAATGCCGATGGTCATCAGCATCAACTCTGTAACATATAACATTGGCAGGTATCTGGCTATTATCCTATCACTCTTGGTTGGCAACACAAAACACCATATTTAGATTCTAAAGAATTTGTCTACAAGGAATGTGGATTCACACAGAGAGATGGATGCCACTCAAACTGACCCATATGGACTGAATAGAGAGTGTCTGTGTTGGCCCAGCCCTTGCTCCAGCCATGCCTTTTGACACATTTCACACTTCCCATTGGGGCTTGGACACTGAGACCAACACAGACAGACAGGGCCATGGATAAGGGGGTACCACTGATCCTCCTGTACGGGGCCCATACCAGCAGGGGGGCCCAGGCAGCTGAGTGAATTAGATGTGGGCAGGGAGGGTGATCGGCACAGCAGGGGGGAGGGAGGCAATTGCTGGAACTGATCGTACCATACATTTCTCCATGCTTCCCAAGCCCCTTTCCTGTGTGCCCCACCCCCATAATGCTTCCGGCTTCTCTCATCTCTTTACCAGCTGAAAACACTCTATAGGATCCTTATAATGAAGAATGGGGGATGGGTCCATAAATATATCACATTTACCAGCACCTTCATTTCATGAATGTACACACAACGTGAAGCACCAATCACTCACTGTGTTCATTCATAACTGAAGCATAGTAAACTGTGTTTATTTGGGGCCCTGTCACATTGGCTGTTTGGGGCCCCGTGGTTTCTGAAAGCAGCCCTGCAGACAGATCAGTATTCACCAGGACTCCTGACAAACAAGACCCAAGGCAAGGTTATCTTAAGAGATCAGACAGGGAGCTGTCTCAAGTGGCTCAGCAAGAATAGTTACTGCTAGAAACATAAGAGGGCCTGGGTTGTATCCAGATCCTAACACTTATATAGAAAACGTAACAGTGACCAAATGGGAAATCAGCATTCCATACATTTTGTCCAGACATCTCTGAACATTGTTGGCTATGATTGCAGTGACATTGTTTACATATTTTCTTCTTGCCTAAAGTTGTCATCCTCAAAATGTGTAAAGAACATTTCCCAAAAGTTCACAGACTACTACAGAGGACCCTTCTATCTTCCTTCTACACAACTCCAACATACCTATAAAATCTTACTGTGGATTGATCCTTCATCACCTTTTTTTTCAATCCAAACAACTTTTATTGTCAAGGAACTTGAAAAGTGGAAAAAGTGCTTACAGAATCTTTGAAAACATGAAAGTACAATCAGAATTATATGTAGTCATACAACTTGGATACGCAGATCCTGTGGCATATAAAAGACCAGAAGCATTGACCAAACAGAACATGAAATATAAGGATCCATGACCACCTTGACAATATATATCAGTGATGGTGAACCTTTTTGAGCCCGAGTGCCCAAACTGCAACACAAAACCAACTTTTTTATTTCAAAGTGCCAACACTGGAATTAATCACTTGCCTACCGGGCACTTCTACCCCCTTCCTGCCCAGGACAATTTTCAGCTTTCAGTGCTGTTGCACTTAACAAAGACAATTGTGCGGTCATGCAACATTGTAACCATATGCAATTTTTATCATTTTTTCACACAAATAGACCTTTTTTTGGTGGTATTTAATCACCACTGGGTGTTTTATTTTTTGCACTATAAATGAAAAAAGAGCAAAAAATTAAAAACATAAAAGGTTTCCTTTGCTTCTATTCTAAAATTTTGCAAACAGGTAATATTTCTTCTTTGATGTGCGTTGGTGAGGCTGCACTGATAGGCAGCACTGATGGGCATTGATGAGGCGGCACAGATAGGTAGCACTGATGAGGCGGCACTGGTGAGCATTGATGAGGAGGCTCTGATGATGCACTGATATGCAGGAAATGATGGGCACTGATAAGCGGCACTGACAGCACCAACTGGAGGCACTGACAGACGGCACTGACCGGCGGCACTGCTGGGCATCATTGATGGGTGGCACTGATGGGCAGCACTAATGAGGTGTCACAGATAGGTGGCACTGATAGGCGACACTGATAATGGGTACTGATAGACAGCACTGATAGGTGGCACTGACTGACATCACTGCTGGGCACTGACTGGCACAACCGCTGGGCACTGACTGGTGGCACTGACTGGCGGCACTGCTGGGCTGCACTGATGGGCACTGGTGGGTGGCACTGGTGGGCACAGGTGGGCACTGGTGGGTGCATTGCTGGGCACAGGTGGGCGCACTGTTGGGCACAGGTGGGTGCATTGCTGGGCACAGGTGGGCGCACTGCTGGGCACAGGTGGGTGCATTGCTGGGCACAGGTGGGCGCATTGCTGGGCACAGGTGGGCGCACTGCTGGGCACAGGTGGGCGCATTGCTGGGCACAAGTGGGCGGAACTTGTGTGTGGCACAGGTGGGCACCTGTCAGCAATTAAGAAAGGGGCAAGCCCAGGTACATCTAGCCAGCCCTGCCACACAAGCTGAAATTTGCAGTGAGCATTATGATGTTGATATGTGAGTTTTTCCCGTAAGAGTAGCGAGTTGACATAGTCTATCCATTGCTTTTTAGTTGGTGGGACCGAAGACAAACATTGCCTTGCAATTAATTTTGTAGCCAGATATAGAAGCCTAGATACCCTAATATACATTTCGGGTTGGAACAACTCCTGATCCAAAGCTCCAAGCAGACAATGTAAGGGATCCTGGGAAACAGCATACTGTGTGATATTAGGGAAATGATCTGCAGGACTTCCCTCCAATTTGGGCATCGCCAAAGTATGTGTGTAAAGTCTCCCTGCTGCACCCTGCATCTCGGGCAATCAGGGGAGTCTCGCCTACCCCACCGGTATAGTTGCACGGGGGTCCTACACCCTGTTCCATATTGTTATGCAAATTATATTTTTCTTATTTACCTAAATAATTGATGTAAATAACAGTCAGCATAATTCTCATGTTATAACTATTAGGAGTACAATTCACATTTTATTGAACAAACCTCCTAATGATAATAGGATTTTTTTTAAACATAAAAAACTTACAATGACTGTTCCAAATTATTCCACTCAGGAAGTTTCAAAATAATTTATAGGTTGTAAAGAACTGAAAATTGTCATTTGTTGTGTTTGCAGCATATTTACTGAAATCAAAAGCTATTTCAATCAAACTTTTAACAACATTTTAAACATTTGAGGCGGTCACGTTACATTGTAACATAGGACCCCTTATCTGATAGCAGATCACAAGTCTGGCATCCATTGAACTTGGGAGTTTTTGGACAGTTTCTGCTTGACTTTGTTTGCAAGATGTCAGAATAGCCTCCCAGAGCTGCTGTTTGGATGTAAACTGCCTCCCACCCTCATAGATCTTTTGCTTGAGGATGCTCCAAAGGTTCTCAATAGGATTGAGGTCAGGGGAGGATGGAGGCCACACCATGACTTTCTCTCCTTTTATCCCCATAGCAGCCATTGATGCAGAGGTATTCTTTGCAGCATGAGATGGTGCATTGTCATGCATGAAGATGATTTTATTACGGAAAGCATAGTTCTTCCTTCTGTATCAGGGAAGAAAATGGTCAGTCATAAACGCCACATACTTTGCAGAGGTCATCTTTACACCTTCGGGGGCTCTAAAAGGGCTGACCAACTCTGTTCCCATGATTCCGGCCCAAAACATGACTCCACCACCGCCTTGCTGATGTCGCAGCCTTGTTGGAACAGGGTGGCCGTCCACAAACCATCCACTACTCCATCCATCTGGACCATCCAGGGTCGCACGGCACTCATCAGTGAACAGGACTGTTTGAAAATTAGTCTTCATGTATTTTTCTGCCCAATGCAGCCGTTTCTGCTTGTGAGCATTGGTTAGTGGTGGCCGAATAGAAGGTTTCTGCACAGTTGCAGGACTCTGGAGGACTCTACACCTTGATGTCCGTGGGACTCCAGAGGCACCAGCAGCTTCAAATATCTGTTTGCTGCTATGTAATGGGATTTTAGCAGCTGCTCTCTGGATCCGATGCCTGGATCTGGCAGAAATCTTCCTCAATGTGCCTTTATCTGCACCAACCCGTCTGTGCTCTGAATCAGCCACAAATCTCTTCATAGTCACTCTTACGTTTTCCTGAAATATCGAATGTTTTCATCCCTCGTCCAAGGCATCGAACTATTTCACTCTTTTCGGCAGCAGAGAGATCCTTTTTCTTCCCCATATTGCTTGAAAATGGCGCTCTGCTTAATAATGTGGAACACCCTCCTTTAGTAGTCTTTCCTTCAATTGGGCTCATCGGCCAATCTAATTATCACAGATGTCCCAGATTGTTTTCAGTGATCAAAAGAGCCCTGACACACAATGCCATCCATGAGTTACACTGAAAAACAAAATATTTCATCTTTGTGACAATTAAATAAAATTTGCATAATAATTTTGAACATGGTGTATATGCCCGATGGAGAATAAACAATTATGACAATTTATGGGTGGGAGAAAGACAGACCACTGGTACAGACTCCAGGGCAGCATCTCAGACATCTCCTGCACTCTACCCAATGTCCTGGGTCCACTGTACCCTACCATGGAGACTAGCATGATCCTGTACAATGGCTAACAACTGGGAGTAGATCTGAGAAATCATGCCCTTCTTATGTGTCGCCTGAGTAACATGTATAAGTACAGTGGAGTCTGTCAATGTAAGATTGGAGAGCAGAAACTGGGCATACACAGCATGATGTATCTGAAGGTACTGGTGAAAATTGCTTATGGGTAAGTGCAAATTCAGTTTGCAATTGTGAAAAGGACTTTAGAACCTCCCCAGAATACAACTGAGCTATAAATCTCAAGTCCCACTTCCTCCAATTGTGAAAACTCTCCAATTTAACTAATTCAGCATAATTCTTGTTACGCCATAATGGGATACTAGGAAGACACAAGGAAGTGACATGAAAAGATGCTTTCACCGCACTCTGCACTCGCCTTAAAAGATCTGCGGTATGAGCCAGAGACGCAAAGCCATCTCAAGATGAGAGAGAGCCGATAGGGTGAGATCAGGAAGGGAAATTAAGCCCATAATAGGATCTTCAGTATCAAGTAAATCCCAGCCAGCTAGGTACTGCATTTGAGCCACCAGGAAATATAGTCTGGGCTCAGGAACCGCCAGCCCCCCAGAGTCCTTACCATATTGTAACGTGGAAAATTTTATCCGAGTCGTCTGTTTTTTTCCAATTGAGGCACTTAAACTGGGTTTCTATATGATAAAAACATTTTTTAGGAATCCATACAGGAGAACTGTGGAATACATAGAGAAGTTGCGGAGCCCAAATCATTTTGATTAAAATAACCCTGCCCACGACAGAGAGAGGAGGTTTTCAGCAGCTGTTACATTTCAATTTATGCTTTTGGAGCAGAGGTAAAAGATTGAGAGATAGATACTGCTTTGGATCAGGAGAGACCACCACTCCTAGATACCTAAATGTAGTCACTACTTGTATGTGCTGCTCGCAAACTGAGAGGGGAAGGTCTACAGGGTCCATGGGCATCAATACCGATTTATGCCAGTTAATTTTAAATCCTGAAAAAACGCCAAAACGACCTATAAGAGACATAACAGAGGATAAGATGTAGAGGTATAACCTAAACACAGTAGTGTGTCATCTACATATAGGGATATCATTTCAGTGAGAATACCTGTCAAGGCCTGGACTTGAACCTGGGACTTCTACGGTGTCAGGCAGTAACTCTTCTCACTGAGCTACCTAGGAAGCTGGACAAAACTCTGCCTCATCTATTGGATAATCCTGCCTTGCGCCTTGTTTGCTCTTGAACCTTGAACTGCTTGCTCCTCCCATGAACTTCCTATATAAGCCATGTCCTTGGACTTCCTCCTTGCCAGATTATTGTGCCTTTCCAGCCAATATCCCGCTACTGTTCCTGCTGCTGTCTACACCTCCGCTACTGATCTTTGGCTTGTTCCTGACCACGATTTTGTCTCATCCTAACGTACTACAATTGATCTGCTACCATTTGTGACCGACCCTTGGCTTATGACCGACTCTGCTTTCGTCTGATCCCTAACCTGTTGATCCGCTATTGGTTCCCAGTCTGCTCATTCCCTGGTGGGGTGATCCTGAGATCTGCGACCTGGTATTAACACGCAGCCCAATCCATCTCCACCATTAGGAGCTCTGGTGAATACCGGTTAACACTTAGAGCCCGCACCTCAGGTGAGCCTGCATCATTCCCAGGGGGATCCGCTGGTGGACCTATCCTGCTGGTTTCAGGTAATCCTTTTACTGCTATAGCAACTGGTCTCTGAACCTGACCTTACACCGTGACAATACCCCTATTGAATCCTACAATATCCAGAGATTGCCGCACCAATATCACCGGGGGTTCCAGCGCCAAGACAAATAGAAGGGGAAAGAGGGGACACCCCTGCCTCAACCCCTTCTGAAGCCGAAACAAGTCCGATAGATCCTCAGTAATGCGAATGCGGGAACTAGGGGCCGCATATAGGATGCGCACCCACTGAATAAATTTGGGTCCGATGCAAAATCTAGACAACACTTTCCATAAATATGTCCATTCCACACTGTCAAAAGCCTTGGCATCATCTAAAGACAGGATAGCCCTTACCCCGAGTTATCCACTGGAATTTGTAGGTTTAAAAAAAGCCTGTGAATATTATTGGCCGTCGCTCTAGAAGGAATAAACCCTGACTGATCTTTATGCACAATTTTACCAATGACCTTCGCTAATCTAGAGGCCAGAACCCGGGCCAGCAATTTAGTGTCTGTATTCAGGAGGGAAATAGGTTGGTAGGAGTCTGGTTTTAAATGATCTTTTCCTGGCTTCAATAACATTATAATAATGGCTTAATTCATTGAGGGGGGTAAACCACACCCGTCCATTGCAGCAATCAGCGCAGTAAGCAAGACCAGGAGAAACATCTCACCATATCTGTTATATATCTCAAATGAAGTTTATATATCTCATAGCCTGGGGATTTATTATTAGGAGTGCCCATCAAAGCTTTGGAGATTTCCTCTATGGTAATTGGCGATTCTAGATCCCTCCAGCCAGCCTCAGAAAGAGTAGGGAAAAGGCAGGAATCCAAAAACTGTGTAAGCTCAGAGTGGGTGGTGACAACTTTAGAAGCATATAGGTCTTTATAAAAATATTGGAAAACTCTTAGTATATCCACATGACTCGTATAGATCTCTCCATTGACATCCTCTATCCTATCTATAGTGGACACCTCTTGTGATTTTGTCACAAGAGCAAGGAGGTGTCCTGTACTCTCACCTTCCTCAAAGTATTTTGGTGTAAAAAATACCTCTTTTCGTCAGCTGTTTGGGCAATCACCGATTTCATAAAGGGCCTGGGCTTCCTTCCAAGAATTACAGTTGTGGGAGCTTGGATCTAGGATCATCCGAACTTC
Source organism: Staurois parvus (assembly GCF_062004578.1). Classification (NCBI taxonomy): domain Eukaryota; kingdom Metazoa; phylum Chordata; class Amphibia; order Anura; family Ranidae; genus Staurois; species Staurois parvus. Next base: position 2,395,073 of record NW_028317830.1, read on the forward strand.
CCTCTGTTGAACATCTTAACATACCTTCTCCTCGCACTCCCTGGATCTACACTTAACTGCCGAGATCTCTCGGATAATCAAACCCCTTAAGAAGGTCTTCAACACATCCCAAACCAGACCGGATGAGGTCAGACCCTCATTCCACTGCAGGAAATCTGACAACGCCCCCGATATCAAATCATACTCTGGGAACAGTGTCAGCAAAAATGGGTTAACTTTCCACAGCTGACGAGAGTGGGCATATCACACCTGAAATTTACCCAAAAAGGGGCATGACCGGACAGAGCTCTGGAGTCATAGGAGGCATCTAACACACATATGGCATGATAACAGAATTACCAAGTCCCATATCTATACGTGAAAGCCCATCATTAGTAGCAGAATAACAGGAATAACATTTTGCAGTCGGATATTTCGCCCACCACACATCCCGTACTGATATTGTCTCGTAATATATACCGTACATGCTACAGAGGCATCCAAGGCAAATATTGCATTTCTCTAAGGGGACACACACAACAGTACAGAGTAAAAGAAACATTTTAACCACTTGACCCCAAGGCCAATTCTGACATACCTCCACATCCCTTGGAACAATCACAGGTCCTCTTGATGGAGAGATCTGGGGTCTGTTAGACCCATAGATCCTTCCTCTGCCCTTCAAAGCTTCAGCTCAAACCCATATTAATTTGATATGATGCTTTCACAGGTCTTTAAGGCTCTGTTTACATTAGACCAAAACTGAAAGTGACAAAATACTTACAGCTTCTGATTGCTTAAACCATAGAGTTGATTAGGGATGTTCAAGTCCTCAGTCATCTCTATGGCCAACTGGCAGAACCGCTGGCTTCAGTCTAAGACTATTGGGTGGGATGGGAGAGCAAGGAAAGGCAACAGAATGCAGCGGGAGGGGGGGCACCTTCCTCCACAAGTGATCCAGCAGCTAATTAGCTGCTCAGATTACTTTTACATTGTAGAGCTTTGCTGGTTGAAAAAAAAAAAAAGGGGTCATGACTGCAGTTGCCACGCCATGTCCCCGGTATAATCACTCAAAGCCAAGGACATACAGGTACGCGATTGGCTGGCGAGTGGGTAAATACATTATGGAGATTGTATGTGTGCTAGTGAGAGAGGTTCTAACTCCTTCTCACGTTACCCAAAGCTAAAAAGAAAAAAAGGGAACAAAAAAGGTTTTTAAAGATTCCCTTCATACTCACTAGTTAACCAATGTCTTTTATTTTGTTTTAACAAAAAAATTTTATTTATTATACATGAAATCATTGGCCCAATACATGCTTGCAGACTACACAATAGTTATATGAAGGATCTCATGATCTACCTTGTCACAAAGAACAGTCTATCCAGCACATTTAAATCTGCTCAGATACTATTTATTATGATATTATATACAATATATACATGACTATGATGTCACCAGTGTTTAGTGATAGTTTTAGTAATTAGATATAGAGATGGATAACGTAAAATACCGTCCTGAACCCGGACTGCAATCAGCAGACTTTAAAGTGCTTGAGACTCCCTATTACCAATATAATGTACACTCTCCGGCCACTTTATTAGGGCCACCCGTTCAGTTGCTCGGTAACACAAATTGCTAATCAGCCAATCACATGGCAGCAACTCAATGCATTTAGGCATCTAGACGTGGTGAAGACTACTTTCTGAAGTTCAAACTGAGCATCAGAATAGGGAAGAAAGGGGATTTAAGTGACTTTAAACATGGCATGGTAGTTGATGCCAGATAAGCTGGTCTAAGTATTTCAAAAACTGCTGATCTCCTGGGATTTTCCTACACAACCATCTCTAGGGTTTACAGAGAATGGTCAGAAAAAAATGAAAATATCCAGTGAGTTGTATTTGTGTGGAGGAAAATGCCTTGTTGATGTCAGAGGAGAATGGGCAACTGGTTGGAGATGATAGAAAGGCAACAGTAATTCCAAAAATCACATGTTACAACTAAGGTATGCAGAATCCTATCTCTGAATTCACGACACGTTGAACCTTGAAGCAGATGGGCTACAGCAGCAGAAGACCACACCGGGTACCACTCCTGTCACCTAAGAACAGGAAACAGAGGCTACAATTTGCACAGGTTCACCAAAATTGTACAATAGAAGATTGGAGAAACATTGCTTGGTCTGGTGAGTCTAGTGATTTCACTGTACTCTAATGGCCTCCACAGTCACCAGATCTCCATCCAATAGAGCACCTTTGGGATGTGGTGGAATGGGAGATTTGCATCATGGATGTGCAGCCGATTGGACAATAGAAGATTGGAAAAACATTGTCGGGTGTGATGAGTCTGGATTTCACCTGTGACATTCAGATAGTAGAGTCAGAATTTGGCGTAAACAACATGAAAGCATGGATCCATCCTGTCTTGTATCAATGGTTCAGGCAGGTGGTGATGGTGTCATGGTGTGGGGGATCCATCCTGCCTTGTATCAATGGTTCAGGCTGGTGGTGATGGTGTCATGGTGTGGGGGATCCATCCTGCCTTGTATCAATGGTTCAGGCAGGTGGTGATTGTGTCATGGTGTGGGGGATCCCATCCTGCCTTGTATCAATGGTTTAGGCTGGTGGTGGTGGTGTCATGGTGTGGGGGATCCATCCTGCCTTGTATCAGTGGTTCAGGCTGGTGGTGGTGGTGTCATGGTGTGGTGGATCCATCCTGCCTTGTATCAATGGTTCTGGCTGGTGGTGGTGGTGTCATGGTGTAGGGGATCCCATCCTGCCTTGTATCAATGGTTCAGGCTGGTGGTGGTGTCATGGTGTGGGGGAACCCATCCTGCCTTGTATCAATGGTTCAGGCTGGTGGTGGTGTCATGGTGTGGGGGATCCATCCTGCCTTGTATCAACGGTTCAGGCTGGTGGTGGTGTCATGGTGTGGGTGATCCATCCTGCCTTGTATCAACGGTTCAGGCTGGTGGTGGTGTCATGGTGTGGGTGATCCATCTTGCCTTGTATCAATGGTTCAGGCTGGTGGTGGTGTCATGGTGTGGGGGATCCTATCCTGCCTTGTATCAATGGTTCAGGCTGGTGGTGGTGTCATGGTGTGGGGGATCCTATCCTGCCTTGTATCAACAGTTCAGGCTGGTGGTGGTGTCATGGTGTGGGTGATCCATCCTGCCTTGTATCAACAGTTCAGGCTGGTGGTGGTGTCATGGTGTGGGGGATCCATCCTGCCTTGTATCCATGGATCATGGATGTGCAGCAGACAAATCTGCAGCAACTGCATGATGCTATCATGTCAATATGGGCCAAAATCTCTGAGGAACATTTCCAACACCTTGTTGAATCTATGCCATGAAGAAAAAAGAAAAAAGAGGGTCCAACCCGGGACTAGCAAGGTGGACCTAAAAAGTGTCCAGTGAGTTTATATCTCTCTTTATCCCAGACATGTTTATAGTCCTTTGTACTTCAAAAGGTTTGAACTTCCGTTTTCTTTCCTCTTTCTTCTGACTTTCCTGTCTATGCTGCTCAGCAAACAGCCCTTTTCCCGCCATACGTCCCACAGTACATGTAATAACGTGTTCATGTTTTAAGTGATGTAAACTTTAATTATTTCCCCAAGAACTCTGACTGTAGTAATTGCTCTTAATATGTTCCATCTTGCCAAGGCTTTGGCTGCTTCCGGCTCACATTGTGTGTTCTCCTTTAGAAAAATAGTTTTGATGATTTATAGACTCTTCCAGAATGTGTAGAGTGTCACTGATCTACAAATCTGATGCCGATTCACACGGATGGGTCAGTACAATACTAGTACAACAGGAACAGGAGAACAATGGCGGAGGTGAAAAGCTTTGTAGTTGGTACAGCAGTGCCTGGAAGAACAAGAAAACAAACATAAATGGTAATTTTATTAAAAAAGTGCCCATAACCATTAGATGACAATCACCCAATCTGTATATTTTGAGGTGCCTCCAGATCTGGCAGGAAAGAGGCCCTTCCAGGTGAGGCTCATTACCAGAAAAACATATTGTTTGTGAACTCCGCTCTGTATGGACTGTCAATGCTATCTGGACTCATGAAGAGAGCCGTTTACACCCTGGAATGTTTGTTTCCAGTATTCTTCCTGTCATATCTCAGTGTCTGCTGTCAAGAATGTGTACTTATTGCACTGGGGAATGAAAAGCACAAAGAGCTGCTGGAACTCGGCCAGTCTTCCAGATGGTTCGTTAATATAGTCCTTTACCTCTCAATGTGCTGCTCCTCCAGCCAGCGAACTCGGATGTACTTTTACTAAAATGCAATTGATTATAATATTTGCTGTTCTTGCTTACCTCCATCAGAAGACACAGGACCTGCAAGAAAAAAACATTTAAATAAAAAAATCTGATTTTTTCATAAAACAACTATATTCCGTACTTCACTTTGTGTTCACACCTTGCAAGACCCATAAGTGTCACTTTATATGTTGGATCACATGTGCTTTGCTGAGCTCCTGGGACCATTTCCTCTTGGATATGTGTGCAGTGGCAGCTATTGGAATATATATATATATATATCAGGGGCGGACTGACCACTTGGAAACTTGGGCACTGCCCGAGGGCCCGGGGTCAGTGGGGGGCCCCATGAGATGCCCCTGGTACCTTTTCCATAGGCTCTTTTGAGTTTGGGAAAACACACACGGGGCCCCATAATCCCATATTGCCCGGGGGCCCCATGAGTTGTCAGTCCATCCCTGATATATATATAGAGAGAGCTATCTATCTATTATCTATCTATCTATTATCTATCTATCTATTATCTATCTATCTATTACCTATCTATCTATTATCTATCTATCTATCTATCTATCTATCTATTATCTATTATCTATCTATCTATTATCTATCTATCTATTATCTATCTATCTATCTATTATCTATCTATCTATCTATTATCTATTTATTATCTATCTATCTATTATCTATCTATCTATTATCTATCTATTATCTATCTATCTATCTATCTATCTATTTATCTATTATCTATCCATCTATTATCTATCTATTATCTATCTATCTATTATCTATCTATCTATCTATCTATCTATCTATCTATCTATCTATCTATCTATTATCTATCTATTATCTATCTATTATCTATCTATCTATCTATTATCTATCTATCTATCTATTATCTATCTATTATCTATCTAATGTGAAGCAGACTGAACCCTGCACATTATGCAGGAATACTTCAGGTGTAGGTGAGTTCCTTTCTCTAAATGGATCTGCATGACAGCCTGGCAAAAAGCATTTCCAGAAGGCAGACAATTTAATGTATTTTATCATTTCCATAACACCATTAAATAAAAATACAAGCTGTTCTTTTTCTCAGTTCTGCCAAAAAAAAAGTAAATCACCATAAAAGTAATTATAACTTACTGGAGCTTGGAGAACTGGTGAACTCTGAAATGAGAAAAAACAGTTAAGAGAGTAAAACTGGAGAACACAAATCTTTAAAAAAAAAATCTTGTTTACATAGTTACATAGTTACATAGTTACATAGTTGGGAAGGTTGAATAAGAATTATGTTTAAAAACCTTTGAAATTCTTGACACGTTCAATATTCCACATCCTTGTTACTCTAATAGTTAAGCAGTTTACAATGGAACTTCTCATCCAGCTTCATCCTGTGGCTGCTTGTTTTCTTTAGAGACCTTAAGTTGACTAGTTTCCTCCCATTTAAAGATTTATATATTGCAATCATATCTCCTCTAAAGCATCTCTTCTCCAGGGAGAATACGTTTAATGTTTGTAGTTGTTCCTCATAACTGAGGTCCTTCAGCCATCTTGTTAGCTTTTTTGTCCTTCCCTGGACTCCATGCAGTTCCAGCACATCCTTCCTGAGGACTGGTGACCAGAACTGGACGACATACTCCAAATGTGGCCGAACCAGAGTTCTGTAAGGTGATAAAATTCACACCACACCACACCTCACATTCACACCTGGAGCCACAGCTTGTCCCTGCCCCCTCTCTCTTTTCATTGGTTCACTGGCTTTGATTGACAGCAGGGGGAGCCAATGGTTCCCACTTTTGTCTCAGCCAATGAGAAGAGGGAGTCCCGGGATAGCTGAGACTCCAGTGCTTATCACTGGATCGAGTGGGGGCTTTGGTGAGTATTGGGGGGGAGGGGGGGCTGGGGGCATTGCTACACACAGAAGGTTTTTTAACTTCATGCATAGAATGCATGAAGGTAAAAAAAAACCTTGAGCCTGTAGAACCACTTTAAATTGCAGTTGATTATAGAAAAAAAAAACAAAAACACAAAAACAAACTCACCGACAACAGATGGTCCAGCAACTGAAATTAAAATAAAGACCCAGAATTATTACAATTTTTTGTATTACAATGAAAATACAAAATGGGGGAGATTTACTAAAACTGTGCAAAATCTGGTACAGCTCTGCGGCGAAACCAATCCGCTTCCAGGTTTTTATTGCGACAGAAACAATGTAGTCCTGACGTGATACTTTTTTTATTCGCACTAACATACAATTTTGAGGACAAGCTTTCGGGGTCTAACCCCTTCTTCAGGGTCCAGGCAGTACTCTGCCAAACCTTAACTGAACAAACTGAAGGTAGAAGCTGATTGGCCGCCTTGCACAGCTGCTCCGGGTTCTGGGTGCTCCAGTTTTAGAAAATCTTCCCCATTCTTTTTGTTTTGTTTTTTTAATAACTTGTATTGTAACTCTGAAATGAATTGTATATTTCTTGTTTTCCTCTTCTGATTGTTTTCATGGTCATATACTTTTGTTTTTTTCTTTAACCATTAGCCGCCCGGCCAATGGCCGTTTGGCGGCTTCAAAAGTGCTGCTGCATTCCGGGTGCACGCCATTTGGCGTGCTCCCGCACATGCGCAGTTTGCGCTAATGCAGAGCGGCGCAGCGGCGCGATCTGTCACTGGTCCTGTACCTCGGACACGGCCAAAGACAGATCTACATACCGGCCCCCGTTGCCAGTACCATGTGACCTGCTGTGACCAATCACAGCAGGTCACATGACAGTTGTATACAATGGATGGCTTCATTTATGCCATCCATTGTATACTAGTGTCTAGCTGTGAATGGTCACAGCTAATCACATGCACATGTCATGTGATTAACTGTGACCAAATCACAACTAAGCACAAGAAAAAAAAAAAAAAAACCTGAATGAATCGATTTCATTCAGGTAAATGCTTGCTTATAGCAAAGTAATTCTTTGCTTTAAGGAAATTGTGTAAAAAAAAAAAAAAAAGAAAAAAAAAAAATTCTGATCACTTCCCCAAAGTAGTACAATGTTACTATGGTAACATTGTACTAGTTTGGTCATAGTAAAATCTTAAAAAAAATCTTAAAAAAAATTAAAAAATGTAATAAAAAATTAAAAAAAATAAAAAAAAAAATATATATATATTTTTTTCATACTGTCACCAGTCAGTGTCCCTGTTCACCGCCATGCCAGTTATATGATGACGCTGTACTGCGCTGGTGACAGTATGTAAAAAAAAAAATAGTGAAAATAATTTGTTTAATTTTTTCATTTTCCGAAAAATTATGACAAAAAAAAATACAACTTCAAAAAACTCGCCATTCCTCTTATGAAGTACGTCGGACTTTCTACTCTGCAAAAAGGGGTCATTTGGGGATATCTGTCCTGTCCTGACATTTGGGGGATATCTGTACCATCCTGACATTTGGGGGATATCTGTACCGTCCTGACATTTGGGGATATCTGTACTATTCTGACATTTGGGGGATATCTGTACCGTCCTGACATTTGGGGGATATGTGTACTGTCCTGACATTTGGGGGATATCTGTACTGTCCTGACATTTGGGGGATATCTGTACTGTCCTGACATTTGGGGGATATCTGTACTGTCCTGACATTTGTGGGATATCTGTACTGTCCTGACATTTGGGGGATATCTGTACTGTCCTGACATTTGGGGGATATCTGTACTGTCCTGACATTTGTGGGATATCTGTACTGTCCTGACATTTGGGGGATATCTGTACTGTTCTGACATTCTTGGACCTCAAGAAATTAGATTGGCTGTCAGAACTTCAGGATTGATCAATAATCAGATCTATACCATAGTTTGTGAACTCTATAACTTTCCTACAGACTAAATATTACATCCTAATTTGGGTTATTTTCACCAAAGACATGTAGCAGAATACATCTCGGCCTAAATTTATGAAGAACAATTATTTATTTGTAAACTTTTATAACAGAAACAAAGAAAAATGTGGTTTTTTTTTCAAAATTTTTGGTCTTTTTTTGTGAATTTAGCAAAAAATAAAAACCCCAGCGGTGATTAAATACCACCAAAAGTAAGCTCTAGTTGTGTGAAGAAAATGATAAAATTTTAGTTTGGGTACAATGTTGTATGACCGCGCAATTGTCATTCAAAGTGTGAGAGCGCTGAAACCTGAAAAATGGCCTGGGGGGGAAGGGGGGAAATTGCCCGGTATTGAAATGGTTAAATTAATTTAAGTTTACCAAATTGCAGCTGCAACTGAACTGAAGCCGGGAATTCTATCCGATTTTCTATAAATACAGGAATTGTCAGAACAGTATTCAATTCTAACATTTACGTTTCTTCCAGCAGTAAGACGTTTCTTTTCTTTTAGTCCGTTTCCTTTTATAAATGTGCGGGTTGTAAAATGAGAAAAATGTCTGAGAGTTTTGCTTTCAATAACGTGGGGGAAATATTTGCACAAACATTGTTATAAAAATATTTTGAGAAGAAATACAACCGAATACACACAGTACATTATAGAACACACTTTAGATATATAAAAATATATATTTTTTGTTTATTAAGAATGGTTCTTACCTCTGTGATTGATGGGGCCGATCGTCATTTGTCTCACAATATTATTGCCAATGGATGCAGCTCTCTTAAGAGAACACGACTGAAATCAGAAAATAGGATATTATATTCTTACTCAGAAAAAATAATAGAGATGTTTGATGGTCTAGCTCAGCGGTTTCCAAATGTGGCCCCTTACTTGCCTTTATCCGGTCCTAGGGGCACTTTTCCTCCCACTGATACAAGATACTATTCCTTTTCTCCCACAGCAATAGGACATAATTATTACTACTGACACCAACGATGGGGCACTATTCCTCCCACTGACACCAATGATGGGGAACTATTCCTCCCACTGACACCAATGATGGGGAACTATTCCTCCCACTGACACCAATGATGGGGCACTATTCCCCCCCACTGACACCAATGATGGGGCACTATTCCTCCCACTGACACCAATGATGGGGCACTATTCCTCCCACTGACACCAATAATGGGGCCTTATTCCTCCCACTGACACCAATGATGGGGCACTATTCCTCCCACTGATACCAATGATGGGGCACTATTCCTCCCACTGATACCAATGATGGGGCACTATTCCTCCCACTCACACCAATAATGGGGCACTATTCCTCCCACTGATACCAATGATGGGGCACTATTCCTCCCACTGACACCAATGATGGGGCACTATTCCTCCCACTGACACCAATGATGGGGCACTATTCCTCCCACTGACACCAAAAATAGGACACTATTCTTCCCACTGACACCAATGATGGGGCACTATTCCTCCCACTGATACCAATGATGGGGCACTATTCCTCCCACTGATACCAATGATGGGGCACTATTCCTTCCACTGACACCAACGATGGGGCACTATTCCTCCCACTGATACCAATGATGGGGCACTATTCCTCCCACTGATACCAATGATGGGGCACTATTCCTCCCACTGATACCAATGATGGGGCACTATTCCTCCCACTGATACCAATGATGGGGCACTATTCCTCCCACTGACACCAATGATGGGGCACTATTCCTCCCACTGACACCAATGATGGGGCACTATTCCTCCCACTGACACCAATGATGGGGCACTATTCCTCCCACTGACACCAATGATGGGGCACTATTCCTCCCACTGACACCAATGATTGGGCACTATTCCTTCCACTGATACCAATGATGGGCACTATTCCTCCCACTGACACCAACGATGGGGCACTATTCCTCCCACTGATACCAATGATGGGGCACTATTCCTCCCACTGATACCAATGATGGGGCACTATTCCTCCCACTGATACCAATGATGGGGCACTATTCCTCCCACTGATACCAATGATGGGGCACTATTCCTCCCACTGACACCAATGATGGGGCACTATTCCTCCCACTGACACCAATGATGGGGCACTATTCCTCCCACTGACACCAATGATGGGGCACTATTCCTCCCACTGACACCAATGATTGGGCACTATTCCTTCCACTGATACCAATGATGGGCACTATTCCTCCCACTGACACCAATGATGGGGCACTATTCCTTCCACTGATACCAATGATGGGCACTATTCCTCCCACTGATACCAATGATGGGACACTATTCCTCCCACTGATACCAATGATGGGGCACTATTTCTCCCACTGATACCAATGATGGGGCACTATTCCTCCCACTGACACCAATGATGGGGCACTATTCCTCCCAATGATACCAATGATGGAGCACTATTCCTCCCACTGATACCAATGATGGGACACTATTCCTCCCACTGATACCAATGATGGGACACTATTCCTCCCACTGACACCAATGATGGGGCACTATTCATCCCACTGATACCAATGATGGGGCACTATTCCTCCCACTGACACCATTGATGGGGCACTATTCCTCCCACTGACACCATTGATGGGGCACTATTCCTCCCACTGACACCATTGATGGGGCACTATTCCTCCCACTGACACCATTGATCGGGCACTATTCCTCCCACTGACACCAATGATGGGGCACTATTTCCCTCCACTGACATCAAGAATAGGACACTATTCCTCCCACTAACGCCAATGATGGGGCACATTCCTGCCACTGACACCAACGATGGGGCACTATTCCTCCAATGACACCAATAATAAGAAACTATTCATCAAACTGCCACCAATGATGGGGCACTATTCCTCCCACAGACACAACTGGGCACTTTTCCTCCCACTGACACCAATGAAGGGGTGCTATTACCCCCCCTAATAGCAAAGATTTGTTGTTTACGCCGCTGATGCTGGGACAATTTCTACTCCCAATGGCCACAGTCCGGCCCCCCAAGAGTCTGATGGACAGTAAACTGGTCCTATGATTAGATAGTTTGGAGACTGCCGGTCTAGCTAATAAAAAAAAATCCATAATGTATCCATAATTTATTTGTCACCAGCAAAACAATCCGAGGAGCATTGTGTGAGAGGAAACCTCTGAATGGAAGGTGTGAGACTCCGCTCTAAACCGGATCTTGTGCTCTTGGCATATATTAGATTATGTGGCCTCAGCCAATGCCTCTCCGCCCATCCTCCCTGGTACATTTTGCCCCACCCACCAGGTCACACCTCTGTGATCAAGCCCCAGTGGGTGAGGTGAAACGCCTCAGTGGGTGTGGCCAGAGTGGCATTGGCTGGGGCCACATAATCTAACATATTCCAAGAGCACAAGATCTGCTTTAGAGCGGAGTCTCACCTTACATGCAGCACTTGTGGAATAGGTGAATGGACGCCCACTCCCACTCCCTACATTCTAGCCTCTGCTTGGAGTGGTGCTTCAAGCCCTTCATGACCTCAGGAAAACTCTGAAGTCTGAATTTTAACTTTATTATTTCTTTATTTTTTATTACAATATTTAAACCAATTTTTTTTTTTTATATTTCTTGCACAAAATTGTTTAATATAGGGTGTACCCACTTCCCCACAGGTGGACGTCATATGGCGTCCTGGGAAGAAAGTGGCTATATGGGGATGCTGCCTGCACCTTCAGGCATTATCCCAGTATCAGGATTTACAGCTTGCAATGGCCTTTTTAGTAGAAGTGATTTGAGTGGCTAAAAAGCCACTTGATCACTTCTATAAGCGTAGGAAGGCCCCCCTCCTTTAACCCCACTTTTTGCTGCCGCCGCCTTTTCCCGGGCTCCCCCTGTCCGATCGAGGAGCCGGGGACAGCTGCTACCTGCTGGAACAGTTGCTCTACACAAAGAGAGAGAGGAACTGACATTGTTCCACCTTCTCTGTGATCCCAGAATCCAGAAGAGTCAAGGTTTTGTCCCCTCCCGGTTTTGGCTCTTGCTTTACCTGGCTATTAGCAGCTGGGAAAGCAGCCAATCGGACCGCGTTGAAGATCAGAGGAGACATTTGGGGTCTAAGAGACCCCTAATCTCTCCATCAAGGGGACCTGTCACGTACCATGCATTCACAAGGAATGTTGTCCATCCCTTGTGATAGCTATAACGTTGATAAAAACAATTAAAGAGACAGTGTAAAAAAAAGTAAATAAAATAAATAATCATAATAAAAAAATGAAAGCACCCTCGTACCCCCCTTTCCTAAACTCGAATGTCCCCACTACAAATATACACACAATACTGACGGCATAGGTGGAACCCAATTAGCCTATCAGTGTGCACATTTAAACTGTTCAATCTGCCAAAACATCTGCTGCTTCAATACATATCTAGAGGGCGCCGGTCCTACTTTTTAGAGGTTTTCAGGCTCCTGTGTCCCATCCCTATCTCTAGCGTGCTCATTAGATAAATAGCCATCATCATCACTATGATAACTCCTTGTCCAATTAGCAAGCAGGTGACAAAGGAAAAGGGTAACAGTAGAGTTACCTTCCTGGCTGTGCAGTGTGGCAGGGGTTTCTAAACCACAAGATTAGCTGAGCAGATTAACAAAATCCATTTGAAGAGAAACATTTCACATGTATCGGTTTCAACTGTACATTGATCCTTGCGTGTTTTTTCTGAAATCCCCAAAAACATTTTCACAATCAATACTCACAGCTGAGCAGTCATAGCTGGAAGGGTCACACAAGCCGACCTGACAGTGTACATAAATTTGGCTGTAGCCTCCCAGGAATTTAAACAGTTGAAGTGAAAAACAACCTTTAAGGGACACTCCATTATCCAGCACAGAGATTGTTGGGTCATTGATGTTGGGGCATCTAAAAGTGATATCATCAGACAAGGATTAGAATTTTTTCAACAAAATTCAGCTAGAAATCTGACTATAATCCATTACCAATACTTCCTTCCATGCAACATTTTTCCTGATCTGTATATGTGATTTTTTTGGTTTTTATGCACTGATTTGTATTTTTTAAATTGAAAATATCCCATTGTAATCAGACATTAAAATATATGAGCCAAACACGTCACATACAGTTGCAAGAAAAAGTATGTGAACCCCTTGGGATTACGTGGAGTTTTGCATGAATTGGGCATAAAATGTGCTCTGAACGTCATCTAAGTCACAACAATAGAAGAACACAGTCTGCTGAACATAATACTACACAAACATTAGATGTTGCCATGGTTTAATTGCACATAACATGTAAACATTCACAGTGCAGGGAGGAAAAAGTATGTGAACCTTTGGACTTAATAACTGGTTGACCCTCCTTTGGCAGCAATAACCTCAACCAAACGTTTCCTGTAGTTGCAGATCAGACCTGCACAACGATCTGGAGTCATTTTGGACCACTCCTCTTCACAAAACTGTTTCAGTGTAGCAATATTCTTGGGATGTCTGGTGTGAATCGCTCTCTTAAGGTCATGCCACAGCATTTCAATGGGGTTGAGGTCAGGACTCTGACTGGGCCACTCCAGAAGGCGTATTCTGTGCTGTTGCAGCCATTGTTTTGTTGAATGACTTGTATGCTTTGGGTCATTGTCCTGTTGCATCACCCATCCTCTGCGGAGCTGCAGTTGGCGGACAGATGGTTGTACGTTTTCCTGCAAAATGTCTTGATAAACTCTGGAATTCATTTTCCCATCAATGACAACAATCCGTCCAGGCCCTGAGACAGCAAAGCAGCCCCAAACCATGATGCTCCCTCCCCCATGTTTTACAGTGGGGATGAGGTTTTGATGTTGGTGTGCTGGGCCTTTTTTTCTCCACACATAGTGTTGTGTGTTCTTCCCAAACAACTCAATCTTGGTTTCATCTGTCCACAGTATATTCTGCCAGTAGTGCTGTGGAACATCCAGGTGCTCTTTTGCAAACTTCAAACGTGCGGCTATATTCTTTTTGGACAGCAATGGCTTCCTCCGTGGTGTCCTCCCATGTACTCCATTCTTGTTTAATGTTTTCTTTATTGTAGATGTGTCAACACAAATGTTAGCATGTGCCAGAGATTTCTGTAGGTCTTTAGCTGACACTCTGGGATTCTTCTTTACCTCATGCAGCATTCTGCGCTGTGCTCTTGCAGTCATTTTTACAGGACGACCACACCTAGGGAGAGTAGCAACAGTGCTAAACTTTCTCCATTTTAGACAGTCTGTCTTACCGTGGACACAGGAACATCAAGGCTCAAGGAGATACTTTTGTAACCCTTTCCAGCTTCATGCAAGTCAACAATTCTTGATGGTAGGTCTTCTGAGAGCTCTTTTCTGCGAGGCATGGTTCACATCAGACAGTGCTTCTTGAAACCAGTAAACCCAAAACAGGTGTGTGTTTTTTAAGGGCAGGACAGCTGTCACAACACGTCCAATATCATCCCACTGATTGGAGTCAAGGTTGGCTCACTCCTGGCTCCAATTAGCTCTGGGAGAAGTCATTAAGCTAGGGCCTCACATACTTTTTCCTCCCTGCACTGTGAATGTTTACATGTTATGTGCAATTAAACCATGGCAACATCTAATGTTTGTGTAGTATTATGTTCAGCAGACTGTGTTCTTCTATTGTTGTGACTTAGATGACGTTCAGAGCACATTTTATGCCCAATTCATGCAAAACTCCACGTAATCCTAAGGGGTTCACATACTTTTTCTTGCAACTGTATGTGTTCTGTATTCTTATGGGCAAAAAGCTTATCTTAGGACATTAGTCTAGCAGTTTACAGTATTTTGCCTCTGAAGAAGAGGGTCCGACCCAACTGATGATTTGCTGCTCCTCCCTTAACATTCTCTAGTCTTGCCCAGTGGTGGCCCTATGAATTAAACTCAGGGCTTAACATTTCCACTTGCCTGCTCGCCAATGGTAAGTGGAAATTATGGTGGGGGTGAGTGTGTCCCCCAGGGCCGTCTTGCTGAGCAGACTCTGAGCTCAGGCCGGATCTGTCATTGGCACTGGGAGCCATCAGACTGCTCAATAGCTGAGCGCAGTGAAAGCAAAGCAAGGAGTGTGCTGTGCTCTCTGCCTCCCCCTAGAGTGCAGTACCCAGATCTGTGAGTGAACAACAAAGTACTGCAACTTTTTATGGGGGGGGGGGGGTGCGTAAACTATACATTGGTCCAGTCCCGAGATTGCCCCTTCTGTCCTGGAAATCACACATCCCTTCATCCCCTCCTCTGTCCTCTCCCTTGGTCTCTCCTAATCTTTCCACCCTCTCTCCTTCTGTCCTTCTCTCATTGCCTTACATGGAATCTTCGTGTAGTTTTTGGGAGTAGTGCTCCCTGTCTAGAGCTTAGCCATGTCTTGCCACCCTTTGTTTTACAATATTCCCTCATGTCTCTCCATGGTTCCTCATTAGATGTTTTTGTAGGACATTTCCCCTTTTTCCTCCTTTTTTTCTGTACATGTATTTGAAATGTCTTATACTTGTTTCTTGGCTTTGGAAATTCAATAAAATGTTTGAACAAGAAGAGGGTCCGACCCCCAAAATGTGTAAGAATGCTACGGAGACTTCCCACACCACTGGCTGAGTACCATGGACCTGGAGTTGGTCTCGTCTGCATCCTATTATATGCCAATGCATGTCATGTGTTTGTGAGTAGATCGCCTCTATTATACATTCTAAATACATTGTTATTTTGTTAGCACACTAGGCTGGGTGGTCCTCTTCTTTTGTTGATCATTAGTCCAGCAGTGCCTGGCTTGTTATTAAGTTTGAAGAAACCAAGAAAACAAAAAACAAAAAACAAAGTCCTTCTTCAAATATGGCAGTAGAAGGTGAACCAAGAATTGTCCATACCTTTATGGGCAATGGAGATAAGGGAAAGGGTGACCTTGAAATTTCAGTGAACTTGATTTTGCCTCAAAATTAGTGTTTCAGGTTACCAGTGGAATCCAATGAAACTACTTTTTTTATGACTAAACCACGTTTTACACTTCACTGTTCCTCCACTGTCATTCTTCACTCACATCAACTACCCAATAGGAGAACCAGCATAGCCAGTAAGACTACACACAGTATGTGTTGTATGCAGGGCTGGTGCTGGACTATTTTGTGCCCTAGGCAAGACAAGCTACAAGCACCCTCCCAAAAAAAAAATACCTTCACATTTTTCCAAAAACAGTGAAACTAAACCGGCGATGCTGTTGGGGCTTCTACAGGGGGCACTGTAGGGTACGGAGTCAGCCCTGGAGCAGCAGAGGTTGGGCTAGGAGGAGGAGATCCTGTACAGCGCCTGTACAGAGAAGGTACATGGGGGAGCAGGAAGAGGAGCAGCCAGGGAGAGGGGACACCAGCAGCTGTGGCTACACCCTAGTTGTCATTGCGCCCTAGACAGCTGCCTAATTTGACTAGTGGTAGTGCTGGCCTTGGGTGTATGTAATAAAATGCAACATATGTTAAAATCCATATGTGGGTCGGACGATGAGGAGGGTCTGTGATAGCCTAAGGGATCACTAATGCAGGCCATAGATGGGTCAAAAATCAGCCAATTTTTTGGCTGAAAAAAAAATCTGCCGATTTTCGGATCGTTAGTGGGTTAATAGGTCGGCCGTTTTTTGGGATTTTGGCAGATTTTTTTATCGGTAAAGTTTGAAAAAAAAATTGATTTTGCTGATCGGACAATTTTCGCGGCAAATCGGCTAATCTTTTTACCGATAAAAAATCTGCGCATGAGCAGTGACCTGCAAGAAGAAGAAATAGAAGCAGAAGAAATAGAGGAAGAAGAAATAGAAGAAGCAGAAAAAGAATTCCAGTCCGCTATTTCTTTGACATTTCTAGCGGTTGCAACATTATATCTATTTGTTTCCAAATAAAAACATCTGTATCCGAAATGGATACAAATAGATACAATGTTGCAACCGCTATAAATGTCAAAGAAATGTCAAGAAATAGCAGAGCTCTCTGCAGGGACACTTCGCTATTATATTTGCCGGCCGTAGACGGGATTAAAATCAGCCAATTTTTTTTACCGTTGCTGGTAACGTCGGCCAATTGAACGACCGATTTTTCGTTTTTTTTTTTTAGAGAAAAATTGTCCGATTTTTGACCCCTCTAGGGCCTGCATTACACATTATATGAATACTAGAGCACATTTTGCTAAACAGTTTATCGATGTACATGGTAAATACACCAGGGCTCTAGAAATCCAGGATTATTTAATAAATTTAATGAACTGAGAGGCCTATCAGAGGAGGAGATTTTTTTTTTAAATTTTTGGTCAATGCAAGGTGTTTTGGATATTTACATTAAACATACTTACACCAGCAGGGTTGATTTTTTTTAAATTGGATTTACTGTATCCCTTTATTATAGATGATGATATTTTGGTGTTCCTCCTCTGGTGGTGAGTTGTCCATTTTCGATGGATAACAAATATTTATAAATTACCATATGCCCAGTTACAATATGCTCGACAACACATTAACACACCTCACTGGGATTTTTTTGTGGCATTGGGGCAGTAAAGGCTTCTTTCTGGCAACTCGACCATGCAGCTCATTTTTGTTGTTTTGTGCTCCTTCAGATCAACCACACTGTCTCTTTTCCAGAGCAGATGGTATTTCCCCTTAGAGGACCTGTAGTTTTATTTTTTGTATTCCGAACAAATCTTCTAACAGTTGTAGCTGCAATCTTTTCTTGGTCTACCTGACCTTGGCTTGTTGTGTAGAGATCCCTGAACTTTCCATTTCCTAATAAGGGATTGGACAGAACTGACTGGCATATTCAAGGCTTTGGATATCTTTCTATATCCTTTTCTGTCTTAATAAAGTTCCATTACCTTGCTACTCAGATCTTTTCTGCTCTCCATGGTTCAGTATCTAGCCTGCTCATTGCATCCACATGAGAGCTAGCAAACTCATTGACTATTTATACACTTGTCTACAAAAGTGTTCCTCTTCACAAGTCGATTCTGGGAAACAAATTGCCACACCTCATATAAGAGAACACCCCCCCCCCCCCACCTGTTAGCTCCTACTCTATGAATAAGCTGAAAAAGGAATTTAGTAATGAAAAGGACTGTATGCCACCCCCCCCCCCCACACTGACTTCAATGTAGAGACAGTAAGCCCCCCACTGACAATGAGAAGGACAATATGCCCACCCGAACATTGTCTGTCTGACCTTTAAAGGAAACCTGTCACTGAGATACCCAAGAAAGACCCCACAAGTTCTAGTTAACTGACTGTTATGCTACAATTTGTTGAGTCAATGATCTGGAACTGATTTTGATGATACCCATCTTGATCCATTGACCTTGAACTCATCTTGATCCACTGATCTTGTAGTAGAAAATCTTTATTTTTTAATAGAAACATAGAAAAGTGACGGCAGAAAAAGGTCAAGTGGTCCATCGAGTCTGCCTGTGTTTTTTGCTATTTCTTTGCAGTTTTGGAAGTGAGAATTTATGGCTTTGGACAGTGGCATCTAATTGAGAAGATTCTAACACAATAGAGCAGGTTGGTTGTCATCTTATCTCAAATTTCTCATTTTTTATAAGTTTAATGAACACAAACTTTCTGTACTCTGCATAATTTCCCAGGTTTCGGGGGTTCATGACTATGGCTGTAAGCCTGTAAGTGAAATTGATGGCAGTGGTCTGCACTTTGGTTATTTTCAAGGTCCGTGACTCTTTGAAGTGACAAGGATACCTTCCATCTTTTCTCCTCCATATCCTCTCTCAGTGCTCCCATGATCTGTCTCATCATAGAATAAATGACTTCTTTTTGTCGGTGGAGCCAGGATGAGCCTGTGGAGATCTGTTTCGTCAGATGGGGAGAAGCATTGCAGGTGAACATAGCAGAGAGCAGGAAGTCTGGTGTTGGCAGAACTGGGGTCAGGATTAGGACAAATGTTCAACTCGGTGTGGTGTCCTTAGCCCAGCGTTTTTCAACCACTGTGCCGCGGCACACTAGTGTGCCGTGAGATATTGTCTGGTGTGCCGTGGGAAAAATTGCAATTTCATCCGTAACATGTGGCCTCGGCTCACAAATAGACCAATCATTAGAACAGCAATGGGCAAACTACGGCCCGCGGGCCGTATACGGCCCGGCGGACCTTTTAATCCGGCCCGCGGAGCGTGATACTGTCAGGATGATCTGTCCCCCTCAACGTTTCTGCACATGTGCCGGAGATCGCTGATCGGCTGCTAATGCCTGAAACTGGCACATGCGCAGATACGTCGAGGGGGACAGATCCTCATAGGAGACAGATTTTCATGCTACACCGGAACGGCGAGAGGAACGCGCAGAGCAAAGGTAAGTGAATTGACACAGGGGGGGCTTGGGGACTTAATATGGGGGTTGAATTAATATGGGGGATGAATTACTATGGGGGATGAATTACTATGGGGGATGAATTACTATATGGGGGATGAATTACTATGGGGGATGAATTACTATGGGGGATGAATTACTATATGGGGGATGAATTACTATAGGGGGGATGAATTACTATGGGGGATGAATTACTATATGGGGGATGAATTACTATATGGGGGATGAATTACTATATGGGGGATGAATTACTATGGGGGATGAATTACTATGGGGGATGAATTACTATGGGGGATGAATTACTATATGGGGGATGAATTACTATGGGGGATGAATTACTATATGGGGGATTAATTACTATGCTTACTATGGGGGAATATTACTATACTTACTATGGATGACACATACACATCATTCATCTACTCTTGGTCCGGCCCCCGGGTCCAATATATGAACCCATTGCGGCCCTCAAGTCAAAAAGTTTTTCAATACATTTTTTTAACATTTTCTAATGGTGGTGTGCCTCGTGATTTTTTTCATGAAAAAAGTGTGCCTTTGCACAAAAAAGGTTGAAAAACACTGCCTTAGCCAATCCCCCAATCTCAGTGGCATAACAGAGCACTGTCCCTCCACAAGGGGTGAGGGAGCCATGTTGAGGCTGTTGGCTTCTTGTCTGTCAGGTTGAATGGAGAGTTAGTGGTAAGAACGTCTTGGGGTGTGTTTTTGAACACTTAATGGCGGTTTAAGGAGAGGGAGGAAGATGCACTCAATAACAAAAGAACTGGACAGCCAAAAATGCAAGGATGGATGCAAATGTGGACAGAAAACTTGTTCAGAGGAAAAAAAACAGAACTCTGGCCTGACAGGTGGATTCTCCTGCATATGATGATGTAAGTGTTCAGAAGTTCCTGGCCCATAAATCCATTTCTAAACTTGACCATTCACCTAATTCTCCTGACTTAGCACAGTGAGTTTTGGCTGTTTCTAAAAATTTAAAAATGCCTTTAAAAGACGCAGATTTGATGATATTCTGGACATCCAGCATGCTGTGACAAAGATACTGTGCAATGTTCTGGAAAATGAATTCCAGGAATGTTTCCGGCACTGTGCCTCTTCAGAAGAGGACTACTTTGAAGGTGACAACAGTCACTAGTGTATAGGTAATAGGTAAGGAAACATTTTTTTCACAGTCTATTCTGGGAAATAAATTGTCACTCCTTTTATAAGAGAACCTCCCCACTTTTTAGCTCCTACTCTACGAATAAGCTGAAAAAGGAGAAAAATGTGTCCAGGGGTGGAGCTGTCTTGCATGGGACCATTTATTAAATCTTTAACTCTGGCTTTCAATTTAGAGTGTGCTGCCTTTCTTTTACTAGCAAGGAAAACCATCTGTGACACTTTATACAATGTCATCCCGTGTATTGCTATCATATAAATGACGTCAAGGGAAGGGGGTAGCAACCAATCATCTCACCAATGAAGTGGTGATGGGATTCCTGCAACCCATGTCACTCATCTATATGTGAGGGATATGGGTTTTCCTGGCATTTGTCTTTTCCTGCTATAAAATATTCAATTTTATCTTCTTGCAGATCTGATTGGGTGCTCTGGGTTTAATTGGCAACACAGGGAAAATATGAAAGTGACAAAGCTTTGTGAAGAATA
Source organism: Staurois parvus (assembly GCF_062004578.1). Taxonomy (NCBI): domain Eukaryota; kingdom Metazoa; phylum Chordata; class Amphibia; order Anura; family Ranidae; genus Staurois; species Staurois parvus. The sequence goes on from NW_028317830.1 coordinate 2,416,221, forward strand.
ATATACAACACATATAATGAATGAACTTACTGGTTGGTAATGATATCATATCGGGGGCCATAGGAGCTGTCAGCTGTTGGAGAGGCGTAGCAGTTTTTCATGACGAGCACAAATGGCGATGAGCCCGTAGCTCCGGTTACAATGACACCAACATATAGCATGGAGGAGGAGTCCAGCCACATCTGGGAGGCAGTATATGGGGTGATATAGCTGGAATCTTTGAATAAACCCATCGTAATTGTGAAACTTGCATTTCCAGCCACATTGATAATAGCCGAGCTGTAACACAATATAGATAACATTAAAATAATAGTAAGTAAAAATGTAAGGAAATGATGTTAGTTTTTGGTATCAGATATAAATAGCAGAGCCTATGGGGGGAGTTGAACAAAATGTCCTATATTTGTTTCTGCCTATATCAACAGCTCTATCTATTGACCAAAATGCAATAACGTTTTCTCTTTGAGATATTTCTTTTTTTTTAAGGGGGGGGGGGCTGAGTTCAGCATCTGAGCTTCTTTGAAATTCACTCAACCCTACTTGAGCCAATCCCAGGGCACATCACATTTCAGCATTTCAGGGGAAAGGCCTCCCCCTTCATCAGGATTTGAACAGTGGATGTTATTAGAATCATGATGAGATGCCATAGGAGGCCTATGATAGGACCCATCATATCATATATCATATCATATTGCATATGACCTGGCTTGACAAACACTGTAAAATCCTAAAGGCCCTCTGCTGGATTAGGTTAGTAGGTAGACTGTAATAGTTTGAAAAGTGGAGCCTAGTGTATAAAGTACTCTGGAATATGTAAGTGCTATATAGACAGGACATTTCTATAGGACCGGACACCAATTGGACAGTTCCACCATTTGAATGCGATCTCAGCTCACTCAGCACTACACCTGTATCTAGGAAAGGTACCAAGGAAAAGTGACTCACACTACATAGGTGCTGACAGCGGTTAGAAGGTTGATCTCCATATCTGATGGATAAGAGCAATGAAAGTCTATGGGGTACTCATCTTTTATCATTACTCCAGATTGTGGTGTTAGGTACACGGTATTTCTATATGTGATATTAGTTCCATTGTTCTGAAAAACAACATTTGCAGAAAATTCAAAGAGCAATTCATGGCAAAAACATCTTTCATTCGTTTACTTGGTTACTTGGCATTTTCATATCATTTATGTAAATTGGGAATATCATTTGGCCCTGTCTATGGTAACTTTCACTTATATGTATGTTCTCCTTAGAGTTTGACTCACCCTTATGAATAGGTGTGATGTCACGGGGCGATATGGCTCCTCCTGACGCATATCGTGCTCAAGCACGTCTTCAGAGGGGGGTCGCGCCGTGACATCACACCACCGGAGCAACGTGGAGCTTCGGCGGCCATCTTTGATTACCAGACGGTTAGTCCCCTATACAGGAAACGTCTGCTTACACTCTAATGTACTTCTGATGCATCAATTTTAACTTTTGGTTTTGATATGCCTCATTATAATACTTTTAACCATACTACACTATGGACATCCTTTTGTTCTAACCCCCTGGGAGGAGTCTTCACTTCCCAGGTCATACTGCCTCAGGACGAATCCCTGCATCCATAAAAAGGAATACCACCCAGGGAGCAATACCAGTCTCATCCCTTAAAGGGAACCCTGACGGACGAGGATCATTTGTATAAACCCACACGGATCCTGCCTGATGACCAACCATCCCTTAAAGGGAAGACCACCTAGTTCCTTAGAGGGAAGACCACCCAGTTCCTTAGAGTTAAGACCACCCAGTTCCTTGGAGTTAAGACCACCTAGTTCCTTAGAGTTAAGACCACCCAGTTCCTTGGAGTTAAGACCACCCAGTTCCTTGGAGTTAAGACCACCTAGTTCCTTAGAGGGAAGACCACCCAGTTCCTTAGAGTTAAGACCACCCAGTTCCTTGGAGTTAAGACCACCCAGTTCCTTGGAGTTAAGACCACCTAGTTCCTTAGAGGGAAGACCACCCAGTTCCTTAGAGTTAAGACCACCCAGTTCCTTGGAGTTAAGACCACCCAGTTCCTTGGAGTTAAGACCACCTAGTTCCTTAGAGGGAAGACCACCCAGTTCCTTAGAGTTAAGACCACCCAGTTCCTGACCGAATACTGATGACATCTGTAATATTGATATAAAGGCGCATTTCATATGCACGTCCGGTGAGTGCGAATTATCTACTATATCACCGCACGGACACCGGTTCTAATTATTACAGGAGCATGAGAGTCACTTTATGAACTGTCTTTTATCTCATTATTTATGAACTATTTATTGGTTATATTCTATATGTAGTGTATTTTATATATACAGATTTTTATGAATGTATTGAGCTTTTAGCACTGCACCCTTGTTTACGCTCCTCCTTAATTGTTTATTTTTTTATGTTACCTATGATTATATGTAAATACATTTTGTGACTTTGTCATGTTGCAGATTGTTGTCTCATCTATTTTTTATTCTATGTTGCTTTTTGATTGCCCATTTTCTTTCTCTGAGTACCCCAACAGGTTGGGCTAGATCTTGCCAGGTGGCATTGGTGGGGTTCTCGGGTGATAGCTCTTGAGTTCTGTTGCAGTAATTATTCTTTTTTTCTAGAACCTTTAACCTTCTTTGGCATATGGAAGTACTACATGGAAGTTGTACATGACAGATGTACACATTTGGTAATAACTACTTACTGACACGACAAACATTTCTAACTGTGTAAAAATGACATAATGTGCAGTAAAGCACCCGCCTCTGAGGAGCATCACAAACAGAAATGAGATATTTGCAGAAAACTCCTGTGGGGAAATGCTGGGTCCCGCAATTGCCATAGTATCATGTATCCCTGCTCCTGAAATGTATGGGCTATGGGGACTTATACACAAACAAGATGGCTCTCCCAGTTTTAGCTGGGGAGAAGGACATCCCTAAATTGATTTCCCATTTTTGTATATAAGGTGAGATGTATCCTGGTTAGGGAGATATTAAGAGTTTGTAGAGGTGACACTCAAGGTGAGGTGTAGAAAATTATTCATGACATAAGTTTTCAAAAGAAATTGTGCTTCAGATGGGGTCAGTTTGGGCTATGGTAGTCATCAGAAAATGGTGAATCTGAAATGATGACCATACAGCAAATGGGGGAACTATCAAGTGTTGTATGGTCAAGAGAAAAAAAAAATCTCAAGGTGGAAATCAACATTTTCCTAGTTTCAAAGATGATTTATGTGTTTGATGGAGGTTCCAGTAATGAACTCTATATTTCTCAGAATAGGTATCATGGGAGAGGGATGTGGTGAGATCTTAGGTGAAGAGATAGTTGAGGCTATAGCCTTCAATGTATCTCCTATAGTTGGGTGTGCAGAAAAGGATGGCAAATTTAAGGAAGATAGTCATGGAGCCGAGGACAATAGAATCTGAAAATGCTCTTGTTCTATCTCCACCCACGGTTTCTATCTTAGTTTGAATACACCAGCTGAATACTTGTGCTAAGTGTAGAGCTTTATAGTACAGCATATTGGCCCCCTTCTGCTTAGGGAGGGTAAAAATTGAGATCCAAATATAGGGTTATCCCTTCATATAAACCTCAAGAGCAATGAGCAAAGACACACCAAAAAATGACACAGGGATTAATATGGGGAGAGTTTGAATCATACTTATTTCGGACATTTACAGGGGATGTAAATTGGTGTCAAATAGTAGATATGAATCAGGGTGATCTGGACCCCCAGATATTTCAGACTGACTTTAATTGGTGGCCCAGATGAAAGGAAAGGAGCACTTCAGCATGGAAAGCCATTTTGATGGTAAAGAAGTACTATATAAGAAGTAGGGCCTAAGCTTTTTTGGCCCTACTTCATCTATGGGACACATGACTACTTTTCACAGGAGCCCTCTGGTGGCTTACGTCACAAAGTCGGTCTAGACCAGGGGTGGGCAAACTTTTTGACTTGAGGGCCGCAATGGGTTCATATATTGGACCCGGGGGCCGGACTAGCTGCTGGCCGGCCCAGCCACTACCATGCCATCCATAGTAAGTATAGTAATATTCCCCCATAGTAAGCATAGTAATTAATCCCCCATATAGTAATTCATCCCCCATAGTAATTCATCCCCCATAGTAATTCATCCCCCATATAGTAATTCATCCCCCATAGTAATTAATCCCCCATATAGTAATTCATCCCCCATATAGTAATTCATCCCCCATATAGTAATTCATCCCCCATAGTAATTCATCCCCCATATAGTAATTAATCCCCCATATAGTAATTAATCCCCCATATAGTAATTCATCCCCCATAGTATTTCATCCCCCATAGTAATTAATCCCCCATATAGTAATTCATCCCCCATAGTAATTAATCCCCCATATAGTAATTCATCCCCCATATAGTATTTCATCCCCCATAGTAATTAATCCCCCATATAGTAATTCATCCCCCATAGTAATTAATCCCCCATATAGTAATTCATCCCCCATAGTAATTCATCCCCCATATAGTAATTCATCCCCCCTATAGTAATTCATCCCCCATAGTAATTCATCCCCCATAGTAATTCATCCCCCATATAGTAATTCATCCCCCATAGTAATTCATCCCCCATAGTAATTAATCCCCCATATAGTAATTCATCCCCCATAGTAATTCATCCCCCATATAGTAATTCATCCCCCATAGTAATTCATCCCCCATATAGTAATTAATCCCCCATATAGTAATTCATCCCCCATAGTAATTCATCCCCCATATAGTAATTCATCCCCCATATAGTAATTCATCCCCCATATAGTAATTCATCCCCCATAGTAATTCATCCCCCATATAGTAATTCATCCCCCATATAGTAATTCATCCCCCATATAGTAATTCATCCCCCATAGTAATTCATCCCCCATAGTAATTCATCCCCCATATAGTAATTAATCCCCCATATAGTAATTCATCCCCCATAGTAATTCATCCCCCATATAGTAATTCATCCCCCATATAGTAATTCATCCCCCATATAGTAATTCATCCCCCATAGTAATTCATCCCCCATATAGTAATTCATCCCCCATAGTAATTAATCCCCCATATAGTAATTCATCCCCCATAGTAATTAATCCCCCATATAGTAATTCATCCCCCATAGTAATTCATCCCCCATATAGTAATTCATCCCCCCTATAGTAATTCATCCCCCATAGTAATTCATCCCCCATAGTAATTCATCCCCCATATAGTAATTCATCCCCCATAGTAATTCATCCCCCATAGTAATTAATCCCCCATATAGTAATTCATCCCCCATAGTAATTCATCCCCCATATAGTAATTCATCCCCCATAGTAATTCATCCCCCATATAGTAATTCATCCCCCATATAGTAATTCATCCCCCATAGTAATTCATCCCCCATAGTAATTCATCCCCCATATAGTAATTCATCCCCCATATAGTAATTCATCCCCCATAGTAATTCATCCCCCCTATAGTAATTCATCCCCCCTATAGTAATTCATTCCCCATATTAATTCATCCCCCATATTAAGTCCCCAAGTCCCCCCTGTGTCAATTTACTTACCTTTGCTCCACGCGTTCCTCTCGCCGTGTTCCCGCTCCGTTCCGGTCTTCAGGGCAGACTGTGAGAGGAGCCTAGCTCCCCTCACGTTCGTCACGCTGCCCCGCCTACACACATCCTGACAGCCAATCACTGGCTATCAGGATGTGAGTGGCAGCGAGACTGGCCAATCATTGCATTTGAGCGAGCTGCCCTGGCTGTTTTTTTTTGGTATCACGCTCCGCGGGCCGGATTAAAAGGTCCGCCGGGCCGTATACGGCCCGCGGGCCGTAGTTTGCCCATTGCTGGTCTAGACTCTGGAGAGATCACTCATTTATTGTTTCATTAATCTGAACTGCTACTTGTGGGGAGGAGAAGAGGGTGGAAATCCATGTTAGCATGTGTGGTTTCCAGACCAACAGTATGTACAAAATCTTTGATCCCAAAAACTGCCAATCAACATGGTCAAATGCTTTCTCTGTGTCCGTGGAGAGAAACCTCAGCAGAGACATACGTGATCTAGCTAAGTGGATAGGATCAATCACTCTGGTGTTACTGTCTTGTGCCTCATGTTAAAGAATTAACAAAGTTGTTTTTTTTAATATGATATTGGTACAACAAAAATACAATTTTGGTGTATATGTTAGCTCTCTATTTTCCTGGTAGCACATCCAAAGTCATTTGTTTATTCATGGTTGGTGCTCCCAGAAAATATATTTGCTGTGCTTTGATTTAATTTTTTTTTATATGTTAGATTCAACTATTTTTGAATCAGTTTTCTATTTTCATATAATGGTGTATCCAGATGACCACGTGTTTATTCACACAGAAAATGGCATTTATTTACAAACATCCATGTCCATGGAGCGCAAGAAACTTTTGAATGAACATCAAAGGCTTCTAAAAGAGCATTGGGAAACACTGTTCATGCAAACATTGTATGAATATAACATTTGGTTGCATTTTAATCGTTCTGTAATCTCTGTATATCTTTAAGCTTCTCGAAGTTTGGGTAGTAAGTCACATATGATATAAAAATGGATAATACGTTGTTGGACCTATACGTACCAAAATGTATCCTCCACAACTACCATTTACTGGCGATATAACAAAAGTGAGGTAACTTTTATCACTTCTTTCAATGATTCTTTGGCAAGAATTGTCTTTCAGATGGATGGATGAGGTGTTATAGCCCAGCTTCTCCAGGAGACATTTGCTGAACCTCACTTCTATGTTCCCCATACCACAGGTGACGTTGGGTGTGAGGTAACCTACATAGGTAGAAAAGAGGACCATACTGTATTGGGGTGTACATTGTAAACTATTATTTATTATTAAGTCATTTTATCAGGGTTCATTACATTTCCCTGCTCGGTATGTTCCTGGTGCAGTTGTCCCCTCAATGTTCCCAAGAGTTCTCCAGCCTCTGGAAAGGACCCTGGTCACTAAAGTGTCACCTTGACCAGTAGATGTCCACATCATGCAGGAAGTGATGTGGACACCTGGAGAAGGGCCCCAGGAAGTAAACAGAAGAAGAGAGCAGGGTTGTCACATGACTGTGACTTCAGGTAAGTAAAATATGTGTATTTGGATAAGTTGTATTTTTTTATACTATAGTCTACATATCTTGGAGTTAGGTTTTATGATATTTAGGTATCTAATAATAAACAATTTGATGTCCAATTTGCCTTATAGTCACACAAAATGCTTCCAGTATTCTTGGACAATATTCATCCCATGTAAAAAACAAAATTATTAGCTGCCAGTCCAAAATGTTCCAAGTGAAAATTACATTCTCTGACATTTGGCTACATCTGCTCTTCAAAAGAAGAGAAATCTTTACTAAAACATTCACCCCGTTTATAAAAGGGTCGGCTGGTTGAGCTGAAAATGCAATGATCATCTTTGGTTAACTGTATTATTGATGAGAAACAATAAACACATTGATTGAAAGAGAAGTATGTGATGGCTTTTTCCCCCCAGATACACTTACCTAGGTGGGTGCAGCATTGGTACGATGCTGCATCTGTCCCCCGGCACCTCTTAGGGTGAGAACTCAGCGATCACATTATCGCTGATCACTGAGTCCTCATAGACCAGGCATGTCCAAAGTCCGGCCCGCGGGCCATTTACGGCCCGGGGGTCGGTTTAATACGGTATTCCAACAGCCCCCCCTGCTCTGTGTAATGTGGCCCTCCCACGGCCCTCCCTTCTATGGCAGACAGTCTTCTGCTTGAGAGCAGAGGGCAGTGCGCATGCTTGACTGCGGCACGTTCTCCCTGGTCTGTGTAAATGTGGCTGTCGCACGGCCCTCCCTTCTGTGGCAGACAGTCTTCTGCTTGAGAGCAGTGCGCATGCGTGACTGCGCCGCGCTGGGAGCGACAGAGGGCGGTGACGTCAGGGCCGGGCTTCCAGCGTGAAGTGTGTTTCTCTTCCCCTCCCGGCTGCCAAGCAGAGACTTCAGCTCCAGCTACCTTTTTCACCCTTCACATTAGTGCAGGTAAGTGTTTTTTTAATTTATTTTCAATACATTGTGAAAACTCAGCTGTCAGTTGATCTTAATGTTATGAAATGAAAAGTATGTCGTTTGCAATTAACTTGGCATAAAATAATTTATTTGCATTTAATTGTAATGGTTCAAAGAATGTTCGGAAAAATGTTCGGCCCTCCACCATGTTCACTTCATCCAATCTGGCCCTCTTTGAAAAAAAGTTTGGACACCCCTGTCATAGACACTTTGAGCAGAGAGTGGTGACTGTCAGTCACCATTGTCTGCTCTGTGTCAAGGTCCTACCTTTTCCCAGAGGTTATGCTGCTCCATGTGCTGGCATCCATCTTGAGTTTCTGCAAAGCATGGTGGGAGCCTTTTATACTTTCAGGCCTCTGCAGCTCCTCCAGGGGGGGTGTGGTTGATCACATTTAAGCCCGTTGTCTGCACTTGCTCTTTGCATTTGTGTCCTGTATGATTGTGTTGTTGCAAGCTCTTGTTCTACTCTCGTGGCTCTCCTGGAAACTGACTCGGCTTTGACTAAGACTATTCTCAGCCTTATCCCTTTATCTGACCTCCCGTTGCTGAACCCGGCTTGTGACCTGTATATTCTTGTCTACCGTTCTGTACTGTCTGTCCCGCTGTTATCGACCCGGCCTGTCCGACTACGCTATCGTTCTTATCTGGTTCCTACCAGCTATACGCCATTGGCGGCGGCCATTACTGCAGCTGGGGTTACTCGGGGGCCGCGACCTGATCCCTGGCTGCGTCAAGTCCATCCCCACCATCAGGGGCCCTGGTGAAGGGCAGCCTGGGGCTTAGACTCCGCGCCCTGAGGGACTCCGGTCTGTGGGTGGTGGTTGTCGTCACTCGGTGCGTGACTCTGTCTTTAGGCCTGCCTGTCCGTTCCCCAGCTCCTGCCCTGACACTCTGTCCCCCCACACGCTCACTGGAGTGCTGGGCTGTGGAGGGGGAGGGAGCTGCTGGCTCAGGCTCTCAATGTATCACTGACAGGCTGAGCCAGGTGCTGCTACAGACTCTGGGGTTGATCCCGACTTTAAAGTGGGGATCTTTTCCCAGCCTGGACTGGCTGAGTGACATCAGCAAACAGCGGGCTTCAGCCTGCTGTCAGCTGAAAAAGGGTCACAGGAGTGCAGAACAAACTGCACTCCTGTGATCCACAGGAGAAGTACAACCAAAAGAGCGTTGGCTGTACTTCTCCTTTAATAAATTATTGTAACTATTTTATAATGAAACCAGAATTGATTCTTTACCAGTGTCTCTCTCTTCATATGCAACTTCTAAAGACCTGAAGAAAAGACTGCAGACTCGCACCGAAACGTGTGGACTTTTTTGTTGTTGTCATTTTAATTGTCTTGGACTTTGAACCCTCAGCAACATTTGCTTTGACAGCTTACTGCACTTGTGATATGTGGTGAATGTGGTGAATGTGACTATGGCATGCCAGGCGAATGCCATTGACTATCACAAGGCCAAATAGCCCCGATAAGTTCACTGGGCAAATTTCCTACTGAGTCCTTCATAAACTAACCCCTTAGAAATGTAGGGAGAGCTCCTCCTACGTGTAATTTGTATGGAAAACCTCATGAATTTATAACTTACTAGCTTGATTTCCCGGTTGTATCCCGTTAGTAGTAGATGATGAATTTTTGCAGTAACAGCCAGAATTACCGCCCACAATTCTACATTCCTCATCCGGAGCGCAGTCCACCCCTGAGCAGCTATATTTGGATTCTGGAAGAGAAGGAACACAAAGAAGGTTTTAGAAACTGAAAGTAAAGGTAACACAAATGAATCTATATTGCTTTATAAATGAAGACAACATACTAAATTACATTTTGTGTCAGTACTTACCTGTACAATAAGCAGATTTGCAGGTTGCTGTACTCTGTAGTTTATACACATAAAATCCTCCCGGACACATTTTCACAGAAATATCATAAGATTGTGTGCAGCATCCGCCATACATGTTGGAACAAGCTGTACGATTCACAATGCCGTCACTGACTGTAGGGTGGGAGCCGTTCATCCAAATGGGGATTTCAGTGCCACAGCTAGATTGTGGTACGCAGTGCTCAGGGATTTGCTGGTCATATTCTCCTTTAAACCGATACCAGCCAGACATGCCAATGTCACAACAATAACAGTTATACCAGTTACTGTCATTCAATTTATTAGAAGTACTGCGCCAGGGGTCATTAAGTACGGTATGGCTGGAGCAAGGGTCAATACAGGAATAGGATCCGCTGTACTTAACACAGTCTTCATTAGAGTGACATGGTGATCCTTGGCATTCATTGATCTCGCAGTGATATCCATATCCATAATATCCATAGGGACAAGTACAGGTGTAAGATCCAACATAATTTGTACATATGGCTTTTGGATCACAGCCACTGATAAAGAGGCTCGAACACTCATCAATGTCAACACAACCAAATTCTTCCTTGTATTGAAATCCTCTCAAACAATTACAGGTGTACGATCCAATAGTGTTTTGACAGATTCCATAATGGTAGCATTGGTTGGTTTTAAAGTCCGAACATTCATCTATATCAGTACAAGATATTCCATCTCCAGTAAACCCCTCTTTACATGTGCACTCCCCGTATCCTCCAAATTCTGAACAAGTGGCATTTGGGTGGCAATTGGAATCTGAACAATCCCCTAAAAAGAAAAAAAAAGTTTTTCTTGGGGAGATAAGTTTTTTGTTAAAAAAAAAAGAAGCATGAGTTGGACTATAGTGCAGCGTTAAGACATAAAAATGTGAAAATAGGAATAGGTGAGTATAAAGTTCACAAAATCCATAAATTCATCATGAATATTCCGCAGAAAACTTGAAAATAGGAATCCACTCTATATTGGATAGGTGACTGGAATTGTATAGATAAATTGCGCACTCACCGACCGTACATTAAATATGCGCATATATATGACCATCTATCCAGGTAAGCAGCCAGACATATGGACCATCTATCCGGATATTCAGCCAGACACACGGACCATCCCTCCCAGGTGGATCATCAGCCTTGATCCAAGATGGACGCCAGCACATGGAGTAACATAACCTCAGGGAAAAGATCTACAGCAGCTGGTCCCTAGTGTACCCTGTACCCAGAAGAGGGGGCTCATCCACCTTCATACACTGGCTCTGAGTGCTCCTTTGGCTTCTCTGTATACCACTACACCCAAGGCTGATGATCCACCTGGGAGGGATGGTCCGTGTGTCTGGCTGAATATCCGGATAGATGGTCCGTATGTCTGGCTGATTACCTGGATAGATGGTCATATATATGCGCATATTTAATGTGCGGTCGGTGAGTGCGCAATTTATCTATACGATTCCAGTCACCTACCTAATATAGAGTGGATTCCTATTTTCAAGTTTTCTGAGGAATATTCATGATGAATTTATGGATTTTATGAACTTTATACTCACGTATTCCTATTTTCACATTTTTATGTCTTAGCGCTGCACTATTTTGTTATTTATGGTACCAGGTTTAGTGATTCCTTGGAGTGTTCTAGCGGCTTATTATATGAGCGCTCGCTTTATATCTTTTTGAATGAGTTGGACTATAGTAATATCTGTGAAACCTGTTCTTGGCTGGTGGTCATGACCTGGTACAATGGGAGCGGCTGGCCAAACACTCTGCATTCTGTGTACCTCCACTGCTTCTCATCACTGCCTGACCTTCCCTTCTGACTCACCTGCTTTGTGAAGCAAAACAATTCCATCCATACATGTCCATTTTGAGGGGTAACTCTATGGTCCCATTCACACCTACACCCGTGCAGTAACATGCATGCTGCAAGCACAGGGAACAGTGTACATCCATCCTAAAACAGAGCCTTCCCTGCAGCCATCGTAACATTTTCTGGCCGAAGATTTGGTATCTTGAAGAGCACGTGTTTAAAATATTCATAGCTGAACATTCAATATCACAGCACCTGATAAACAGAGTAACATGTGGACACGGGGGCAGGAGGGGCTCATGGAAAGAGTTGAGGAGCACAGAGGTGTTGGGTCCCTTATTGTTTTGGGGTTCGGTCTCCATTATGACTCCTGTACTTACAACACTCCTAACACAAGCAAAGGAGGCATTTATCAATTCTGTTGCTTAGCTAGGCAATGCTAAACAGGAGCTGCGAGGCAGATTTACTATATTAGACTGCATCAGTCATACATTCTTCCTTCAGATGATCTAAAATAGAAGAGAAACTGAAACATTTTCTGTGAAAAGACGAAATGCGTTGGAAGTGGCTAAATGGCAACCAGAAGTGACATCAGATGCCGTTCCGGGAAGTAATGCCCTGGGACGGGACTGGGTGAGATGCTGAAAATTCGGCCATAAACTGTCACTAATGGGGGCTGGCAGAGTTGCTCGTGCAGAGTTGGATGCTATGTATGTGGGCTTCTTACTATATCATTGTGAGTAGGGTTTACCAATTGTAAATAAAGTGTTTAAGCAATATTATGCCATGCAATTTCCTTCTTCTCTATGGCAGTGGAGCGATAAGAGGAAGTGAATCGCTGGCTGGCGTATTGGAAGAAAGGGGGCGTCCTCCACATATTACATAAGCAATTTCTGCCAGTCATTTATATGAGAGGCATATACCTTTAATGAGTACCGTATGTAAAGGGAGTGGTGAAACACAGCCATGCGTGAGGATGTGAGAGGTCACTGGGTGAAGATGCCGTTCTGAATCTACATGGGCTGACAACTCATGGGGCCCCCCGGGCAATAGGGGATCATGGGGCCCCTGTCTCCTTGCCCAACTCAAAAAAGCCTATGAAAAAGGTACCAGGGGCATCTCATGGGGCCCCCTACTGACCCAGGGCCCTCAGACAGTGCCGAGTTTCCAAATGGTCAGTCCGCCCCTGATTGGGACATTACTTCACTTATGCTTTGGTATCTTTTTTAGACATTTTTCTTTCATTGACACACCTCCTAGTTACATTTATGTTTATGTATTTATTATTCTCATTTATATATTGGTCTCCTCAGATTAGTAGGTGTATCCAATCTGTATTCTTTTATTCTGAGAATAAAAGTTTCTCCTGACCACTTCTGAATCTGTTTTGAGAAAAATCTGACTTTTCTCCAATGGTAATGCTGCCAGAGACCTGTGCAAATCTTTTGCAGTTTGTTGCCTAGGAATACAGGATCGGAAACATGTTAGGGGGTGCTGATCTGTCTTTTGTGGGGCCGTAGCAGGCGGCTGAAGCACCCCTAGCAAAGAGTGACCTTGATCTCCATGTATAATACATAAGGGGGGATATGATCTCCATGTATAATACATAAGGGGGGATATGATCTCCATGTATGATACATAAGGGGGGATATGATCTCCATGTATAATACATAAGGGGGATATGATCTCCATGTATAATACATAAGGGGGGGATATGATCTCCATGTATAATACATAAGGGGGGATATGATCTCCATGTATAATACATAAGGGGGGATATGATCTCCATGTATAATACATAAGGGGGGATATGATCTCCATGTATAATACATAAGGGGGATATGATCTCCATGTATAATACATAAGGGGGGATATGATCTCCATGTATAATACATAAGGGGGGATATGATCTCCATGTATAATACATAAGGGGGATATGATCTCCATGTATAATACATAAGGGGGATATGATCTCCATGTATAATACATAAGGGGGGATATGATCACCATGTATAATACATAAGGGGGGATATGATCACCATGTATAATACATAAGGGGGGATATGATCTCCATGTATAATACATAATGGGGATATGATCTCCATGTATAATACATAAGGGGGGTTATGATCTCCATGTATGATACATAATGTATGTATGATCTCCATGTATAATACATAAGGGGGGATATGATCTCCATGTATAATACATAAGGGGGGATATGATCTCCATGTATAATACATAAGGGGGGATATGATCTCCATGTATAATACATAAGGGGGGATATGATCTCCATGTATAATACATAAGGGGGGATATGATCTCCATGTATAATACATAAGGGGGGATATGATCTCCATGTATAATACATAAGGGGGGATATGATCTCCATGTATGATACATAAGGGGGGATATGATCTCCATGTATAATACATAAGGGGGGGATATGATCTCCATGTATAATACATAAGGGGGGATATGATCTCCATGTATAATACATAAGGGGGGATATGATCTCCATGTATAATACATAAGGGGGGGATATGATCTCCATGTATAATACATAAGGGGGATATGATCTCCATGTATAATACATAAGGGGGATATGATCACCATGTATAATACATAAGGGGGATATGATCACCATGTATAATACATAAGGGGGATATGATCTCCATGTATAATACATAAGGGGGGATATGATCTCCATGTATAATACATAAGGGGGGATATGATCTCCATGTATAATACATAAGGGGGATATGATCTCCATGTATAATACATAAGGAGGATCGCAAGTGGTTTTTACCCCCAGTGGAGCAAATTGCATCATGCTATCTTGGTGGGTCATTTGTATGTTCTTTTTCTGTTTGTTTGTTCTTTTTCTTTCAGATGGACATATGTATTTTTTCATCCGAACCGTGTAACTGCTGTATGTAACAGATCTGTATTATGTACATTGAAGGAAATCACAACATCATATGACAGGCTTACCTGAATTGTACAATCCTGCAAAAAATGGAAAAATAAAATCATTAGATTTTTTTTCCTGTGCATCTCTTGCAATTAGCAAATCATTATACTACACTTAGTGACTATTATAAGTATACAATTCTCATTTACACTTTGCCAACAAAACCCTGTTCACACTCTGCTGTGCATGATGACGTGTGGTTATCATTGCATTCATATATATCAAATCCATTAGCTTTTCCCTTCACTGAATAGAAAATAATTAGAAGGTCAATTAGAGTGGATTCTGAAGGAAACATTAACAACAATGGCATAACTAGAGCTGTAGAAGCCTGAATGTCTGAATGTCGGGCGGGGGGGGGGGGGGGGGGAAACGGGATCTATTAGGGAGGCTGTAGAGGGAAATCAAATAATTTCTAAACCAAGGATTAAAAATATGTTGCAGTTTGCAGGTCCTAAGATATGGTGGCTGTGATCAGGGGCGGACTGACCATATGGAAACTCGGGCACTGCCCGAGGGCTCGGGATCAGTAGGGGGCCCCATGAGATGCCCCTGGTACCTTTTTCATAGTCTTTTTTGAGTTTGGGCAAGGACACGGGCCCCATGATCCCCTATTGCCCGGGGGCCCCATGAGTTGTCAGCCCGCCCCTGGCTGTGATGATCTTCCCAGAAATGCAGTGTACTTGTCACTCCCTGTATGATGAGCTAAATGATTAGTAATGTTATCTTTCTTCTGGAAACTACTAGTTCATCCACCATGTAATTGAGATGGAAGTTGGAAGACATATTTAAAGGCCAGCTTGGGTGACAACCATGGCTTCCACAATAGATACAGTGCAGAAGTGAGTGTAGCCACCCTGAGACAGGAAGGGGGTTATTTACTAAAACCGGAGAGTACAAAATCTAGTGTGGCTCTGCATAGAAACCAATCCGCTTCCAGGATTTATTGCCAAAGCTTAATTGAATCAGCTGAAGTTAGAAGCCGATTGGCTCCCATGCACAGCTGGACCGGATTTTGCACTCTCAAGTGTTAGTAAATAACCCCCGAAGTGTTACAAAAAAAAAAAGACAGGTTAAAAAAAAGAAGAAACAGAAAATGTATGCAGACACCTAATTTAAGGACGGCAGTATGTGACATTTTTATTTTTGGGTTTAGGTATCAGGGGCAGACTGACAACTCATGGGGCCCCTGGGCAGTAAGGGATCATGGGGCACCTGTGTCCTCACCCACACTCAAACCACACCCAAAAAAGCCTATGAAAGGTACCAGGTGCATCTCATAGGGCCCTACTGACCCCGGGCCCTCGGGCAGTGCCCAAATACCTGAATGGTCAGTCCGCCCCTGTTAGGTATACACTCACTGGCCACTTTATTAGGTCCGCCTGTTCAATTGCTTGGTAGCACAAATTGCTGATCAGCCAATCACATGGCAGCAACTCAATGTATTTAGGCATCTAGACGTGGTGAAGACGACTTGCTGAAGTTGAAACTGAGCATCAGAATGGGGAAGAAAGGAGATATAAATGACTTTGAACGTGGCATATATGTTGGTGCCAGACGGGCTGGTCTGAGTATTTCAGAAACTGCTGATCTCCTGGGATTTTCATTCGCAGTCATCTCTAGGGCTTACAGAGAATGGTCCGAAAAAGAAAAAATATCCAGTGAGTGGCAGTTGTGTGGAGGAAAATGCTTTGATGATGTCAGAGGTCAGAGGAGAATGGGCAGACTGGTTCAGTTGCTGCTATATAAATCCTGTATAATTATAATAATAATAATTTTATATATTATTAATTTCTAAACGTTTGGTCTTTTTTTTATCACAAAAAATGTTTAAAAAAAATAACTGGCGATCAAATACCACCAAAAGAAAGCTCTACTTGTGTGGAAATTTTTGTATAAATTTCATTTGCGTACAGTATTGCATGAGCATTCAATTGTCAGTTAAATTAGCAACTTGCCGAATATAAAAAAAATGGCCTGGTCATGAAGGGGGCAAGGGGTTAAAAAAATAAATAAATAGACATGTTTCCAGGCAAGGGGGTTAAAAATAATAAATGGACATATGTTTGCATTTATTGTTTTTTTTCTTAAGAGCCTGCAGAACGTTGCACCCGCATTTAGTAGATTGTGAGTGCAATGTCAGGCTCCTGCAGACTCTCAGGACAGCTTTCTGTCCATGCCTCTCATTACTAAGGAGCAGGAAGAATCTATGAACTACGAGGGCTCTCACCAGCACCCTCACACTTATTTGAGAGCTACAAGACATCAGCTGCGGTGGCAGATGGGACTTGTAGTTCATTCACTCGCAGAACTCTATGAATGAATGATTTGTCCGTAGGGGAGGAGCTCTTCAAAGATGCTCTTTTTTTACATAGGGTGCAGGGAGAAGGTCCCACTCCTGTTGCCATGGGGAGGGAATTGGGGGGTGTGGGTGAAAGGATCTAGATAACCTCCATTTTGTATTATGTACGCCATTTTAAGTATTAAGTTAGCTTTTTGCAGATATATTAGAAGTTTAATGAAACTGTTTTAGTTGTTCAAGGATGTATCAACAGAAGCTAACATGACCCTGACAATGTCTTTGTCTGGCTGTTTTCCAGAAAGTTAGCCAAAACAATTTGTACCAAGAAATGTATATGTTATGTTTCATGTAGTTAGCTCATGATGGAAAGTTACAAGTTACAGTTTTGAAACTCGCTCCCCCCCCCCCCTTATTATTATCTGTAGTCTATATAATCTTATTAATGTCTAATAAACTTTGAACATCTCTGAACATAAGCCGTTATTCCCGTGTTCAAGGGGTGTTCCCAGAATTCTGCTGATAAACCAGGAATCTCTCCACAGACCGGGGGTCTCTGAGGGGAAAAGAAAATCATTCCTTTCAGTGGGAAGGTGCTGTTTTGTAATATGATGCCTATACCTAACTGTTAGGAATGGACTGCCAGCAATTGTGGGACTCACCTGCCTTTTGATCTGCAGTACCAGGGCTGGCCAGCGGGTGCTCCCAGCAATCAGAGACTCAACCTTTCAGCCAGCTAACACCTGGAACTGATGATACTGGTGTATTTAAGGGATGGCCAGACTTGCAGACTCTGCCTTGGTGTTGTGTTTGTCCTGGGCCCTGTATCTGTCCTGCATCCTGTTTCTGTTCCTTTGCTGACTTCTCCTGCTCTGATCCTGGCTTGTGACCCTGACCATCCCTCTGTCTGACCCTCTGTACTACGCTGCTTGCTACCTGTTCTGATCCCTGGCTTGTGACCCAGACCATCCCTCTGCCTGACCCTCTGTACTATGCTGCTTGCTACCTGCTGAACCTGGCCTGTGACCCCGACCATTCTCCGCTTGCTCCCCCTGTACCTACCTGCCCAATTGATATTGACCCGGCCTGCCTGACGACGCTTGCTTGTATGTACTGTTATCTGTGGGTGGTTGGTTGGGTTTGTTTGCACTGTGTTATGTTTTAGTATTGCACTGCGTTTATGTTTGTACTGTTAGTGTTAATAAATTATATTGTTTATAACATATCTGAGGTCTGCGTTTCCCTGCTTCAGTCACACACCTCTGGTCATACCTGGGAGCCCTGACATTACACCAAGGCCAATCCTGACCAGAAGTGGCTGCACAGGGAAGCCATATTGGCTTGTTGATGGGAAGGATGGATCTGGATGAGGTTGAGTATTTATATCTGCTAGTGTTTGATGACAGGGAGTATGCTTATCAAACTCTGAAGGAGTATACCCGGGATGAATTGCTAGAATGTATACGGCTCGCTCATGTTCTAGTAGATCAGGGCACAGTGTTCTCTGAGGTGCAGCCATTGATTGAGGTTTGTGCAGAGTTGGTTTCATCTGGTTCCCCGAATGCAGGGATGAATTTTTGCCACCATTTAGTGCAGACCAGGTAGAGTCCCTGGTATGGTTATTAGAGGATGATGTGGGTTACTTTCTGGAGCGTTATTCCGCATGTTCACCACAGACACTAAGAGATTGTATAAACGCAGTGCAGTCATTGACCAGACAGACTTTGTGTAAGCTCAGCTTTGTTCAACCCATACTGCAGACATGGACAGATTTGTTGCACCCAGCCTCAGTCAGCTTACAAAGACCCAGTCCTGCTTCTAACTCTACTCCTGTATTCCCACCAGCTCCTCCAGTTACAGCCCAGTATACTTGGCTATCTACCGCATGTCAGTCCCCTGTTCCCACTCGCTGCACCTATCCTGCCTTTAACCCTGTAAAAAAGCCCTCTGTAGCAACTGCTCCCTCTCCTGTTCCATCCTCCAGTTCTTCTCTGTCTCCAGCTGCTCCATTCGTTTGCAGACCTGCGTTTACTTGCAGTGCTCCAGTAGTTAAAACCAGAAAAAAGCGAAAATTCTTTCCAACCAATACCATCCTGCCAGTATCCAAACCGGTGAACCTGCCTTCAGGCTGTACGCAGCCTGAAGCCTCTACGCGGCCTGAAGCCTCTACGCGGCCTGATGCCTCTACGCGACCTGATGCCTGTACTCGGCCTGATGCCTCTACTCGGCCTGAAGCCTCTACTCGGCCTAATGCCTCTACCCAGCATGATGAACTGATCCAGCCTGACGATCCTATTAGGCCAGTTGACTCGATGCCCGCTGTTGATCCAGATGATCCGGTACCTGATCCGGTGCCCGCTGTCGTGCCAATTGACTCAGAGCCCGCTGTCGTACCTGGTGACTCGGTGCCCACTGCCTTGCCAGATGACGCGGTGCCCGCTGGCAAGCCAAATGACCTGATGCCTGGTGACCTAGTGTCCGCTGTCATACCTGATGACCCGATGCCCGCTGTCGAGCCAGACAATCCGGTACCTGATGACCCGGTGCCCACTGTCGTGCCTGTTGACTCGGAGACCACTGCCTTGCCAGATGACGCGGTGCCCGCTGTCGAGCCAAATGACCTGATGCCTGGTGACCCGATGCCCGCTGTCCAGTCAGACGATCCAATGTCTGACCCAGTGCCCGCGGTCATACCAGTTGACTCGGAGCCCACTGCCTTGCCAGATGACGCGGTGCCCGCGGTCGAGCCAAATGACCTGATGCCTGGTGACCCGATGCCCGCTGTCCAGCCAGACTATTCAATGTCTGCCCCGGTGCCCGCGGTCATGCCAGTTGACTCGGAGCCCACTGCCTTGCCAGATGACGCGGTGCTCGCTGTCGAGCCAAATGACTTGATGCCTGGTGACCCGATGCCCGCTGTCCGGTCAGACGATCCAATGTCTGACCCAGTGCCCGCGGTCATACCAGTTGACTCGGAGCCCACTGCCTTGCCAGATGACGCGGTGCCCACTGTCGAGCCAAATGACCTGATGCCTGGTGACCCGATGCCCGCTGTCCAGCCAGACCATCCAATGTCTGACCCAGTGCCTGCGGTCATACCAGTTGACTCGGAGCCCACTGTCGTGCCTGGTGTCTCGGTGCCCGCCGCTCCGCCTGGGGGCCCGAGACCTGTTGCTCCGCTTGGGGGTCCAGCGCCCGCCGCTCCGCCTGGGGATCCGGCGCCCGCCGCCCCGCCTGGGGGCCCGAGACCTGTCGCTCCGCCTGAGGGCCCGAGACCTGTCGCTCCGCCTGGGGGTCCGGCACCTGCCACTCCGCTTGAGGGCCCGAGACCTGTCGCTCCTCCTGGGGGTCCGGCGCCCGCCGCTCCGCTTGAGGGCCCGAGACCTGTCGCTCCTCCTGGGGGTCCGGCGCCCGCCGCTCCGCCTGAGGGCCCGAGACCTGTCGCTCCACCTGGGGGTCCGGCGCCCGCCGCTCCGCCTGAGGGCCCGAGACCTGTCGCTCCACCTGGGGGTCCGGCGCCCGCCGCTCCGCCTGAGGGCCCGAGACCTGTCGCTCCATCTGGGGGTCCGGCGCCCGCCGCTCCGCCTGAGGGCCCGAGACCTGTCGCTCCTCCTGGGGGTCCGGCGCCCGCCGCTCCGCCTGAGGGCCCGAGACCTGTCGCTCCGCCTGGGGGTCCGGCGCCTGCCGCTCCGCCTGAGGGCCCGAGACCTGTCGCTCCACCTGGGGGTCCGGCGCCCGCCGCTCCGCCTGAGGGCCCGAGACCTGTCGCTCCTCCTGGGGGTCCGGCGCCCGCCGCTCCGCCTGAGGGCCCGAGACCTGTCGCTCCGCCTGGGGGTCCGGCGCCCGCTGCTCCGCCTGAGGGCCCGAGACCTGTCGCTCCGCCTGGGGGTCCGGCGCCCGCCGCTCCGCCTGAGGGCCCGAGACCTGTCGCTCCGCCTGGGGGTCCGGCGCCCGCCGCTCCGCCTGAGGGCCCGAGACCTGTCGCTCCGCCTGGGGGTCCGGCGCCCGCCGCTCCGCCTGAGGGCCCGAGACCTGTCGCTCCATCTGGAGGTCCGGCGCCCGCCGCTCCGCCTGGGGGCACGATGCCCGTCGCCCCGCCTGGGGGCACGATGCCCGTCGCCCCGCCTGGGGGCCCGATGCCCGTCGCCCCTCCTGGGGGCCCGATGCCTGTCGCCCCGCCTGGGGGCCCGATGCCTGTCGCCCCGCCTGGGGGTCCGGCGCCTGCCGCTCCGCCTGAGGGCCCGAGACCTGTCGCTCCGCCTGGGGGTCCGGCGCCTGCCGCTACGCCTGAGGGCCCGAGACCTGTCGCTCCGCCTGGGGGTCCGGCGCCCGCCGCTTCGCCTGAGGGCCCGAGACCCGTCGCTCCTCCTGGGGGTCCGGCGCCCGCCGCTCCGCCTGAGGGCCCGAGACCTGTCGCTCCGCCTGGGGGTCCGGCGCCTGCCGCTCCGCCTGAGGGCCCGAGACCTGTCGCTCCACCTGGGGGTCCGGCGCCCGCCGCTCCGCCTGAGGGCCCGAGACCTGTCGCTCCATCTGGAGGTCCGGCGCCCGCCGCTCCGCCTGGGGGCACGATGCCCGTCGCCCCGCCTGGGGGCCCGATGCCTGTCGCCCCTCCTGGGGGCCCGATGCCTGTCGCCCCGCCTGGGGGCACGATGCCTGTCGCCCCGCCTGGGGGCCCGATGCCTGTCGCCCCTCCTGGGGGCCCGGTGCCTGTCGCCCCGCCCGGGGGCCCGGTGCCTGTCGCCCCGCCCGGGGGCCCGGTGCCTGTCGCCCCGCCCGGGGGCCCGGTGCCTGTCGCCCCGCCCGGGGGCCCGGTGCCTGCTGCTTCGCCTGGTAATCCGATGTGCCTCTGCCCGGAGTCCTGCCCGATGTGCCTCGCCCGGAGTCCTGCCCGATGTGCCTCTGCCCGGAGTCCTGCCCGATGTGCCTCTGCCCGGAGTCCTGCCCGATGTGCCTCTGCCCGGAGTCCTGCCCGATGTGCCTCTGCCCGGAGTCCTGCCCGATGTGCCTCTGCCCGGAGTCCTGCCCGATGTGCCTCTGCCAGGTGTGCCTCTGCCCGGAGTCCTGCCCGATGTGCCTCTGCTCGATGTGCCTCTGCCCGGAGTCCAGCCCGGTGTGCCGCTGCCCGGAGTCCTGCCCGGTGTGCCAGTCTTTGATATCCCGCCAGTTGCCAGACCCGGGCGGTGGAACATTTTGCCCAGCTAGGACTGTTTGGAGCGTCCTGAGGCCGCTCCTTGAGGGGGGGTACTGTTAGGAATGGACTGGCCAGCAATTGTGGGACTCACCTGCCTTTTGATCTGCAGTACCAGGGCTGGCCAGCGGGTGCTCCCAGCAATCAGAGACTCAACCTTTCAGCCAGCTAACACCTGGAACTGATGATACTGGTGTATTTAAGGGATGGCCAGACTTGCAGACTCTGCCTTGGTGTTGTGTTTGTCCTGGGCCCTGTATCTGTCCTGCATCCTGTTTCTGTTCCTTTGCTGACTTCTCCTGCTCTGATCCTGGCTTGTGACCCTGACCATCCCTCTGTCTGACCCTCTGTACTACGCTGCTTGCTACCTGTTCTGATCCCTGGCTTGTGACCCAGACCATCCCTCTGCCTGACCCTCTGTACCACGCTGCTTGCTACCTGCTGAACCTGGCCTGTGACCCCGACCATTCTCCGCTTGCTCCCCCTGTACCTACCTGCCCAATTGATATTGACCCGGCCTGCCTGACGACGCTTGCTTGTATATACTGTTATCTGTGGGTGGTTGGTTTGGTTTGTTTGCACTGTATTATGTTTAGTATTGCACTGCGTTTATGTTTGTACTGTTAGTGTTAATAAATTATATTGTTTATAACATATCTGAGGTCTGCGTTTCCCTGCTTCAGTCACACACCTCTGGTCACACCTGGGAGCCCTGACACTAACTATGGATGTAACATGTGAAATGTTACTGAAAGTGGACGTATCCTTTAAGGAAACAGGAGCTGCTATAGGCAGAAGATGCACAAGCTAGCGATAGTTCCTGGCCTAAGCATTGGACTGTGTGCTACACCAGTAGACTACAGCAGTACACAATGACTACCAGTAGCCACGGATGCAGACTGGCAAGATACATGGGCCTTCCAGAAGACAGCACTGGAAATGCTGAGAGGGTCATTGATTTCTATTGCTCTCACTCCAACTAACCGTTGTACTCCACCATGTTTTGGAATTCGCCAAAAAAACTCACTGAGATCTAGATTCAGATTCTGGCCATTTGAACCTTGAAAATTTGGTCTAAATGTAACCATCCAAATTTTGGGATTAACAATTGGACAAGTCAGTGGAGAAGACCTGTCAGAATGACTCCTATATATGTTGAGATGATAAAACCTACCGGTATATCCTAATATGTGTACAAATAAGAGAGGAATTCCCCCGAGCATTCAGAGTCCAGGATCCCGCAGCTGGATCTTTTATCAGTCGGGAACTTGGGATAACGTAATCATTGAGGAAACCAAAGAAGATGTTGAAGTAATAAAACGTATAATAAGAAGTGTTTTCAAATGTGATTATGTTTCCTAAAATAAAAGAAGGTAAAGCAATATATAGATTAGAAACAAGGCTGATAAATGCATTTTGTTATCAAACGTTTATTAGTGTAATATTCCAACAACATATTTCATTCGGGGGTGGGGTGGGGGGGCATGTTGAGTTCATGTAGCCTGGTATGGTTCAGGAGGTGGGGGTGCATACATGCCCCCCAGGGGCGGACTGACAACTCATGGGGCCCCTGGGCAATAGGGGATCATGGGGCCCCTGTGTCCTTGCCCAAACTCAAAAAAGCCTATGAAAAAGGTACCAGGGGCATCTCATGGGGCCCCCTACTGACCCCGGGCCTGGGTTTCGAAATGGTCAGTCCGCCCCTGGTGCCCCCTATCTTTCCTGATCAGTCAGACTGTGTGCTCAGATTAGGACCTGGCGGTTGCAACATTTTTTTCTTTTTTTGTGTGTGTGGGGTTCCCCGTTAATATTCATACCAGATCTGAAGAGTAACTATTATTATTATTATTATACAGTATTTATAAAGCGCCGATAGTTGGCTCAGCGCTGTACATTACAGAGGGGGAGAGAACATGTGACAGAACAATACCAATACAATGCAAAACATGAGGAGATTGAGGGCCCTGCTCTTTGGAGCTTACAATCTAGGAGGGGGGGGATGGTGGCACAGGAGGAGATAGCTGTGGGGGATGGAGTGGTAGGAAGAGTGGAGGAGATCGGTCAAGTTAGCAGGGGGTAGGGTAGGCTTCCCTGAAGAGTAATGGGAGAGATTCAGAAGGGTGGGTCAGGCTGGAGGAACCTGACAGGTCAGGAAGGAGGGATCTGGAATGAGGGAAACAGAGGCATCAGAATCAGGGTAGACACAAAGAGAAGACAACCTCCTGCGCTCAAGAGAAGTGTACTGGCCCAAGTATAAACAGATCACTGAGTAGATGACTTCAATCCAGTCCTGACACCGGCTTTGCTGCCCACCAACAGGTCAGGTAAACCCAGAAAGATAATAGCAATAGACAAGGAAAATTGTAAAAGAAACAGATGTATCCTCACAAGCAACATCAGAATCATTGCACATCAGTCCACAGTATACATGGAGCATCCTGGTCCCTTGAACTAGTCCCAAGTGAGGACAGGTGATCCAAAAGACTGATGCATTTTAAAAGGGATCCCCTCTTGCTCAGAGCCACTGAGGAAGAGGGGATCGCCCCTCGAAATGCATCGGCTTTTTGGATTGCCTATTCTCTCTTGTGACTAGTTCAGGGGACCAGGATGTTCCATGTATACTGTGGATTGATGTGCAATGATTCTGATGTTGCTTGTGAGTACATCTGTTTCTTTTACAATAATAAAGGTATTGCTGAGGAAATTGCTAGGTTGGTGCACCCTCTGTTCCTTGTCTTTTGCAGCAGAATCAGGGAAACAGGTGCAAGCAGAAGGAAACAGGTACAGGCGGCTGGGTCCGGGTAACAGGTAGAGGACCAAGATCACCAGTATAAAGGTTGCAGGGTCAGGAATAGGGATGGTCTACATGCTCGAGTTGAACCTAGTTCAACTCAAACATGGGCCGTTCGTGTTTTCGGCGAACACATGAATGGTATTGGCAATCAGAGGGCTGTTCGCCCACCATGCCCCACAATGCACTGCGCCCTAATGGTGCATTGTGATTGGTCAAAGCGATGCACCTGACCACATGTTAGGTGCAATGCTTTGACCAATCACAGCACGTGATGACGTGACAAGGGAGTGGGGTCAACCCTGCCCCCTTGTGATGTCATGACAGTATTTAAGAACGCATTAGGAACGCAGCTGTCAGATGGAAGGAGCCAGCGTGGCAAGCGGAGAGTTTTTTTTCTTTTTCTTTTTTCGGGTAGTGATGGCCGCCGACATCATGATCGATGTTGGATGTACTGCGGGGGACATTTTTTTTTATTTTTATTTTTAATAAAGGACTTGTCAAAGACTGTCTCCTGTCTTTTTTACACTACACTTTTTTTTGTGAAAGGGTAGCAGTACCATGTACTGCATACACATTCAGAAGGGGGGGGCAGGATCTGGGGCCCCCTTATTAAAGGGGGCTTCCAGATTCCGGTAAGCCTCCCACCCACAGACCCTCACAACCACAGCCCAGGGTTGTGTGGAAGAGGCCCTTGTCCATATCAATGTGGGGACAAGGCGCTTTGGGGGGATCCCCCTGCCCCAAGGCACCCCCCCATGTTGAGGACATGTGGCCTGGTATGGGTCGAGAGGGGGTGCTCGACCCATACCCATGGCACCCCCCCCATGTTGAGGACATGTGGCCTGGTATGGGTCGAGGGGGGGGCAGGATCTGGGGCCCCCTTATTAAGGGGGGCTTCCAGATTCCGGTAAGCCTCCCACCCACAGACCCTCACAACCACAGCCCAGGGTTGTGGGGAAGAGGCCCTTGTCCATATCAATGTGGGGACAAGGCGCTTTGGGGGGATCCCCCTGCCCCAAGGCACCCCCCCATGTTGAGGACATGTGGCCTGGTATGGGTCGAGGGGGGGTGCTCGACCCATACCCATGGCACCCCCCCCATGTTGAGGACATGTGGCCTGGTATGGGTCGAGGGGGGGGCAGGATCTGGGGCCCCCTTATTAAAGGGGGCTTCCAGATTCTGGTAAGCCTCCCACCCACAGACCCCCACAACCACAGCCCAGGGTTGTGTGGAAGAGGCCCTTGTCCATATCAATGTGGGGACAAGGTGCTTTGGGGGGATCCCCCTGCCCCAAGGCACCCTCCCATGTTGAGGACATGTGGCCTGGTATGGGTCGAGGGGGAGGGGTACTCGCTCATCCCCCCTTTTCCTGACCTCCCAGGCTGTATGCTCGGATAAGGGTCTGGTATGGATAGGAGGGGGGACCCACATGCTATTTAAAAAAAATCTAATTGTCAGGCAATGTCGACAATTCTTTTGACATTCAAAATATATATAAAGTGCAGAGCTGTGATATATATAAATAAATTATAGTCAATTCATAAAGTGATCCGTGCACAATATACAAAGCGCTATTTAGTGCAATATGTGCATTAGGTGAATAAATAAATAAATGTCCATATAAATCCTTCTGATTTCAATAGAAAGATAATTCAGCAAAAATGGTCCTCAAATTAAGACACGATGTATCCTTGTGACCAAAGTGCAGATATGCGTATATCCCTAAAGGTAATCCACCACCTCTGATTGGCTGTGCACTCACCAGACCATTGATGTACACAAGCATTGGTTACAATCTGTCACATCTGGGTGCAGAAGTAGAAAAGCATCTTAATGCAGGCCATAGATGGGTCGAAAATCGGCCGATTTTCGGATCGTTAGTGGGCTATTTGTTCGGCCGTTTTTCGGTATTTTGGCCGTTTTTTTAAATCGGTAAAGTTGGTAAAAAATCGGCCGATTTTGCCGATCGGCCGATTTTCGCGGCAATAATGGTCAAATCGGCCGATTTTTTACCGATAAAAAATCTGTGCATGAGCAGTGACCTGCAAGAGGAAGACAAAAAGAAGAAAAAGAAGAAGAGGAAGAAGAAGAGGATGATGATGATGAAGAAGAAGAGGATGATGATGAAGAAGAAGAGGACGATGATGATGAAGAAGAAGAGGATGATGATGATGAAGAAAAAGAAGAAGAAGAAGAGGATGATGATGAAGAAGAGGATGATGATGAAGAAGAGGATGATGATGATGAAGCAGAAGAGGATGATGAAGATGAAGAGGAAATAGAAGAAGAAGAAGAAGAAGAGGATGATAAAGAAGAAGAAGAGGATGATGATGAAGAAGAAGTAGAAGAAGAAGAAGAAGGATGATGATGATGAAGAGGATGATGATGAAGAAGTAGAAGAAGAAGAGGATGATGATGAAGTAGAAGAAGAAGAAGAAGAGGATGATGATGAAGAAGAAGAAGTAGAAGAAGAAGAAGAAGAAGAAGAAGAAGAGGATGATGATGATGATGATGAAGAAAAAGAAGAAGAAGAAGAGGAGGATGATTATGAAGAAGAAGAAGATGAGGATGATGATGAAGAAGAAGAAGAGGATGATGATGAAGAAGAAGAAGAAGAGGATGATGATGATGAAGAAGAAGAAGAAGAAGGATGATGATGAAGAAGAAGAGGATGATGATGAAGAAGGAGAAGAAGAAGAAGAAGGATGAAAAATAAGAGGAATTCCAGTCCGGCAAAAAGTGTCCCTGCAGAGAGCTCTGCTATTTCTTTGACAGTTCTTTGACAGTTCCTTGACATTTACAGAGGTTGCAACAATGTATCTATTTGTGTCCAAATAAAACCATCTGTATCCTAAATGGATACAAATAGATACATTGTTGCAACCTCTGTAAATGTCAAGGAACTGTCAAAGAAATAGCAGAGCTCTCTGCAGGGACACTTTTTGCCGGCTGTAGACGGGATGAAAATCGGCCAATTTTTTTTTACCATTGGTGGTAACGTCGGCCGCTTGAACGACCGATTTTTCATTTTTTAAAAGAAAAATCGGCCGTTTTTTTCCCCGTCTATGGCCTGCATAAGGGTTAATCATCCAGCATCCTCTCAGTACCGGTGGTGCGTCTCTTTAATCTGAGGAATATAGCTCAACCACAGGAGCCAAAGGGACTAATATAATGTAGTATTTATTGCTTGAATATTAGTATACATATATAAAAAGCAATCTACGTGGAGTAGAATATAAATCAGGTACTAAAATGGCCACCGCTCCTTGCCTAGGAGATGACGGCGTGACGTCAGCAATGATGGCTCCACCCAACACGTTTTGTGCGACAGCACGTCCTCAGGGGTATGCCCAACAATGAATGGGCATACCCCTGAGGACCTAGCAATGATCAGGGTGATCGATGCCTGATGATGGTGACCCACAGCCACGAAGACCCGCTGTGCCTGACAAATTTCGTCCACCACTACTTCTGTCACCATTACAGAATGCTTGCCAGCTTTTGTATGTAAACAAGACTTCAGGGATCCAGATTTTATGCCCATAACTGTTTTAAGTCAATGGCATCATTCAGGATTCCTGATGGCTTGTTCTCAAACAGAACAAATCCGGAAAGGAACGGTCATTTGGCCACAGTATTGATACCACTGATCAATGTCAGAAAAATCTGCCCATGTTGTTTATCTATTTGTTTTTCTGTGGACAGGTATAGCTTAGGTGGATTTTATGCTTGACCCAAACCTAAAGCTCATTGTTACAATCGATGGCAATTGTGCATTATAGACATTAAGAAATGAACTTACCAGTAGGATCAGTGAGATTAAAGGTGCATTTTTTAGCATCTAAAATCAGTAAATATGTTAAGGAAGTTGCAACATCGAACACTTGAGTATATGTGCCAGTGACATTTACGTTGACGCTCAGGATGGGCACAGATGAATTTAGAGGTTTAGACAACAGGTATTGCAATGTGTGATAAAACTGCCAAAAGTAAAAGAGAAAGAAAATATATTATTTAAATCAACTACATAAAATGTATAAAGGGAAAAATGTGTTTGTGGGTACAAATCCTCAACTATTATTCACCAAAACACACATTAACCTTCTCTATACACCAAGCCGTGGCAACCTTAGTACATCAAGGGCTAGCTTTGAGTTATGATAACTGGTGACTTGTCCTACAAGTGGTCAATGTGGAAGTGCCTCTTGGTTATCCTAGATCTCAGTGCTAGACTTCAGTGCTCCACATACTTACCTGGGAACCACCAAGGAGCTCTGGGTTGGTCATCCCAGTAGTCTGGATATTGTGTAATATAGATAAGACCTAAATCCCACAATGCAGCACCATGGGACTCTCACAGAACTTTGAGGGATTGAGAAAACATTGAGGTGATATAGATAAGAACATACTGATTCCCCAGACTCCTCTTTCATGGTTTAAGAGAAAAAAAAAATTCAGGAAAGACATATATTGGTTCAAGTGACAATAGACCATGTATTTATTCACTTTATTTTCCTGTGTGAAGCCTTGCATCCTTTAAAAACGTATTCACCATTCATATTTGACAAGGTGCTCATTTCCATTATAGCCCCTGATGTTTTTTTAGAATGCCCTGATGTTTTTTAGAATGTTTTTTAGATCCCAATGGATAAGGCCTAGTGTAATCATTTCATGAAGTTGGCAGGTCACTGCTCCTTGCAACACTTCCCCACATTATTATTATTATACAGGATTTATGGCACCAACAGTTTGCTCGGCACTTTACAATATAAAGGGAGACAATACAGCAATGATACAGTTCAATACAAGAGGGTTAGGAGGGCCCTGATCCTGAGAGCTTACAATCTAATAGGGAGGGACTGTGGGTACAAAAGTTAATAACTATGGGTGATGGACTGATTGGAGAAATAGAATATTTGGTTATTAGCTGAAGGTGGGATAGGCTTTCCTGAAGAGAGACATTTTCAGGGATCGACTAAAAGTGGATAGAGTAGGCGATAGCTGGACAAATATGGGTTAAGAGTTCCAGAGGATGGGAGAAGCTCTGGAGAAGTCCTGGAGAGGAGGAGACAAGGAAGCTAGAGAGCAGGAGGTCTTGGGAGAAGCAGAGAGGACGGTTTGGGTGATATTTGGAGACAAGATTGGTGATGCAGCTTGGGGAGAAGTTGTAAATAGCTTTATATGTTATTGTTAATGTTTAGAATTTTATTCTTTGGGCAATGGGATGCCAGAAGAGGGACTGGCGGAGAGGGGACTGGAAGACACAGATCACATGACTTCTTCAAGGCTTGAAAATATAAAAGCATTGCGGTAGTCCTATGATTAGAGATGAGCGAATTATTCAACAATTCGATTCGGCTGATTCGCCGAATTTGCGGGAGAAATTCGATTCGATGCGAATTTATTCGCTGCGAATTTAACTTATTAAAAGGGTTTCTAGGCTTCAGAGAGCCTTTATATTAGTGCAGAACACTGTACCTTTAATTTAAATGCCCTTGGAGTCTGCTGGGGAAGAGAAATAATACTGTCAGTCAGTATGACATGCAGATGAGTGCCGTCCATCTTAGAATCACCGCACACTTCACTCATTTGGGCAGTCACGGGGCAAGATGAAGAAGAAGAAGAAGAAGAATGAAAAGAAGAAGAAGAAGAATGAAAAGAAGAATGAAAAGAAGAAGAAGAAGAATGAAAAGAAGAATGAAAAGGAGAAGAAGAAGAAGAATGAAAAGAAGAAGAAGAAGAATGAAAAGAAGAATGAGAAGAAGAATGAAAAGAAGAATGAAAAGAAGAATGAGAAGAATGAAAAGAAGAATGAAAAGAAGAAGAAGAAGAATGAAAAGAAGAATGAGAAGAAGAATGAAAAGAAGAATGAGAAGAATGAAAAGAAGAATGAAGAAGAAGAAGAATGAAAAGAAGAAGAAGAAGAATGAAAAGAAGAATGAAAAGAAGAAGAGGAATGAAAAGAAGAAGAAGAAGAATGAAAAGAAGAATGAAAAGAAGAAGAAGAAGAATGAAAAGAAGAAGAAGAATGAAAAGAAGAAGAATGAAAAGAAGAATGAGAAGAATGAAAAGAAGAATGAAAAGAAGAAGAAGAAGAATGAAAAGAAGAATGAAAAGAAGAAGAAGAAGAATGAAAAGAAGAAGAAGAATGAAAAGAAGAAGAAGAAGAAGAAGAAGGAGAATGAAAAGAAGAAGAGGAGGAATGAAAAGAAGAAGAATGAAAAGAAGAAAAAGAAGAAGAATGAAAAGAAGAATGAAAAGAAGAAGAAGAAGAAGAAGAATGAAAAGAAGAAGAAGAAGAATGAAAAGAAGAATGAGAAGAATGAAAAGAAGAATGAAAAGAAGAAGAAGAAGAATGAAAAGAAGAATGAAAAGAAGAAGGAGAAGAATGAAAAGAAGAAGAAGAATGAAAAGAAGAAGAAGAAGAATGAAAAGAAGAAGAAGAATGAAAAGAAGAAGAATTCCAGTACAGCAAAAAGTGTATCTGCAGAGAGCTCCGCTATTTCTGACAGTTCTCTGACAGTTCCTTCACATTTACAGCGGTTGAAACATTGTATCTATTTGTTTCCGAATAAAAACATCTGTATCCTAAATGGAAACAAATAGATACAATGTTTCAACCGCTGTAAATGAACTGTCAGAACTGTCAGAGAACTGTCAGCCATTTTTTTTGATATACATAAATAGATCCCAAAGTGTTCAACATGTTTTTTCCTTCCAAATACTGCATGTTTCATAGTCTTCTAATAGGAATCTCACCTTATAGTAATCAATGTAATATATATCAATCAACTGTCCATAAGTAAAAGATGAAATTTCATTAAAAGTATTGGTAGCACTCCATGTAGGACACCAAAATGAGCCCCAGAGATAATACACCTGTGGAGACAAATAAGATTTATTTTTATATTTCAGGTACTTATGTAGCATCGTCATTTTACACAGTGCTTTATAGATATATCGTACATTCACATCAGTCCCTCACATTCATACACACACATACTAGGGCCATTTTAGACAGGATCCAATTAACCTACCAGCACGTCTTTGGGTATAGGAGGAAACCCACACAGGCACAGGGTGAACATGCACACTCTAGGCAAGTAGTACTATGGTTTGGTTTCAAACCTACAACCCTAGTGCTGCTAGGTGGAAGTGCTAGCCTCTGTGCTGCTCAGCTATGGAGCAGAGATACGTAGACGACATATATCTTTATACAGAAGGCACTTACCTGGGGCTTTTTTTCCTTCAGCAATGTATAAACCTCAGACAGGAGCTGAGTGTCATTGTAATCCGCCATAGAACCAGCTGTGAAAACTAAAATAAGGGACTCAGCGGGGGAAATCTCCAGAGCCCTCTTCAGCCCATAGAGGGAGGACTGATTGCAGCTTGCCAGATGGGTATAGTAAATAGTATAAGAAACTGAGTCATCAGAGATGTTTTTTGTCATGCCTTGCAAGAAAACACTCGCGTTAGTGGTGAATGTTTCATTTGTTGCTGAAAAAATGAAATATTTAATTGAATGAGAAAATGTAATGTTTAAAATGAACATCTAAACATCAATAGCAGCCTGAAAAACCATAAGAGGTCAAAACCACCCATCAAAGTCTTCATGTCCTAGGCTTAGCAGATGATTGATTGATTGATTGATTGATTGATTGATTGATTGATATCAGTTTTCCTCAGAAATATATCAGCTCAGCTCATGAAGACCAGTCATATCTGGTTTTCAGACTAGACCACCTCTGCATAGATATCACTAGAGATTGAATTGATATAGACTTCAAGATATCACTGAGAGATTTAATTGAATTCCGGTGAGCTTTGTATATTTCCTCCAGATCTGTGCAGTAATCCAGTGTGTAGCCTCCTATAATAAAGACCGCTCACTGCTGCTCCCTTTCCTTGTGCAGGGGGACTGGTCTTGTCTCTGCCCCCTTCTGTAGTATACTACAGGCATCCTGAAGTGGGTGGGGCCTGCTGGGCCCCTCCCACAGCTCTTCTTTCTGCACATGCTATGATGATATTCCAGTTCTTTTTCAAGGTAATATCTGGCTACCTTTAAAGTGCAATTAGACTTCTTTATATTGTGGGGTCTATTCATTTGGTAAGCAGTTGGCAGTGCTGAGATAAGGTCATCTAGAGCCCAGGGCTAACATGCCAAACTGTGCCCCCCCCCCCAACCAAGATGTATGAGCATTATGTGTCAGCAAAAATCCCCCCACAAAAAAACTAAGCACTGATCTTCATGCTTACCCCCTAAGAATCAATTCCCCATCCTGCCAGTACAAATCTGTCCCTCTGCTGAAATCCCGACTCCCAGCACAAATGTTTGCCCAACCATCTCCCAAATGCCCCCCCCCCATTCCAAATTTTCACCCCCTAGCACAAATCCCCTAGCCCTAACATTTCCTCTCCTAGTACAATCTCTATGCAGAAAGAGTTTCCAAACAGAAGAACCAAAAGACAGATTGCAGATGGACACTCTGTGAAATGCATCTGGATTGCCACCTTGGATGTACTCTCTACAGATAGAGATGGGAATAAACTCCTCAAGAATGACACATTGCTATAAAAATAAAATAAAGTAAAAAAACAACTGAAGTACTGATTTTGATTGGCCTACAGACATGTAGTATGAAGTGAAATTTTCGAACTTGTAACTACAGATAAGTCTACAATAAGTCCTACCAATACTGTAGGTACAGTGAATATCTCCTAAACTTGCACTGCTGAGGAGGTATTCACACAACATGCAGCCGGTGATGTCACCTTCAGAGACTTGCCCTGGAGCCGAGGGCTCCCACGTGCGCATGCGCAGGAGTGACGTCATCGTGGCCCCGGCCGTTCATACAGCCAGAGCCCATGAACCCAAAAGGAAGACCGGGTGAAGTTGGCAGCACTGGGGAGCTTTGACAGCGCTGTGCTGGAGGTCTCCATGTACAGGTAAGTCTATCATAATGTGCTAGTACCAGGGGCAGACTGACAACTCATGGGGCCCCCAGACGATAGGGAATCATGGGGCCCCTGTGTCCTTGCCCAAACTCCAAAAATCCTATGAAAAAGGTACCGGGGCATCTCATGGGGCCCCCTACTGACCCCAGGCCCTCAGGCAGTGCCCAAGTTCCCAAATGGTCAGTCCACCTCTGGCTAGCACGCAGTGCATACTAATTATGACTTTAACTTGCAGGGCGCCCATTATTTTGTATTTTTCTGGTGGTTTACTACTGCTTTAAGGGAAGCCCGATATATCTGAACTGTGCAATGAGTTATGTGCTAGAAAATAAGAAACGAAAAAGGGGTGCACAAGCATTGCGCATTACCTCAATAAAAACTTTAATCGTACAAAATAGCCGATGTATACTCACAAACAACAAATGTAAACAGCCATATCATGACTAACAATGGTCCATGGTCTGAAAAGGTGCATGAGACCAGGGGCTGACTGACCATTTGAAAACTCGGGCACTGCCCGAGGGCCTGGGGTCAGTAGGGGGCCCCATGAGATGCCCCTGGTACCTTTTTCATAGGCTTTTTTTGAGTTTGGGCAAGGACACAGGGGCCCCATGATCCCCTATTGCCCGGGGGCCCCATGAGTTGTCAGTCCACCCCTGCACGAGTCCCACATGTGAAAAGGACACTTAGGTATCGCTGGAGCGATCTCCTCTTCATCAGAGCCTCAGCCTTATCAAAGGCTCTGATGAAGAGGAGATTACTTCTCGAAACGCGTCAGCCAGGAGATTTATTATTCCTTTCTTTTTGGTATGATTTATGTATGACACGGGTTCCTTGACTACACTGCAATTGTTATTATACATTTTAATCAAACCTCTTACATTACAAATGACTTGTGTGGCGATGTTAAATGCTGTATTCGGTGGGATTCCCCTTTAAGTACTGATTTTTATATTTACCTGAGAAGTCCAGGGCCACTGTAGTATATTGTCGTGTGACGCAGGGAAATCTGGCCGATAAAGTATTCAGAGCTTTGTCCAAGTATGATGAAAAACCCCGATACATCATTGCTACATCTATCAATACAGTAAGAGGGATCCCCTCTGCAACACAAAGCGCTCAGTTATAACAATATTGTATAAAACACATTCAGGATCTCTGGTAACATTATAGTAAATTCTCTTGGTCTATTTTGGTGATGGGTTTGGAAGAGGTACGAAGGGTGTTCAAGTGAAACCGGGACTGCTAATAAAAAAAAAATTCATTTCAAGGAGTGGAAACTGCATTTATTTTTCAGCATGCTCCCCTCCTACATTTACATATTTATCCCAGCATTTAACCTCCCTAGCAGTCTGATGATGTCCATATTTCTGTGCCCAAAGCGGTAAATGTTTTTTGCATGGAAATGTGTTTTTTTTTATTGTAGGCCTGTAATTCTTAGGAATAACTCACTGAAATCTGTCCGAACAAGAGTCTAGTAAGCACCCCGGGAAGGATAAAACTTGAAACACAAAATCATAAATTATAATTTAATAAATAATCATAAAAAATAATAATATAATAATAAATTTATCTCAATAATGTAATCAAACCAAAAACACTGAAATGTGAAATAGAGCGCCAAGTTCGCCCATCGCTGAGCTCAGTCGCAGAATCGTTTTCAGTGTCTGATGAGGAATTTCCCCCACCAATCATTATCACTCAATTCTGCAAGTGGTTCTGATTTACTATCGCTGTTCTCTAGCCGGTCTAAAACCGCGTCTGACCTAAAGGGACGCTTTTTGGACGCCATGGACGTTTCTCAGTTTCCAGGCAGAAAGAACAGTAAAAATGCCGGCAGGGTGCCGGACAAAGCACTCGGGACAAAATGTATGTGAAATGGATTGATACAGGAATGTTATACGATGTGATTTTAGTGGATTTAGTGAATGTCACTTTTTAAAATTTTCAAATTTCCCGCCGGTTCTGTCCCCCGGATGTCCCGACGCTCGCAGGGACCGGAACCCAGATGCCGCCGTCGGCCGGAGGAGATCGTCAGGGACTCTGCAGGGGGGACATCGCGGGAGCGCAGGACAAGGTAAGTGATCGAGGGATCCCAGAGCAATGCTGCAGTGTATTCCCGAGTGTAGTTCGGGGTTACCGCTTCTGGCACTGATACTTAACCCCGAGCTACACTCAGGAATACCGCCAGGGGGGTTAACTAATGCCTGGAAAACTTTGGCATAGAAAGATTTGTCAGTATGCCTGAACCATCCTAGGACAGTCGGCTTCACTTCCTCATCAGTGCTGAAATGCTGACCTCCAAGGAACTCTTTTAGTGGTCCAGGTTATGCATCGCTTATCCAGGATCACACTCTGAATGTTCACAGGGATGACTGCTGTGTGCTGGGAACACCATGGCTGGGATCATCACTGACAGACGTATTATTATTATAATTATTATTATTATACAGTATTTATATAGCGCCAAAGGGTTTGCTGTACAGTAGCAAGGGGGACAGAACATGAGACAAGACAGTAACAATACAATACATGAGGGATGTGAGGGCCCTGCTCTTTCCAGCTTACAATCTAGGAGGGTAGAGGTACAGGAAGAAGTGGCTGTGAGGGATGGAGTGGTAGGAGGAGTGGAGGAGATCGGTTGTTAGGTGAGGGTGGGGTAGGCTTCCCTGAAGAGATGGGTTTTCAGGGTGCGCCTGAAGGTGAGGAGTGTAGGTGACAGTCTGATGGATTGGGGTAGTGAGTTCCAGAGGATGGGGGAAGTCCTGGAGAAGTCCTGCAGTCGGGCGTGGGAGGAGGAGACCAGGGAGCTAGAGAGTAGGAGGTCTTGTGAGGAGCGAAGATTACAGGTAGGGGGGTATTTGGGTATCAGGTCGGTGAGGTAGTTTGGGGCAGCGTTGTGAATGGCTTTGTATGTCAGTGTTAGTAGGTTGAATTTGATGCGTTGGGCAATCGGGAGCCAGTGGAGTGAATGACAGAGGGGGGGTGGAGGATACAGAGCAGTTGGCAAGGTGGATGAGTCTGGCCACTGAGTTCAGGATAGACTGAAGCGGGGATAGTCTGTGATCAGGGAGGCCGGTGAGGAGGGAGTTGCAGTAGTCCAGACGTGAGATAATAAGGGAGTGTACAAGTTGTTTAGTAGTGTCTGGGGTTAGGAACGAATGTATTTTGGAGATGTTGTGGAGGTGGAGCCTGCATGAGTTTGCCATGGGGTTGGAATTACAGTCTAGAGTGACACCTAGGACTTTGGCTTGTGGGGTGGGACTGATGGTATGACCATCCTTGAGATGTTTACACCATTCAAATGTCTTCCTGGGGCTGAGCGTCTCATTACCGTACTGTGCTTGACGTGTTTTGTAGGTTTTACACCTTCGTTCACAAGAAACGTCATCAACACGCGCTGTTCCATATACACTAACACTGTTGTCTGCCATCTTGATTACCGGTCTCTAGACTGGTGCATGTGCGCCCCCTATCAGTAATAGGACACACTTGCCACTTACTGCTACCTGTAGTACCACCAGGCCAGCATCCCTGTTTATACCTGGAAAATTCAAGTCCCGGTTTGACTTGAACGCCCCTCGTATGTTGTTGGACCTGTAAGGCGAGTGAAGATGGCAATGACATGCTCTTTGTTCTGTTTCGACTGTTCAGCTGTTGGTAAGATCTGACAATTTCTGCACTAAACAATTTTCCATTGGATGAGTGTACCTTTCAAGGGGTGGTTCAGGTCAAGGGGGTTGATCTAATAACATAATAGTGACTGTTGAGTTAGCACAGCAATTGTGACGTGTCTGGTCACATAGTTTACTAAAAAAGACAAAGCTGTATTTACTTTGAGTGCACAAGGGAAATTTAAAGAAGAATTGCAGCCTAAATCTAACTGGTCGTAAATGATCCCTCCCCCCCATGCTGACAAGATACAATTTCATTTCTGCGCTAAGGCATGGCACCAGTTGGGGCGTTTCTCTTTGAATTCCAGGCACCTCCAGCTTATAACCAAATTCACAGACTTCTAAAATGCACTTGGCCTTGCGTTCACCTCAGGCTTAAGACATCGACTCAGTAAAGGTTTCTTTATGGCAACTCGACCATGCAGCTCATTTTTGTTCAAGTATCATCATTTTGCAATCCTTTCAAAAAAAAAAAAAACACACCGTCTTTTTCCATAGCAGCTTGTATTTCTCCTCAAGTTACCTGTGGGGTGTTTCTTCGTATCCTGAACAGGGGTGGACTGACAACTCATGGGGCCCCCGGACAATAATGGATCATGGGGCCCCTGTTTCCTTGCTCAAACTCAAAAAAGCCTATGAAAAAGGTACCAGGGGCATCTCATGGGGCCCCTACTGACCCCGGGCCCTCGGGCAGTGCCCAAGTTTCCAAATGGTCAGTCCGCCCCTGATCCTGAACAATTTCATCTGTCTGGGGATTTTTACCAAAAAATTATTGGATTATCAAAGTGAACACAACATCACCTTATCCTCTAAGCTAAATGAGCATTCACTTTGCAATGTGTACATTCTCTATTCCTTTCATATATCAGCCCCAGAGATAGTATAAGAATAAGAACAGAAGTCTGTTAATAGAGGCAGCTGGATAAAGGATTTGATACATAAAATCCTGGAAATGTAATATATTCAGATAACAGCGCCATTCAGATGGCAACCCCAGTGATAGGTTCCCATGAGATCGCCTCCTCTCAAAGCCTAAGATGGTTTATTTGTGCAACAGATAGTTGGTTTTATTTAGGTGGATCAAATCAATATGTTGACTTATTTGTTGTGTAACCGGAAATCCAAATGGATTTTTTTTTTGCTTTTTTTCACCCAAAAGAATTTAAATACTGTAAAGCAGGCATGTCCAAAGTCCGGCCTGCGGGCCATTTACGGCCCGGGGGTTGGTTTAATACGGCCCTCCAACAGCCCTCCCTGCTCTGTGTAATGTGGCCCTCCCACGGCCCTCCCTTCTATGGCAGACAGTCTTCTGCTTGAGAGCAGAGGGCAGTGCGCATGCCTGACTGCGGCGCGTTCTCCCTGGTCTGTGTAAATGCGGCTGTCGCACAGCCCTCCCTTCTGTGGCAGACCGTCTTCTGCTTGAGAGCAGTGCGCATGCGTGACTGTGCCGCGCTGGGAGCGACAGAGGGCGGTGACGTCAGGGCCGGGCTTCCAGCGTGAAGTGTGTTTCTCTTCCCCTCCCGGCTGCCGAGCAGAGACTTCAGCTCCAGCTACCTTTTTCACCCTTCACATTAGTGCAGGTAAGTTTTTTTAAAATTTATTTTCAATACATTGTGAAAACTCAGCTGTCAGTTGATCTTAATGTTATGAAATGAAAAGTATGTCGTTTGCAATTAACTTGGCATAAAATAATTTATTTGCATTTAATTGTAATGGTTCAAAGAATGTTCGGAAAAATGTTCGGCCCTCCACCATGTTCACTTCATCCAATCTGGCCCTCTTTGGAAAAAGTTTGGACACCCCTGCTGTAAAGCAATGGGAAGATCATTTCTTGTTATTTGTCTGAATGAGTTGTTGTGTCAGCCAGTCCTGACTTGGCGACTTACCTCTCTGTGTGCAATTGTAGCCTTGAGTACCTGAAGAAAAGGAAATTATTATATGAGATGCCATCATGACTGCAAAGTATTCTTCTCTACAATGTCAGTGAATTAATGTCAAAGGGGCAACAACCTCAACTATTCTGTCTACTTATAGTCAATCCCCCCCCCCCCACACACACACAAACACTGAAAAAACACAAGGCTTTGTAATAATTGAAACAAAATAATAATAATATCAATAACAATATTATATATATACAGTGTATATATATATATATATATATATATACACAGTATATATGTGTATATATATATATATATATATATTCTTCAATTAATGGTGTTTTTACAGATAAATCCCAGCATGCTTCGGTGCATGAGCTCTCTTCATCAGGGCTATAGACTTGATAAAAAAAACAATACTGAATATAGAGCTGTAAAGAGTTTTTAAAACGTATTTTTCTTGCATTTATTGGACTCTATTGGATTTTTTTTGGCAAAAATTACTAAGAAATCAATGTTTATTATAAAACAGAAATAGATTAGTGTTGGCGACTCATTAACAATTGTACATAAAAAACGTAAATAATGGTACAAACAAATATGAAATAAACAGTGCCTAATAGTGCAAAAAAATATATTTCATGTCATCAAAAAGTCTTTCAGTGCTCAGTCAGCCCAATGGCTGAACATTCTTGTACTTCCACGGACAAATAGTGTTCCACACCAAAATGCAGTCAGTGCCCCTCTACCTGAAATTGGATGGCCGCTCCCTCAAGCTGTGGACCTATACTGTATAACTACACAGGTCTATCAAGGATGATCATTATCTCCAGCAAAACGTTTCTGTTATACAGTTTTGAAAATAAATAATCTTTCTTCATAAATTTAGGTCAAAATGTATTCTGCTACATATCTATGGTAAAAATAACAAAGATAAGTGTGTATCAGTCTGTGTGAAAGTCATACAATCTATGGGATACTGTATATATATGTCTGAAAATGGATCAATCCTAATGTACTGACGGCCAATCTCTTGAGACCCTAAAACACCAGGACAGTACAAAAATCCCCCAAATGTCAGGACAGTACAACCCCCCCCCCCCCAAATGTCAGGACAGAACAAATACCCCGATCCAAATGTCAGGACAGTACAAAAATCCCCCAAATGTCAGGACAGTACAAATCCCCCCCCCCAAATGTCAGAACAGTACAAATCCCCCCCAAATGTCAAGACAGTACAAATCCCCCCCCCCCCAAATGTCAGGACAGAACAAATCCCCCCCCCCCCAATTGTCAGGACAGTACAAATACCCTCCAAATGTCAGGACAGTACAAATCCCCCCCAAATGTCAGAACAGTACAAATCCCCCCCAAATGTCGAGACAGTACAAATCCCCCCCTCCCCCCAAATGTCAGGACAGTACAAATCCCCCCCCAAATGTCAGAACAGAACAAATCCCCCCCCCCAATTGTCAGGACAGTACAAATACCCCCCAAATGTCAGGACAGTACAAATGCCAGGATAATACAAATCCCCCCAATTGTCAGGACAGTACAAATCCCCCCAAATGTAAGGACAATACAAATACCCCAAATGTCAAGACAATACAGATGCCCCCCAAATGTCAGGACAGTACACCCCCCCCCCCCACATGTCAGGACATTACAAATACCTGCAAAATGTCAGGACAGTACAAATCCCCCCAAATGTCAGGACAGTACAAAATCCCCCCAAATGTCAGGACAGTACAACCCTCCCAAATGTCAGGATGGTACAAATCCCCCCCAAATGTCAGGAGAGTACAAATCCCCCCAAATGTCAGGATGGTATAAATCCCCCCCAAAATGTCAGGACAGTACACATCCCCCCAAATGTCAGGACAATACAAATCCCCCCAAATGTCAGGACGGTACAAATCCCCCACAAAAGGGGGGGTAATAAATAATAATAAAGAAAACTATACTCCAGATGGTACAGAGTACCTTCCCTGCTTCACAAATTCGATCCTAATGTCTCGGATTCGTGTTGGAGATGTCACCAGGAGATAGGGACACTCTTACATGTATGGTGGGACTGCTCTTTGCTACAACCCTTCTGGAGAAAAGTTCAAACCATAATCACACAAGTGACCACGGACGCTCTGGACCTCTCTCCCGCACAATTCCTGCTCCACCACTCCTCACTCCCTTTTAAGACGTATCGTAAATCGTTGGCCCTGTATATGGTGAACGCTGCAAAACAGTGTATCCCAGTTCATTGGCGCTCCACACATGTCCCTACTATTCCAGAATGGTTTACCAGGATCAACAAAATTGAGGAAATGGAGGAACTGATTTCTGTGGTGCAGGTGTTGCAGCAAGATCTGTCCCCAGTGAAGATCTGCCCCCCTTCACACAACTGAGCATGTGCCAGTTTCAGGCATTAGCAGACGATCGGCGATCTCACTCTGTCACACTGTTAACCCCTTTTATGCTGGATTGCAATTACACTAACCGCTGAATCCCATCCCTGAGATCACTGCCAATGACGATCCTACCGCAACATGTCGCCAAGCTGCGGGGGGTTGTGACATGGCGAGTACACTCACATGTGGGGGGATCAGTGACATGGGGGGGCCATAACATGTTTTGGTGGTGCAGTTACACATGGGGGCCAGTCACATGGGGGTGGGGATTTGCGTCAAGTGAGGCAGATGTTCACGGGGGACTGAGGGGTGTGTGTGTGTGTTTGCGCCAAGGGGGGGGCGATCTGCATGTGAGGTTGCTGCTTGGGGGGGAGGGGTTGCTTGCGTTAATGGGGGGCAGATCTTCAAGGGGTACTTATCCTGGGGTGGGTAATGACAAGGGGGGCAGATCTTCACGAGGTACCGATCTTGGGGGGGGGGGTAATGACAAGAGGGGCAGATCTTCACGGGGTACTGATCTTGGGGGGGGGAATGACAAGGGGTGCAGATCCTCACAGGGGACTGATCTTTCTGGGGGGGAATGACAAGGGGGGGCAGATCTTCACGGGGGACTGATCTTGCTGGGGGGGAATGACAAGGGGGGCAAATCTTCACGGGGGACTGATCTTGGGGAGCGGAATGACAAGGGGGGCAGATCTTCACGGGGGACTGATCTTGCTGGGGGGGAATGACAAGGGGGGCAGATCTTCATGGGGGACTGATCTTGGGGAGTGGAATGACAAGGGGGGCAGATCTTCACGGGGGACAGATCTTGCTGCAACAGGAGAGATTCAGGAAAACATGGGGATGTTGGAGTCACTTCAAAACCACCTCTACCCACCATGCAACACTACATGACCAATCTAGACCCCCTGACTGACTGGTCATACATAATGATGTTTCAGAGAATGCCCAGTTCATTAAGGAGATTTTAGATTTACAATTAAATGGGTTGAAAACTTGTTGCATAACGGGCATCAGAGTTTTTGACCCATATCTGGCTCTATTGATCCATTTAACCGCACTTATCTGTCCTTCCGTTGCTTCATATTTGGAGGAGGGAGGGGGAGAAGGGAAAGGGAAGGAAAGAGGAAAGAGAAGTAAAGGAATCATTTCCCCCCCCCCCTCCACATCCCCCCCCCCCCCTCCAATTACACCACTTCACATTCCTTTCTCTACCTCTTCTATCCTCTCAGACTTATCTTTATTCTTCCTTTAGTAAATTCTCACATCATCCACATTGCCTCAACAGAATATAGCAGTTC
The DNA here is from genome assembly GCF_062004578.1 of Staurois parvus. Lineage (NCBI taxonomy): Eukaryota > Metazoa > Chordata > Amphibia > Anura > Ranidae > Staurois > Staurois parvus. Next base: position 2,459,469 of record NW_028317830.1, read on the forward strand.
CTTCCTTACAGACGCAAATACTTCCAGGTATCACACATTGTCTAATCCGGATACACAACACAGAACACACAACCTCTTCAAAGCTACCGTTACCCAACACTTCGTACCCCCTCATCATAAAAGCTCATTATTACATGGGTCAGTTCCCTTTACTATCTACATTACCTCGTCTAGTATACTCTTCGTATCTGCAGATATATAATATACACCTGACCTTACTGCATTGTTACGCTATGATTGCATTGTAATCTACATGTCTGACCCGTCTGCGATACGGGACGCCGTTTATGGTGTCTATTCTCGGACTGCGATCCGTAGTTGTATTTGCTTTGCTATGCCTTATTCTTTAATAAAATATTTTTGGAGAAAAAAAAAAATAAAGAAAAAAAACATTTTTGCTTGCACGTGATTGGATGACGGAAGTCAGAAAAGCACCTTCTCATTTACTAAGCTCAGGGGTAACTGCAATTGCAGAATTCACAGTCTAATTGCCTTCAGTAAATCAATATCTCCGAGTCCAGCATAGTAATTGCAAGTTTTTCCACATTTCTTAAATATTTTGCTGTTGGGGAATTTCATTTTTTTTGTATTTTAGTCTCCGAAAGAAGAACCCAAAGTCCTGCTCTGTCATATACATACATGAAGACAATATATTCCAATATGGTACCGCGCTCCAATAAATCATACAACATAAATGAATACTGTGAAAAACTAATATATATACCACAAATCATCAAAATTAAAATCCATTCAATAGTGCTAAATATAAAAAAGTATATATGTGAACAAAAAAATTCCTTTCTGTAATGTAGTGTCAATCTCCCAAATGGGTACAGTATATAATATACCACAAGATATTCTTCCTCTGTAATCAATTAAATGATAGTGTTCAAACAAATCTGCACCATGGATCTGTGGAAACAGTATGAGTCTCTGATTCCTCAGCACAGCCGTTTGATCAGATCATCCTCAGCTGGCTGTTTGGCTTTCTCCTCCATAGACAGGACATGAAAGAAAGGAAAAGATACATAGTGCCTTATCCGAGGTAAGAGGTTCTTTAATGTGCGCTGATGTTACACTCACATTTAAAAAGATACAATTGCTCTTTGTATATATATAAATGTTTTCCAGACCACGATGAGGTCTGCCTTGCAGGTGTGTCTGCCCACAGTGTGTATACTCGCCGTTCCTCTGTGTGGATGCGTGGGGAGGGGCGGTGACGTCATCACGCATCCACACAGAGGAACGGCTCCCGTTTTTTAATAATTTAATTGGATTTTATCCTTGCAACAAGTGTGTGATTTGCACATGCAATGGACATAGAAAAAGGAGAGTTGACAGCTTCATGTCCTCAGTCACTGGTAGAAATTACAAAATTGATAATTTTATAACCTGCAATAGCAGATATGTGGTTTATTTGCTTCAATGCCCATGCAAGAAGCAGTATATAGGCCGCACAACACGACGCCTAAGGGATCGTTTACGTGAACACGTTTATAACATAAAACGTGGATACAAGGAACATTCCCTTTCCAATCATTATCGCAGGTGTCACCATAGAGATCCATCATCTTTAACGTTTACGGGAGTTGAAGTTGTACAATCCAATTGGAGAGGGATAAATAAAAAACGGGCTGTATCACAGATGGAGTCAAGATGGATCTTTGAAATTGGATCTATGCATCCCAAAGGACTCAACGTTGAAATGGATATAAATTGTTTTATAGATAATAGTTAAATATTTATCCATTTTAGTCGATATTTATCCCTTTTTATCATATCTCCATTTTTCGGCCAAATAGGTTTTACAAACGTCCTATAATTTGTCTTTAGACCATTGCGAATTCTAATTTTTATTCTAATTTTTAATCTACATACATTTTTATTGTCTTATGGATTCTCTGGATCTTCATATTCTGCGTATTTTTATGAGTATTTTATTTTTCATATATATTGTCAAAGTGAGAAGAACATAATGCACATGTTTTTTATATTATTTAACATACGTTTTTGTGTCACCTTTTCAATCAAAGATTACCTTTATTTATATTTATATACGTTTAAGGTGGGTTGCGGCAAGTATTTTAGGTAAATACCACATATATAAAGGGGGCTTTGCAATCAGCATTTTTACTGATAATCCCAATAATATGGGCATATAGAGGGCGTTTATCATATAATTACGCGATTGCTATTATTTATACATGGCATCGTTATCATTTATGCGTAAGTTGTCATAATATTTGCATATGACCGACCTGGGATAATATATCCAGGTGCCCATACATGTTACCCTGGTTACGAGAAGTGACGATATTTCACTCTATATCATTTGTTCCCCCTTTTTTTTTTCCTTTTTTTCCTGGTTTTCTTGCTTGGTGGTGACACAATCATATTTGGCCTCCGGTAAAATGGCGCCCGCACATGCGCGATCGAAACGGTGGATTCAGCGCTCACGCATTCCCCGTATATCACTATCGCGCATGCGCGCACTCCAACAAAATGGCGCATGTTTGAAGACGTAAGTCTATTACAAAATGGCGCACGTTTATTGAACGAGCGCGGTTTTTTTGTCTATATATATGCGTTATTAAACGTCCTGTGCCCAGAGCATACCCCCTATGAGTAAGTGCGGTTGCACGAAACGCGTCAGGGAGGAACTGCGGCACAGTGGAACTGCGGCACAGTGACGTTTATCACCGCCGGCACCATTGGGGTCCCGGCGGCCAACTTTATTGTCTGGTCAGTATTGTTTTTATTATACCCTGTTGCTGGATGAAATAAACGCACGCATGCTTAAGCGGTATCACGCTATTCTGGCCTCCTTGTTTCTTTCTGGGGCTCTTTGGTGAGCTGCCAACTACCTGCAGAGTAAAGAGCTATAGGGGACAGAGCCATGCATGACAGCTGAGGGTCTACATCGTAAAGCTTCACCAGACCTTGCCTTTGATGAGTCTTGGAACCATACCTTGAGAGGGGTTATCTCTTACATGCGCATATTGGTTGTGCATCTGGTGAGTGCACAATCTTTTACCAGTTTTGGATATCACCATACATCACTTTTTGGCTATCACCGTGTGTCAACAGGGATCCATCTGATCTTTCACCTCACCCTACTCACTGGGAGATTGTGAACTATACATCTGTATGTTATTTGAGACTATAAGGGGCAGTATAATAACTATACCCTGCCTGCGTTTTGCAGGGATACACTCTTGTATTTTTATATCTTGCATTTTTTATATCTTGCATGTTTTAATATATAAGCGCTGCACCTTCTTTTATATGTGAGTTTCTGGAGGTTTTTTTGGTACCTTTTGTGTTCAGCAGCTTTGTTATCTTTAGCGCTCACTTATACCTATTTTTACAGCATATATTTAGCACTATTGAATGGATTTTAATTTTGATGATTTGTGGTATATATATTAGTTTTTCACAGTATTCATTTATGTTGTATGATTTATTGGAGCGCGGTAGCATATTGGAATATATTGTCAACTGATTCACACCTAGTGAGGGTGAGTGAGGAACCTGCGATCTAATATAATATATAACACATCATTTTACACTTCATCACATCTTATATAGAGACGAAAGTAAGCACCTCTTTAGTGGCTCATAAGTAAAAATATTTGTTAAAGCATACATGAAGACATATACATACATGAAGACATATACATACATGAAGACATACACAGCGAGCCATTTGGACTGAAAACCAAGTGAAACTGTGAGCATTATTTTCATTTTCTTCCATGCAGTTTGTCCAGTATATCGAATTTTACACAACGGAGGGGCTCACAGCAGGAGGCAAGTTGTGTTTGATTCATTTTTGGCAAACTAAATGAAGTTTTTTTTCTTTTTAAATTTGAAATGTTGTTGTTGTCCCACTTAGAGACTTGAAATAAAAGACATGAATGCCAAGAAGATCTGCTTGTCTGTGTCAGGTTTACTGTAATAGGATACATTGGATGTAGGGTGGGTGACAAATGCAAACATAAGACTTCAATGGAAAAACCTCAACATTAGACTATATCTGGGGCACATTTTCAACAGATAGGGAACTTCCTAACTACTAATGAAGTAAAAGAAATAGTATATTTCAACGTGCAAATAAAGGAAGGTCTGGTAAATTGTCCCTATTATGTCTATGGAAGTCATCCATCACTTTGGGAGTAATAATGATCACAAAAAGCAGGAGGAGTCAGCAACTCCAAAATCCTCATGAAAGCTTTATTAGTGATACAGGAGTGACATAAAAGCATGCTGTGATCAAGGCTACTTGACAAAACGCGTCAGTGTGCTTTTATATCACTTCTATATCACTAATAAAGCTTTCATGAGGATTTTGGAGTTGCCGGCTCTTCCTGCTTTTTGTATCCTATGCCCAGTGTTTGGAGGGCTAAATCCAAAGAACAGAGGTATAGTGCTCAGGCAAACAATCCAGATCAGTCCACAACAGGTGCAGGCTCTGGCTCGCCACCGCACCAGGGGCGGACTGACCATTTGGAAACTCGGGCACTGCCCGAGGGCCCAGGGTCAGTAGGGGGCCCCCATGAGATGCCCCTGGTACCTTTTTCATAGGCTTTTTTGAGTTTGGGCAAGGACACAGGGGCCCCATGATCCCCTATTGCCCGGGGGCCCCATGAGTTGTCAGTCCGCCCCTGCACCGCACACGATGCAATAGGAAGAAGGGTCAGCCACACACTGGAGGATTGATGACTATAGTTTATATGTTTAATGGTCTACGTGACATGGGACCAATCCACGCTTTCTCCTCCGAAAGGTATGAAAACAACAAATGAGAAGTCAGGAACAAAAACAAGTAGGACGGACCACCAACTGTCCAATATGAATATGATCTGACACCATCAACGTCCACGTTGTTAGTTTCATCCTAACACACAGGATTTGGCACTGTTAGCATAAGAAAATATATTTTCTATAAAGCAAGGTTATTTTTTTTTAAACAGCTGCCTTGTTCCATCTGTTGAGGGACATGGGGACCAAGGCTTGCAGTTGTCTCCTTTTTGCACCAATTGAAAGGGCAGAAGATAGGATGTATGACCAAAAATCAGAAAAATAATGGAGCTGCCTTGTTCCATCTGTTGAGGGACATGGGGACCAAGGCTTGCAGTTGTCTCCTTTTTGCACCAATTGAAAGGGCAGAAGATAGGATGTATGAGCAAAAAAAATGGAGCTGTCTTGTTCCATCTGTTGAGGGACATGGGAACTAACGTTTGCAGATGTCTCCTTTTTGCACCAATTGAAAGGGCAGAAGATAGGATGTATGACCAAAAATCAGAAAAATAATGGAGCTGTCTTGTTCCATCTGTTGAGGGACATGGGAACTAACGCTTGCAGTTGTCTCCTTTTTGCACCAATTGAAAGGGCAGAAGATAGGATGTATGACTGAAAAAAAAAATGGAGCTGCCTTGTTCCATCTGTTGAGGGACATGGGAACTAACATTGGCAGTTGTCTCCTTTTTGCGCCAATTGAAAGGGCAGAAGATAGGATGTAAGACCAAAAAAATCAGAAAGAAATGGAGCTGCCTTGTTCCATCTGTTGAGGGACATGGGAACCAAAGCTTGCAGTTGTCTCCTTTTTGCAACAATTGAAAGGGCAGAAGATAGGATGTATTACCAAAAAATCAGAAAAAAAATGGAGCTGCCACCTTTTTGCTGTGAACCCTTCGTTGAATCATCACTGCCTGCATTTCCAGGATGTCTGGTTATTGGTGGTTTAGCAAAATCTACATGGAAACCTTTTTGAATATGTGTGGAAACTGTCAATCGTAGTCCGTATAAGTTGAGCTATTCTTGAATCTACTCACCAGCCATCCCATAGGGAGCACACAGCAGGACCAGGAGGAAGAGGAGAGACATCGTCCTTCTCATTGTGGAATCTCCTTTCTGGATGGATCCTTCATGAACAAATAAACTGCTCCCGACAACGATTTGTTCACAAATAAGATGCAATCGTTGCTGCTACTTTTTTTTAATGTTTACTATGGGGGGGAGGGGGCAGGGGGTGATTACCTTTTTTGACTTACTTACTAATACTTTACCTTACTTGCAACATACAAATATGACATTTATAATTCCCGAGGCATAATTGCACAATGTTCTTGAACACTCCTCAAGACCTCAGGCCACATAAGTACAATATTTTCAGTAATTCAGAAGCTTTGTCTTCATTGTTGGGAACCGTCACTGTGCTTTGAACTGAAGAATGGGCGGAGGGTCACAATTATTTTCCTTTTTATTTCCCAAATAGACATACAGAGCATGAACAGAAATTCAATATGTGCCTCTTGCTTGGTTGTCTCCTGGAGCAGGGCAGTCTTTACATCTCTGCTATGGACCTGTTCATTCTACAATGACTTTGATTGTCATTGTATGTCATTGTAGATAATAAAGTAATACACACTGAATATAGTTTGCAACCGCTTCCCGACCACCCTATAGCAGAACCACTGGTACAGGGCGGCAGGGCTGCGCAAAATCTCGTGATTTTGTATTTCCAGGTAGGGGGCATGCGTACACACTCTGCCGTACCCGCGCCACCATTGGCTGTTGATCACTGGGTCCCGGCTGGTGATTCCTGTCCGGCACCCGGCGATCAACGAGGAACACTGACAGGGGAGAGGTCTGTATGTAAACAATACAGATCTCTCCCCTGTCAGCAAGGACATGCTGCCTTGTACCTGTGCACAGCATGTATCCCTAGTAAAACAGCACACAGTTAACCCTTTGATCGCCCCTCAGGTTAACCCCTTCCTACCCAGTGCCATTAGTACAGTGTCGGTGCTTTTTATTAGCACTGATCACTGTATTGGTGTCACTGGGGATGTCAGTGGCAGTTAGTCAGTCCCCCCCCCCAACAGTGTCAGAATGCCCGCCGCAGTCCCGCTATAAGTCGCTAATCACCACCATTACTAGTATTTTAAAAAAATAAAAATTCCAGTATATATACCGCCATTTGTAAACACTTAAGCAATTCATTTACACATATTGGGATTTTTTTAGCAAAGACATGGAGCAGAATACATTTTGCCATAAAATTTATGATGAAATTTAAGTTTTTAAATTTTTTTAGTGGATATGTTCTATAGCAAAATGTCAAAAATATTTTTTTTCCTCAAAATGGTCGGTCTTTCTTATTTATAGGTAAAAAAAACCAAAAAAAAACACATAGGTGATGAAATACCACAGAAAGAAAGCTCTCTTTTATTGTGAAAAAAAGGACGTACATTTCATTTGAGTGCAGCATTGCATGACCGCGCAATTGTCAATTTAGGAAACACAGGCTAAGGGGAAAGGAGGTAAATCCTCTGGAGGGCAAGTGGTTAAGTTAAACCAAGGCTTTATTTTTCTGATATTTTCAAAATATGTTTTTTCCTACTTCCAGATGCGTCCTGGATGCATTTCTGCATGCGTGTTTTTAATGCATTTGTGGCACGTTCCAGTGCATTTTTTATGTGTTCCGGTTCATTTTCCTCCCTCTCTTTTTCTTCAATTTAAATAGGGACATGTGCATTTCAGTGCATTTTTTTGATGCGTTTTGCTGCATTCTGGTGCTTTTTTTTACCAAGTTCCAGTACAGTTCTGTGCAAGAAAAATGCAGCCTGTTATACTTTTTTTTCTGCAACCGGAACAAAGAAATGTTTTATCATTCGTATCATTCATTACAGAGGCATGGCAATCAATGCCCTACATATGAAGGAGCAGCAGAGGGACAGACATTTGCCAATGTGAAGAGGGGGTTCTGTATACCTGATTATTCACCAATTATTCCCCGAAGGCTCAGCCAACCAGGATCTGAAGCTGCTCTGCACTAAATCTGCCACCTCTGCATGCTCATACAGCAAGCCCTTTCTTGTTCAAACTTTTTATTAACAGTAAAACCAATGTAACAAGGGCAGAGAGACATCATCAGTATACATTAAGGAATGTGCTGACAACATAACAATGGGAATAGACAACACAGTTGCAATGTCTTTATGGTGAAGATGAAAGAGAAGATCACAAAAACAATGCAAAGTTTCTTATGATATCAAGTGATTAGGGGTTGGCAGCGATGGATTCATAAATTCAATCAGTTGGGATAATGACTCACTGGAACATCGTGAAAAATTTAGGAGATTTAGAGGTGGATCGGAGAGAGGGTAGGTGAGGACAAGGGGGAGGGGGGAGAAAAAGGGTAACAGCAATGACTCCATGAGTGGTAAAGAACAGCTTGGTGGCGCGCTGGCGTCACGTAAAGTGGGCCAAGGGCAGCGTTCAATGTGCACTGTATGAAAATCAAGGAAGAAGAAGGGATTCGTCAAAGTTAGGTGGGAGGAAACATTCTACCCAGGGGCTCCAAACAGTTAAGAATTTAGGGATCGTGTCAAGAATCGTGGCTTCCACCTTTGCGTGTATCATAGCTTGTGTTATTCTGGATTTAACGGCTGTGGTGTTTAAGGTAGGGGATTTCCAGGATTTCGCTATGACCTGTTTGGCAGCTGTAGTGACTTGCAGAAGGAGTTTAAATTCTAAATTGGTAATACCAGGAGGTGCCTTGAGTGTGGATAGTATGTTGAAGATGTCAACCCAGAAAGCTTGTGCGACTGGACAATCCCACCATATGTGGAAATGCGTTCCAGGGTCTGTACAGCCTCTAAAGCAATTGGGCGAGTAGTTAGGGGTGTATTTTGCGATTCTCGCTGGAACCAAATACCATCGCATTAAGACTTTATAATTAGCTTCTAGTGCAACTATGTTCTGAGATGACGATTTGGTATTGGCCCAGATGTGTTCCCAATTGGATAGGTCTAATTGCCGGTCTAAATCTGTTTCCCATCTATGGGTGTATGAAGGAGGGGGTGTAGTGTCCGGAGTTGTGAGGAGGGAGTATAAGCATGATATGAGGCCACGCCTATGTGGGTCTTTGAAGCATGCCCGTTCGAAGAGAGACATGGTGTTAGGTTGGCATGTTGTTGTAGCGTAGGGGGCATAGAAGTGACGTAGTTGTAAGTATCTAAATATTTCGGAGGCAGGGAGGCTATAAATTTCCCGTAGCGAGGTAAAGGATTTAAACTTATTTCTCTGAAGGAAGTGGTGTGTACGGATCAGGTTAGCAGAAGTCCATGCTTTAAATGAAAGGGGAGTCTGCCAAGCCGGGGGAAAAGCTGGGTTTCGAAGGAACGAGAGCAAGGGGTTGTGAGGAGATTGGAGGAGATAGCGGGTTTTAAGTTTATCCCATAATGATAGGAAGTGGGAGGTGATGGGGTTTGTTATTGAGCGGCGGTCTATTGGCCTTAACCAGAGTAAGTTAGCTGTAGACAGGGGGTCACTCTCAACTGATTCAAGGACCACCCATTGGGGAATTTCGAAAGTCACGTGGTATTTTGGAAGCTGTGCTAGGTGTGCTGCTTGGTAGTATTTACCAATATCGGGGAGGCCTAGACCTCCATTGAGCTTGGAGCGATATAAGGTAGAGCGAGGTATACGGGGCGGACCTTGCCCCAGACGTAGGAGGAGATGCGGCGGTGTAGTATGCGAAGGTAGTGGGAGGGTACTGGGATTGGAAGGACTCTGAACAGGTATAACATTTTTGGGAGGATTGACATCTTTATAACTGCAATTCTACCTAGCCATGCAAGGGGTAGGGAGGACCACTTGGTCAGAAGAGCAGAGAGGTGAGATAACATCGGAGTATAGTTGGCTGTATAGAGATCAGACAGATTGGGGGTCAATTTGATTCCCAGAAACGGGATGTGGTGCTGCGACCAGGGAAATGGTAGAATCTGTTTCAGGTGGGCCTGTTTTTTAGGGGGTAGGGAAATGTTGAGTGCCATTGATTTGTTAGGATTTATTATAAGGCCGGAAAGTGAGCCAAACTCCTCAAGAAGCTGGAGTAGGGGAGGAGAGGAAGTTAAGGGAGATGTGAGGAAAAGTAAAACGTCATCTGCAAAGAGACATAACTTATGATGCGTGCCACCCAACTCAAGTCCCCTGACATCCGGATTAGCTCTTATTAGAAGGGCCAAAGGTTCTATGGCCAGGGCAAAGAGCAAAGGGGACAAAGGACAACCCTGTCTTGTGCCACGGGAGATTGGAAACCGGGCCGACCTGTGCCCCAGATACCCAATCCTGGCCGAAGGCTCTCGATAAAGCGAGTGAATCCAGGTTAAAAAATGCGGGCCTAAACCCCAGCGATGCAAAATGTAATAGAGATATGGCCATGAGACTGTGTCAAATGCTTTCCGGATGTCCAGGGACAATAAACAGGTGGGAATGTTTCGGGTTTTGGCTATATTTGCCAGAAGAGATGCACGTCTAACGTTATCACCGGCCTGTCGAGTCGGAATAAAGCCTACTTGGTCGTTATGAATAAGGGACCCTATACACGAATTAAGGCGCGTGGAAAGGATTTTTGCTAGCAGTTTGATGTCGATGTTGAGGAGAGAGATTGGTCTATAATTGGACCCCTGCGTGTCATCCGAGTTTGGTTTCGGGATCATCGAGATGTTCGCTTGCACCATTTCATGGTTGAAGGCATGACCAGATAGTAAGGCATTAAAGGCGTTGGTGAGGATGGGTGTGAGGAGGGGAGTGAATTTTTTGTAGTAAGTGGCTGAGAAACCATCAGGTCCTGGGCGCTTACGAGGTTTTAGACTTTTAATGGCATTTAAGGTTTCGGTTGGGGTGATTGGTTGTTCTATCGTTGCTAATTGATGCTCTGACAATTTCGGAAAGGAGATGGAGGCTAGAAGAGTGTCAGCTTGTAAGGGGTCAAAAGGAGTATGGGATGAATAAAGCCATGAGAGATGTTTATAAAAAGTTCGGAGGATGCGATCTGGATTACTTGTAAGGTTGCCAGAGGAGGTGCGTATTCGAATAGGTTTAGTAATCTGGTCCAGCCTACGAAGCGAGAGGGCCAAAAAGGTACTGGGTTTGTTGGCCTTAGTATAATATTTATGTCTAGACCTACGAAGTGAAAGTTCTGCTTGGTCCGTAAGGAAAAGGTCTAGAGCTAATCGTGAACATTCTAGGGCTTCACGGTTAGCCGGTGAGGGGGTCGCTTGGAAGGTTTGATGGGTGTGATCATAGGTTTGTTCTAGAGAAAGCAGCTGTTGTCTTTTTGATTTGCTTAAAAAGGACGCCTTGCTAATGCAGAAACCTCGTATCACCGGCTTATGTGCTTCCCATAGTAGGAGGGGAGAAATTTCAGGAGTTTGGTTAAGGGATAAGTAATCTTTGAGGGCGGTTTCTATTTCCGAACAGTGTATTGGATTTGTAAGTAAGTTGTCATTGATGATCCAAGAGGACTCAGATGGGGATGGGGCCAGAGAGGCCATGGATGTGAATACAGCGCAGTGGTCTGACCAGGGAATTGGAAGTATTTCAGAGGTCAAGAGCCGGGAAGAGGAGCTAGCAGTGATAAAATGTGGTCTATCCTAGAGAAAGTCTTGTGGGGATGGGAGTAGAAAGTGTATTGGCGCTTGGCCGGATTAAGTTCCCTCCAGGTGTCTATCATGGAGTAACGATGCAGGATGGCTTGGAGGGTTTGTTTAGAGGTGGGAAGGGGGGAAAGTTGAGGGGATTTTTCAAGGTATGGGTATAGCGTACTGTTAGAGTCTCCACAGACGAATAAGGTGCCTCGCTTATGGTGATCTATAACCGAAAATAAGTGGGAAAGAAATGGTAGTGGACCTTGATTCGGGGCATAATATGTAGCGATAGTGACGTCGAAATCTAAGAGTTGCCCTACTAACAGGAGATAGCGACCCTCTGGGTCTTTAACTTCAGTATTAAGGGTAAAGGGTGTCGTGCGATGGAAGGCTATTAACACCCCTCTACTTTTGGTGGTGGCGGAGGCGATATAGACCTGTGGGTAACGGGGACAAAAAAACTTTGGAGTGGACGCGGGGGTGAAGTGTGTTTCCTGTAGACAGACTACTTGAGCCTTAAGGGATGCAAAGGAACGGAAGGCCTTGTTACGTTTCTGTGTTATATTAAGACCCTGAACGTTCAGGGTAAAGATGTTTGATGAGCCCATGGGGAGAGTGAGTGAAATTTTGAGTAATATGGCAACATCCGCTGGGACAAAGCCAGAAGATTACCACGGGGGACTGTTTGTCTATGTAAGGGATAGCGCGAGGTCATGGAGTCATTTGGGGGCAAGAGAGGAGGGGAATAATACAGGAAGGGTAATAGGAGAGGGGTATAGGTGGCCATTCAAGGCCCAGGAGGTGGTCCCTGAGGGCACCCTAACGTAGGGTGGGCCAGGGAGCAAAGATAGCTCAAGTGCTATAAAATAGTCAATAGCACAGGAGCTAATATAGAGTGCGCAGATACGTGGACCGTGGGGGTGACAGTATAAAGAGAAGTATGCGATAGCGGGATCCCGGATGATGAACAGGTGACCACCCCAGGAATCCAGGATGGCTCTAGGCTTAGGCAGCGTTGGTCGCACAGATGGAACAGCATGGGTAAGGATGTGAGATTTTCCATGTCGCCAGAGCCAAGGCGTCCCATATACAAACTGAGAGGCTGTCCAGGAGAAATGAAACAGAACATAATTCTCTAAGGTCAGCGGATTCCTCGAGGCGTTAGATGGAAAAAAACCCAAACAGCCCCAAACCAGTGGGGCAACTGAGTTCAAACAGGTAGGGAAAGAGAACAGCTTGGGTATGAACCTCGATGCTGGTAAAAGGGGTACACCGACTGGTGTACGTTGTGGAAGAAGGATGATGGAGTGTAGTTCAGTCCATTGTGTCTTGAGGAGATGGGCCTGGTGATGAGAAGCGCCCTCGCTTGTGGAAGCTGAGTTGGCTATCAGTGGCGCGTAAGGGATGAGATTTCTGTGGTGAGCAGGACGTGGACCTCCGTTTAGTACTCTCTGACGGCGTTGCTGGGGAGTGTAGTTGCAAATGTCGCAGCGTATCCAGTAGGTCTTCAGGAGTCTTGCAGGAAAAGTCTCGGGTCTGGTATCGGAAACGCACTGCGAAAGGGAAGCTCCACCTATACAATATGCCATGTTGTTGAAGTGCCTGCAGGTGGGGTTTCATAGCCCTGCGTTTGGCGATGGTCGTGGGGCATAGGTCCTGGAATAGTTGGTAGGTGTGACCCTGAAACTGTAGAGAGTCCATATTGCGAGCTGCTTGGAGGAGTTGCTCTTTAGTGCGGTAGAAGTGGAGCTTGACTATAATATCACGCGGTGGGCCCTCCGTGCGTCGTGGAGCTAGCGCCCTATGAACTCTATCCATTTCTAATCTTTCAATCGGGATAGCGGGGGCTAGCTCTTGGAATAGAGCTGTCACGGTTGACTGAACGTCAACAATCGATTCCGGGAGGCCACAGATACGCAGATTAGAGCGCCTTGCTCGGTTTTCAAAGTCCTCCAGTTGCATTAATAGTGTTGCATTTTCGTCGCGTAAGAGGTCAATGTCGTCCGTGTGTGTCCGAAGTGAGGCATCAAGACCGTCCACTCTCTGTTCTAGATCAGCAGTGCGTTGTCCTAGCTCGCGGATTTCTCTGGATAGTGTGGTAGTGATGCGTTCAGAGGTCTGCTTCAAAGCCTTATGCAGCATTCTTTCGAAGCGTGCTAGCAGGTCAGGGGGCGTACAGTCAGATATCGGAGTATGAGTGGGGGTGTCCGGTTCAATGTCTGACTCACCCTCTGAAGTGCAGGGATGGCTGGGCTGCGATTCTTGTAAGGCTGCGTAGATGCTTGCAGCCTGCTTGCTTCCGTGGGCTGGTGCTGCGGCCTTCTTTGTGGAGGCTTTTGCCAGGGCCTCCTTAATGGACTTGCTTGGTGGAGGAGCCTGGTGTCGGGGTGCCCCTTTAACCATGGTGCAATTTGCTCAGGGGGGGGGCTGTCACCAAGAATGCTGCCCCCTTATCTCCCTGTGTCCCGGAGTTCGTGCTAGTCAGTGGGCGGGCCTTAGTGTGGCGCTTTATGGGGATGAAACCCCTGCTCCTGTACTGTGCCCCACAGCTATGAATCAGCCGCGAACGGGGCGATTCAAATCAGGGGAGGCCCGCCGTGAGGGTTGGGTCCTCCTATACTGCGGTGCGGGCTGGGATCCGTGGCTCTTCGGCTCTGTCACCCGACGGGGAGACGGAGCTCTATCGGGACATGTCCGTCCTGTCGGCCGCGCATGCGCACTCCCCACAGCAAGCCCTTTCACTGGCAGTGTGTACAGGCGAGGGTGAGTTGGGCTTACATAGCAGGGATGGGAGACGGAGCAAATCTTGACTTTTCTATCCTTTTCATGTACATTGTGCTTGGCCAATCCTGTGTGTCACTATCTCCCTCACAGATCGGCACAGCACAGTGCACCTGCCCCCAGCTCCCAGGCAGAAACTCCCCGGGGGGGTGAAATGTATACCTTATGGCACCCCTCCAAGCTATGGATGGAAGGAAAAGGATCACCCCACCGGAAAGTGAGAAGAGGGGAGCATGAGTCAGAGCGATTCCAGTGTCAGCCAATACAAGTGAAGGGATGGACGCCACTCAACCGACCCCAGGAGTCCAATGTTAAGGAATGGCCTCAGCTGCCTTCCTGGCCATGCCCCCTGACATGTTTGCCCCACTGGGGCTTGGTCACAGAGGTAGTGAGGATGTGAGAAGCCAGGAAATATATATATGCATCATTAGCTGTGAAAAAATAACTATTTTTTTTTATTTAATTTTTAATTTCTCATTTTTCCCCCAATTTTTTTCATGTATTTATTTATTTATTTTTGTCTCTTTCTCTCTCTATTTCTTTGTCTTCTCTTGTATTTCAGCATTACTATTCAGTTTCTCGTGTCTTCTTCCTGTTTTCTAATCTCTCTATCATCACACATACACACCTGATTCCTTTTGTCACGGCCAATGATGCTCCCAGCAGAGTCTCAAGAGCATGGAGGAGATTCCAGGAGACATCCTCACTACACGGCTCAAAAAAATTGAAAGGAAGACTTTGTAGTCAGAGTCTGGCATGAAGCCAATGACACTCCTGGGATATTGATCTGGTCAGGTAAGTCGCAGAGGGGATTGTTCATCAGTTTCAGCTGCTTTGGTGTTAATGAAATTAACAACAGGTGCAATAGATGGGCAAAAATGAGACGACCCCCAAAACAGGAATGGTTTTACAGGTGGAGGCAGCTGACAATTTTTCCCTACTCATCTTTTCTGACTGTTTTTCACTAGTTTTGCATTTGGCCGGGGTCAGTGTCACTAGTGGTAGCATGAGGCCATACTTGGACCCTACAGAGGTTGCACAGGCAGTCCAACTCCTCCAGGATGGCACATCAATACGTTCCAGGGGCGGACTGACAACTCATGGGGCCCCCGGCAATAGGGGATCATGGGGCCCCTGTGTCCTTGCCCAAACTCAAAAAAGCCTATGAAATAGGTACCAGGGGCATCTCATAGGGCCCCCTACTGACCCCGGGTCCTCGGGCAGTGCCCGAGTTTCCATATGGTCAGTCCGCCCCTGATACGTTCCATTGCCAGAAGGTTTGCTGTGTCTCCCAGCACAGTCTCAAGAGCATGGAGGAGATTCCAGGAGACAGGCAGTTACTCTAGGAGAGCTGGACAGGGCTATAGAAGGTCCTTAACCCATCAGGAGGACCGGTATCTGCTCCTTTGTACAAGGAGGAATAGGATGAGCCCTGCCAGAGCCCTACAAAATGACCTCCAGCAGGCCACTGGTGTGAATGTCTCTGAACAAACAATCAGATACAGACTTCCTGAGGGTGGCCTGAGGGTTCAACATCCTCTAGCGGGCCCTGTGCTCACTGCTCGGCACCATAGAGCTTGATTGCAATTTGCCATTGAACACCAGAATTGGCAGGTCCACCACTGGCGCCCTGTGCTTTTCACTGATGAGAGCAGGTTCCCCCTGAGCACATGTGACAGACGTGAAAGGGTGTGGAGAAGCCGTGGAGAACGTTCTGCTGCCTGTAACATGGTTCAGCATGACCGTTTTGGTGGTGGGTCAGTGATGGTCTGGGGAGGCATATCCATAGAGGGACGCACAGACCTCTACAGGCTGGAAAACTGCACCCTGATTACCATTAGGTATTGTCAGACCCTACGCTGGTGCACTGGGTCCTGGGTTCCTCCTGGTGCACAACAATGCCTGGCCTCATGTGGGGAGAGTATGCAGGCAATTTCTGGAGGATGAAGGAATTGATACCACTGAATGGCCCCCACGCTCGCCTGACCTAAATCCAATAGAACACCTCTGGGATGTCATGTTTCGGTCCATCCGAAACCGCCAGGTGGCACCTCAGACTGTTCAGGAGCTCAGTGGTGCCCTGGTCCAGATATCAGAGGAAATCCCCCAGGACACCATCCGCATGCTGACATTGTCAGGCATGCATACAAGCACGTGGGTGTCATTCAAACTACTGAGGGCCATTCTGAGTTGCTGCAATGACATTTCAGCAAAATGGACTAGACGGCTGCATAATTTTTTCACTTTGATTTTTGGGGTGTCTTTAAATTCAGTCCTCTGTAGGTTGAGAATTTTCATTTCTATCAAATGATGGGACGTCCTTACACTCCTAACACATCACCCAGTCCATCATTAGATATCCAGCAGGAGATTTTTCCCCATTGAGATCTGATGTGTTTTCAAAGTGTTCCTTTCATTTTTTGGAGCACTGTATTAGGTCCACCTGTTCAATTGCTCGGTAACACAAATTGCTAAACAGCCAATCACATGACAGCAACTCAATGCATTTAGGCATCTAGACATGGTGAAGACGACTTGCTGAAGTTCAAACCAAGCATCAAAATGGGAAAGAAAGAGGATTTAAGTGACTTTGAACATGGCATGGTTGTTGGTGCCAGACGGGCTGGTCTGAGTATTTCAGAAACTGCTGATGTACTGGGATTTTCACACACAACCATCTCTAGGGTTTACAGAGAATGGTCCGAAAAAGAGAACATATACAGTGAGTGGCAATTGGGTGGAGGAAAATGCCTTGTTGAGGTCAGAGGTCAGAGGAGAATGGGCAGACTGGTTGCTGCAACATTCAAATGGTAGGGTCAGAAGTTGGCATAAACAAAATAAAAGCATGGATCCATCCTGCCTTGTATCAACGGTTCAGGCTGGTGGTGGTGGTGTCATGGTGTGGTGGATCCATCCTGCCTTGTATCAATGGTTCACACTGGTGGTGGTGGTGTCATGGTGTGGGGGATCCATCCTGCCTTGTATCAACGGTTCAGGCTGGTGGTGGTGTCATGGTGTGGGGGATCCATCCTGCCTTGTATCAGTGGTTCAGGCTGGTGGTGGTGGTGTCATGGTGTGGGGGACACATCCTGCCTTGTATCAATGGTTCAGGCTGGTGGTGGTGGTGTCATGGTGTGGTGGATCCATCCTGCCTTGTATCAATGGTTCAGGCTGGTGGTGGTGGTGTCATGGTGTGGGGGATCCATCCTGCCTTGTATCAACGGTTTAGGCTGGTGGTGGTGGTGTCATGGTGTGGGGGATCCATCCTGCCTTGTATCAATGGTTCAGGCTGGTGGTGATGGTGTCTTGGTGTTGGTCTTGGCACTAGAAAGGTGGACCTAATAAAGTGGCTGGTGAGTGCATTACCCTATCAGTCTACACCTGCTGAATAAAAAACACTGATCCTGCCTACCTATTTGCACTCCTTGCACTACTGGCCGCCAATGGCAGCTCCTCAATCAGTTACGTTGTATGTACACAAAAGGGCAGAAGTGGTGGCTAGTCATGGTCATTTTAGGTCAGTCAAATCAGCCACCCCCCCCCCTTTGTTTACAAGATGACGGCATTGGTTGCTAAGGATACGGTGGGTGCCAGCGCCAGCCAATTCCTTAACAACTATTGACATCCCAAAAGCTGTCATATATACGATCAGAGCTCAAGTCAAACCGAGACTTTTCATTTTCCAGGTATAAAAAGGGATGCTGGCGTGGTGGTACTATATGCCGTAGTAAGTGGCCAGTGTGTCCTATTACTGATAGGGGGTCACATGTGGCGGACCAGTCCAGAGACCGATAATCAAGATGTCAGACAACACTGTTAGTGGCATAAAACCAACTGATATCTACAGAAGACTTCAAGCGCATCACTGGTTACAGCTTATAGGAGGAGTTTTTTTCTGCTCTAGGAGGATGCAGAATCCCTGACCCTCTGTCTGGACAGCGCTGATTGGACTTGTGCTGATCACATGCACTCTCCCAATAAAAAAAAAAACCCTCTCTAGCAATACACACCAAACTGAGCATGTGCAGAGTGACTCCACATGATATGTCTTATCAGGAGATAAGAGGGGGGCACTGGAAGAAGGGGAGGATCAGAGAAGTCAGGATCAAACAGCATGTTTACACAATGCGGAGGATTAGCCCCTTAGGTTCCACAGTGAGTATAACAAGCATGCTTTCCTGCATCTACAGACTGATTGTACTGTTGTGGGTTTAGTAACAATTTACATTTGGTGATTTATTATACATCAGTTTGCTACCTTTATCCTCAATGTCATTAATACATAAGCCAGGCTTGGCTTAGCAATTACAGACCCAACCAAGCAGGTTTTTCTTCTATCACAAGCGCTCTAAACGTACATGTGCACATACATTACCTCTCTACGCCCGTCGGCTTGTCAATGTCCTCAGGAAACTTTAAATTTTAGGTGATTTTCCACTTACTTGTTCATAAAGTGACCGTGTCCCATTTTCAAAAAAAAAAAAAAAAGCTGAAACTAAAACAAACTCCTGTGTCCTGTAATGACATAGCGATTGGCGTATGGAGCCACAGGGTGCAGCCAGGGTCACCTGGGGTTGCTTAAAATCTAAATTTTCATGTATATTCTTTGGAAAAAAGCAACGAGAATCACAGAGCATAAAAAGAGTGCAATACGCCTATCCTGGCAAATAGAGGGTACAGCCAGGGGTGTATTTACCACAGGGCAAATAAGGCATTTGCCTAGGGGCGGCATTTTTCAGGGGGGCAGCAGTATTTTTTGCAGAGCCTGACTCTTGTTCCTGAGGATGTCCAGAGCTGTGAAGGTGAGGGTCTTCTCTCTCTGGGGTTGCCAGTGTATGGTGGGTGGTGGTAGTGGAAGGCTCTCTCGGGTGGGGGTGGGAGCTGGGGTGCTGTTGGTAAATGTCAAGCTTTCTTCGTGGGGGAGGAGGGTGTTGGTGGGTGGGGCAGCGATTTTTATGTTGCCTAGGGCAGCATGAAACCTAAATACACCACTGGGTACAGCTCCACACTGTCTCTGGGCTGGATCAGTTTTAGTTTTTTTTCACATTCATATGGGGTGATTGTAGCCATATTAGTGCATTTTCGACAGAGACAATTGAGTCCTGTCCATGATACTTTTTTTATTTGCACTAACATACAATTTTGAGGACAAGCTTTCGGGGAATGTCCCCTTCTTCAAGGTCCAAGCAGTACTACTCACAAAGTTTTAGCAGAATGTTAGAAGAGATGAAAAAAAACAAAAAGAGGCTAGAGATAAGATACAGCCAAAGTGAGGGGGGAGGGGGGGATATTACACTCACACAGAGGGAGTCAAGCTACAGCTGATAGTCATAAAACTGTCGGATAATGATTGAGGAATCCCAGGTCCAAATTAAGGCCGTTATCTCTTGTGTCAAATAGAATTATCATTCTTAGTTCAAAGGTTTTTCTTTCCTGAATGGATTTGAAATTTCCTTTAAGAACTAAAATATTGAGGTCTTCCATTGTGTGGTCTGGTTGTGCGAAATGGTGTCCTACAGGTGTGAAGAGGTCATCTTCTTTATGTTCCTGGATGGTATGTCTGTGCAGATTCATCCTTGTTTGCACCTTCTGTCCTGTTTCGCCAACATAAGATCCTTTGCTACATTTTCTGCACTGGATGAGGTACACAACATGACTGGAGGTGCAGCTGTATGATCCGGAGATATTGAAGATCCCTTTTGAGTGTCGGACACTTTTTGATGCATACAATCTCATATCATTCAATAAAAGCAAAATAGATTTGTGAGAAGAGGGTGTGAACTGTAGTAATTCGATTTGGGTGTATATATGTAAAATCAATGTAATGTGTTGTGTTTCCATCCACAGAACTATTCATAGGTTGAAGACCAACCTCATTTCATTTATGTCTATGAAGGTTCTTATGCACCCAGGGTGTGGTAGATCTAGTACTTGTTATTCACATTGTTGTTCATTCAAGCCACCTCTCCGGTTCTAATGAGTATCAGGAACATACCCTGGTATGTATATCCAGATGGGTAGAACAGACACCTCAATCCAATCTTCAACAAATGTGTCAAGGTGAATGTTGATTGTCCAAACATAGGATGGGAGGTGTGAAAGTTGGGGTAATGTCCTATTTTAGTTCCATCATCCCATCCTTGGTGTCAAGGTTGGAGTCATACATCCGATTACCATTCTAAGATGACAAGTCTTCTTAGTGATGCCAACACTTTTGAGTCAATAAAGAAGAATATCAGAGGATGAACCACAGAAGAAAGGGCACACCTGCCAAAATTCAGTATGATCACGCTAAATTGCACAGAAATACGTGCAAACATTGTGTGTGGGTGCTTATGCGAATGTACATGTGCACAGATGCGCCATGGGTCACCCGAGTCGTGACAGTTTCTGGTGCCCAGTGGCCTATTTAATGTCAGCACTCTGGTATACAAGTTGCTGGATGATCATCAGCCCCGTTATCCTATGCTTCTGTGTCGCTATACTTCTGGAATCTCGTTACTGACTCAGCTTGCCCCTGGACTAGTTTTGGCTCTTCTCCTGTCTTTGACCCCAGCTTGTTACATGGACTCTGCTACTGCCTGCCACCTGTGTATGACCCATCCCTGCTTTATGGACTTTGCTTACTGCCTGCCTCCTGCTTATGACCTCGGCTAGATCTGTGACTACGCTTCTGCTCCTGCTCCTGATTGACCTACTGTGCATGATTCCTGGCTCTGGTTCCTGACTCTGCCTCCTGTTCTGTTCAGTATGTCAAGATCCACCTAAGCATTTGGACTTTGGCCTGTCCTGCTGGTACCACGGCAAAAGCAAGACTTCACCTGCTCATTGGGAGTGTCTTTTGCCCTGTTGACACCGCCGAAAGGTCAAGTCCATTCCAAGTGCCTCATCCACTCTGCTCATCAGACTGCTTCATAGCAGGCAACGCCTGCTTCTTTGGGTACAGCACCCCCTGTTCCCAACTTCAGGGGTGCTGTGCACTCAACCGCAAGACAAGCCCTTTTGTCATTTTGGCCTCTGACCAGGTACATGACAAAGAACCAAACTATTGGGGATAGACCATTTACAGCAGCTAGAAAAGGTAAAAACCGTTGATTGGATATGCCACTATCTCTGTTTGTTCTGGAGAATCTCCTCTATGCCTGAATGAACTCCCTAAAATGCATACTGAAGATTCCTCTCTAAGACCAATTGTCAGTGTCACAAGAACCAGAGAGCACACAGAGACAGATTGCACGGAACCCAACGTGCAGGCGTTTATTGGGGAGGTTTTTGAGGCACAGACAACAGTTCCGTTAGTCCACAGATCCACACCAGACACAGCAACACAGTAAAGTTCTCTGGAAGGCAATATGAAACAACAGGGGGCTGGTAATCCACAGGGTTAATCCACACAGACAGCTCCAGGCAGGGAAGGGTTAAGCCCAGACAGGTTCACAGAGAGCAAGGGGTTAAGTCCAGGCAGATTCACGGAGAACCAAAGAGTTAAGTCCAGGCAGATTCATGGGGACAGCAGAAGATTCCTCCACAGTGAAGAGATTCCGAGCAGCAGAGAGTTCACCCCACACAGGAGAGGGATCCAGGCAGCATGGAGAGTCAGGTCAGCCAGAGAGAGGAGAAGGGGGCCGGGGGATGGTCGTCCGAGAGAAGCTGGCACTGCAGCACAGCCTTCTCTCACACACACACACACACACACACACACACACACACACACACACACACACACACACACACACATACAGCCAAGAGAACAGTAGGGGGGTTGCCCTGTTCTCTCTTAAGTACAGAGCTGGGTGCTTTGCTGTTGCTGTGGTAGCCCAGACTTCCTGTTGGGTTGCCATGGCAATGGGCCCCATTCCCCAGGTCTCCGGACCACCCAGGGAACATGGCCTTTGCCCTGTAGGGCATGGAGCCTAGGAAGATGTGCAGAGGGGCCAGGGAGGAGGGGTGACAGGAGGGGGCCTGTTTGTGGATTCCATCAGCAGGGGGCCAGACTGCAGGCAACAGGGGGGTGAGGGGCTGCTGGGGGCTGCCTGTGTCAGGGACATAGAGGACTAGAAGTCCCAGCATGAGCGAGGGGCTGCTGGTGGGTGGGGGGTGGCAGGCAGCAAGCCTAAAGGATGGGGGGGGGAAAGGGCCAGCTCCGTGACAGTCAGCAACATCAACTCTGCCACATATAACATTGCTATGTATCTGGCTACTGTTCTATCACCCTTAAGCCTAGTGCACTCTACCATTTTTTTTTTTCATTCAACACAGCAGGCTGAATGAAAAAAAAACTGAAGTGCTCGGGAAGCGCTTAATGTACTAACTATCCACTGAGCTATTGTGTTCTGACTGGGGACTGCCCCTCCTCCAGAACACATCAGTCAGTGCATTCAGCCATTGGCTGAGAGCTCTGACTGAAACTCAATTGGACAAATGTCTGGCTTTTGTCGGACCGGCTTCCGTACACATGGGCTGAATATTGGCCAGTTTCTGTTTAACCAGCCGATACCGCCTGATATTCAGCCCGAGTGTATGGGGCTTTAGTTGACAACACTGTACACTGCTCATAGAAAGGAATTTATCAACATGGTTCTTGTATTGAAATTAGAGCATGAAGAGACAATGGTGTCCTATGAAGTCACATCCATTTACATTTGTGTACCTGCTGAAGAGGCTATTAAGACTGCAGGGAAACATCTGAAATGAGACATCTGAAGCCACACCAAATATGCCCCCTGCTGGTAATTTGTATCTACGCCACCTATCCCAAGTAAAAGGATAACTTCTCCAGACTGAAACATGGCTGTGCTATAGGATCACCTGTATCTCCCATTGTAGCTAAGCTGTGTATGGAGGAGGTGGGGATGAGAGCCTTCAACCTATTCACTGAAATAACACCAACCTATTTTTTCAGGTATTTTGATGATATATGGGTGAAGATTAGCATAGAAGAGACAACATTTAAGTGAAGGCATAAACTCAGTGGACACAGTCTGACTATCAAGTTTACAATGGAAGAGTAACAGAAAAAACTTTTTTTGGCCATGTGTTACAAGTCAAGAAGGGGGGGGGGGGGGGTGACTTTGACATTGAAGTCTGCAGGAAGCTTACCACGTCCCACTGGAAAGAATGGCCATTATATGCTATTTAGCTCGGCACCAATTGCATTTAATTGTTTAGTAGTCTAGTTTATTTTATTTGTTTGTATATTTATTTAAACGTATTTATTTTATTAGATAAGACTTGGCAGTAACTGAACTGTGAGGGCAGGATAGTGGATGATTTCTGTCCAGTCACTAGGTTGTGAGATAACTAAAGGTTTGGCTGGTAAGATATGATAGATAAGGAATGGTTTGGTGGGTATTGTATGATAGGTAAGGAATGGTTTGGTGGGTATTGTATGATAGGTAAGGAATGGTTTGGTGGGTATTGTATGATAGGTAAGGAATGGTTTGGTGGGTAAGATATGATAGGTAAGAAATGGTTTGGTGGGTATTGGATGATAGGTAAGGAATGGCTTGGTGGGTATTGTATGATAGGTAAAGAATGGTTTGGTGGGTAAGATATGATAGGTAAGAAATGGTTTGGTGGGTATTGGATGATAGGTAAGGAATGGCTTGGTGGGTAAGATATGATAGGTAAGGAATGGTTTGGTTGGTAAGGTATGATAGGTAAATAATGGTTTGGTTGGTAAAATATGATAGGTAA
This sequence comes from Staurois parvus, assembly GCF_062004578.1. Lineage (NCBI taxonomy): Eukaryota > Metazoa > Chordata > Amphibia > Anura > Ranidae > Staurois > Staurois parvus. Next base: position 2,483,384 of record NW_028317830.1, read on the forward strand.
GGAATGGTTTGGTTGGTAAGGTATGATAGAAAATAAATGGTTTGGTTGGTAAGGTATGGTAAGTAAGGAATGGTTTGGTGGGTAAAATATGATAGCAAAAAAAAAAACAATTTGCGCTTTAACCAATCAATTTAGTGTAAAAAAGTGAACTTCTACAACTAATACATTTGAATACTGAATAAATATAAATATAAATAAAGGTAAAATAGGTAAGGAATGGTTTGCTGGGTGAGGTATGACAGGTAAGGAATGGTTTAGTGGGTAAGGTATGATAGGTAAGGAATGGTTTAGTGGGTAAGGTATGATAGGTAAGGAATGGTTTAGTGGGTAAGGTATGATAGGTAAGGAATGGTTTAGTGGATAAGGTATGATAGGTAAGGAATGGATTGGTGAGTAAGGTATGATAAGTAAGGAATGATTTGGTGAGTAAGGATGATAGGTAAGAAATGGTTTGGTTGGTAAGGTATGAGAGGTAACGAATGATTTGGTGGGTAAGGTGTGATAGGTAAAGGATGGTTTGGTGGGTAAGGTATGATAGGTAAGGAATGGTTTGGTGGGTAAGGGAAGGTAGTTAAGTAATGGTTTGGTGGGTAAGCTGTGATAGATAAGGAACGGTTTGGTGGGTAAGGTACGATAGGTAAGGAATGGTTAGTTGGGTAAGGTATGATAGCTAAAGAATGGTTTCATTGGTAAGGTATGATACGTAAAAGATGGTTTGGTTGGTAAGAAATTATAGGTAAGGAATGGTTTGGTGGGTTAGGTATGACAGGTAAGAAATGGTTTGGATGGTAAGGTATGATAGGTAAGGAATGATTTGGTGGGTAAGGTATGATAGGTAAGGAATGGTTTGGATGGTAAGGTATGATAGGTAAGGAATGATTTGGTGGGTAAGGTGTAATAGGTAAGGAATGGTTTGGTTGGTAAGTTACAATAGGTAAGGAATAGTTTGGTTGGTTAAGGTATGATAGGTAAGCAATGGTTTGGTTGGTAAGATATGATAGGTAAGGAATGGTTTGGTTGGTAAGACATGATAGGTAAGGAATGGTTTGGTGGGCAAGGTATGACAGGTAAGGAATGGTTTGGTATGTGATGCATGATAGGTAAGGAATTTTTTGGTGGGCAAGGTATGACAGGTAAGGAATGGTTTGGTATGTGATGCATGATAGGTAAGGAATGGTTTGGTGGGCAAGGTATGACAGGTAAGGAATGGTTTGGTATGTGAGGCATGATAGGTAAGGAATGGTTTGGTGGGCAAGGGCAAGGTATGATAGGTAAGGAATGGTTTGGTAGGTGAGGCATGATAGGTAAGGAATGGTTTGGTGGGCAAGGTATGATAGGTAAGGAATGGTTTGGTAGGTGAGGCATGATAGGTAAGGAATGGTTTGGTGGGCAAGGTATAACAGGTAAGGAATGGTTTGGTAGGTGAGGCATGATAGGTAAGGAATGGTTTGGTGGGTAAGGTATGATAGGTAAGGAATGGTTTGGTGGGTAAGGTATGATAGGTAAGGAATGGTTTGGTGGATAAGGTATGATAGGTAAGGAATGGTTTGGCTGGTAAGGTAGGATAGGTAAGGAATGGTTTGGTGGGTAAGGTATGATAGGTAAGGAATGGTTTGGTGGGTAAGGTATGATAGGTACGGAATGGTTTGGTGGGTAAGGTATGATAGGTAAGGAATGGTTTGGCTGGTAAGGTATGATAGGTAAGGAATGGTTTGGTTGGTAAGGTACGATAGGTAAGGAATGGTTTGGTGGGTAAGGTATGATAGGTAAGGAATGGTTTGGTGGGTAAGGTATGATAAGTAAAGAATGGTTTGGTGGGTAAGGCATGATATGTAAGGAATGGTGAACTGAAAGACTACACATTTCTTTCTTTTTTTTTTTTAAATAACATGATTTGTTGTATATATTGGGTGATCACAGTAAATGACTGGACCTGGAAGGTCTCATGTTATGCCTTTGTCAAAAAATTTCAATTTAAAACCACAAATCTATTCAGATAACATTTATTATATTCTATTATATTAATTAAAATAAATTTCTATAACAATCTGTTTTTATTCTAATCCTATAGTGATTGGTGATATTTTTGGTGATTGAATACAGATATACATTAGATAGATACATCAATTACCATCAAAAAACAATTCCTAAGATTTCCTCACCTTTCCTATTCCCCTTCACCAATATGTACCCCAGCTGTACATTACACCCGGGAGGAAGGTTCCACTCTGGACATGTTTTTAGTCTTGAAGACGTTTCAGAATGTTTGACTTTCTTTTTGTCTTTTTTCTCTCTTCTGACTTCCCTGTCTATGCCGGTCAGTAAACGTCTCTTTTCCCTCTATATGTCCCAATGTACACTTAACAATGAGTTCATGTTTTAAGTTATATACAATTGAATGAGGATGATGAGAACTCTGTACTTGTTGCTTCTTGTTTTTCCTCCTTTAGAAAATCTGTTTGAAAATTGAGTATTTATAGACCTTCCTGAATGTGTAGAGTGTCACTGATCTACAAATCTGACACCAATTCACACGGATGGGTCAGTACAATACTAGTACAACAGGAACAGGAGAACAATGGCGGAGAGGAAAAGCTTTGCAGTTGGTACAGCAGCGCCTGGAAGACAAAAACACAAAACAAACATAAATGGTCATTTTGATAAAGTGCTGCTAACCATTAGATGACAATTAGAGATGAGCGAATTTTTCAAAAATTCGATTCGCCTGATTCGCCGAATTTTCCGAAAAAAATTGATTCGATTCGAATTTATTTGCTGCGAATTTTACTTATAAAAGGGTTTCTAGGCTTCAGAGAGCCTTTATATTAGTGCAGAACACTGTACCTTTAATTTAAATGCCCTTGGAGTCTGCTGGGGAAGAGAAATAATACTGTCACTCAGTATGACATGCAGATGAGTGCCGTCCATCTTAGAATCACCGCACACTTCACTCATTTGGGCAGTCACGGGGCCAAAGAAGAGGAAGGAGAAGAAGAAGAAGAAGAAGAATGAAAAGAATGAAAAGAAGAAGAAGAATGAAAAGAATGAAAAGAAGAAGAAGAAGAAGAATGAAAAGAATGAGAAGAAGAAGAAGAAGAAGAATGAAAAGAATGAAAAGAAGAAGAATGAAAAGAAGAAGAATGAAAAGAAGAATGAAAAGAATGAAAAGAAGAATGAAAATAAGAAGAAGAATGAAAAGAAGAATGAAAAGAATGAAAAGAAGAATGAAAATAAGAAGAAGAATGAAAAGAAGAATGAAAATAAGAAGAAGAATGAAAAGAAGAATGAAAAGAAGAATGAAAAGAAGAAGAAGAATGAAAAGAAGAATGAAAAGAATGAAAAGAAGAATGAAAAGAAGAAGAAGAATGAAAAGAAGAATGAAAAGAAGAATGAAAAGAAGAAGAAGAATGAAAAGAAGAATGAAAAGAATGAAAAGAAGAATGAAAAGAAGAATGAAAAGAATGAAAAGAAGAATGAAAATAAGAAGAAGAATGAAAAGAAGAATGAAAAGAATGAAAAGAAAAATGAAAATAAGAAGAATGAAAAGAATGAAAAGAAGAATGAAAAGAATGAAAAGAAGAATGAAAATAAGAAGAATGAAAAGAAGAATGAAAAGAATGAGAAGAAGAATGAAAATAAGAAGAAGAATGAAAAGAAGAATGAAAAGAATGAAAAGAAGAATGAAAATAAGAAGAAGAATGAAAAGAAGAATGAAAAGAATGAAAAGAAGAATGAAAGAAGAAGAAGAATGAAAAGAAGAATGAAAAGAATGAAAAGAAGAATGAAAAGAAGAAGAAGAATGAAAAGAAGAATGAAAAGAATGAAAAGAAGAATGAAAATAAGAAGAAGAAGAATGAAAATAAGAATAATTCCAGTAAAGCAAAAAGTGTATGTGCAGAGTTCCTCTATTTCTGACAGTTCTCTGACAGTTCTTTCACATTTACAGCGATTGAAACATTGTATCTATTTGTTTCCTAATAAAAACATCTGTATCCTAAATGGAAACAAATAGATACAATGTTTCAACCGCTGGAAATGTGAAAGAACTGTCAGACAGCTGTCAGAAATAGCGGAGCTCTCTGCAGGGACATTTTTGCCGGCTGTAGAAGGGATGAAAACAGCCGATCAGGAAAAATTTGATTCGACCATCCGAAGTCGCCAAAAATTCGGATTCGCTGCGAATCAAATTTTTCCTGAAATTCAAAACGAATTCCACTTCGCCTGATTTGATTCGCTCATCTCTAATGACAATCTCCCAATCTGTACATTTTCAGGTGCCTCCGGATCTGGGGATCTGGCAGGTAAGAGGAACTTCCAGATGAGGCTTCTTGAGAGTGGCAACCACTATCCCCCCCCCCCCCAAAAAAGATATTAGATATTACCAGAGACGTCTTCAGTGAACCTCCCCAGCAATATGTGTATAACAAATCCAACTATTCAAATATTAGACTTGCCTACAAAGTAACATGTCTGGAAATGTAAAATTCTGCAAGGACACCCCACCCCTCTCTAGTGCCAATGGGCATTATTAGGTAAAGAAGATATATCACTTTTTTACAGTGTTCAGCTCCAGATGGGCAAAATAGATGTAATACTTTGTCCCATGTTCCTAGAAGCTCTGTGACACTGGCTGTGATGTCAGACATGATGCCCCCCACCCCCACCCTGGACACACAGCTCCCTCAAGGCCACAGCTAGAAAGGAGACGGCTACTTGGCTGCCAAGCTCATGTTTCTGGTTCCCAGCACTGAGAAGAGGAATGTAAAGGGAGGTGGACATGTTTGGGGAATATTGCTCTGTGAGGACTGTCCTTGCTATCCGGGATCAGTACAATGAGCGGGATGAGAGCTCATGCAGGCTATCAATGATCTGTTACTTTACGTATCCTTCCTAGTCACTGATATCAGTGTCTGCTGCCAGGAACATGTGTAATGGATTCATTTAGATACTGAAATAGACCGAGAGTAGCTGGATCTTGGCCAGTCTTCCAGATGGAGGCTAAACACTAAACACACCTTTACATGGGACCTTAGGATGTTCTTGGGTTAGCGCAGTGTTTCTCAACTCCAGTCCTCATGGACCCCCAACAGGTCATGTTTTCAGGATTTCCCTCAGATGAAACAGCTGTGGTAATTACTAAGGCAGTGAAACTGATCAAATCACCTGTGCAAAATAATGGAAATCCTGAAAACATGACCTGTTGGGGGTCCATGAGGACTGGAGTTGAGAAACACTGGGTTAGCGGAATGATGAGAAATTGTCTATATCCCATCCTTGGAGAGGGGCTTCCTCAGATAAGTCTCTTAGTTTGTCTCATAGGATGGAATCCCCGATCCTTCTATACAGAGGAAGACCTCCACATTTCTGAAATCCCACCTAACTTCACTGAGTGTTGGAAAGGAACACGCCTTCCCTGGAATAGGGACTCAGATTATTTATTTAGTCCTTTTTATCCCAATGTGTTACTCCACCAACCAGCCAAGTGTGATCCACTATGACTAAACTGCACATAATTGTAACATTTACTTCACTCTCTTCACTCTCTTACCTCCATCAGAAGACAGAACAGCTGAAAGTAAAATTAAAAAAAAAATTAGTTTACTTTTTAATGGCAAAACTATGTTACTTGTCTTATACATTAAAAACAGAATAAATATAGAATGTATGGGTTTGTAAAGTAACAAAAATGCCTGATTGCCCCACCTCAAATATTTAAAGTGTTACTAAACCCCGGACCCTGCATTCACTATATCCGCTCTCTCCGGACCCCGCATTCACTATATCCGCTCTCTCCGGGCCCCGCATTCACTATATCCGCTCTCCCCGGACCCTGCATTCACTATATCCGCTCTCCCCAGACCCTGCATTCACTATATCCACTCTCCCCGGACCCCGCATTCACTATATCCTCTCTCCCCGGACCCCGCATTCACTATATCCGCTCTCCCCGGACCCTGCATTCACTATATCCGCTCTCCCCAGACCCTGCATTCACTATATCCTCTCTCCCCGGACCCCGCATTCACTATATCCGCTCTCCCCGGAGCCCGCATTCACTATATCCGCTCTCCCCGGACCCTGCATTCACTATATCCGCTCTCCCCAGACCCTGCATTCACTATATCCGCTCTCCCCAGACCCTGCATTCACTATATCCGCTCTCCCCGGACCCCGCATTCACCATATCCGCTCTCCCCGGACCCCGCATTCACTATATCCGCTCTCCCCGGAGCCCGCATTCACTATATCCGCTCTCCCCGGAGCCCGCATTCACTATATCCGCTCTCCCCGGACTCTGCATTCACTATATCCGCTCTCCCCGGACCCCGCATTCACTATATTCGCTCTCCCCAGACTCCGCACTCACTATATCCGCTCTCCCTAGACCCCGCATTCACTATATCTGCTCTCCCGGGACCCCGCATTCACCACTATATCCGCTCTTCCCGGACCCTGCATTCACTATATCCGCTCTCCCCGGACCCTGCATTCACTATATCCGCTCTCCCCGTACCCCGCATTCACTATATTCGCTCTCCCCAGACTCCGCATTCACTATATCCGCTCTCCCCAGACCTCGTATTCACTATATCCGCTCTCCCCGGACCCTGCATTCACTATATCCGGTCTCCCCATACCCCGCATTCACTATATCCGCTCTCCCCGGACCCCGCGTTCACTATATCCGCTCTCCCCGGACCCCGCATTCACTATATCCGCTCTCCCCAGACCCCGCATTCACTATATCCTCTCTCCCCGGACCCTGCATTCACTATATCCGCTCTCCCCAGACCCCGCATTCACTATATCCGCTCTCCCCGGACCCCGCATTCACTATATCCGCTCTCCCAGAACCCCGCATTCACTATATCCACTCTCCCCGGACCCCGCATTCACTATATCCATTCTCCCCAGACCCCGCATTCACTATATCCGCTCTCCCCGGACCCTGCATTCACTATATCCGCTCTCCCCGAACCCACATTCACTATATCCGCTCTCCCAGAACCCCGCATTCACTATATTCGCTCTCCCTAGACACTGCATTCACTATGTCCGCTCTCCCCATACCCCGCATTCACTATATCCGCTCTCCCCGGACCCCGCATTCACTATATCCGCTCTCCCCGGACCCCGCATTCACTATATCTGCTCTCCCCGGACCCCGCAGTCACTATATCCGCTCTCCCCGGACCCCGCATTCACTATATCCGCTCTCCCCATACCCCGCATTCACTATATCCGCTCTCCCCGGACCCCGCATTCACTATATCCGCTCTCCCCGGAGCCTGCATTCACTATATCCGCTCTCCCCAGACCCTGCATTTACTATATCCACTCTCCCCGGACCCCGCATTCACTATATCCGCTCTCCCCAGACCCCGCATTCACTATATCCTCTCTCCCCGGACCCTGCATTCAATATATCCGCTCTCCCCGGACCCTGCATTCACTATATCTGCTCTCCCCAGACCCCTCATTCACTATATCTGCTCTCCCTGGACCGTGGACAGCAGAAAGGGCTGAACTATGTACTTTTGCCCAAGAGAGAATCAAATCCCCTTCCTTTTCCACATCATTGGGAGAAAAAGCTTCTTTGTTCAAGCACTGGGTTGGAAATCCACCTCACCAGGGAGAGTCTGGACTTGGAGGTTAGATGTCTGGGGGCAGTCCAAGGACTGGGTCTGTTTGGTCCAAAACGGTGAGTTACAACAATCTGGGGTTAAAATGGACATGCAGAACTGCCTCAAAGGAAACAACCATTAGAGCTAAGATTATGATGCAGGTACAAAGGGAGACAGACGTTTCTCCATGGGCAGGGAAATCCTGGGCTGGACCATGTTTAACATCAGAACAAAGTTCTCTAGTTTATGAGAAGGGTCCAACAATGATTTTCTTGGGCTGAGGCTGTAACCTATTTACAGAGTCTGCATTGTCTGCTGGATGTTAGCTGACAGGGATAGGGAAGACTGATCCTTTGACAACAGATCATTTGAGTAACCCACAACATGAATCCCTTGAGCACAGAGAGGAGCTAAGACTGAGGCAAGCACTGTTGTGAAAACCAAGGACAGGCCAACGTGAAGGGTGACAAACTGGTAATGATATAAAGTGATATGCAATTAGATTGGGACTTTTCACAACTTGGTAATGCTGACCACCCACTGCAAAATGCAGATATTATTAATGGGGAGGACAGATGGGAATGTACAAATTGGCTTCCAGAATGTTTACTGAAGCCAGAAAGTCTCCTAGGAAAAGGGAGACATTTAATGGCCTGACCAGGGGCAGCTGGCAACTCATGGGGCCCCCGGGCAATAGGGGATCATGGGGCCCCTGTGTCCTTGCCCACACTCGAAAAAGCCTATAAAAAGGGTATCAGGGGCATTGTATCGGGCCCCCTACTGACCCCGGGCCCTCAGGCAGTGGCTGAGTGCTTCAATGGCCAGTCCGCCCCTGGGCCTGACAGTTTCCATGCAGAAATTCTGAATGCATTGAAAGTCTTTAGTTCCAGAATGGGCTGAACTCCTCCATTTTGGTTTGGCAACTGTAAAGAGGTTTGAGTGGAATCCATGGAAATGTTCCACTTTAGTATAGGAGTGATGATCCCTGGAGACAGGAGCTGCTGCACAAAAGCAACGAGATCCACCTGCCCTTCCTATAAAGTAATCACAGTGGCTATGGTGCAGCCAGGAATCTTGGTAGAAGAACCATCAGAGTGAGACAACCTCCATAGGAAGACTAAACTAGCACTAGGAAAAACCACAGGCTATCTGGGAGCGGGAGGTAGTGCATAGCGGGATGTCTCTGTAGCCTCCTGTTTTTGCCAGTGTCCTATCACCTGAAGGTAGCTGCATAATACCCAATCTAATGACGAAGGATCCCGTGTCCTGTACTGTATGACTAAATCCTCCTATTGCCAAGCATTGAAATACAAATGTTTTGTGAAGTAGAACTAGATATACGCAGATAAATGTAAAGGATACATCAGATATTACCTAAGATATTCTTTATTAAAAACAGGTCTTACCTTTCTGGTATATCGGTCCAATAGTTATATTTTGCACGTCATCATTGCCAACTGAAGCCGATCTTATGGAAGGACAACTCTAAAACCAGAAAATAAGTCATCAAATTCTTACCCAGAAACAATAATAGACATGTTTGTCAGCATAATTATGCTCATGTTATTACATACATAGCAATGGGTTTACTGTTCTAAATGAAGTCAAACTTTTCTGTTTCTTTGCTTATGAACATAAATTGTTTTTCCAACTTTATATAAAAAAAAGGCGCCTTAGCTATATTTTACAGGTGATTACATGAAGTGTCCCCAGCCAGCAGCTTCCTAGCAATCAATGATGTTACAGTGGGTGGGGTCTGATGGGAAAGCTGAGGCCCTAGTTCCCCATCGGGTATGCTATTTCCTTGTAATGGACAGCAGCCTGGGGTGGATTCTACAGCCAATAGGAGACTAATAGAAGGATCCATCCACTGCCTGCTGTCAGTTACAAGGGGAAAGGGATCTGATGGAGAACAAAGGTCGGTGAATCCCCGTTCTGCCACCCCAAGATACAAAGTTCCCCACTGCTACACACCTACATGGCATGTGAAGGCACATCCGAATTTTAGTGTTTTGTGGACACTCTTCATGATTTTTATTGTTTGTGTTCATGGAACCCTCAAAGGCTTTAGATTAATACTATCTTCAAAGTTTTTGTTAATGCATTATTTATAAAAATATTTATTGTACTAAAACATTTAATCACAAGTGTAATAAAAGCGCCTCACCCTTAATACATTAAAGCAGCAATTCCACCTCAAAGAAACCAAATAAATTTCTTAGTGCTATAACTTAAATAAAGAAATGCGCTAAAACCACAAACTATTCCTAATTTAGTGTAGAAACATTAGTGCAAAAGATATATATATCTATTCTCAATTAATATCAAAAAATATCAAAATTATGTGCATAAGTAATTTAAATAATTAAATTTGTGAATATAAAAAAATGTCCAATTCTGAATTTCTTCAAAGGATTTGTTTGGACATTTGAAGAAATTCAGAATTGGACATTTTTTTATATTCACAAATTTAATTATTTAAATTACGTATGCACTAAAAAATAGTTTTGCACATAATTTTGATAATTTTTGATATTAATTGAGAATAGATATATATATCTTTTGCACTAATGTTTCTACACTAAATTAGGAATAGTTTATGGTTTTAAAACATTTAATAATGGGTATATACTCGAAACTGGATTTTTTAAAAAGGAAGGTTAACGGCCTTTCCCCACACACCTAGTGCATTATCCAAGGTTTATTGTAGGAATTAAATCATAAAAACATACTCACAGACGAAGCATGTATCTAAAAAGCATAGAAAAATGACAATGGCCACAACGGCAGGCAAGGTGTTCTCACTGTCAGTGCGGTCAAATGGCTGACGCGTTTCGGGGACGAATCCCTTTCCTCAGAGCTGATGACCAACCTGTATGGAGGTCAAGTAGTAAATAACCAGGGCTAGATGCCTTGGGAGCAAAGCTCCACCTCCTCTATTTGTTATAAGATGAGGGGTTGGAGGGGGTTATTTAAAGTGCAATATTTTGTAGTTTTTATAAACGCATATACATACATATATACACATGCATATACACATATACAAAGAGATATGCATGCACTAAGAAACAAAGCAAAATAAAAAATTATTAAAAATACATGAATATAGCACCTGCAAATGTAAATAAATAGAAAACATTTTTTTAAAATAAAATAAATAAAAATAATAATGTATATGAAAATAATCATAGTAGTAACACTGGCAATGATGATAAAAATAGTAATATTAGTAAACATCATAAAAATAAAAGTAGTAAGACTAGTGGATAATGGATGATTATCAGTTAAAAGTAATGTGTGGCTGTAGACCATATATATCTCTTCAAACGTGAAGCGGTGAGCAAACTGTCAGCACTGTGTAGTGATATTGGACTGTTGTTGGGTGACGAAAAAAAAAAAAAAAAAAAAAAAAAAAAAAAAATAATAAAATAAAAAAAATAAAAAAAAAATTTGGGAACATTAGAAAACATAAAATAAAGAGTGTGTGTATGGGTAAATGAATGACCTTTAGGAGGCAATGGTTAAGTGAATGGATGAGACATATGAATATGGTGTAGATACCTCTGATGCTGATGCACGATGAATGGAAAGTAAAGTGAGAGCCCTGCTGTTGATGCCTGAGTGGGATGGTGAGGGAGTGTGCTTTTATACCTGTGGGGAAATGGCTGCTGGAATGCAAACCACAAGACAGGAAGTAAACTCCGGATGACTCATGCCTGGTATCCCTGGAACAAAACATGAACAGGTGCAGTGATTGCAAGGCTCCTCCCAGGGGGGAGGGAAGAAGGGAACTGAGTCAGCTTAGCCATGTGGAGGATGGCTGGAGGGGGTGAATGTGGTGTTGTGGTGATATGTTCTATAATGGAAATTAACCTATGAGAGTGGCAGACTTCGGGGGCAAGGGAAAAAAAAAAAAAAAAAAAAAGGGGGGGGGGGGGGAAAGGGAACCAAGAGGGCAAATATGTTTGTAATGAATATTGAAAATGTAATGATCAACATGTCAGAACTGAGGGGAGGAGGAGGGAAGGGGGATACAGACATGTGGTGGGTATTGTATGATGTATGGCGTGTGGCAAAAATAGGGGGGGGGGGGGGAAGAATGAGAGAACATGAAACTAATGAATAATAAGTCTGAGAGAAAACAAAACAAAACAAAAAAAAAAAAAAAAAACACACACACCCTCTGATGCGGGTGTATATTAAAAATATGTGATAAACTGATGCAATTGTGTTGGTTTAACTGATCGCAAGGAATCTGTATATATAAATAAATAAAACATCCAAATTCACACCGCACATGAGAAACTGAACATAATCATAAACTATGGTGGTGGAAAAATTATGATCATGAAGACTATTAATAAACTAATGAGAACAATCGTGCAATAAAAACCATATGAACCCTAGTGGCTAGGGGCGGATGGATCACCCGAGGGTCAGGAGCCAGCAGGTGCCCCATGAGGTACCCCCGGAGCCTCCCCATGTGCCCTCCCGAGTGTGGGCAAGGCCACAAGTGCCCAAAGACCCCCCACTGGCAGGGGTCCCACGAGCCAACAGTCCGCCCCTACTTTTGGCCATGATAGCAGGAGAATGACATCTCTAGGAACTAAAACGGTGGTATGCCTAATGTATTGACCACAAAGAAAGTGACTTATCTTAAAAATATATCCCATCACCCAGATGGGCATATATATTGAAGAAAAAAACAAAAAAAAAAAAAAAAAAACCAAAAAAAAAAAAAAAAAAAAAAAAACAAAAACACAAAAAAGGGGGGGGGGGGAGTGAGTCAAAGGGGATAAATATTAAAAACTAGATGAGAGATTGGATATCCAACCCCTCATTTAGCCCTCTGGGTGATAGTGTGCCCAAACGGTGGATCCAGAAGGTTTCCCTCTGGCATAGACGGCGGAAACGTCTGCCTGTGTCTATGTCCTTAGGTATGCTGTCCAAACCGAACACCCTAAGACCCATGGGGCTCTTGTCGTGTTTTTCTTTGAAGTGGTTTGGGATGGAGTGTTTATCACGACCATGTTTGATATTCCTTTTGTGTTCCCCAAATCTTGTACGCAAAGTGCGGATGGTACGACCCACATATAATAGACCGCAGGGGCAAATGAGACAGTACACCACATATTGTGTGCTACAGTTGATGAAATGCCTAATGCTGTATGTGTTGCCATCATGCCCCATGACCTCTTTTTTCTTGTGCCACATGTACTTACAACAGCCACAGTTGCTGCCACCACATTTGTAACTACCTTTTTGGTCAAAAAGTCTGTTCCAAGGGGACCCCATTGAATTTTGAATTTTTTTGACTCTGTTAGTGGCTATGTAACTCCTATAGTCTTTTGGTTTTCTAAAGATAACCTCCGGATGTTCTGGGATGTTACTACTGAGAAAAGGGTCCTGTTGTAAAATGCCCCAATATTTTTTAAAAATATTTTTTATCTGGAAGGCCTTGGGGTTGAATTGAGTGCAGAAGGCAGTACGTTTGGTAAGCTGTTTTCCTTCAACGCGAACCCGCTCTTGTTCTGGAATGACCAAGGAATATTGTGCTCTATATTTTGTGTATGCCTGTTCAATGACGGCCGAAGAGTACCCCTTCTCTATAAATTTATTTCTTAGGGTGTTGCTCTGCATATCATAATCCTCTAAACATGAGCAGGTTCTTCTTAGCCTGCAAAATTGGCCTAAGGGCACATTTTTTATCCATCTTGGATGATGGTGGCTGGCAGCGTGCAAATATGAGTTTCCAGCTGAGGGCTTAAAGTGGGTTTTTGAGATGATGTTGAGTTCGTTATCAAACATCAGTTCCAGATCTAGGAACACAAGTGTGTTATCATTGACCACTTTCGTAAATTCAATGTTAAAAGGATTACATTGGCAATGTGTGAAGAAACGTTCTAATTCCTCGTCCGTGCCATCCCATATTATCAAGATGTCATCTATATATCTCGCGAAAAGAACAAGGTTCGCTCCAAATGGGTTATTACTCCATATATGGAATTTTTCCCAATATCCCATAAATAAATTGGCGTAACTGGGAGCGAACCTGGCTCCCATAGCTGTACCTTTTATTTGCCGGTAAAAAGAATCTTGGAACACAAAGTAATTGTGTGTTAGACAAAATTCTACGCATTGGGTAATGAAATTAGCCTGCACGGGATGCAGAGAACTGTCCAGAGAGAGGAAGTGTTGGATCGCTGTAAGCCCAAATGTATGTGCTATGGAGGTATAAAGTGAGGCCACATCCAGTGAAACCCACCTATACCCTGGTTGCCAGTGGTATTGCGAAAGTATGTTCAACATGTGTCCTGAGTCTCGAACATACGAGGGAAGAGATGTTACATATGGTTGCAAGAAATGGTCAATATAATTGCCCACATTGCTAGTGAGGCTGTCTATACCAGAGATAATGGGTCTTCCTGGTGGATTGCTGGGGTCTTTGTGAATCTTGGGGATGTGGTAGAAATGTGGGGTGAGGGGGAATGGTCTATAGAGGAAAAGCAACTCAGGTTTTGTCAACACACCTACTTGTGAGGCTGAGTCTAGTAGAGCCTTCAGGGAGGTTTTATAGTGACTGATGGGGTCTGCTGTTAGTGTTTCATAGGTCTCACTGTCGCCCAGGAGTCTCATGGCTTCTTTAAGATAGTCCTGTCTATTCTGGATCACTATACCCCCTCCTTTGTCCGCTTGCTTGATAATGATATCTGAATTGTTCTTGAGCTTATGAAGTGTCATTTTTTCTGAGTATGACATATCTGATGTGTGGTTTTTCTTAGTGGTGTCACATAGTTTGCATAATTCTGAATAAACGACTTCGTAAAATGCAGGGATAAAATTACCCTTGGCCCAATGTGGATTGAAAATGGATTTTGGTTTAAAATGTGTGTGGGAGATTTCCGCCATGCTGAGATATGTATGGGACTGTTCAGGAGGTACTTGCCATCCCCCTCATCCTCTCATCATTTTTTAGAGGAAAGTGCACCCCGAGGGGGAATAAACAGGAGAAAAAGAATAGAAAAATCAGAAGAGGAAAACGAGGAGGAAAGAAACACCAAGAGAGGAAAAATTCTCGAGGACTGTGTGATACCATCAAAATTTTCAACCTTACCAAATTGACATTCACTGATGATGAACTATTTCTTCTAAGAAAAGGTTTGAACTTTGCTCCTCCTAATCCCCCCAACCTTTTTGAAATTTTTATAGATCTTAACAGATTCATCCGCCTCTTGACCCTCAAGCGCTATTATGCCATGAAGGATGGCTCCAATCAGACTGACCCAGTTCACAATGATGTCACCGCGGAGTCATTAGGAGCCAATGAGATTGACATCCTAAAAACTCTGGAAGAACTATGGGATGAAGGCCACTGTGACCTAGAAAATCCAGATCCCATACCTCCTGAACAGTCCCATACATATCTCAGCATGGCGGAAATCTCCCACACACATTTTAAACCAAAATCCATTTTCAATCCACATTGGGCCAAGGGTAATTTTATCCCTGCATTTTACGAAGTCGTTTATTCAGAATTATGCAAACTATGTGACACCACTAAGAAAAACCACACATCAGATATGTCATACTCAGAAAAAAT
Organism: Staurois parvus; assembly: GCF_062004578.1. Classification (NCBI taxonomy): domain Eukaryota; kingdom Metazoa; phylum Chordata; class Amphibia; order Anura; family Ranidae; genus Staurois; species Staurois parvus. Next base: position 2,498,609 of record NW_028317830.1, read on the forward strand.
GACACTTCATAAGCTCAAGAACAATTCAGATATCATTATCAAGCAAGCGGACAAAGGAGGGGGTATAGTGATCCAGAATAGACAGGACTATCTTAAAGAAGCCATGAGACTCCTGGGCGACAGTGAGACCTATGAAACACTAACAGCAGACCCCATCAGTCACTATAAAACCTCCCTGAAGGCTCTACTAGACTCAGCCTCACAAGTAGGTGTGTTGACAAAACCTGAGTTGCTTTTCCTCTATAGACCATTCCCCCTCACCCCACATTTCTACCACATCCCCAAGATTCACAAAGACCCCAGCAATCCACCAGGAAGACCCATTATCTCTGGTATAGACAGCCTCACTAGCAATGTGGGCAATTATATTGACCATTTCTTGCAACCATATGTAACATCTCTTCCCTCGTATGTTCGAGACTCAGGACACATGTTGAACATACTTTCGCAATACCACTGGCAACCAGGGTATAGGTGGGTTTCACTGGATGTGGCCTCACTTTATACCTCCATAGCACATACATTTGGGCTTACAGCGATCCAACACTTCCTCTCTCTGGACAGTTCTCTGCATCCCGTGCAGGCTAATTTCATTACCCAATGCGTAGAATTTTGTCTAACACACAATTACTTTGTGTTCCAAGATTCTTTTTACCGGCAAATAAAAGGTACAGCTATGGGAGCCAGGTTCGCTCCCAGTTACGCCAATTTATTTATGGGATATTGGGAAAAATTCCATATATGGAGTAATAACCCATTTGGAGCGAACCTTGTTCTTTTCGCGAGATATATAGATGACATCTTGATAATATGGGATGGCACGGACGAGGAATTAGAACGTTTCTTCACACATTGCCAATGTAATCCTTTTAACATTGAATTTACGAAAGTGGTCAATGATAACACACTTGTGTTCCTAGATCTGGAACTGATGTTTGATAACGAACTCAACATCATCTCAAAAACCCACTTTAAGCCCTCAGCTGGAAACTCATATTTGCACGCTGCCAGCCACCATCATCCAAGATGGATAAAAAATGTGCCCTTAGGCCAATTTTGCAGGCTAAGAAGAACCTGCTCACGTTTAGAGGATTATGATATGCAGAGCAACACCCTAAGAAATAAATTTATAGAGAAGGGGTACTCTTCGGCCGTCATTGAACAGGCATACACAAAATATAGAGCACAATATTCCTTGGTCATTCCAGAACAAGAGCGGGTTCGCGTTGAAGGAAAACAGCTTACCAAACGTACTGCCTTCTGCACTCAATTCAACCCCAAGGCCTTCCAGATAAAAAATATTTTTAAAAAATATTGGGGCATTTTACAACAGGACCCTTTTCTCAGTAGTAACATCCCAGAACATCCGGAGGTTATCTTTAGAAAACCAAAAGACTATAGGAGTTACATAGCCACTAACAGAGTCAAAAAAATTCAAAATTCAATGGGGTCCCCTTGGAACAGACTTTTTGACCAAAAAGGTAGTTACAAATGTGGTGGCAGCAACTGTGGCTGTTGTAAGTACATGTGGCACAAGAAAAAAGAGGTCATGGGGCATGATGGCAACACATACAGCATTAGGCATTTCATCAACTGTAGCACACAATATGTGGTGTACTGTCTCATTTGCCCCTGCGGTCTATTATATGTGGGTCGTACCATCCGCACTTTGCGTACAAGATTTGGGGAACACAAAAGGAATATCAAACATGGTCGTGATAAACACTCCATCCCAAACCACTTCAAAGAAAAACACGACAAGAGCCCCATGGGTCTTAGGGTGTTCGGTTTGGACAGCATACCTAAGGACATAGACACAGGCAGACGTTTCCGCCGTCTATGCCAGAGGGAAACCTTCTGGATCCACCGTTTGGGCACACTATCACCCAGAGGGCTAAATGAGGGGTTGGATATCCAATCTCTCATCTAGTTTTTAATATTTATCCCCTTTGACTCACTCCCCCCCCCCCCTTTTTTGTGTTTTTGTTTTTTTTTTTTTTTTTTTTTTTTTTTTGGTTTTTTTTTTTTTTTTTTTGTTTTTTTCTTCAATATATATGCCCATCTGGGTGATGGGATATATTTTTAAGATAAGTCACTTTCTTTGTGGTCAATACATTAGGCATACCACCGTTTTAGTTCCTAGAGATGTCATTCTCCTGCTATCATGGCCAAAAGTAGGGGCGGACTGTTGGCTCGTGGGACCCCTGCCAGTGGGGGGTCTTTGGGCACTTGTGGCCTTGCCCACACTCGGGAGGGCACATGGGGAGGCTCCGGGGGTACCTCATGGGGCACCTGCTGGCTCCTGACCCTCGGGTGATCCATCCGCCCCTAGCCACTAGGGTTCATATGGTTTTTATTGCACGATTGTTCTCATTAGTTTATTAATAGTCTTCATGATCATAATTTTTCCACCACCATAGTTTATGATTATGTTCAGTTTCTCATGTGCGGTGTGAATTTGGATGTTTTATTTATTTATATATACAGATTCCTTGCGATCAGTTAAACCAACACAATTGCATCAGTTTATCACATATTTTTAATATACACCCGCATCAGAGGGTGTGTGTGTTTTTTTTTTTTTTTTTTTTTTTTTTTTGTTTTGTTTTGTTTTTTTTCTCTCAGACTTATTATTCATTAGTTTCATGTTCTCTCATTCTTCCCCCCCCCCCCCCTATTTTTGCCACACGCCATACATCATACAATACCCACCACATGTCTGTATCCCCCTTCCCTCCTCCTCCCCTCAGTTCTGACATGTTGATCATTACATTTTCAATATTCATTACAAACATATTTGCCCTCTTGGTTCCCTTTCCCCCCCCCCCCCCCCCTTTTTTTTTTTTTTTTTTTTTTTCCCTTGCCCCCGAAGTCTGCCACTCTCATAGGTTAATTTCCATTATAGAACATATCACCACAACACCACATTCACCCCCTCCAGCCATCCTCCACATGGCTAAGCTGACTCAGTTCCCTTCTTCCCTCCCCCCTGGGAGGAGCCTTGCAATCACTGCACCTGTTCATGTTTTGTTCCAGGGATACCAGGCATGAGTCATCCGGAGTTTACTTCCTGTCTTGTGGTTTGCATTCCAGCAGCCATTTCCCCACAGGTATAAAAGCACACTCCCTCACCATCCCACTCAGGCATCAACAGCAGGGCTCTCACTTTACTTTCCATTCATCGTGCATCAGCATCAGAGGTATCTACACCATATTCATATGTCTCATCCATTCACTTAACCATTGCCTCCTAAAGGTCATTCATTTACCCATACACACACTCTTTATTTTATGTTTTCTAATGTTCCCAAATTTTTTTTTTATTTTTTTTATTTTATTATTTTTTTTTTTTTTTTTTTTCGTCACCCAACAACAGTCCAATATCACTACACAGTGCTGACAGTTTGCTCAGCGCTTCACGTTTGAAGAGATATATATGGTCTACAGCCACACATTACTTTTAACTGATAATCATCCATTATCCACTAGTCTTACTACTTTTATTTTTATGATGTTTACTAATATTACTATTTTTATCATCATTGCCAGTGTTACTACTATGATTATTTTCATATACATTATTATTTTTATTTATTTTATTTTAAAAAAATGTTTTCTATTTATTTACATTTGCAGGTGCTATATTCATGTATTTTTAATAATTTTTTATTTTGCTTTGTTTCTTAGTGCATGCATATCTCTTTGTATATGTGTATATGCATGTGTATATATGTATGTATATGCGTTTATAAAAACTACAAAATATTGCACTTTAAATAACCCCCTCCAACCCCTCATCTTATAACAAATAGAGGAGGTGGAGCTTTGCTCCCAAGGCATCTAGCCCTGGTTATTTACTACTTGACCTCCATACAGGTTGGTCATCAGCTCTGAGGAAAGGGATTCGTCCCCGAAACGCGTCAGCCATTTGACCGCACTGACAGTGAGAACACCTTGCCTGCCGTTGTGGCCATTGTCATTTTTCTATGCTTTTTAGATACATGCTTCGTCTGTGAGTATGTTTTTATGATTTAATTCCTACAATAAACCTTGGATAATGCACTAGGTGTGTGCGCCACCTGTTTTTCTCTCTATCCAGTGGCTGATTTCCCCGTCTGAGGAGGGCTGCACCCCTGGAACATTTCCTTTTGGTTGTCGCTGTCCTGGTATCCTTGGCTTCCCTTTTGGCTGTGCATATCTTGAGGCGCTGGAGAGTACATACGCTATCCGGCCTTTCCCCACAGTCCTGACCGGTGTTTGGGGGGTTTGAAGGTTGGCAGCTTATCATAGTCTAGGAGCTCCCTTTAATAAGAAGAGGACCCTCAGAAACCGCCACATCCAAGAATGAGTAAGGTGTACATAGCCTCCTATTTATTCACATAAAAAAGATGCCACCTGGCAAGAAAGACAGCCAAACATCTGACAAATCCTTTATTGAAAAAAATAATAAGTCACTCATAAATCCCACATCAATCACAATGCCCACTGCCTATAAAAAAAAAAAAAAAACAACCTAGTGCACACTGCCAATCCCACCAAAATCAAAAGCTGAATGCCGGCTCTTCAAGCTATATGAGGGAAGAGGAGGGAATAGTGGTGACATCATTGCCCATATATGGCCATGTGACCATATATAGGCATTGGTGTAACCCCTATGATCTCGGCCAATATACTTACATGACTATGGATTCCTGGTCATGTAAGTGAATGGGCGCAGTGAAGTCAGTTGTAAGGACACAACAGCCACACCACACCAACTGCTTCCTTAGCCTCCACTGACAGCCAGAAGCTGCCATGTTGGTCCACACTGAATGCCCGTAATGTTCAGTGTCCAGACACACATCCGAACAGCCAACATTGAGCTCATCTCTAAATGAGTAAATGTGAATGAGTATGGGGTACATATAGCATCCCTTGTTACTTATTCACACATGCTACTATAATGCCCTCTATAAAAAAAAGAAAAAAAAAGAAACACTCCACAGTAGATGCATCCATCACAATCAGCTGCTGACTGGTGAATTATCCATCTGGAAAGAGAATGAAGCTGGAGTTTCTTCATTGGTTGCTAGGACATAGTCAGCCACCAGCATCCTAGCAACCAACAAGGGGAATTGCATACACAGCCCAAAGCACCAAGGTGTTACATTTAACGATGGCAGCAATTCTGCCATTAAATGTATGGCTTTCTGTCACAACAGGAAGTCCCCTTCAGATTATTTCATTTGCTTGGTGAATAGTGAGCAGCAACTGATATTACAGAGAAAAATAATTGTAATGTGCACTGCATTCATTCTGGACAGGACCATTCACAAAGAGCAGCGCTTCTCGCGCATGCGCAGTGGGCACCCGGCTGTGAAACTCCAAGCTGTCACAGCTGGGTGCCCACACTGAAGATTCCGGCAACGGGACTACAGGGCGGCCATTGAAACGGGCTGCTGGGAGAGGGGACCGTTGGATCGAGAGACAGGTAAGTCTCCATTTTTTATAAAAGTCCGCAGCTGCAGTTTTTGTAGCTGCTGACTTTTATTTTTTTATTTTCACTGGAACTCTTATTTAAGACTCCGGGCACACGGGGCTTTTAATAATGCTGGTAACGTTAGCTGTGTAAAGTCACATTAAAAATCTGAGTTTTCAAGCTTTTTTTAGGGTGTTTGCATTAGCGTTTAGCTGCATTTTTCGACATTGCGGGGGTTTTTTTACACCAAAAAACATTGATTCCAGTCTATGTGTACGGACACTGAGGATAACATGCTGGGTGGTTACTGGCTGTAGAAAAAAACGCCAAAAGCCAAAAACAGCCGCTGTAAAAACATCTCCGTGTGCATGAGGACTTATTATTGTATAAATCTCTTTTTACGGGGAGAATATTAATGCGATAAAAATCATTGCTACTCATTTATTTTATAAAGTGTGAATAATTTACATTTAAAAATATATATCATGAGCCTAAATATTATGAAGTCCTTAATAATTACATAATAAAAATGCCTAAACACTAATGTAATAAACATTCCAATAAATTCCAAATTAATTGTAAATTCACTCACTTTACTGTAATAATAATAATTATTATTATTTTATATATAAAGCTGCTACACATTATATAATGTTGCACAGAGAACACGGAGCTAATCCTCTGCACCAGAGGAGCTTACACTCTAATATCCCCACCACAGCTATACACACAACACTGACAGCTTAAGTGGAGCCCAATTAGCCCACCAGTTGAAATACTGTTTAAGCACTTCAGTACCGGGAACTTTCACCTCCTTCCAGTCTAGGACCATTTTTGCTTTTCAGGCTCCTGGGTCCCATCTCTATCTGTAGCCTGCTTATTAGATAATTAACATCCTCATCACTATGATGACTCATTGTCCAGTATTCAGGCCGGTGACAAAGGAAGTTGTGTTGCTGAACACAGGGAATAGCGGAGCTGTCTTTCTGGCTGTGCAGTGTGGCAGGGACTTCTAAACCACAAGACTGGCCCAACAAATTTACAAAATCCCTTTTCAAGAGAAGCAGTTCCCATGTACAGTAATACTTCGGTTTAAGAATTTAATTTGTTCTACAGGACTTTGCTTATAGCGAAAAATTCTTAAACCGAAACACCGTTTCCCATAGGAATGCATTGAAAACCAATTAATCTGTTCCGGAGATCAGAAAAAAGTAAACACTAATAAATACTGCATGAGTTATTTTAACAAGTCATGCGGCATTTTAGTAGTGACAACCATGTGTTAATATTTCAGCTGTCAGCGGGGTTCCCCACTGACAGCTGAATGTAAAAGAATTGCCGGCAATTAAAAAAATTATTTAAAAAACTGCGTGGGGTCCCCCTTCCCATCCATACCAAGCCCTTCGTGTCTGGTATGGATTTTGAGGGGAACTCCCACAAAATGGCGTGGGGGTCCTCCCCAAAATCCATACCAGACCCTTTTCAGAGCATGCAGCCTGTAAGGTCAGGAAAGGGGGGGGGGGGGCAAATAATGTTTCTTTTTAGTTTCTTAAAAGAAACAACATTTCCGTTAACTTTGGGGAAAGTGACAGCTAATCCTGTGAGCTATAGTGAAGAAAAAAAAAAGAGCCAGCAATTGCATTTAAAAATCAGCACCGACATACACTTCGTATTGCGAAAAAAATTCATACAAAATGCATTATTTTCAGTGGATTTTCATTTGTAAACTGAAAATTACATAAACCGAGGCGTTCTTAAACCGAGGTATTACTGTATTAGATTTGACTTAGAATTCAGCTGTTTTCCTGAATTGTCAACCAGGGGCGGACTGACCGTTCGGATACTCGGGCTTTTCCCGAGGGCTCAGGGTCAGTTGGGGGCCCCATGAGATGCCCCTAGTACCTTTCTTAGGCTTTTTTGGGTGTGGTTTAAGTGTCTGTGAGTACACAGGGGCCCCATGATCCCCTATTGCCTGGGAACCCCATGAGTTGTCAGTCCGCCCCTGTTCTCAACTTTAAAGTATAGAAATGTACATTACCAATCAATACTCACAGCTGAGCAGTCATTGCTGGAGGGGTCACACAAGCCGACCTGACAGTGTAAGTAAATCTGACTGAATCCTCCCAGGAATTTGAACACTTGAAGTGAAAAGCGACCTTTAAGGGACACTCCATTTTCTGCCACAGACAGTGTTGGGTCATTCTTGTTGGGGCATCTAAAAGTGATATCATCAGACAAGGATCAGAATATTTTCAGCAATATCAATCTATGAAGGTGAGTCATTTCCATTCATAAATTATTTCTTTCCAGCAGCAATTTTCCTGATCTGCTTTGGTAATTGTTGCTTTTTTTTTCTGCATCATTAGATCAGATTCTGACACCAATGTTTTTACTTGACAGGCGAGCGTTAGATTGGGTTTCATGTGCAAACAGGAGGCCCATTCATTACGTAATAAAAAAGGCAAAATAATTGCAAACATGTCTATTTCCTTTTTGTTGCGCTTTGAGTTTTAGAGAAATAGTCCAAATAGCAACTTGAAGAATGTAAAGAGAATTTAAGAAAAGCTGCTATTTTCTTTCTGCTTTTTTGTTGTCCAACTACACCTCAAAGAACAAAAAAATTTAAAAAGTTTTTAAAAAGGGACTAAAGCATGCATTTTCAACCTCATTTTAAAGGATTTCATTTGTTTTAACCCTTTTTTTTTTAAATCATATTAGTAATCATAGTTATCATAACCCTCAATTTTAAAATGAACTAAACAAATTAAAACACACACAAATAATGTGCAAAATCATTTGGAACTTTTCTTTACGTATTTATATTTTCAGTATTTGGCTGTTTTTTTCTTGTTTTTCTGATTTTTTTTAGACAATTTGAAGTGCACACAGCAACATATATTGGACACGTTTTCTATTTTTTGGTATATTTTTAACTTTTAAAAAGTGTCCAATACAAAGAAAAGACAGCAAAGAAAAGAAATAAAAAGCTAAAAAAGCACTAAAAAGCTTAAAAAAGCACTATTGCAATAATTATTTGATTTTCCCATTTTTTTCCTGAAAAAAAACAATTACCGGTAGTTATTCTAAAAAGGTTAAAAATATTTATGATCATTTGAAAGTCCCGAAATGTCTTTAATAACCTAAGGGCAAAAGGTTTTTTTACCTTATTGCATTCTAGGTATTAGGATTATTATTAATATACAGGATTTATACAGCGCCAACGGTTTACTCAATGCTGTACATTATAATGGGAGACAGTACACGAGACAGTACAGTAACAATACAATACACAATGGGTTCGAGGGCCCTGCTCCTTGGAGCTTACAATCTAGGAGGGAGGGGAGAGTGGTATATGTAAATATATCATAAACTTTCTGGGTGCAGCTCCCCCATCCCCCCTATACTGACCGGAGCCCCCTCTTGATCCAGCAATGTGCATGAGAGCAGCAGCTCTCATTGGTCTCTCTCTTCTCATTGGCTAACACAACAGAGGAAGTCATTGACTCTAGCTCTGTCAATCACAGTCAGTGAGCCAACGAGCATAGAGCAGGGAGGCAGGGCCAAGTTTTGCTCCATGTTTGAATATATCATTTCTATTCACAGGAGCACAGCTCAGGAATGAACCTGCTTGAGTGCCCCCATTGAAGACTGCTGTGTGCAAAACCATTAAAAAAAAATACAACCTTTGGAATCCCTTTAAACCACAGTAATTTCACTTCCCCCATTGGCTCCAATGATTTTCTCATGTAGACACAATTCGTGCTGAAATTTTGGTAAAATTGGTCAATTTTTCTCAGCCTTGAAGGTAAGCATCAATAGGATATTTTCTTTGTCTATCATACAATAACATATCATGATTCTACATTAACATATATCTTCCATATAGCAACTAAGATGTTTCCTTTCTTTATAAAAAGCAGAAATAAATGAAAGATGAAGGGATAGGCGGGAGGCTTTTTTTTAACCACTTCCAGACGGGACACTTTCACCCCCTTCCTGTCCAGGGCAATTTTCAGCTTTTAGCGCTATCACACTTTGAATGACAATTGCGCGGTCATGCAACACTGTACCCAAATGACTTTTTTACCATTTTTTTGAGACAGATAAAGCTTTATTTTGGTGGTATTTATTCACCACTGGGATTTGTATTTTTTTTTGCTATGTAAATGAAATGTCCAAAAATTTTGAAAAAAAGTGTTTTTTTAAATAAAATTTTGCAAATAAATAATATTTTATCATAAATCTTAACCAAAATTTATTCCGTTATCTTTTTAGTAAAAAAAAAAAAAATCCAAATTAGTTTATTATAACCAAAAATTATAATTTTTAAACATTTTTTTTTTACATTTTTATTTTATTTTTTTATATTTTTTTTATTTATTTATTTATTTTTTTACATACTGTCACCCTAGCAGTACAGTGTCACCATGGTGACACTGTACTACTTGTGGGGGGTGATGAAGATTTGTTGTTTTTTTTTACACTGATTGCTTTTACACCCATATAGGATGTAAAAGCAATCATTTCTCTTTCTCTCTGTGTGCATTCCTGCACTCATTGAGAAGTACTGAGTGAGCTGTGATTGGTCACAGCTTGTCCCAGGTTACAATGCTGTTGTGAATAGCCCTGTACCATGTGACCTCTGTGATCATTCACAGATTTCACACGTAGTAAGCAATGATGTCAGAAGTGACATCTTGCTTACTACTTTGCATGTGATCACTGATTGGCCAATCAGTGATCACATGATCGGGACCTCGTACATAGGTCCCGTCCGACGATCGGTGTTTCACTGTGTCCGGAGGACACAGCGGGCACCGGATCGCGGTGCTGCGAGCTCCCAGGGAGCGTGCACAAGCAGGGTGCGGGGAGGCCGTTATAAACGGCCACCAGACCCTGCACTGCCACCGTCCGGCCGTTCATATGCAACGGCTGGTCGGGAAGTGGTTAAAGATGATTTTAAACTTAGAAAGGGACTGGCATGCTTACCTTCTCTTCACCCATGGGGGGTACAAAGCTGAACGCCTTCTGTTCCGGCTTTGTATTTGTTATTTGTGAGTTTCTCTCTATTCAATAATATGTCCTCCTCCGAAATCACACACAGCAGATACAATCCCAGCACACCCGGCATTCAGCTCTGTACCCCCCCCCCCCCATGGGTGAAGGAGGGGTAACCATGCCAGTCCTTTGCTAAGATAATGATAAACATCCTTAAAACCTACAGTGCTTTGAGAAGAGCGTCTTATAAGGTGTCTCCACACTTCCCATATTATTTATTAATCAAATGTCCTGCTTGTCTGGGCAGCTCTACTTTACTCGTGATCTTTTTTTTTATCCTTTTCCTAGCAGTGCCCGGCGTCACATCTAAAGAACAGTTTTAACTCCAGTCCAACTGAAACTACTAATTTCATGACTAAATCAAGTTTGGTAACATTTCAAACCCGTACCTACACTCCACTGTTCCATCACTGTCATCCTTCGCTTCAACTACTCAATAGGAAAACCAACTGTTACTCTTTATACATTGGGGCTGATTTACTAAAGGTGGAGAGTGCAAATTCTGGTGCAAATTCTGGTGCAGAAACCAATCAGCTTCCAGGTTTTATTGTCGAAGCGTAATTAAACAAGCTGACGTTAGAAGCTGATTGGCTGCCATGCACAGCTGCACTGGATTCAGAGTGCTCCAGTTTTAGTAAATCTCCCCCATTGCAACCCTGTGTATTGTTATCACATAAATGATGTCAAGAGCAGGGAGAAGCATCCAACCATGTCACCAATAAAATGATGACGGGAATCCTATGGCCCTCACCACTTAGCTATATCTGAGGAATATGGGTTTTCCTGGGATTTTTCCAATCCTGCTATATAATATTCATATTTTTCAGGTTGCAGATCTGATTGGGCGCTCTGAGTTTAATTGGCAACACAGGAGAAATTACAAAATGACAACGAGTATTATGATTTGAGAATAATAATAATACACAACACATGTAATGAACTTACTGGTTGGTAATGATATCATATCGGGGGCCGTAGGAGCTGTCGGCTGTTGGGGTGGCGTAGCAGTTTTTCATGACGAGCACAAATGGTGATGAAGCCGTAGCTCCGGTTACAATGACACCAACATATAGCATGGAGGAGGAGTCCAGCCACACCTGGGAGGCGGTATATGGGGTGGTGTAGGCGGAATCTTGGAATAGACCCATCGTAATTGTGAAATTTGCTGTTCCAGCGACATTGATAATAGCCGAGCTGTAACAGAATATAATCATTATTAAAATAAGAAAAAATTATAAAACATTCTTGGGTTGATTTGATAAGGTAAGTAGACTGTGCACTTTGTAGGTCTGGTTGCTCCACAGCTTAGTATATGAAAACATTTAAGAAGCAAAAATTATTAAGACATGATGGGGTTTATTTACTAAAGCTGGAGAGTCCAAAATCAGACTCCCTTCTGCATAGAAACCAATCAGCTTCTAACCTCAGCTTGTTCAATGAAGCTTTGGCAATGAAACCTGGAAGCTGATTGGTTTCTATGCAGAAGGGAGTCTGATTTTGGACTCTCCAGCTTTAGTAAGTAAACCCCGATGTGTCCATTTTTTGCTTCATATAGAGATAGTTGCTTTGTTTTAGAATTACTCTATACCACTGTTTCTCGCCATGGTTCCTCTGGAGGTCGATAGTAGTTCCTTGAGCAATGAGCAATTTCTGTCTCTTAGATGTTCCCACTAAAACCACTGATCTGTTTAGCTATCTGTAAGGAGGTAATTATTCCCAATGACTACAAGAGTAAGGATCATTCTTCCCACTGACCATCAGACTAAACTTTCTAAACAAATGGACAATTTACTATCCTTCAGACTTAAGGGGAGGGGAAGACTGTGGCAATTGGGAGTAGAAAAGGTCCAAACATCAGTGGGAATAAAAAAATGTCCCATCTGTGGTGTCAGTAGGAGGAATAGCGGCTCATCATTGATGTCAGTGGGAGGAATGGTGCTCCATCTTTATTGTCAGTGGGAGGAATAGTGCCCCATCATTGGTGTCAGTGGGAGGAATAGTGCCCCATCATTGGTGTCAGTGGGAGGAATAGTGCTCCATCTTTGGTGTCAGTGGGAGGAATAGTGCCCCATCATTGGTGTCAGTGGGAGGAATGGTGCTCCATCTATGGTGTCAGTGGGAGGAATTGTGACCCATAATTGGTTTCTTTTTTGGCCCCATTATTGGCAGCCAAACAAGCTAATAATTAGGCCTTTGCTTTTCATTCACACTGGAATAAATACCACTGTAGGTCCAGTTCACTTCTTCTCTGATTTATTTATTGCCAGTCAAGTCCTATTGAAGGGGGCACTTGAACCCCCGAAATGCATGGGCTACTTCTCAAATTATACCCCTGATCTTTAATGGAAAAAATGTTATCTGGACCTCCTAACAGTGGTGTGGAGCTTCAATTTCAATTGGGAGAAATTGAGCCTCTTCAATGGTGCCAGAGGGAGGGGAAGTATTTCCCATTGTTGGTATCAGTGGATGAAGAAAGTGCCCAAAGGGACAGGTAAAAGCCAGCAAGGGGCCACATCTGCCCCCCCCCCCCCCCCGGTGGCAGTTTGGAGACCATTGCACTAATGTATCATGAGCTGCAGATATAGTCATTTTTAGCAGGAATTCCCTGAGACTGGAAAGTTATTTCAATGGTTACTTTGTGTTAAAAAGGTTGGCAAAAAGCTGATCTATACTATAAAGGAAAGGCATGGTATGAATGTATTAAGGCTACAGATTTTTACTAAAGGATTTGAGAATCCTCACACTGTAAATTTGGTGAATATTCACTTCAAATAATTATCTTGTGAAAAGTGGATTCCCTTTTTTTTCATATGTGTATGATTGGTTAATTAAAGTGAATATTTACACAATGTGGATAAATGTAGAAGATAATTGTTTTACGAAGAATGTTATTGTTTTTTTCATGTTTTACAGTAAAAAAAGAATGAATAGCAGGCAAAGACACAGTGAAATAGTGCAAGTATTATGGCAAGGGAAGACCCCCTTCACAACTTTGGTGTCACAGTAGAAAATACCAACCAATACTACAAAGATAGTTATAAATTACTACCAAACAATGCAGATGGAGATTAAAGCTGAGAGGAACTGTGTGGTGCACCAGTCAATGAATGTTGCTCTTTGCTTTTTGTAACTGTCACCCTATTATCAGCGGTGTATTTACCACGTGGCAAACAAAGTGTTTGCCTTAGCAGGTACGTTTTTTTTTTGGGGGGGTGGGGTGGCACTGCCCCCCCCCCCCCCCCGGAAGAAGGGACCTGGTGAGCAGCGACAGACTAAGCCATGCAGGGCTGCCATCTGAGGGGTACCACCAGTACTCCTGTAGGTGTCCCAGACAGCAGGAGGATCAGTGTGGTGGGGGAGAGCAGTTGCAGAACGATGCATGTCTTCCTCCAGCAACTGAAATCTGGTTTCTCCCCCTCTCCCTAGTGCCAGCTTTCTGCTGCTGAAGAGAGAGACAGAGCTGGCAGGATCAAGGGGGTGCCCTGGTGGTACTGAATGGCTGCTGAGCTCCTTGTGAAGAGGAATACAAATGTGTAGTTTTGAATCACTGGAGCAATTCATGCCAGGCTTTGACAAGGCCTGCTTGTGTGAAGAGTACAAATTAGCAAACTGTCAGAGGAAAGTGAGCAATGGGCACCTGAAAAGTTGGATGGGTAATGAGATTCAAGTCACTGCAAAGTAAAACAGTGCCTTTTGCATGAGATTTCCAGGAGCTGAAGGAAATGGGACAGAAATGGGAGGATGGCTGTGTTTGGGGCATAGTAGGTGAGAATGATCACCTCAACCCCCTGTAGGGAGCCCTGAAGTATCTGCCTTTTGGGCTATGAGAACCTCCCTGTGCTTAGTGGGAGCAAATTGAGGGATACAATCGGTGGAAGAACCAAGGAGTGGAGCTGTTGGAGAAATGTGTTCCCTGTACATGGGTAACATCAATTATTTGGGAGTGGAGATACTTGAAGGCTGTACGCCTCTTAAGAGGATAGTTCAGGACCTAGACATTGAGCATCAGAAGTTTGAGTCTTCTGTCGCTATTGGTGAAGGAGCAAGCTCACTTTTCCACAGAAGACATGTGACTGACCTCACAAGGGTAGCTTGTGCAATATAATTGAAGGGAAAGGTTTACAAAAAGGGTTCTCTTGGCTGCAATTGATTGTGTATTTTTTGCATGCAAGATCCTATTTAGTTGATCTGGTAGAAGTAGAAGTAGAGCAGCCAACTTCCCAGATTACACAAAGGACCATATATACTGTAGGATGAGCAGTATAGGAATTTGTACAGATCTTTCATTTCTCAGTTCAGCTTTACGTGACTATGGAGGAGAAGCCGGGAGGAAATGAATATGGTCTGTATGAGAAGAGGACAGGGTTGGGCAGTTATAGAAAGTTTAATAGTCAGGGCTTAAAGGCAAACAAAGCAATACTAACATATACAAAGGGCATTAAAGGAAAACCATTTAACCATTAAACATGGGTGGGGACAAAAGCCACCTGGAGAATTGAATATAAATCAGGGTGTGTGCCTAATCTTTATACTGGCTCATTCTACATCTGCAGCTTCCCAGCCGAAGGCAGTTTGGTGACAAACCAGGGGCACTGGCCAGATGGAGTTTGTATGTAGTAATATGACAGGACCAGTTCCCTCCAACTGTTTTACAACATTCAATAACATATTACTTTTTATTGTATTTATCTCTAGATTCAGTATATGTCTTCCCATGTGACTGGTGGGTAGACTGTAATCCTGATGTATGAAGTGGATCCTGATGTATACAGCACTCTGGAATATGTTGGTGCTATATAAACTTTACATTTCTACAGGACTGGATACCAAAGTTACAACATCTGAGTGCGATCTCGGCTCATTCAGCACTACGCCTGTATCTAGGAAAGGTACCAAGGAAAGTGACTCACACTACGTAGGTGCTGACAGCGGTTAGAAGGTGGATCTCCATGTCTGATGGATAAGAGCAATGGAAGTCAATGGGGTACTCATCTCTGATAATCACTCCGTCAGATTGTGGTGTTAGGTATACGGTGTTTGTATATGTGATATCAGTTCCATTGTTCTGAAAAATAATATTTACAGTAAAAATTTAAGAACAATTCCAAGAAAAAATATTTAGGCAAATAGGACTTTTCCCATAAATAAACATGCTACGAATAAGGCTTTTGCCGAAACACGTTAGCATTTATGGATCCTGTACTTATACTTTGTAACCAATAAATAACTGGATTTAGAAGCAATCGAGTTGCTGATATTTCTGAAGATATCTGTTACTAGTGGACGACCTTAGCCTGAGCACCGACCTCCAGCTGGGGATTATGAATGAATGGTGGAGCTTGGGTGAGTTTGCTATATCTTTTGAAAAAAAACATTTTTATGAACTGACTTCTCTATCATTGAGCTGTATGTATATTGAACACAACTCAGTGAATACACTTAGACAAGGTGATATAAGGATCTGGTGATGAACAAATGTCATCCCACTCCATGCAAGAATAACCATTTACATTATAAATATCAAATGCCCATTCACTGGTGACGGGGAGTGAGAAGACTTGGATCAAACAAATGGTGACAATGGTGATGCAAACATTTCATGAACCCAACATCAGATAACATGGCAGTGGACATCTACATACCCCAATGGATCCCCCACAACTACCAACTGATGGCCGTGTGATGAAAGTGGTGTAACTTTTATCACTTCTTTCAATGATTCCTCGGCAGGAATAGTCTCTCAGATGGATGGATGAGGTGTTATAGCCCAGCTTCTCCAGGAGACATTTGCTGAACCTCACTTCTATATTCCCCAGGCCACAGGTGACTTGTGGTGTACGGCCATCTACATAGGTAGAAAGTAGGATCAAAATATTTATTTATATAGACAGTATACGGGGCAGCACAGTGGCTACATGGTTAGCACTTCCGTATGGCAGTACTAGGGTCATTGGTTCAAATCCCAACCACAGCACCACCTGCCTGGAGCTTGCATGTACTCCCTGTGCCTGCGTGGGTTTCATCCAGGTACTCCAATTTCCTCCCACACTCCAAAGACATGCTGGGAGGTGAATTGACTCCTGTCTAAATTTTCCCTAGTATGTGTATGTATGAATGTAAGTTAGGGAACTTATATTGTAGGTCCCTTGAGGGTTAGGGACCGATGTGAATGTACAATATATTTGTAAAGCACTGCGTAAATTGATGGCGCTAAATACAGTAAGTACCTGCAATAAAAAAAATAAATATATGTACTGTATACTATATATAAAGGGCTTTTTTTTCAGCGGGAACGCAGTTCCAGCACCTCCAACACTGAATGCATGTAATGGCAAGGGGTGCTGGAGGGTCTAATTATGCTAGTTGTTGGAGGATCTATTGTTGCTAGGGAATCTTATGTTGCTGGGAGGGATCTGCTGTTGAGGGGAGGATCTATTGTTGCTGGCTGCAAGAAGTTCTGTTGATACCGGCTGCTGGAAGATCTATTGTTGCTGGGGTAGTATTTTATTGCAGGGGTTCTATTGTTTCTCGGAGGTCTATTGTTGCTGGGTGGATTGGTTGTGGCTGGGGTGGTCTATTGCTCCTGGGGGGTCTATTGTTGCTTGGAGGATCTGTTGTTGCTGGCTGCAGGGGATCTATTTTACTACTTTCTTTTGTTATCGATAACACATTTCATCCAAATTACCAGCAGGAAAGTGACATATGGAACACCTTTTTTGCACTTCCTCCATGTCCTCCTAGGAGACCAGAACTGCAAAGAATAATGGTGCCCATTAACACGAAACTTGATTGTTATGGGATGCGCCATTTTATATGGAGAATTATTCATACAGACATGTTCATGAGGACTACAGATGGGTTAAACGTTTGAGCCGAACATAAGTTCCTCTTGAACACAGGCCGATCATGTGTCCGGGGAACACGCGAGTAGTAAGGGCTGTTTGCCCGCTGCACCCCACAATGCACTGTGCCCTGACAGTGCATTGGGATTGGCCAAACCAATGCACCTGACCATTTTGAAGAAGAATGGTTGGGGGGGGGGTGGCTGACCTGGACAGAAGCATTGTTCTCAGTACAGCCTCAACATGAAATCTAAGGGGCTCATAACCGTGCATAATCACCCCCCCCCCCACAAAAAAAAGATATTAGACTAGTACAGGCTACAAGGCGGTTTTCTTCCATAACTTGTTCACCTTTATTCCACTTAACAAGCGACAACATATTCAAAGATCAATGATGACCTGTTTGTAAATACAATTTGCCTGGTTGAGCTAAAAATGTTCCTATCCTGGGCTATCTGTATTTTTCTTACATTAAAAATAAATATATTAATAAAATAAATTTAATCATTTCTTCTAATTATCTCCAGCAGAGTATGGAGAACTCCAGCCAGCAATTTTGCCTGTTGGTTGCTGAATGGCAGCACTGCTGGACACAGATTGGCAGCACTGCTGGGCACAGATTGGCAGTACTGATGGGCACAGATTGGCAGTACTGATGGGCACAGATTGGCAGTACTGATGGGCACAGATTGGCAGCACTGCTAGGGACTGATGGACACTTTTAGGACTGCACTGATAACCAGGGAACTGATAATCAGTGTAGACAAATCCTTTTACAGTTGTCGGTTATTGGCAGTACTTTCCTCACGTTGTAATGGTGTTAGGAAGGTACTGCTGATAACCGACAAGTGTATTTAAATGGTGATCAGCACTGATTGGACACAGCTAATCACATGGTTATAGGCCACTGTGATTGGCCCTTTACCATGTCACATGATCAGCTGTGTCCACAGGACACAATGATCACAGAGAGCATTGGGTGCACGCGGGGGGATGGGCATTCTGGGAAGACATCATATGAAGCCCTCCCAGAACTGGACGACCACATTGTAGATGTCATTTGGCTATAGCGCAGTCAAGAAGTGGTTAAATGAATGCAATGGCTCCAAAGAGAAAATAAGAATGGCCTGCACAGAATCCTTGGAAGAAATCTAGGAACCAAAGCATGAAAAAAAATTGTAGCTGCTGACACTCATCTGTCCCATGATCCCACGGTGTCCTCACACCGGCCAGGTTGACTGACCGTCCTTTCTCCTCAGCATCGGCATCTTCAGTGTGGGCACCCAGCTGTGACAGCTTATGGCTTCACAGCCGGATGCCCACTGCGCATGTGCGAGCAGTGCTGAGCCTTGTGAATGGCCCCGTAGTCTTCTGGGACCTGTTACGTGTCCCAGGAGACTACGAGGAGGGAGGGGGGAGGACAACTTCCGCTTTCAATCACCTAGGCGATCGCAGCAGAAGTTGGAGTGGGTACCTGTCAAATTCGGGTATCCCGCTGCTTCCCAGAGGTGCCATTCCTTAACGGGGAGCAGGGGAAAAGCCTCAAAGCAGAATTCCCCTTTTGGGTGGAGCTCTGCTTTAAATATAAAGAACAATAAACCAATGTGCTTTGAAGGGGGCAGGCAGCATCCCACGCTTCAGGGATTAGGAGGAAAAATCAGGGCTCTGTCTGTCTATTCACATTTTCTACAGAAAACTGGTGGATATTTTTTCCAGTAACTTGCTACCAGTTATTTCTCATCAGTTTCTCTTTAGAATACTGATCTGGAGTCCTGATCTGTCATCATATGCAGCTTCTGAAGGCCTGAAGATGAGAATGCAGCCTGGCACCAAAGAACATTGCCCTGTTGTTGTTGTTGGTTTTTTTTTTGCATAAAACATTTTAGACTTCAGACTCTCTTGTTCCTTAAAAGCTGTTTTTACAGCTTTCCATACTGGTGACATGGGGTGAGGGACATGTCAGAAAACACAAGGGCAAATAGCCCCCAGAATTCACTGGGCACATTTCCTAGTAAATCCTTCATAAGTAGATCAATTACAAAAGTTATGAGAGTTCCTTTCATAGTTTCCAATAAATAGAAATCCTCGTGTTTCATAACTTACCTGTTAGATTTCCTAGTTGTATTCCATATTTACAGTAACAGCCGGGAACCCCGCCCACAATTCTACATTCCTCATCCGGAGCGCAGTCCACCCCTGAGCAGCTATAATTAGATTCTAGAAGAGAAGGAACACAAAGAATGTTTTATAAACTGAAAGAAAAGACAGCACACTTACTGTATGTATATATGTATGTATATATATATATATGTAGCAATGTCCAAAAATATTGCCAGCCCCTGCATTTCTGTCAGATAATGCATCACTTCATCCAGAAAATTGTTGCAATTACAAATGTTTCGGCATTCTCAATTTTATTTTGTTTGTTTGTATTGGTATGACACAAAAAAGTGGAGAAACAAAAAGCCAGATCTGACATATTCCACACAAAACCCCAAAAATGGACTGGACAATATTATTGGCACTCTCAATTATTTATTTGGTAGCACACTCCTTGGAAAAATGAGTGAAATCAATGGCTTCCTGGAACCATCAATGAGTTTCTTTCACCTCTTTACTGGAGTTTTGGAGCGCTCTTCTGCCAACTGCTCCGGGTCTCTCAGATTGGAAGGTTCCTTTTCCCAACTGCTGTTTTGAGATCTTTCCACAGGAGCTCTATGGGATTGATATCTGAACTCATTGCTGGTCAGTTCAGTCCTCTCCAGCGCTTTGTCTGAAACCATTTCTGGGGGCTTTCTGACGTGTGCTTTGAGTCATTGTCCTGCTGTAGCTGGAAGACCCATGACCTCTGACGGAGACCCAACTTTCTGACACTGAGCCCTACATTTCACCCCAGAATTATTTGGCAGTCTTCAAATTTCATAATGCCATGCACACGGTCAAGACATCCAGTGCCTGAAGCAGCACAGCAACCCCAAAAATCGGTGACTTTAGGGACTGGATTATTTTCTTCAACGGCCTCATTGCTTTTTCTGAAAACAGTAGAATTATGGGCTTCACGAAAAAGCTGTCATTTTGTTTAATGTGTCCACAACACATTCTCCCAAAGGAGTCATCAGTGGGGTCCTCCTGGGTCTCCTACCATAGTGTCCCTTTTCATTCAGATGGTGTCATATAGTGCAAGATGACTGTCAGAGCCTGGGATTGAACCTGGGCCTTCTCGGTGAGAGGCAACATTTCTTCTTGCTGAGCCACCTGGAATGCTGGACAGCTACCTTGACAATTCTTTGGATGATCCTGCCTTGGCCCCATTTGTCTTGAACCTTGAACTCCTTGCTCCTTCCAGGAACTTCCTATAAGAGCCATGTCCATACACTTCCTCCTTGCCAGATTATTGTGCCCTTCCAGCCAATATCCTGCTACTGTTCCTGCTGCCGTCTACACCTCCACTACCAACCTTTGGCTTGTTCCTGACCACGATTTCGTCTCATCCTAACCTACTATGATTGGTGACCGACCCTTGGCTTGTGATTGACTCTGCTTCTGTCTTATCCCTGAACTGTTTGATCCACTGTTTGGTTTCCAGCTTGCCCTTTCCCTGGTGGGGGAATCCTGAGATCTGCGACCTGGCATTCACACATAGCCAAATCCATCTCCACCGTTAGGAGCTCTGGGGAATACCGGTGAATGCTTAGAACCCGCACCTCAGGTGAACCTGCGTCATTCCCAGGGTGGCCCGCTGGTGTACCAATCCTGCTGGTTTCAGGTAAGCCTTACAACTGCTGTAGCAACTGGCCTCTGAATCTGACCGTATATTGTGACACTGACACAGTTGTACCCTGTGCCTGAAGGTTGGCTAGAATTTGTCTGGAAGTTGATCGAGGTTGTTTAACCACCATTTGAACAATCCTTCATTTCAATTTTTGATCAATTTTTCTATTTTGTCTACATCCAGGGAAATTAGCTACAGTGCCATGGGCTGTAAACTTCTTGACAATGTTGGGCACAGTAGACACAGGAACATTAAGATCTCTGGAGATGGACTTGTAACCTTGAGATTGCCCGTGGTTTTTCCACAATTTTTGTTCTCAAACCCTCAGACTATTTTTTGCTGCTCTTTCTCTTCTCCACGCTCCATGTGGCACACAACAGAAAGGTGGAGTTTACTTTTCACCATTATGACTGGTTGGCAGTGTGATTTCTATATTGTCAGCACCTGGTAACTGATACGGATGAGATTAATGACAAATTACAGGAGTGTCACACACTTGGAAAGCAATTATTTGTGTCCAGTCCATTTTTGAGGTTTTGAGTGGAATGTATCAGATGTGACTTTTTGTTTCTCCACTATACTTTTTTGTGTCATACCAATACAAACAAAAGAAATAAACAATGTTTTGAAGTCTCTCTCTCTCTCAAGTGCTGGAAAATAATGGTGGCCACACAAAATATTAACACTTTTTGGGCCCAATTTGCATATTTTCACTTAGGGGTGGACTCACTTTTGTTGCCAGTGGTTTAGACATTAATGGCGGTGTGTTGAGTTATTCTGAGGGGACAGCAAATTTTCATGTTATACAAGCTGTACACTGACTATGTCACATTGTAGCAAAATGTCATTTCTTCAGTGTTGTCACATGGAAAGATAGATGAAAATATTTACAAAAATGTGAGGGGTGGACTAACTTCCTTGAGATACTGTGTGTGTGTGTGTGTGTATATATATATATATATATATATGAGAGAGATAGTGTACATATTGTTTTAGAAATGAAGACAACACACTGAATGATGCTTTGTGTCAGTACTTACCTGTACAATAGGCGAAGTTGCAGCTTGATGTACTCTGTAGTTTATACACATAAAATCCTCCCGGACACATTTTCACAGAAATATTATAGGGCTGTGTGCAGCATCCATCATACCAGTTGGAACAAACTGTACGATTCACAATGACGTCACTGACTGTAGGGTGGGAGCCGTTCATCCAAATGGGGATAAATGTCCCACAGCTGTATTGTGGTACGCAGTGCTCAGGGATTTGCTGGTCATATTCTCCTTTAAACCGATACCAGCCAGACAGGCCATTGTCACAATGAAACCAGTCATACCAATTACTGTAATTATACGTATTAGAAGTGCTGCGCCAGGGATCATTGAGTACTGTGTAGTTGGAGCAAGGCTCAATACAGGAATAGGATCCATTGTACTTAACGCAGTCTTCATTAGAGCCACATGGTGATCCTTGTTGGCATTCATTGATCTCACAGTGTCTTCCATCTCCATAATATCCATAGGGACAAGTACAGGCATAGGATCCATAATTATAATTTGTACATATAGCTACTGGATCACAGTCATTCCGAGATCTGTCCGCACACTCATCAATATCAACACAGCCAAATTTTTCTGTATGTTTAAACCCGGAGTAACAGTTACAGGTGTAAGATCCGGCAGTGTTCACACAGTAACCACTACCATAATAGTTACAATTGTTGGTGTAATAATCCTGACATTCATCTATGTCAGTACAAGATGTTCCATCTCCAGTGAATCCCACTTTACATGTGCACTCCCCGTATCCTCCAAATTCTGAACAAGTGGCATTGGGGTGGCAGTCAGAATCAGAACAAGTTCCTAAAAAGAGAAAAAAGTGTTTTCCTGGGTAGGTGGGTTTGTAGAAATAGAAACATATGGAGCACTAATGTCTAGACAAACATATTCTAATAGGTTGGATGATGTCACAGATGTTTTCAGTCAGGCACAATAAAATAAGTTTCCCCCACCAGACACACTACATTCTGCCTCTTGTCACTCCACCTGACCTCCCCTCTGGCCCATCTGCCTTGTGATCTGCTGAACACATTAGATCCCCTGAGGCTGTCACAGAGGTCTCTGACCACAGATCTAGTGTGTTGAAGCTGTCGGGGGTTTAACATTTTCATAGATGAAGGTATCTCAGCACCAGATAAGAAGAGCAATAGGTGGACAGTGTCAGAATGGGGGTCAGGGGATCAATACGGGAGCAAATAGGGGTCAGGTCCCTCAATGATTTGGGACCCATTCACAAATCTAACTCCTGTACCTACAACAATCTTCACAGAAACAATGTGGGAAATCTATCAATTTTGTTGCATAGCTAGGCAAACCATAAATAGGCGCTTTGAGGAAGAAATGTTATTTTATAAGCATTTTCAATAAAAAAAAATACACAATCAACTGCTTTAAAATGGCACTGCAATGACAAGTAGTCAACCTGCTGCACACCATGAAACTCAGGAGCTTCTGGTTGAAAATCTTTTAATTTATTTCAGAAGTAACAAGGGTCGTGACAAAACCCACAACAACCATCCTAAAGTTAGGAAGAGATAACTTTCTCCCATGCTTTCACCTTAATTATTTTGGTAGCAAGAATGGCAATCAGTAGACATTGGAAACAACAATGTTTGGAGCCCCACACATCTGCGCTCTTTTCAAAATATGACAGCTAGCATGGGGAACTTCTCATACTGCTGTCATAGGGAGAGAGGAAAGGGGGCGGCTGCAACAATGGGAACATAAGTGAAACGTGTACCATGTTCCCAAAGGTCATCTTATCCTTTATATAAAGAATTTGAAAAAAAAATGGTGCTCAATACATTTCTTCCTCAGGGTGTTCAGGAAATCTCTAAACCTGAAAATGTTTCTCCAAGATTGATGTCATTTTGTAGAAAACAAACTAAAATAAAAGCAGACGTTTTGTATATCTCTGGAATGCTAAGTATATTGAATGTCATCTATAGACCGGTGAGCTCTACACACATCATAAACATAACAGAACTGTAATATTTACATATAAGGAAATCACAAAAACAAATATATATGTTGAGCTTACCTGATTTGTCCAAGCATCCAAAAAAAAAAAGGAGCATTAGGTTTTGTTCCTTGGCAGCATATCTTGCAATTAGCAAATCATCATTCCAGATAAAGTGATACTTAATGACAAGTATCTTTATAAAGTTCTCATTTACATTCTGTTATCACATTGCTCACATTCCACGATACATGATCCTATACTATGTGCGGTTATTATTGCTTTCATGCAAGATTGAGGTCCGTGCTTTTAAAACATATATTCAATGATTGATACTAGAGATGAGCGAAGTATTGAAAAATTCGATTCGACTGATTCGGCGAATTCGTGGACAATATTCGATTCGAGTCGAATATATTCGCTGTGAATTTAACTTAAAAAAGGGTGTTTCTAGGCTTCAGAGAGACTTAATATTAGTGCAGAACACTGTACCTTTAATTTAAATGCCCTTGGAGTCTGCTGGGGAAGAGAAATAATACTGTCAGTCAGAATGACATGCAGATGAGTGCCGTCGATCTTAGAATCACCGCACACTTCACTCATTTGGCCAGTCACGGGGCCAAAACCAGTGTTTGGAGCCACAGTGTGGCGGTGGAGGCAGCAGCAATGGGAGGCCATACAGCAACCTATGACAAAATGGAAACCAGCAGGAGTGTGAGGAGACCTCAAAGTGGCACATGGCAGAGTGGGAGCAATGGGAGGCGGTACAGGGACCCAGGTCACACTGTGGGCCCAGCAGCAGCGTGACCAGGCGGTACGGGGGCCCATGGCAGATTTGGGGCCTGGCAGCACCTATGGGAGGCCTGTAACCTGCCAGCAACCTATGACAAAATGGAAAACCGCAGGAGTGTGAGGAGACCTGAAAGTGGCACATGGCAGAGTGGGAGCAATGGGAGGCGGTACAGGGACCCAGGTCACACTGTGGGACCAGCATCAGCGTGACCAGGCGGTACGGGGGCCCATGGCCGATTTGACCTCGTTCATCCCATAGTCCTGCCGACTCACGAATAGCGTGGCCTCCTCAAAGGGCCTGAGCAAGCGCAGGTGTCACGCATGAGCTGACAATGGCTGACATCTAAGTTACACAGGGAGTACCTTTATCCGCTTTTAACATCAGGAAATCTGTGATGGCCTTTCGCTGTTCGTAAAGGCGGTCTAACATATGTAGGGTTGAATTCCACCTTGTTGCAACGTCACAGCATGAGGAGTCGGTACGGGGGCCCATGGCAGATTACGTGCCTGGCAGCAGCAATGGGAGGCCCGTAATCTGCCAGCACCCTATGTCAAAAAATTGAACACACCAGCAGTGTGAGGAGACCTCAAAGTGGCACATGGCAGAGTGGGAGCAATGGGAGGCAGTACAGGGACCCAGGTCACACTGTGGGCTCAGCAGCAGCGTGACCAGGCGGTACGGGGGCCCATGGCCGATTTGGGGCCTGGCGGCACCTATGGGAGGCCTGTAATCTGCCAGCAACCTATGACAAAATGGAAAACCGCAGGAGTGTGAGGAGATTTCAAAGTGGCACATGGCAGAGTGGAAGCAATGGGAGGCCGTACAGGGACCCAGGTCACACTGTGGGCTCAGCAGCAGCGTGACCAGGTGGAACGGGGGCCCATGGCCGATTTGGGGCCTGGCGGCACCTATGGGAGGCCTGTAATCTGCCAGCAACCTATGACAAAATGGAAAACCGCAGGAGTGTGAGGAGACCTCAAAGTGGCAAATGGCAGAGTGGAAGCAATGGGAGGCCGTACAGGGATCCAGGTCACACTGTGGGCCCAGCAGCAGCGTGACCAGGCGGTACGGGGGCCCATGGCCGATTTGGGGCCTGGCGGCACCTATGGGAGGCCTGTAATCTGCCAGCAACCTATGACAAAATGGAAAACCGCAGGAGTGTGAGGAGACCTCAAAGTGGCACATGGCAGAGTGGAAGCAATGGGAGGCCGTACAGGGACCCAGGTCACACTGTGGGACCAGCAGCAGCGTGACCAGGCGGTACGGGGGCCCATGGCCGATTTGGGGCCTGGCGGCACCTATGGGAGGCCTTTAATCTGCCAGCAACCTATGACAAAATGGAAAACCGCAGGAGTGTGAGGAGACCTCAAAGTGGCACATGGCAGAGTGGAAGCAATGGGAGGCCGTACAGGGACCCAGGTCACACTGTGGGCCCAGCAGCAGCGTGACCAGGCGGTACGGGGGCCCATGGCCGATTTGGGGCCTGGCGGCACCTATGGGAGGCCCGTAATCTGCCAGCACCCTATGACAAAATGGAACCCTGGGCTGGGGCAGGCAGAACCGCCGTATCTTTATCACGTTTTTCCCAGGCCACCGAATGGCGACGCTGCATATGCTGACGCAACGCTGTAGTCCCAACATGGGCCCCCTGGCCACGCTTGACTTTCTGGCCACATAGTCGACATACGGCTACGTTTACTTCCTCGGGCGGCTTGACGAAAACTTGCCACACCGCCGAGTAGGAAACTTTGCACCCGCTACTCCTCACTGGCTGACTGCTACTTCCTCCGTGCACACCGGCACCACTACTGGCTGTGGTGGTAGGCTGCAGTGGAGCTGGTGCTCTACTCCGTGGCCGTTTGCCTCCACTGACACTGCTGCGACCCTGCTGCATCCTGGCAGCAGCAATGGGAGGCCGTACAGGGACCCAGGTCACACTGTGGGCTCAGCAGCAGCGTGACCAGGTGGTACGGGGGCCCATGGCCGATTTGGGGCCTGGCGGCACCTATGGGAGGCAGCTAATCTGCCAGCAACCTATGACAAAATGGAAAACCGCAGGAGTGTGAGGAGACCTCAAAGTGGCACATGGCAGAGTGGAAGCAATGGGAGGCCGTACAGGGACCCAGGTCACACTGTGGGACCAGCAGCAGCGTGACCAGGCGGTACGGGAGCCCATGGCCGATTTGTGGCCTGGCGGCACCTATGGGAGGCCTGTAATCTGCCAGCAACCTATGACAAAATGGAAAACCGCAGGAGTGTGAGGAGACCTCAAAGTGGCACATGGCAGAGTGGAAGCAATGGGAGGCCGTACAGGGACCCAGGTCACACTGTGGGACCAGCAGCAGCGTGACCAGGCGGTACGGGGGCCCATGGCCGATTTGGGGCCTGGCGGCACCTATGGGAGGCCTGTAATCTGCCAGCAACCTATGACAAAATGGAAAACCGCAGGAGTGTGAGGAGACCTCAAAGTGGCACATGGCAGAGTGGAAGCAATGGGAGGCCGTACAGGGACCCAGGTCACACTGTGGGACCAGCAGCAGCGTGACCAGGCGGTACGGGGGCCCATGGCCGATTTGGGGCCTGGCGGCACCTATGGGAGGCCTTTAATCTGCCAGCAACCTATGACAAAATGGAAAACCGCAGGAGTGTGAGGAGACCTCAAAGTGGCACATGGCAGAGTGGAAGCAATGGGAGGCCGTACAGGGACCCAGGTCACACTGTGGGCCCAGCAGCAGCGTGACCAGGCGGTACGGGGGCCCATGGCCGATTTGGGGCCTGGCGGCACCTATGGGAGGCCCGTAATCTGCCAGCACCCTATGACAAAATGGAACCCTGGGCTGGGGCAGGCAGAACCGCCGTATCTTTATCACGTTTTTCCCAGGCCACCGAATGGCGACGCTGCATATGCTGACGCAACGCTGTAGTCCCAACATGGGCCCCCTGGCCACGCTTGACTTTCTGGCCACATAGTCGACATACGGCTACGTTTACTTCCTCGGGCGGCTTGACGAAAACTTGCCACACCGCCGAGTAGGAAACTTTGCACCCGCTACTCCTCACTGGCTGACTGCTACTTCCTCCGTGCACACCGGCACCACTACTGGCTGTGGTGGTAGGCTGCAGTGGAGCTGGTGCTCTACTCCGTGGCCGTTTGCCTCCACTGACACTGCTGCGACCCTGCTGCATCCTGGCAGCAGCAATGGGAGGCCGTACAGGGACCCAGGTCACACTGTGGGCTCAGCAGCAGCGTGACCAGGTGGTACGGGGGCCCATGGCCGATTTGGGGCCTGGCGGCACCTATGGGAGGCAGCTAATCTGCCAGCAACCTATGACAAAATGGAAAACCGCAGGAGTGTGAGGAGACCTCAAAGTGGCACATGGCAGAGTGGAAGCAATGGGAGGCCGTACAGGGACCCAGGTCACACTGTGGGACCAGCAGCAGCGTGACCAGGCGGTACGGGAGCCCATGGCCGATTTGTGGCCTGGCGGCACCTATGGGAGGCCTGTAATCTGCCAGCAACCTATGACAAAATGGAAAACCGCAGGAGTGTGAGGAGACCTCAAAGTGGCACATGGCAGAGTGGAAGCAATGGGAGGCCGTACAGGGACCCAGGTCACACTGTGGGACCAGCAGCAGCGTGACCAGGCGGTACGGGGGCCCATGGCCGATTTGGGGCCTGGCGGCACCTATGGGAGGCCTGTAATCTGCCAGCAACCTATGACAAAATGGAAAACCGCAGGAGTGTGAGGAGACCTCAAAGTGGCACATGGCAGAGTGGAAGCAATGGGAGGCCGTACAGGGACCCAGGTCACACTGTGGGCCCAGCAGCAGCGTGACCAGGCGGTACGGGGGCCCATGGCCGATTTGGGGCCTGGCGGCACCTATGGGAGGCCTGTAATCTGCCAGCAACCTATGACAAAATGGAAAACCGCAGGAGTGTGAGGAGACCTCAAGTGGCACATGGCAGAGTGGAAGCAATGGGAGGCCGTACAGGGACCCAGGTCATACTGTGGGACCAGCAGCAGCGTGACCAGGCGGTACGGGGGCCCATGGCCGATTTGGGGGTTGGCGGCACCTATGGGAGGCCTGTAATCTGCCAGCAACCTATGACAAAATGGAAAACCGCAGGAGTGTGAGGAGACCTCAAAGTGGCACATGGCAGAGTGGAAGCAATGGGAGGCCGTACAGGGACCCAGGTCACACTGTGGGCTCAGCAGCAACATGACCAGGCGGTACGGGGGCCCATGGCCGATTTGGGGCCTGGCGGCACCTATGGGAGGCCGCTAATCTGCCAGCAACCTATGACAAATTGGAAAACCGCAGGAGTGTGAGGAGATTTCAAAGTGGCACATGGCAGAGTGGAAGCAATGGGAGGCCGTACAGGGACCCAGGTCAGACTGTGGGCTCAGCAGCAGCGTGAACAGGAGGTACGGGGGCCCATGGCCGATTTGGGGCCTGGCGGCACCTATGGGAGGCCGCTAATCTGCCAGCAACCTATGACAAAATGGAAAACCGCAGGAGTGTGAGGAGACCTCAAAGTGGCACATGGCAGAGTGGAAGCAATGGGAGGCCGTACAGGGACCCAGGTCACACTGTGGGACCAGCAGCAGCGTGACCAGGCGGTACGGGAGCCCATGGCCGATTTGGGGCCTGGCGGCACCTATGGGAGGCCTGTAATCTGCCAGCAACCTATGACAAAATGGAAAACCGCAGGAGTGTGAGGAGACCTCAAAGTGGCACATGGCAGAGTGGAAGCAATGGGAGGCCGTACAGGGACCCAGGTCACACTGTGGGACCAGCAGCAGCTTGACCAGGCGGTACGGGGGCCCATGGCCGATTTGGGGCCTGGCGGCACCTATGGGAGGCCTGTAATCTGCCAGCAACCTATGACAAAATGGAAAACCGCAGGAGTGTGAGGAGACCTCAAAGTGGCACATGGCAGAGTGGAAGCAATGGGAGGCCGTACAGGGACCCAGGTCACACTGTGGGACCAGCAGCAGCGTGACCAGGCGGTACGGGGGCCCATGGCCGATTTGGGGCCTGGCGGCACCTATGGGAGGCCTGTAATCTGCCAGCAACCTATGACAAAATGGAAAACCGCAGGAGTGTGAGGAGACCTCAAGTGGCACATGGCAGAGTGGAAGCAATGGGAGGCCGTACAGGGACCCAGGTCATACTGTGGGACCAGCAGCAGCGTGACCAGGCGGTACGGGGGCCCATGGCCGATTTGGGGCTTGGCGGCACCTATGGGAGGCCTGTAATCTGCCAGCATCCTATGACAAAATGGAAAACCGCAGGAGTGTGAGGAGACCTCAAAGTGGCACATGGCAGAGTGGAAGCAATGGGAGGCCGTACAGGGACCCAGGTCACACTGTGGGCTCAGCAGCAACGTGACCAGGCGGTACGGGGGCCCATGGCCGATTTGGGGCCTGCGGCACCTATGGGAGGCCGCTAATCTGCCAGCAACCTATGACAAATTGGAAAACCGCAGGAGTGTGAGGAGATTTCAAAGTGGCACATGGCAGAGTGGAAGCAATGGGAGGCCGTACAGGGACCCAGGTCACACTGTGGGCTCAGCAGCAACATGACCAGGCGGTACGGGGGCCCATGGCCGATTTGGGGCCTGGCGGCACCTATGGGAGGCCGCTAATCTGCCAGCAACCTATGACAAATTGGAAAACCGCAGGAGTGTGAGGAGATTTCAAAGTGGCACATGGCAGAGTGGAAGCAATGGGAGGCCGTACAGGGACCCAGGTCAGACTGTGGGCTCAGCAGCAGCGTGAACAGGAGGTACGGGGGCCCATGGCCGATTTGGGGCCTGGCGGCACCTATGGGAGGCCGCTAATCTGCCAGCAACCTATGACAAAATGGAAAACCGCAGGAGTGTGAGGAGACCTCAAAGTGGCACATGGCAGAGTGGAAGCAATGGGAGGCCGTACAGGGACCCAGGTCACACTGTGGGACCAGCAGCAGCGTGACCAGGCGGTACGGGAGCCCATGGCCGATTTGGGGCCTGGCGGCACCTATGGGAGGCCTGTAATCTGCCAGCAACCTATGACAAAATGGAAAACCGCAGGAGTGTGAGGAGACCTCAAAGTGGCACATGGCAGAGTGGAAGCAATGGGAGGCCGTACAGGGACCCAGGTCACACTGTGGGACCAGCAGCAGCTTGACCAGGCGGTACGGGGGCCCATGGCCGATTTGGGGCCTGGCGGCACCTATGGGAGGCCTGTAATCTGCCAGCAACCTATGACAAAATGGAAAACCGCAGGAGTGTGAGGAGACCTCAAAGTGGCACATGGCAGAGTGGAAGCAATGGGAGGCCGTACAGGGACCCAGGTCACACTGTGGGACCAGCAGCAGCGTGACCAGGCGGTACGGGGGCCCATGGCCGATTTGGGGCCTGGCGGCACCTATGGGAGGCCTGTAATCTGCCAGCAACCTATGACAAAATGGAAAACCGCAGGAGTGTGAGGAGACCTCAAGTGGCACATGGCAGAGTGGAAGCAATGGGAGGCCGTACAGGGACCCAGGTCATACTGTGGGACCAGCAGCAGCGTGACCAGGCGGTACGGGGGCCCATGGCCGATTTGGGGCTTGGCGGCACCTATGGGAGGCCTGTAATCTGCCAGCATCCTATGACAAAATGGAAAACCGCAGGAGTGTGAGGAGACCTCAAAGTGGCACATGGCAGAGTGGAAGCAATGGGAGGCCGTACAGGGACCCAGGTCACACTGTGGGCTCAGCAGCAACGTGACCAGGCGGTACGGGGGCCCATGGCCGATTTGGGGCCTGCGGCACCTATGGGAGGCCGCTAATCTGCCAGCAACCTATGACAAATTGGAAAACCGCAGGAGTGTGAGGAGATTTCAAAGTGGCACATGGCAGAGTGGAAGCAATGGGAGGCCGTACAGGGACCCAGGTCAGACTGTGGGCTCAGCAGCAGCGTGAACAGGAGGTACGGGGGCCCATGGCCGATTTGGGGCCTGGCGGCACCTATGGGAGGCCGCTAATCTGCCAGCAACCTATGACAAAATGGAAAACCGCAGGAGTGTGAGGAGACCTCAAAGTGGCACATGGCAGAGTGGAAGCAATGGGAGGCCGTACAGGGACCCAGGTCACACTGTGGGACCAGCAGCAGCGTGACCAGGCGGTACGGGGGCCCATGGCCGATTTGGGGCCTGGCGGCACCTATGTGAGGCCGCTAATCTGCCAGCAACCTATGACAAAATGGAAAACCGCAGGAGTGTGAGGAGACCTCAAAGTGGCACATGGCAGAGTGGAAGCAATGGGAGGCCGTACAGGGACCCAGGTCACACTGTGGGACCAGCAGCAGCGTGACCAGGCGGTACGGGGGCCCATGGCCGATATGGGGCCTGGCGGCACCTATGGAAGGCCTGTAATCTGCCAGCAACCTATGACAAAATGGAAAACCGCAGGATTGTGAGGAGATTTCAAAGTGGCACATGGCAGAGTGGAAGCAATGGGAGGCCGTACAGGGACCCAGGTCACACTGTGGGCTCAGCAGCAGCGTGAACAGGCGGTACGGGGGCCCATGGCCGATTTGGGGCCTGGCGGCACCTATGGGAGGCCTGTAATCTGCCAGCAACCTATGACAAAATGGAAAACCGCAGGAGTGTGAGGAGATTTCAAAGTGGCACATGGCAGAGTGGAAGCAATGGTAAGGCTGTACAGGGACCCAGGTCACACTGTGGGACCAGCAGCAGCGTGACCAGGCGGTACGGGGGCCCATGGCCGATATGGGGCCTGGCGGCACCTATGGTAGGCCTGTAATCTGCCAGCAACCTATGACAAAATGGAAAACCGCAGGAGTGTGAGGAGATTTCAAAGTGGCACATGGCAGAGTGGAAGCAATGGGAGGCCGTACAGGGACCCAGGTCACACTGTGGGCTCAGCAGCAGCGTGAACAGGCGGTACGGGGGCCCATGGCCGATTTGGGGCCTGGCGGCACCTATGGGAGGCCTGTAATCTGCCAGCAACCTATGACAAAATGGAAAACCGCAGGAGTGTGAGGAGATTTCAAAGTGGCACATGGCAGAGTGGAAGCAATGGGAGGCCGTACAGGGACCCAGGTCACACTGTGGGACCAGCAGCAGCGTGACCAGGCGGTACGGGGGCCCATGGCCGATTTGGGGCCTGGCGGCACCTATGGGAGGCCGCTAATCTGCCAGCAACCTATGACAAAATGGAAAACTGCAGGAGTGTGAGGAGACCTCAAAGTGGCACATGGCAGAGTGGAAGCAATGGGAGGCCGTACAGGGACCCAGGTCACACTGTGGGACCAGCAGCAGCGTGACCAGGCGGTACGGGGGCCCATGGCCGATAGGGGGCCTGGCGGCACCTATGGAAGGCCTGTAATCTGACAGCAACCTATGACAAAATGGAAAACCGCAGGAGTGTGAGGAGACCTCAAAGTGGCACATGGCAGAGTGGGAGCAATGGGAGGCCGTACAGGGACCCAGGTCACACTGTGAGCTCAGCAGCAGCGTGAACAGGCGGTACGGGGGCCCATGGCCGATATGGGGCCAGGCGGCACCTATGGAAGGCCTGTAATCTGCCAGCAACCTATGACAAAATGGAAAACCGCAGGAGTGTGAGGAGACCTCAAAGTGGCACATGGCAGAGTGGAAGCAATGGGAGGCCGTACAGGGACCCAGGTCACACTGTGGGCCCAGCAGCAGTGTGACCAGGCGGTACGGGGGCCCATGGCCGATTTGGGGCCTGGCGGCACCTATGGGAGGCCGCTAATCTGCCAGCAACCTATGACAAAATGGAAAACCGCAGGAGTGTGAGGAGACCTCAAAGTGGCACATGGCAGAGTGGAAGCAATGGGAGGCCGTACAGGGACCCAGGTCACACTGTGGGACCAGCAGCAGCGTGACCAGGCGGTACGGGGGCCCATGGCCGATATGGGGCCTGGCGGCACCTATGGAAGGCCTGTAATCTGCCAGCAACCTATGACAAAATGGAAAACCGCAGGAGTGTGAGGAGACCTCAAAGTGGCACATGGCAGAGTGGGAGCAATGGGAGGCCGTACAGGGACCCAGGTCACACTGTGGGCTCAGCAGCAGCGTGAACAGGCGGTACGGGGGCCCATGGCCGATATGGGGCCAGGCGGCACCTATGGAAGGCCTGTAATCTGCCAGCAACCTATGACAAAATGGAAAACCGCAGGAGTGTGAGGAGACCTCAAAGTGGCACATGGCAGAGTGGAAGCAATGGGAGGCCGTACAGGGACCCAGGTCACACTGTGGGCCCAGCAGCAGCGTGACCAGGCGGTACGGGGGCCCATGGCCGATTTGGGGCCTGGCGGCACCTATGGGAGGCCGCTAATCTGCCAGCAACCTATGACAAAATGGAAAACCGCAGGAGTGTGAGGAGACCTCAAAGTGGCACATGGCAGAGTGGAAGCAATGGGAGGCCGTACAGGGACCCAGGTCACACTGTGGGACCAGCAGCAGCGTGACCAGGCGGTACGGGGGCCCATGGCCGATATGGGGCCTGGCGGCACCTATGGAAGGCTTGTAATCTGCCAGCAACCTATGACAAAATGGAAAACCGCAGGAGTGTGAGGAGACCTCAAAGTGGCACATGGCAGAGTGGAAGCAATGGGAGGCCGTACAGGGACCCAGGTCACACTGTGGGACCAGCAGCAGCGTGACCAGGCGGTACGGGGGCCCATGGCCGATATGGGGCCTGGCGGCACCTATGGAAGGCCTGTAATCTGCCAGCAACCTATGACAAAATGGAAAACCGCAGGAGTGTGAGGAGACCTCAAAGTGGCACATGGCAGAGTGGGAGCAATGGGAGGCCGTACAGGGACCCAGGTCACACTGTGGGCTCAGCAGCAGCGTGACCAGGCGGTACGGGGGTCCATGGCCGATATGGGGCCAGGCGGCACCTATGGAAGGCCTGTAATCTGCCAGCAACCTATGACAAAATGGAAAACCGCAGGAGTGTGAGGAGACCTCAAAGTGGCACATGGCAGAGTGGAAGCAATGGGAGGCCGTACAGGGACCCAGGTCACACTGTGGGCCCAGCAGCAGCGTGACCAGGCGGTACGGGGGCCCATGGCCGATTTGGGGCCTGGCGGCACCTATGGGAGGCCGCTAATATGCCAGCAACCTATGACAAAATGGAAAACCGCAGGAGTGTGAGGAGACCTCAAAGTGGCACATGGCAGAGTGGAAGCAATGGGAGGCCGTACAGGGACCCAGGTCACACTGTGGGACCAGCAGCAGCGTGACCAGGCGGTACGGGGGCCCATGGCCGATATGGGGCCTGGCGGTACCTATGGGAGACCCGTAATCTGCCAGCACCCTATGACAAAATGGAACCCTGGGCTGGGGCAGGCAGAACCGCCGTATCTTTATCACGTTTTTCCCAGGCCACCGAATGGCGACGCTGCATATGCTGACGCAACGCTGTAGTCCCAACATGGGCCCCCTGGCCACGCTTGACTTTCTGGCCACATAGTCGACATACGGCTACGTTTACTTCCTCGGGCGGCTTGACGAAAACTTGCCACACCGCCGAGTAGGAAACTTTGCACCCGCTACTCCTCACTGGCTGACTGCTACTTCCTCCGTGCACACCGGCACCACTACTGGCTGTGGTGGTAGGCTGCAGTGGAGCTGCTGCTCTACTCCGTGGCCGTTTGCCTCCACTGACACTGCTGCGACCCTGCTGCCTCCTGGCAGCAGCAATGGGAGGCCGTACAGGGACCCATGAGAGACTCTGGACTTGGCAGCAGCATGAGGAGGCGGTATATAGGGGCCCATGGCAGATTAGGGGCCTGGCAGCAGCTATGGGAGGCCCGTAATCTGCCAGCACCCTATGTCAAAAAATTCAACACACCAGCAGTGTGAAGAGACCTGAAAGTGGCACATGGCAGAGTGTGGCGATGGAGACAGCAGCAATGGGAGGCCCGTAATCTGCCAGCACCCTATGACAAAAAATGGAACACACCAGCAGTGTGTGAGGAGACCTGAAAGTGGCACATGTTTGTGGCATGATTCATGGCGGATTTAGTCAGTTGTGTCAGGAACTGGTGGTTTGAAATCCAGACTAATCCACGCCTGATTCATTTTCACAAACGTGAGTCTCTCCACACTTTGGGTGGACAGTCGTGTCCTCCGCGGAGTTACAATACCTCCTGCCGCACTAAACACGCGCTCCGATGCCACGCTACTGGCCGGGCATGACAGCCTTTCAAGGGCAAATTCAGCTAGTTGGGGCCAAAGGTCAAGTTTCGTTGCCCAGTAGTCAAGGGGATTGTCTACCTCGGTTGGCAGGGTGCTGTCCAAGAAGGCCCAAGCCTGTTGTTTGAGCTCCTGCTCCAGGTCCACCTGATGCTGCTGCTGCTGCGGCTGGTTAGTAGTTTCCTCACTGCGCTGGTGAAGAAAGCTACTCATCATCGACTGCAGACTGAGGCAGCCGCTGCTGGTGGAGCTGCCACTGCTCCTACCACCCCACCCCTCCCCTGCTGCCATGGCAGCGGAACGCGAGCGCACAGGGCCCACAGTGTCTGAGGATGGACGTTGGCGCACAAAGGCAGAGACCAACTGACTACATAGGTGGTTTTTATAGTACGTAATTTTGGCCTCCCTCTCAGCAGGTGTGAAAAAGGCCACCATTTTGGAACGATAGCGAGGGTCCAACAAGGTGGACAGCCAAAAGTCATCCCTCTGTCTGATGGTTATTATTCGGCTGTCGCTACGCAAGCAACCGAGCATGCTATGGGCCATTTGCGCCAAGGAATGCGAGGGACTCCCTGCCTCCATCTCCACAGCATACTGCCACGGTGCGTCTGGGTC
This sequence comes from Staurois parvus, assembly GCF_062004578.1. Classification (NCBI taxonomy): domain Eukaryota; kingdom Metazoa; phylum Chordata; class Amphibia; order Anura; family Ranidae; genus Staurois; species Staurois parvus. The sequence goes on from NW_028317830.1 coordinate 2,535,391, forward strand.
CTCTGTCTCCTCCTCCTCCTCCTCTCCCAGATGCTCCTGCTCCTCCACTCCTGTCCGCTGAGTGGAAAAACCACCCATTTCACTCAATAATTCCTGAGCACAAATGTCCTCCTCTACCTCCTCCTCTTCTTCCTGTCCTGCCCCCACAGGGGTCATGTGGCGTTGAGATCTGTGCGCCACGTCTACCGCACCCTGACCAGCCATTGTTAACAGCATTTGTTCAAGGACGTGCAACAGAGGAATGACGTCGTTCATCCCATAGTCCTGCCGACTCACGAATAGCGTGGCCTCCTCAAAGGGCCTGAGCAAGCGGCAGGTGTCACGCATGAGCTGCCAATGGCTGACATCGAAGTTACACAGGGGAGTACCTTTATCCGCTTGTAACATCAGGAAATCGGTGATGGCCTTTCGCTGCTCGTAAAGGCGGTCTAACATGTGTAGGGTTGAATTCCACCTTGTTGCAACGTCGCAGATCAGGCGATGCTGTGGAATTCCGTTCTGCCGCTGCAGCTCAAGGAGGGTGTGCTTTGCGGTGTAGGAATGGCTGAAATGCATGCAAAGTTTACGTGACATTTTAAGGATGTCTTGCAGTGGGATGGTGGATTTTAGGAACCGCTTGACAACCAGATTGAACACGTGAGCCATGCATGGCGCATGGCACAACCTTCCTTGACGCAGAGCAGACACCATGTTCTTTCCGTTGTCGGTCAACATGGTTCCGATTTTCAGTTTGCGTGGAGACAGCCATCTGTCGATTTCTCTGTTCATTACACTCAGAAGTTCCTCCCCTGTGTGACTACGTTCGCCAAGGCATACCAGGTGCAGCACAGCGTGACACCGTTGCGCCCTGCACATGTGATATGCCGGTCGGGTAATGGGACTTGGCACGGGGGTGGCGGCTGAGGACACGGCGGAAGAAGAGGTGGTAGAGGCGGACATGTTTGCTGGACCAAGGACGTGCAAACGTGGAGGCAAAAGCGGCGTGACCTGTCCAAGTTGCTGGTGCGGCTGTGCCGGCACCACGTTCACCCAGTGGGCCGTAAATGACATGTACTGTCCCTGACCGTAGTTACAGCTCCACACGTCGGCACTGCCGTGCACTTTGGCAGAGACCGACATGCTCAAAGACTGGCCCACCATCTCTTCTACATGTGAATGCAGGGCTGGCACTGCCTTTTTGGCGAAGAAATGACGGCTTGGCACTCTCCACCGCGGCGCGGCACAAGCCATCATTTCTCGGAAAGGTGCTGAGTCCACCACTTGGAAAGGGAGGGACTGCAGCACCAGCAACTTGGACAGGAGGACGTTCAGCTTTTGCACCGTCGGGTGCGTGCTCGCAAACTGTTGTCTCTTGGAAACGGATTCCAAGAAAGACTGCTGACGGAATCCGAGAAGAGGAGTAGCAGGAGAAGGAGCATCTGAACGAGCGGAAGATGCCAAGGAGCGACAACTCCCCTCAGCAGAGGTGTTGGAGCCTTGACTGGCTGATAGAGGGCGATTGACGACGTCGGGTGACGGAGCAAGTAACGGAGCGGGTGATGGAGCGGGGGCTGGAGCAGGCAGAACCGCCGTATCTTTATCACGGTTTTCCCAGGCCACCGAATGGTGACGCTGCATATGCTGACGCAACGCTGTAGTCCCAACATGGGCCCCCTGGCCACGCTTGCATTTCTGGCCACATAGTCGACATACGGCTACGTTTACTTCCTCGGGCGGCTTGACGAAAAATTGCCACACATCCGAGTAGGAAACTTTGCCCCCGCTACTCCTCACTGGCTGACTGCTACTTCCTCCGTGCGCACCGGCACCACTACTGGCCGTGGTGGTAGGCTGCAGTGGAGCTGGTGCTCTACTCCGTGGCCGTTTGGCTCCACTGACACTGCTGCGACCCTGCTGCCTCCTGGGCAACCCACCGACTGTTTCGCTCGCTGCCAAGCCTGCACCCTCTTGTCCTGATGATGCGGAAGAAATTACCTGATGACGACGAGGCTGCCAAGTGCGATCAACCTCCTCATCATCAAGTAGTGTCTCCGCCTCACTACTAGCCCCCTCGGCTGCGTCTGGGTCAGGAGACAGACCTGTCTCTAGACCGGCTACTGAGCCACTCTCCTCGCCAGTACTTGTTCGCCTGGCTGCTGAAAAGGCGGATGTCTCCCCCCGTTCCTGACCGCCCTCTGTTAGCTCTTCCTCACTGTAGAGTGGGGCTGAGCCCACAGCATGCGATACTTCGCTTGGTGAGGGAACAGCAAAGGACAGGGGCAGGTAGAGGACACGTGATTTCAGTGGGCTTGCTCCCGGGCCATGCCAACTAACGGTTGTGTCTGACGTACCCACCGACCGTTGGCTGTAGGTGTCAGAGGTGACCTGGGAAGAGGAAGACGACCGAGCCAACCAATCGATGACGGCAGGGTTGTCGGTGGAGACACGACCGCTGGATGACACCGAGAGCACTGGCCTCTGGCTGCGAATAGTGCTGCCTCGACCCCTTCCTCTGCTGCCACGTCTGCTCGCTCCTAAAACATTGCCTCCTCTGCGTGTTGTCTGACATACTCTTTAATTCAACGATTCTGTGTCCCTGAGTAACAATTCTGTGTCCCTGAGTAACAATTCTGTGTCTGTCCCTGAGTAACAATTCTGTGGCCCTAAGTAACGGTTCTGTGGCCCTCAGTAACAATTCTGTGTCCCTGATTAACGTTTCTGTGGCCCTAAGTAACGGTTCTGTGGCCCTCAGTAACAATTCTGTGGCCCTCAGTAACAATTCTGTGGCCCTAAGTAACGGTTCTGTGGCCCTCAGTAACAATTCTGTGTCCCTCAGTAACAATTATGTGTCTGTCCGAGTAACATTTCTGTGGCCCTAAGTAACGGTTCTGTGGCCCTCAGTAACAATTCTGTGTCCCTGAGTAACAATTCTGTGGCCCTAAGTAACGGTTCTGTGGCCCTCAGTAACAATTCTGTGTCCCTCAGTAACAATTATGTGTCTGTCCGAGTAACATTTCTGTGGCCCTAAGTAACGGTTCTGTGGCCCTCAGTAACAATTCTGTGTCCCTGAGTAACAATTCTGTGGCCCTAAGTAACGGTTCTGTGGCCCTCAGTAACAATTCTGTGTCCCTGAGTAACAATTCTGTGGCCCTAAGTAACGGTTCTGTGGCCCTCAGTAACAATTCTGTGTCCCTCAGTAACAATTATGTGTCTGTCCGAGTAACATTTCTGTGGCCCTAAGTAACGGTTCTGTGGCCCTCAGTAACAATTCTGTGTCCCTGAGTAACAATTCTGTGGCCCTAAGTAACAGTTCTGTGGCCCTCAGTAACAATTCTGTGTCCCTGATTAACGTTTATGTGGCCCTAAGTAACGGTTCTGTGGCCCCCAGTAACAATTCTGTGTCCCTCAGTAACAATTCTGTGTCTGTCCCTGAGTAACAATTCTGTGGCCCTAAGTAACGGTTCTGTGGCCCTCAGTAACAATTCTGTGTCCCTGAGTAACAATTATGTGTCTGTCCGAGTAACAATTCTGTGGCCCTAAGTAACAGTTCTGTGGCCCTCATTAACAATTCTGTGTCCCTGAGTAACAATTCTGTGGCCCTAAGTAACTGTTGTGGCCCTCAGTAACAATTCTGTGTCCCTCAGTAACAATTCTGTGTCTGTCCCTGAGTAACAATTCTGTGTCCCTGAGTAACAATTCTCTGGCACTCAGTAACAATTCTCTGGCACTCAGTAACAATTCTGTCTGTCCCTGAGTAACAATTCTGTGGCCCTAATAACGTTTCTGTGGCCCTAAGTAACAGTTCTGTGGCCCTCAGTAACAATTCTGTGTCTGTCCCTGAGTAACAATTCTGTGGCCCTAAGTAACAATTCTCTGGCACTCAGTAACAATTCTGTGTCTGTCCCTGAGTAACAATTCTGTGGCCCTAATAACGTTTCTGTGGCCCTAAGTAACAATTCTCTGGCACTCAGTAACAATTCTGTCTGTCCCTGAGTAACAATTCTGTGGCCCTAATAACGTTTCTGTGGCCCTAAGTAACAGTTCTGTGGCCCTCAGTAACAATTCTGTGTCTGTCCCTGAGTAACAATTCTGTGGCCCTAAGTAACAATTCTCTGGCACTCAGTAACAATTCTGTCTGTCCCTGAGTAACAATTCTGTGGCCCTAATAACGTTTCTGTGGCCCTAAGTAACAGTTCTGTGGCCCTCAGTAACAATTCTGTGTCTGTCCCTGAGTAACAATTCTGTGGCCCTAACGTTTCTGTGGCCCTAAGTAACAATTCTCTGGCACTCAGTAACAATTCTGTCTGTCCCTGAGTAACAATTCTGTGGCCCTAATAACGTTTCTGTGGCCCTAAGTAACAGTTCTGTGGCCCTCAGTAACAATTCTGTGTCTGTCCCTGAGTAACAATTCTGTGGCCCTAAGTAACAATTCTCTGGCACTCAGTAACAATTCTGTCTGTCCCTGAGTAACAATTCTGTGGCCCTAATAACATTTCTGTGGCCCTAAGTAACAATTCTCTGGCACTCAGTAACAATTCTGTCTGTCCCTGAGTAACAATTCTGAGGCCCTAATAACGTTTCTGTGGCCCTAAGTAACAGTTCTGTGGCCCTCAGTAACAATTCTGTGTCTGTCCCTGAGTAACAATTCTGTGGCCCTAAGTAACAATTCTCTGGCACTCAGTAACAATTCTGTCTGTCCCTGAGTAACAATTCTGTGGCCCTAATAACATTTCTGTGGCCCTAAGTAACAATTCTCTGGCACTCAGTAACAATTCTGTCTGTCCCTGAGTAACAATTCTGTGGCCCTAATAACGTTTCTGTGGCCCTAAGTAACAGTTCTGTGGCCCTCAGTAACAATTCTGTGTCTGTCCCTGAGTAACAATTCTGTGGCCCTAAGTAACAATTCTCTGGCACTCAGTAACAATTCTGTCTGTCCCTGAGTAACAATTCTGTGGCCCTAATAATGTTTCTGTGGCCCTAAGTAACAATTCTCTGGCACTCAGTAACAATTCTGTCTGTCCCTGAGTAACAATTCTGTGGCCCTAATAACGTTTCTGTGGCCCTAAGTAACAGTTCTGTGGCCCTCAGTAACAATTCTGTGTCTGTCCCTGAGTAACAATTCTGTGGCCCTAACGTTTTTGTGGCCCTAAGTAACAATTCTCTGGCACTCAGTAACAATTTTTTCTGTCCCTGAGTAACAATTCTGTGGCCCTAATAACGTTTCTGTTGCCCTAAGTAACAGTTCTGTGGCCCTCAGTAACAATTCTGTGTCTGTCCCTGAGTAACAATTCTGTGGCCCTAAGTAACAATTCTCTGGCACTCCGTAACAATTCTGTCTGTCCCTGAGTAACAATTCTGTGGCCCTAATAACGTTTCTGTGGCCCTAAGTAACAATTCTCTGGCACTCAGTAACAATTCTGTCTGTCCCTGAGTAACAATTCTGTGGCCCTAATAACGTTTCTGTGGCCCTAAGTAACAGTTCTGTGGCCCTCAGTAACAATTCTGTGTCTGTCCCTGAGTAACAATTCTGTGGCCCTAAGTAACAATTCTCTGGCACTCAGTAACAATTCTGTCTGTCCCTGAGTAACAATTTTGTGGCCCTAATAACGTTTCTGTGGCCCTAAGTAACAATTCTCTGGCACTCAGTAACAATTCTGTCTGTCCCTGAGTAACAATTCTGTGGCCCTAATAACGTTTCTGTGGCCCTAAGTAACAGTTCTGTGGCCCTCAGTAACAATTCTGTGTCTGTCCCTGAGTAACAATTCTGTGGCCCTAAGTAACAATTCTCTGGCACTCAGTAACAATTCTGTCTGTCCCTGAGTAACAATTCTGTGGCCCTAATAACGTTTCTGTGGCCCTAAGTAACAGTTCTGTGGCCCTCAGTAACAATTCTGTGTCTGTCCCTGAGTAACAATTCTGTGGCCCTAACTATCGTTTCTGTGGCCCTAAGTAACAATTCTCTGGCACTCAGTAACAATTCTGTCTGTCCCTGAGTAACAATTCTGTGGCCCTAACTAGCGTTTCTTTGTCCCTAAGTAACGATTCTGTGTCCCTGAGTAATGGTTCTCTGTCCCTAAGTAACGTTTCTCTGTCCCCAAGTAACGTTTCTGTGGCCCTAACTCTGTCCCTAATACAGAGCAGTCTGCCTCTCTTGAATGACTGGAGGCAAATGAAGAATTCCAAAATGGCCGCTATTTATAGCTCGACCATTACACAGTGCCGGCTGGCTGGCTGCTGATTGGCTGATGCGATCACATGTCATTGAGGAATGCATTATGGGTCAGCGCGCCTTGTCTGCGCGCCTTCCCAGACATCCCCGCTCCATCGCCGCACATGTCCGCCGCCATTTTCGGAAAAATTTTGATTCGCGTGTCCGAAGTAGGCTATTTTTCGGATTCGGCGCGAATCAAAATTTTTCCGATATTCGACTCGAATTCCACTTCGGATACTTCGATTCGCTCATCTCTAATTGATACATCAGTCCATGATTTCCTTTCAATGGTTTTGAACAGAGCAGCCCCAATCTTCCTTTTTTCGGGCTCCCTCCCGGCGCTTCTGTATCCTCCCCCATATTGAGAGCCCCCATAGCAGGCAGCTTGCTATTAGGGTACTTGTGCTCCTGAGCCACACTCTGTCTGTCCATTGACACACAGAGTACAGCTTGGCACCACCTCCCGCTCTCTCCTCCCAGGCTGAAATTGACAGTAGCAGGAGCCAATGGCTCCCATTGCTGCCTCTTTGCCCAGTGAGGAGAGAGAGCCAAGAGAGCTGCTTCTCTCTTGCACATTATTGGATTGAGATCAGGCTCAGGTAAAAATAAGGAGGGTTGGGGGGGAGATGCATTCAGAAGCTATTTTGTACCTTCAAAACACATTCAGGGAATTCACACCGCAGTCTGTAAAACTTATGCATATAAAAGGGGGGGCGGGAGAAAAAAATACCACTAAGTCTCAAAAGAGTGACTTTACTAAAAAAGAGGACATTATCTACATGAATGATCACACTACAAACAACATCCTTCTTTGAGCCACCCCACAAGTAGTCAATGATAATACCACTCCAAATCAATATCTTCTCCCCATCAGGGTTACAGGAAAGCCTTAAATGGAATATTTAAAGCATCCCAAGAAGGCAGCAACCCACCAGAGATGCCACGGGCCATCTCCTCCATGGCGGCCAATGATGTCATCACGGAGAGCCACTGTCTCCATTGTGCATGCTCACTTGCCATATACTATCAAGGGAAACCCAGAGCAGATAGTATGTCGGGATACTTTATATAGACAAAAGCAGAAGTCAGTTTTGTGAGCAGCTTTTTGTATTTGGTAGAAGCGGGTCGGTATGTAACGGGCGAGGAGGTAAGTGTGTGCCAGAAATTTGTAATCAGTCATTTTGGCTAGCTTGAATGTGTGTTTATTACCTTTTTTATTGAGGATGGATCCTAAGGAAGCCCTTCTTTGATGGAAATTAGATAATTAGAAGGAAATATTGGTGTTATATCCATCTGAATGTAGTCTCCTGATACTTATGTACAGTAAGTACTGGGAAGCTTCTTTCTGTCTTTTTGCTATTCCTAGAATTGCCACCCTCACGTCTGCCTAATTTTTTAACATCATACCAGTAACAAATCCTGTCAGTGGGTTTGCAATATGCATTAAAGGAATTATTGGTACTGTAGGATTAAGTCATTAACTGATCATATGTCTGGTCCTTCAGACCAAAACTTTGGCCAATGGGAGTAGAAAATACCATCATGGCATCCGTGCCCCATTATTATTATTATTATTATACAGTATTTATAAAGCGCCAATAGTTCACTCAGCGCTGTACATTACAGAGGGGGACAGAACATGTGACAGAACAATACCAATACAATGCAAAACATGAGGGGATCGAGGGCCCTGCTCTTTCGAGCTTACAATCTAGGAGGGAGGGGGTGGTGGCACAGGAGGAGATAGCTGTGGGGGATGGAGTGGTAGGAAGAGTGGAGGAGGTCGGCAAGTTAGCAGGGGGTGGGGTAGGCTTCCCTGAAGAGATGGGTTTTCAGGGTGTGCCTAAAGGAGAGGAGAGTAGGTGATAATCTGATGGGTTGGGGCAGGGAGTTCCAGAGGATGGGTGACACCCTGGAGAAGTCCTGGAGGCCGGCATGGGAGGAGGAGACCAGGGAACTAGAGAGAAGGAGGTCTTGTGAGGAGCGGAGTGTGCATGTTGGGCGGTACTTGGATATTAGGTCGGTGATGTAATTTGGGGCAGTATGGTGGACGGCTTTGTACATCAGTGTTAGGATTTTGAATTTGATCCGTTGCGCAATCGGAAGCCAGTGGAGGGATTGGCAGAGAGGGGTGGCGGATACTGAGTGGAGGCCAGTGGAGGGATTGGCAGAGGGGGGTGGAGGATACTGAGTGGAGGCCAGTGGAGGGATTGACAGAGGGGGGTGGAGGATACTGAGTGGAGGCCAGTAGAGGGATTGGCAGAGAGGGGTGGAGGACACTGAATGGAGGCCAGTGGGGGGATTGGCAGAGGGGGGTGGCGGAGATGGAGCGGTTGGAAAGGTGAATGAGTCTGGCAGCCGTATTCAGGATGGACAGAAGCGGGGATAGCCAGCGGCGAGGCAGGCCAGTGAGGAGGGAGTTGCAGTAATCGAGTCGTGATATGATGAGGGAGTGGATGAGCTGTTTTGTGGCTTCTGGGGTTAGGAACGTGCGGATTTAGTTTCAATGGGAGGGATAGTGCCCCACTGTTGATATCAGTGAGAAGAATAGTGCACCATTGATGGTGTCAGTAAGGAGAATAGTATGGGCAAAGGTACTCCATCATTAGTTTCAGTTGATGGAATAGTGCTCCAAGGGCCAGGTAACATCAAGCAAAGGACCATATCTGTCCACAGTTTTGAGACCACTGATTTAAAAGACAAGATTACCTTGGGGAACATGTTAAATATTCCACTCATTTTTAGGCCGCCACCCATCGCCCGCTGCCCACCACCCCCTTCCTCCCTCTGACAGAAGTATGGGGAGAAGGTTTCCCCATACTATCTGTCAGATTTAAAAATGGTGTGGCCGTCTGGGGCTCTGCCCACACGGCCGTGTTGTTCATTCACGGACTCCCCTGAATGAGTGACCTGCAAGTCCCAGCAGCCTTAGCAGCTGTCAGTTTGTAGTTTTCAGTGAACTACCATGGTGCTATGCTATGGAGCGCCGTGGTGGTTCATTGAAGCTTCCTGTCAGTATATATGCTTGCTCGTACATCCTTGTACACCCCTTACATCCCGTACATCCTGTACACACCGTACATTCAGTATACCCCGTACAATCCATACACCCCATACATACCATACATCCGGTCCCCCACTTACATCCCGTACATCCAGTACACTCCGTGTATCCCATACATTCCGTACATTCCATACATCCAGTTCCCCCCTTACATCACGTACATCCTGTAAATCTTGTACACCCGTACATCTTGTACATTCCGTACATGCCCATACATCTTGTACATCCCCACACATCTTGTACATTCCGTACATCCCCACACATCTTGTACATTCCGTACATCTTGTACATCTTGTACATCCCCATACATCTTGTACATCCTGTACATCTTATACATCTCATACATCCTGTACACCCCGTACATCCCATATACCCCATACATCCAATATGCCCAAGCAGATATACTGAGAGTTCTGCATGGCACCAATTATCTACTAATCGCTGTTGCAATGCTTTCCAGGTTCCTGCAGGCAAAAATAATCAATGCTAATTTTTTTTTTACCTGGAAAAAAATTTGCAATTATTTCTATTTTGTCCAAAATGTGATCCTTTAAGGCTTTCCTATAACCCTGATAGGGACAGGATTCTGATTTGGAATGGTACCATCATTGACTAATTGTGGAGTGGCTCAAAGAAGGATGTCTTTTGTAAGTGTGATCATACATGTGGATAATGTCCTCGTTTTTTAGTAATGTCACTCATTTAAAGATTTTTGGTGTTTTTTGTCTTTTTTTTTTTTCCCCCCTTTCATATGGGTAGTTACTGGTATAACCCTGGGAATCTGGATGCTAAATTTTTGCAGAATGTGGTATGAATTCTTTGTATGTATTTTGAAATATACTGTCCTCTCAGCTTTCTTCCACCTTTGTACGTCTTCTTGGAATGACATGTGAGTCTGCACCAGACTCGTTATTGCAACTGAACACATTGTTAAAGTATAACCAAATGGAAATGTTTTTTCTAGTTTGTATTGCGGTCTGTGTCCCCTTTAGCCCAGGTTCACACTATGCTGTGCAGGACACCGCATGCAATTACATGGAAATGTCTGTGTGGTGCGATTTGAGCCTTACATTTTTTTATAGCTTAAATCGCATCCACACCAAAAAGGTGCAGGACTCTTTTTTTTTTTTAAATCCACACCGAATCTTATCACATGGATGTTTTCCCCCTTGTGATGTGATTTCTGGCAATAGCATCGCATTTTGCGATCGGTTTTGGGGTGTCATTGATTTATCATTGACACCCACACAAGATTGCAAGAACATGATGCGATTGCAATGTGGGGTGGGAAACGCACAGGATTTGCAGTGTTTCCGGCACCGCATTGGTGTGAACCTGGGCTTAGGGAGATTCATCCTTTCTATATGCCCTGTTAACCATTATCAGCAAAAGTGAAAGTAAAAGAAAACCCCAAATTTTAGGTTGCCCTCAGAAAAGTAATAAAAGAGAAATGTTCCAATGAGGACACTAGTTCTGGTGACCTGGGGGCCCTAAGGAATTCCCTAAATTTGCTGGGATTCCTCTCACTTCCTGTTTGGTTATGGAGCAGGAGGTCAAGGTAAATCTCTCCAATGGGACACAGATGTTTGTTGACTATAATATGTTTATTTGGAACATATGCTTTTTGGGGGGATCAGTCATACTCTTCTGATTCTGAGTGAAGGTCCTGAGGAAGCATATACACAAAGCACGTTGACCTCTTTGGATTATTGAATTATGGAAACATACAATATGCTGTAAAATGTTATGACCAGATATTGAGGATGAATCCATGGATATTTTAATGTTATGGATAATTTATACACTATGTTGCCAAAAGTACTGGGCCGCCTGCCTTTTCACACACATGACCTTTAATGGCCCCCCAGTCTTAGTCCGTAGGGTTCAATATTGAGTTGGCCCCGCCCTTTCCACACACATGACCTTTAATGGCCCCCCAGTCTTAGTCCGTAGGGTTCAATATTGAGTTGGCCCCGCCCTTTCCACACACATGACCTTTAATGGCCCCCCAGTCTTAGTCCGTAGGGTTCAATATTGAGTTGGCCCCGCCCTTTGCAGCTATAACAGCTTCAACTTTTCTGGTAAGGCCGTTCACAAGGTTTAGGAGGATGTCTATGGGAAGGTTGGACCATTCTTCCAGAAGCACATTTGTCAGGTCAGGCACTGATGTCGGGGGAGGAGGCCTGGCTCGCAGTCTCCGCTCTAATTCATCCCAAAGCTGTTCTATGGGGTTGAGGTCAGGACTCTGTACAGGACAGTCAAGTTCCTGCACCCCAAACTGGCTCCTCCATGTCTTTATGGACCTTGCTTTGTGCACTGGTGGGCAGTCATGTTGGAACAGGAAGGGGCCATCCCCAAACTCTTCCCACAAAGTTGGGAGCATGAAATTGTTCAAAATGTCTTGGTATGCTGACAACTTAAGAGTTTCCTTCACTGGAACTAGAGGGCCAAGCCAACCCCTGAAAAATAACTCATCACCATAATCCCCCCTCCAACAAAATTTACACTTGGCACAATGGAATCAGGCAAGTACTGTTCTCTTGGCAACCCCCAAACCCAGACACGTCCATCAGATTGCCATGCAGAGCAGCATGATTCATCACTCCAGAGAACACTTCTCCACTCTTCTAGAGTCCAGTGGCGGCGTGCTTTACACAACTGCATCCAATGCTTTGCATTGCACTTGGTGATGGAAGGCTTGGATGCAGCTGCTCGGCCATGGAAACCCATTCCATGAAGCTCTCTACGCACTGTGGTTGGGCTCATCTGAAGGCCACACCAAGTTTGGAGGTCTTTAGCTATTGACTCTGCAGACAGTTGGTGACTTCTGTGCACTGTGCGCTTCAGCACCCGCTCTGTCATGTGACGTGGCCTACCACTTGGTGGCTGTTGTTCCCAGTTGCTTCCACTTTGTTATAATCCCACTAACAGTTGAGCGTGGAATATTTAGTAGCCAGGAAATGTCCCGGATGGACTTATTGCACAGGTGGCCACCTATCACGGGGCCACGCTTGGAGTCACTGAGCTCCTGAGAGCGATCCATTCTTTCACCAATGTTTGTAGAAGCCGTCTGCATGCCTAGGGGCTTGATTGTATACACCTGTGTCCATGGAGGGGATTGGAACACCTGAATCACATGATTTGGAGGGCAGGGACAATACTTTTGGCAATATAGTGTGTTATTTTAATTACGTAATAAAAACTTTGTTTTATAAAATCTTGGTGTAATCCCTGGGACCAGTAAAGTCTGTACAATTTTTTCTATGCATTTTATACAAACATTGACAAAAGGAAGCAGCAACATTACCCTGAGCTGCCTTCATAGTAGTCAACTGCTGTAAATGGCTGATTTTCTATCTTCTAATCTATCCTAACATAACAATCTCTCTATTCCTTCTCCTTCAACCACAATGGAGAGAGATGAACTCGGAGGGGGGGGGGGGATACTTTTCTTAACAGAATGGAAAGAAAATTTTTCATCATCACTACAAAAAGATTGGCTCAATTGAGGTCACATGGCTCCTGGAAGGTAATTGGGAATCTGAACTGCCAAAAACACACCAAAATCTGAATTCACATTTTTGCTGAGTTTAACATTATCCAAATATTAGGAATGACTCTTCTAGACAAGTCAAAGGAGAGGACCTGTCAGAGACAGAATTATACACCAAGATGATAGAACTTACCAGTGAATCCCAATATTTTCACAAAGAGTGATGAATTCCCCTGAGCGTTCAGAGTCCAGGATCCCGCAGCCGGACTTTTTATTAAATGGGAACTTAGAATATCATATTCATAGTAGAAATGGATGTTGTAGTAATCATAATGTGGATTTTTTTCAAATGTAAATGTGTTTCCTAAAATAAAAAAAAAAGAGATAATTAAATAAATTTAAATACATTTACATATTGAAAACAAGACTAGTAAATGCATTTTGTTATCAAACAATTGTAAGTATAATATACAACCAATATCATTCAATTGGGGGGAGGAGAGGGGCAGTGTGCAGTGTGCAGACAGGTTCAATATTTCTCTGGTTGAAGAATTTCATATAAGAGCTTCTAGAGATGATAGTTCTCAAAAGGTGTAAATCCAATCCCAGCAATTTATACAATTTTTGCAACATCTACATATTGATTTTATGTCATCCATCTAAATAGTAGAAATGTGCAGTTTGTAATTTAAAAAAATCCAAAATAACACAACGAAAATCGATCCAAGAATTTGAAATCAAATATGAATTTGAAAACAAAATCAAAAACAAATTTGAATTCAAAAACAAAATGAAAAAACTAAATCGAACAAACATTCAAAAACAAATTTGAAGCAGAGCTCCACCCAAAAGGATTGGTCCCCCGCTCCCCATTATTTTTCTTTTTTGTTAGTATTTTTTTAATTTGGTTGAAATCTTTTCGATTTCGAACGACTTTTCAAATTTTGTTGAATCAATTTCAAATTCCGTTGAACCAATTTCAAATATGAACGACTTTTCAAATTTGGTCGAAATGTTTTCGAATTTCTTCGAATACGAATTACCGAAGCAAATCCCGAAAACAAATTAAATGAATTTACCGAATACAACTACACAAAATTTGTTAGATTTCGAAATGAAACAAAACAAAATAAATGTTTTTGTTTTGCACATGTCTACTAAATATTACCTCCATAGTGACACCAATCCGACTGGATGTCTTACCTATGACATATTAATAATTATAATATACAGTGGCATTGATCTGTATATTATTTGCTGTGTATTAGAAGGGTTTCTGCACTTAATGTCTATTAGCAGAGATGAACTCACTTGTCAAAACGATTAACTGGACACTGATTATGGCTCTTTTTTTGATTACTCAACATTTTTCACCCTTTTTAGACTAGGATATGGAGAAAGGGTATGGGGTTTGCCAGGGTACTAATAGATTCATAGCAGCCCTGGGTAGCTGTATTGAAATGTTTTGAGATTAGTAGCATAGAAGCTAATCTCTTAAAATTGAACTTTAAGTGTTTTTTCCCTTTACTTTCCCTTTCTGGTTCTAAACCAGAAACCCAGGGCACTTACTACCACCTACATTATAACATGGTTGTAACAATTCAATGTTTGAGTGATTCCTCAAATAGAGTGGTAATATCAAAGTCACATTTAATATATGTTAAAGGTGATGAGGCCATAAAATAGGAGCAAAGTGTGGTCATCAGAGACATCCATTGAATAAAAAAGATGCTTTTGGTATACTGTCAGTCTACTCCAGGCTCAAGGAAGGAATACAGATCCCACCCATTAAAATGCACTGTACACCTTTGCCTGATGATGTGACCATCAAAGATATATAGAACGCATTGATGGTGTGTTTTAACCTGTTCTTATGATCAATAAATACTGACTTTCCTGAAGAATCCATTTGGAAGCATCTTTTTATTTATTGGGTACCTCTACAGACCACAATTTGGTTATATTTTAGGACCTCGCCCCCTTTACCATTGTGGCACTACTCCCATAGGAGCCGCTCAAGAACATTTATTTTATGTGAGTCCCTCAATAGTCTTGCTTCACCAGACCTTCAGCCCCGCCACATGAACATGCATTCACAGTCATGAATCTAGTCATTGAGCATTTGTTTTGTTGATTTTATTGGGGGATATCAACTTGGATAGGTGTAGGGGTGTACAGGATGCCCTTTGGACTGATTTTGGGGACAACTTCCGGACTATTTTCACTGCTTCTCCTTTAAGGCCTCCACAAACACGGTTGGAGTGCTAGCCAGCACCTCCATAAGACAAAGTCTTTCTTGTCCTGAGCAGGGGACCCGGATACTGTACCCTTAAAAGGGTGGACAGTAACTAGCAAGGGGTCTAATCTGGTTTCCCACCAGAGTGCTCCTTGCCCAGTCCACCCAGGGGATTCAGGTGTACTCACTCAGAGTGCTCTCCTGTACAGCATGTGACTGGCTACAGCTACCAGGCTTGGGAGCTGGATAGCTCCTTCCTGCTCAACAGGTGATCCTCTCTAAGTTTTATCCTTCTTCAGCATACGGCTTGAAAGCAGGCATCATGCCAGTGGACCTCCTGGCTGCCTCACAGCATTCTCCTCTCTCCAAATGCAATATCTCCTGCGCTCCGGGACCCAGACCGGTGGTGAGTAGATGGAATCAAACTCCAAAAAGGAAGGAACCACCGGAATAGACAAGGTCGTGCACCCTTCTTCAGTTCAATTCTCCTCTCTCCTCCAGTGTTCCACCAGACCATCTCCTCCAACAGCATCTCCACTCCTCCTCCTCCAACTCCTCCCACCTGAGCAAGCTCCATCCCCTTTTTTACGGAGTCCAGTCCCTTCCAACCTCCTGTTGGCTGGAAACCCTAAAGGGGTGCAGTCAGCTACTCCTCAGATCTGCCCATTGCCTCAGAGCAGGGGGAAATTCCAGAGGGGCTGTCTGCAGAGCATCTCAGCCCTGTCTCAAATTTGACCCCACTAGCTATTCCTCCTGAGCTTCCTAGCAGTTTCTAACTAGCTAATTTGGGATCTAACTCCCCCTAGTGTAACTAGGAGGGTGTTACACCATTATTCATCGAATCTGATTGAAGCCTAGCGCAATGCAGAAATCTCTTGAAAACTCTGATTAATATCGATTGTGACTACCCACCCTCTGTGTGGAGGCCTTGTGACTATGAATGTGCCCTTACTACCCTTTCTGCTATCCTTTCCATATATGTACAACTGAATTCTATGAATACTACTCTTAGAAGGATCTCTCTTCTGACTTTTTTATCTCTCTTTTTTCCTTGTCTCTGCATACCTGGAGCACCATTGACACAATTAAGATATCATTGTCAAAGTTCTTATATCCTAAAAACATTTGAGTTATCATATTTACTGTACAATCATGATGTCAATTGGTATTGTGATCTCAAAATTCAATATATGATAGTAATAGATGTTGTAATGTTACTAATACCTTTTGTAACATCATTAGGCATTATTGTGATGTCATGTTGAGAATCAAACAACTTGCAACTACTGTATCTGATATGCAGGAAATTCATATCCATTCTGCCTGGCACACAGCCGGTGGGAAGTATTTGGCACAAACACATGTAGAGGAAAGTGTGACATTTTCCTGGAGTCTACAAGGACCTGTGTTGATGGGCTTTTGTTCACTGTCAGTGGGTTTTGCATCTCTCTACAAGTCTATGATAATGCAAAACCTTTTTGAAGCAGCTCAAATGTAAGGCCAAAGAAGGTCCAATTCACCTGTCGGTGGATTCTGAAGGATCTCACAAATATTTCAAACTGATCTCAATGTGACACCATCGACAGAAGCTCAAAGCCCATCAACAAAGGCCTTTAGAATGAACTGGATCCAGGGTCACTTATGAATTAAATGTGTTAACAGCTCTTATTTCTGGTGAACCAAGAAGAAAGGAATTCCCTTATACTAAGTTTGGGTTGGACTTTTTAAATGTGAAACCCGCTGATTTCCAGGACTCTTTCTGTAAATTTTAGCAGTAAGGATTGATTTTAATTTTATTGTAGAAATGGTGGACATCAGTCCTATCTACTTTCAGTTCTTATAAATAACTCAGTATATACATTCAGACATTCTTACTGCAAATCTAGCGTCATGAACGTACCATTCGGATCAGTAAAATTAAGATTGAACATTTCATCTCCTGTGATCAGTAAATATGATAAAGAAGTTGTAACATTAAACACTTCAGTATAGTTGTTAAGGGCGTTGATGTTGACGTTCAGGATGCGCACAGATGAATTTAGAGGCTTAGTCAACAATAATTCAAACGAGTGATATAACTGCCAAAAATAAGAGAGAAAACATATTATTCAAACATGTAAAATGTATAAAAAAAATATATTTATGTGTACAAACCCTTTGTTGTTACTGAAAGACCCATTATTTTCCTATATACAACTATACATAGTTGTCTATTGTAGTACTTCAAGGGCTAAATATACCATTGAGCTATGATAATTGGTGATTTGTCCTACAAGAATTGGTCCAGTGGTCTCTACTGAAATGTCTCTTGGTTATCCCAGACCTTAGTGCTCCATATACTGACCTGGGAACCACCAAGGAGTCCTGGGTTGGGTGTTCCCGTAGTCTGGATGTGTAATATGGATAAGATCTAAATCCCACAATGCAGCACTATAAGACTCTCACATAACTTTGAAGGATGAAGCAAATATTGAGATTATGTAGATCAGAACATATCAGTCCCCCAGACTCATCTCTTGTGGTTTAGGAGAAAGAACATCAGGATCATTACCTCTAAAATATCAGCCTCTGGGAGATTTGCAGAATGTTTAGTATACGGTCAGTGAAAAAGTATACCTTATATGCCTCTCCAAGCTATGGATAGAAAGAAAGGGATCACCCCACCGGCAAGTGAGAAGAGGGAAGTATGAGCCAGAGAAATTCCCGTGTTGGTCAATACAAATAAATGGATGGACGCTGCTCAACCGACCCCAAGAGCCCAGTGTTGAGGAATGGCATCAGCTGCCGTTTTGGCTTCACCCTCTGATGTGTTTTCCCTGCCCACTGGAGCTTGGTCACAGAGGTAGTGAGGATGTGAAAAGCCAGGAAATAAATATGCACCATTGGCCGTGAAAGAGGAATCAGGGGTGTATATGTGGTGATAGTGATTTGAAAACAGGGTAGGGAGAAAGAAGACAAGAGAAACTGAGTAGTAATGCTGAAATACAAGAAAAAAAACTGAATATATATAGTATGGGTAAGAGATTGAAAAATACAAAAAAAATAAATGGAAGTAGATATAGTAGAAGTAATAGAAATAAAAAAAATTTAAAAATAAAAAAGACAACTGTGTTTGTGTATGTGTGAAAAAAATTAATAAAAGCACATTTTTTTTATATGGTTGATGTTACATTTTTTTTGCAACTTTTACTTTGAGAAATTCAATGTTATGAAAAGAAAAATCACAGATTTCCAAGGATCCTTTTGTGCAGTGCTGACATCTGCCACTGCACATTTATCAGAATTCCAGTCTAGATTTTCAACTACAATTCCTCATTTTTAGGTCACTGTTGCTCACTATACTCAGATGTAGGTAACAAGGCCCTTTAACTCCATTTCCCACAACTCCCTGAGTTCCTGGACATGACTGGGAAAGATGCATTTCTCTGATTTTCTCCATTGGCAGCTCAGATTGGTCACACCTGATGAGGCAGAAGTCGCTAAGCAAGTGATCTGCAGCCGAGTAAAAGACCCTCAGAATGGGTGTGAGGATGGCAGGGGAGAAGTCTCTGTTATTATAGGGTTCCTCTCCCTAATTGCTACCAATGCACTTAGTTCCAGTGGGGTGCTCATTGTTCCTGGTCTTTGGAGCCCCCCAGCTGTTCTCCTCTGTTACCAGACCTTCCCTGGTCCTCATTGTAAGGGATGCTGTTTAAGAAGATAAGGGCCAGGAGCTGTTTTCTGAATTGTTTTATTGAAGTCGGGATTCTCAGTTAGACACTTATAGAGACTACGCTATGCAGTCACATACTGTAATACCATGACAGAGCCACAGAGACACTTTTGTTGAAGAATCCATGCTTGTGTAGCATTGATAATGTTTTGTATTATCCTACGCAGGGGCGGACTGACAACTCATGGGGCCCCCGGGCAATAAGGGATCATGGGGCCCCTGTGTCCTTGCCCAAACTTAAAAAAGCCTATGAAAAAGGTATTAGGGGCATCTCATGGGACCCCTACTGACCTCGAGTCCTCGGGCAGTGCCCAAGTTTCCAAATGGTCAGTTCGCCCCTGATCCTACGCTGTGTGCATGCTCTTTGCATCCTGAACCTGGTTTGCATTATTGCTTCTAACTTGGGATAAGCTTCAGGCTCATTTTAAACTCTGATTCACACTGAATTCTGGCAGCTCAAAAGGTTCAGCAAATAGCCAAGCTAAATCATTGTTTGGCCATGTTGCACCTCAGGAAGCAGTGAGAAGCGGTACATTTAATAGTCCTAACAACCAGTGGCCTCTGGGCCTCCGCCTGGCCCATTTAGCTCTCAATCTGGGACCACTGGATGACAGGTGAATGTAAATAAAGGGCAAGGGTAGTGTAAAAAATAAATTGCAGAGGGTTCCTCTAAAATTCATACCAAGACCTTTAGATTTGGTAGGGAACCTAAAGCAAAAAAAAAAAAAATAGGATCCTCCCTACAATCTGAACCAGACTCTTTGATATAGATGAAGGGATTTCCTGGCCTTCTTTATTTTTTTTTTACAAACAGAACAAAGCAGTCCATTTAGGGGCAATTTAAATGCTTTATTTTTTAAATGTCGGGTTTCCTATGGAAGATTGTATACACAATGCAGATGTGTCACTTCACCGGCAGGTTAAGGGGACCCGCCAGGCATATTATTTAGAGGAATTTTGGATTTTTAATGTCTGTTAAGCATGAATAAAATTGCTGTTACCCATCAAATGGATTTTTGCTCTTGTACATATTGGGCAAAAATGGGGATTACTGTTTATTACCACTTAAAGGATAAATTCACCTTAAGGAACGTATTACATGTCACATGTTCTCAATCCTGCAGCCACCGCCTGCTGCCCCCCACCAATGACAGAAGTATGGGGAGAAGTTTCCCATACTAGCTGTGAGTTTTCAAAAACAGCGTGGCCGTGTGGGGCTCAGCCCACAGGGCTGTGTCATTCATTCACAGCATTCTGTGAATGAATGGACTACAAGTCCCAAAAGCCTTTAGCAGTTGTCAACTTGTAGTCCTCAATTAATTACCACGGCACTGTGGCAGTTCATTGAGTCTTCTTGTTCCACTTTTCTGGAAAGGTGAACTCATCCTTTAACTTCTATTGGCTTCAGTTGGGTTCTGATTTGGCACTCAAACTTTCTACTAGGTCTGCAAACCTATCCCTAAATAAGAACCCTGGGAATTCGGCTCATTACTACTTCTAAATTTGTAACTGTTTATTAAACTGCAAGTTACACGTAGAAATAGATGTAGCCATGTTTAGTCAATGCCATTGCCCAAAGCACCTTTGGGTCTGGTATGAAATTCTTGGGGGACCTCATACTTTTTTTTTTTTTTTAAGGGAAGTACCCCCTCAAACAGTCTGAAATGTATTTTGGGGTGGACACTAAGCATTGTTTTTCATTCTTGCTGTAAGATGTGCTACAACACAAATAACATTGACAAAGAAAAAAACAGTTTCAATTGCCAGCAAATGACACTCATTTCTTAAAAGAAAAAAAAAGGACACAAGCCTCCCCTAAGGACCCCCAAAATACATAGCAGAACCTTGCTGGGGTATGTGTGCTTTTTTTTTTTTAACAAATAAGCTATCAATGAGATTTGCTGGCAGCTTTAAAACTTTTTTCCTTGCGGCAGCACATCACAGAGATGCCCCTTTGCAGGCAATATTAGGAGCCCCATCCCCCCATCATTTTTAATTTGACAGATTTGGCTTCCTTTGCTTTCAGTAGCATTCAGGTTCGGCATCCAAGTTCACTGAATTCCTGCCAGACCGAACCCAGGGCAGTTTACCTCATTGTGACTTATCACCTCTAAAGCAGTTGACAGATGTATACATTATTATTCAAATTGAGGCTCACAAATAAAAGGTCCATCAGTAAAATGTTTCTGCCCTTACTAATACTGTACGTTTCCTATGATTCATACCGTAAAATAATCAGTATGTCCTGAAGAAATGAATTCTCCGTAACTGCGAGATGAAATGTCATTAAATACATCTTGCTGGAAAGCACTCGGTGCACAATACCACCCTTGGTACCACAGAAAATAAACCTGTAGAGAAAATAAAATGTTTAGCTATGGATCAGAGATACGTAGACGATGTATGACTTTACATGGAAGACTCTTACTTGGGACTTCTTTTCCTTCAGCAATGTATGAATATCAGACAGGAGCTGAGCGTCATTGTAATCTGTCATGGAGCCAGCTGTATGAACCCAAATGATGGACTCAGCGGGGGAAATCTCCAGAGCTCTCTTCAGCCCATAGAGGAGGGACTGATTGCAGTTTATTAGATGGTTAAAATAATTTTGACTAGAATAAGAATCTGCCCAATAGTTTCTTGTTATGCTTTGCAAAAAATTACTGGTGTCATTGGTGATAGTTTCATTTGTTTCTGAAAGAAAACATTTAATTGAAAAAAAATTAAATGATCAAAACATAAAGACTGATAGTAGAATGAAAAATGGTCAGAGAACAAAACTCATCAACGGTTTGATATCCTTGGCTTAGCAATTAATTTTGTTAATATCAGCTCTGTTCATAGAAAATCGTTTCATATAAAGAGCCAAATTATGCCCAATTTCAGGCCAGATCACTTCTCCATGACTACCAAATATCACTGAGTGATGTGATTGGCCCATACAAGGATTCAATGTGGAATGTTGTACATTTGTAAGTTTGGCATCCAAACCTGTATGATACAGTTTATACAACATACCCTGATCCTGACTGCTGTACTCTGTATGCCGTGCTTTATGTTGTACTCGTGACTGCTGTACTCTGTATGCTGTGCTTTATGTTGTACTCGTGACTGCTGTACTCTGTATGCCGTGCTTTATGTTGTACTCGTGACTGCTGTACTCTGTATGCCGTGCTTTATGTTGTACTCGTGACTGCTGTACTCTGTATGCTGTGCTTTATGTTGTACTCGTGACTGCTGTACTCTGTATGCCGTGCTTTATGTTGTACTCGTGACTGCTGCACTCTGTATGCTGTGCTTTATGTTGTACTCGTGACTGCTGTACTCTGTATGCCGTGCTTTATGTTGTACTCGTGACTGCTGTACTCTGTATGCTGTGCTTTATGTTGTACTCGTGACTGCTGTACTCTGTATGCCGTGCTTTATGTTGTACTCGTGACTGCTGTACTCTGTATGCCGTGCTTTATGTTGTACTCGTGACTGCTGTACTCTGTATGCTGTGCTTTATGTTGTACTCGTGACTGCTGTACTCTGTATGCCGTGCTTTATGTTGTACTCGT
The DNA here is from genome assembly GCF_062004578.1 of Staurois parvus. NCBI lineage: Eukaryota > Metazoa > Chordata > Amphibia > Anura > Ranidae > Staurois > Staurois parvus. The sequence goes on from NW_028317830.1 coordinate 2,557,646, forward strand.
GACTGCTGTACTCTGTATGCCGTGCTTTATGTTGTACTTGTGACTGCTGTACTCTGTATGCTGTGCTTTATGTTGTACTCATGACTGCTGTACTCTGTATGCTGTGCTTTATGTTGTACTCATGACTGCTGTACTCTGTATGCTGTGCTTTATGTTGTACTCGTGACTGCTGTACTCTGTATGCCGTGCTTTATGTTGTACTCGTGACTGTTGTACTCTGTATGCTGTGCTTTATGTTGTACTCATGACTGCTGTACTCTGTATGCTGTGCTTTATGTTGTACTCGTGACTGCTGTACTCTGTATGCCGTGCTTTATGTTGTACTCGTGACTGCTGTACTCTGTATGCTGTGCTTTATGTTGTACTCGTGACTGCTGTGCTCTGTATGCTGTGCTTTATGTTGTACTCGTGACTGCTGTACTCTGTATGCTGTGCTTTATGTTGTACTCGTGACTTCCGTACTCTGTATGCCGTGCTTTATGTTGTACTCGTGACAGCTGTACTCTATGCTGTGCTTTATGTTGTACTCGTGACTGCTGTACTCTGTATGCCGTGCTTTATGTTGTACTCGTGACAGCTGTACTCTATGCTGTGCTTTATGTTGTACTCGTGACTGCTGTACTCTGTATGCTGTGCTTTATGTTGTACTCGTGACTGCTGTACTCTGTATGCCGTGCTTTATGTTGTACTCGTGACTGCTGTACTCTGTATGCTGTGCTTTATGTTGTACTCGTGACTGCTGTACTCTGTATGCCGTGCTTTATGTTGTACTCGTGACTGCTGTACTCTGTATGCCGTGCTTTATGTTGTACTCGTGACTGCTGTACTCTGTATGCCGTGCTTTATGTTGTACTCGTGACTGCTGTACTCTGTATGCTGTGCTTTATGTTGTACTCGTGACTGCTGTACTCTGTATGCTGTGCTTTATGTTGTACTCGTGACTGCTGTACTCTGTATGCTGTGCTTTATGTTGTACTCGTGACTGCTGTACTCTGTATGCTGTGCTTTATGTTGTACTCGTGACTGCTGTACTCTGTATGCTGTGCTTTATGTTGTACTCGTGACTGCTGTACTCCATACTGTATGTTACATAGTCCTGATCCCTGCACCCTATAAGCGGTGCTGCTCATTACATGTTCTCATTTATAGGTTGCATTTCATACACCTGACCTCTACATTCTGTAAGGTGTGCTATGCATTTCTTACTTCTGACCAAAGTGTCCATTGTTTCAACAGTTAATGCTTGCTTAGTACTCCCCAGCTCTTTTGAATTCCATTTAATGAATAGCTCAGCTCAATGTCTATAATCTGTCTGCAGAAAATCAGATGTAATGGAAGTGTTTCGTTATTTTTAAAAATGAAGAAGTTTTTAGGGTCCCAGCAAAGCAGGTGCATTGGTGGGTCAGTGGAACATCTATGACCTTCTGTACTCATCCACCATACCTCCATATAAGTTGGGGAAGTGATGTAATTTCCTAAACCCCTCCCAGCTATGACATCAGAGAGCCCATCAGGCTGAGTGAGATATCAGGCAAAGAAGGACTTAGACATCCCACCGATCATTGTATATAGGGGGAAGAATGTGCAGCACATCAAACCTGTACATTTCTTACATGTCAGGTTGAGATCAGTTGTTAGCTTGACTGTAGACAGATACACTGAAATCATTTCTACAAAAATGAAAAATTACTTACAAATTAAAATGTTAAAAAAAAAACAAAGTAGTGATGTTTGTACTTACCAGCATAGTCCAGGATTACTGTAGTATATTGCCGTGTGACGCAGGGGAATCTGGAGGATAGAGATTTCAGAACTTTCTCAAAGTAGTATGAATTACCCCAATACATGATATACGCATCCATCAGTACAGTCAGGGAGGTCCCCTCTGCAACACAAATCCATCAGATAAATCCATGTTCTATTCATATTTTATAAATCACATTCAGGATCATCACTGGTAACATTGTAACACAATCTCTCCATCTATTTTGCTGCTGAATTTGGCAAATGTATGTTGTTGGAGCTTTATGTCGATCAAGATGGTGGTGACATGTTCTCTTTTCCTGTTTAGACAGTTCGGCAGTAAAGAAAAGACAATTTGTGTATAAAATGGTTTTCCCATTGGCTGAGTGGACTCCGGGGCTGAATCAATGACTGCATGTTTGGACAAGACAAATGAAGGGATGGATGCGGCTCAACCGACCCTTGCAGTCCAATGTTGAGGAATGGCCCCAGCCACCGTACCGGTGTGAGATGGGGAAACAGCTCTCATTGTTTGAACACTGTTTGTGTGGAGTAAATTATTGTGTGGAGTAAATTAAATGTTCGGGACTGACATTCTGTGGTTTAGCCACAAAATGCCACTGTTTTCCTAACACAGCCTCAGACTGCATAGATATTTCTATATTGATGAAGAGGTGGGGTTTTCACACAGTGTTTACAGAACAGGAAGGAGAGAGAGAGCAGCCATGTTTAGAGGATGGTGAATGCAGGAGCCATGTGAGCAGAGAATCTGATGACATCCAGGTGTCAGGGCTCCCAGGTGTGACCAGAGGTGTGTGACTGAAGCAGGGAAACGCAGACTTCAGATATGTGATAAACAATATAATTTATTAACACTAACCATACAAACATAAACGCAGTGCAATACTAAAACATAATACAGTGCAAACAAACCCAACCAATCACCCACAGATAACAGTACATACAAGCAAGCGTCGTCAGGCAGGCCGGGTCAATATCAATAGGGCAGGTAGGTACAGGGGGAGCAAGCGGAGATTGGTCGGGGTCACAGGCCAGGTTCAGCAGGTAGCGGGCAGCGTAGTACAGAGGGTCAGGCAGAGGGATGGTCAGGGTCACAAGCCAGGGATCAGAACAGGTAGCAAGCAGCGTGGTACAGAGGGTCAGACAGAGGGATGGTCAGGAGTGAGCCGGGATCAGAGCAGGAGAAGTCAGCAGCGATTCAGATCAGGCAGGGTCAGCAAAGGAACAGAAACAGGATACAGGGCCCAGGACAAACACAACACCAAGGCAGAGTCTGTGGGTCTGGCCATCCCTTAAATACCCCAGCATAATCAGTTCCAGGTGTTAGCTGGCTGCAAAGTTGAGTCTCTGATTGCTGGGAGCACCCGCTGGCCAGCCCTGGTACTGCAGATCAAAAGGCAGGTGAGTCCCACCATTGCTGGCCAGTCCATTCCTGACACCAGGTGTGAGAACATCCCTCAGTAACCAGAGCTGCAGCTGGGTGAAGCTGATCATGTCCAAGACCCTGATCCTGTTCAGAGAAAGGAAGATTGCTGCCAGGAATGCTGATGAGAGCAGAGGAGTAAAGTAATATACACTGCGATACCGCATGCTTGTTGGAGAGACATTTGTTCTGTTCAGAGTCACCAGCAAAGCAGACCCGGGTCGGTAAGATTGTGCATGCACTTCATTTCAGTGTTGGCGCCTCCAGAGACTGAGGCCAGGCCTATAGTTAGGGTCTCTGTTTGTGTCAGGCCGCAAGTGTTATTACTGATTATTGGAAGGACTCCACAACTTAAAGTGACATTTCACATTGGAGAACTGATAAAATCCTACAATCTCAAGCCAGACTGGTGTTTTGCTCAGAAGGAATACTCAGGCACGTGCTACAGGACCAGTTATGGGAGGGGGAATACTGTAGATTTGTGTAAGATTGTAAGCTGTTGTGCTGCACCGCAGGCTAGCCCATACCGTACACCCATACACTGATTCCTGCTCTGTAGGGTAATAACAGGTAAGGTGTGGCAGCTTAGTTGTGCCCCCCAGTAGGTAAATTACTACACTTTCTACCTTCATCCATCAGAAGGCGCCGTGCTGTGCAGTACAAGGGTCTCAGCCTTTGGGCTGGGGGTATGTAAATATATTGTATGTTCCCAGCATTTGGGGTTGTGTTTATTTGCCACATCTAAGTACAATTCTGTTGTGACAAAAGCTGGTGTTGGGGTTGCTTTCCTCGTTTGTGACTTCACTGTATCCTGGGGAGCCCACCCCGGTACACGGCTTACACTGGACACGCCCCTGTCACGTTTCACCCCGCCCACCAGGGCTTGGTCACAGCAGCACCCATCCCTCCCTTTGTATTGGCTGACACTGGAATCGCTTGGACTTATGCTCCCCTCTTCTCACTTGCCGGCAGGGAGATTCTTTTCCTTCCATCCATAGCTTGGAGTGGCACCATAATGTATACTTTTCAGCATGTTTGGACATATTCCAGTGCAAAAATGTTATTGCCTGGCAGTGGTCATGGGGTGTGGGGGGACTTATTGGAATCTGGAAGCCCCCTTTAAAGTAAAAGGGCTGCAAATTTCCACCCACCTATCTGAAGTAAAGGGTACATTCTACCACAACCCATTACAAAAAACTGACCATAGTAATCAAGCACACAAACATTTGAAAAATCCTTTTATAAATATTAAAAAAAAAAACCTCTATGTAAATCTACCATTACGCACGTCATTTAGCAATGCAGATCCCTAAGAAAAAAAATCTGGTAACCCATCCGCACCCATCTCCTACACACCCCCACCCAGTGACTGGACAGTGAAGGAGAAGCATCGCACAAATCTGTGTTACTCTTCTCTCTCCTCCTATCAGCATGCTCCATGCACTGCAGCACACCAGATTGGCTCCATGTGTTTCTTCTCCATCTCCAAGCCTGAGCTTTGCTGTACAGGGGACTCAAAGAGAGTGATGCCAAATTAAATTCAGATATTCACACGCGCTTGTGTTAAAAAAAATAAATAAATGATACATTTATTATTACAAAACTGCATTGTTGTGTGTCTTAGGAAAGGAGTGCTGTCACATGATTGGGAGACTAAACACGTATTAG